>NC_090938.1:198724090-199324090 GCF_040938575.1 Ambystoma mexicanum
AGTGGTGTCTGGGTATGTCCATGGACCAGCCTCGATCCACGTAGAAAAGGGTCACACCACCACTATCATATATTTCTATCCATTACAGACCTGCAGCATATCAACATAGTCAATATGTAAATGCTGAAAATGACCATTTGGTTGAAGTATAACTCCTCTGACTGTTTGCATTGTGTGCCCAGCAGTAACATTTTGACATATGATACAATTTACTACATAAAAAGCAACGTGTTCTAAAACATTTGGTACAAACCAGTCCTTTGCAATAGGTGCCGCAAGGCTTTCCCTAGTGACATGTGCAGGGTAGTGAAGCTGTTCTAACGCCACCCTTAATAAGCCTACAGGTATCACAGGTTTACCAGTGCTTTTCTGTCACCGCAATGCCTTGGAAGGGGATAACGAACACCCCCTCCGTGTCCACAGATCTTTCTCATCCTGTGGAGCTCCACCTTGACTTCCATTAACTGTGTCTTCGATAAATTATTAAAGCTTTTATTTACTATTATCATCACCTTCATTTTTTCATTCACATCAGGCATATCAAAGCACATAATGTCTGCTGAATATGCAACTCTTTTTGCTTCTTTGGGTGCGGCTTTGTTTCTGCGTGAAATAAAGTCTGCTGTCTTAGTGTGCGCTGCACACTTACCTATCACAATGGCTTCTGGGAGTGTAGTGCCTTAATAAGTCTGTCCAATAAAGCAGCGTGTTGCACTGGAGTGCCCTCCGCTCTGAGGTAGCACCTCCTATTCCAACATGCTAACCTTGCGTGTACTGTCGACTTCATATAGGCGGTGTCAGTGTACACAGTCACTCCTGGTCTGCGCTGTTCTCAAGTGTGACAATCAGCGCCACTAATTCCACACCTTGTAATGAAAAGTGGGACAGTAGCTGTGCACTTGTCATTACTTCAAATTCGCCATTAGCTGCATGCTTAAGCACAGCAGCGCCTGAATATCTTTGCCCATCAGTTTGATCAATTTTTGAAGAACCATCAATAAAGAGAATCTCTCTAGTGGCTAAAGCATTTTTTTTCACTCTTGGGATCTCATCATAGAACTCCTCATATTTTGAGCAGGCACGTGCCTGTGTAATATTACGGTGCAAAGATACCCTTCACAATACACGATATATACAGCCAAGATAACAGTCATCCACTAACCTGTTTCAGGAGGTTCTGCCTGCTGATATGAAGACATACCTAGTCACCCCTCTATGCCTCTATGTAAGTGTAGAAGCAGAAAAAGGTTTCCAGGGAAACCCTTGTGCGGAAGAAAACCCTTTGCAGCTTGAGAACGGAGGACCGGTACGTCTGGATGAGGTCTGGCATCCAGGTAAACTTTCCCTTTGGCTCGGCGTGTTTACACTATAATGGAATACACAAGGAAAGTAGGGGTTGGTTTTAACTACTCCTTCCTGTAGGCTAACTAGATGATTTACCCATGAATTGTGATTCTCTTTCAGGTGTTTCAGAAGGGAATGACAAAGGCTGAAGCTCCTGGTACGTCTGCTCGTCTTGTGGTTGATCTGTAGGTAAGAATGAGGGTAAGTATAAGGGAGTTGGGAATGCAAAAGAGTGAAAATAGCTTGAAAGAAAACCTACCGGTGGTGCAGTGCCATACTAGAGCAACAAGAGAGTTTGCGTTGACAGACTTGAATGGAAGCATGTTTCAATGGGAACTATAGTCTGGAAATGTGTAAGGTGAGGTTTGTATTCTACAGACGAGATGTAGTTAGCATGTTTGTGTACGTGTTTGGAAAAAATAGAATACGTATGAAGTCGGGGCTCCATGACCTACTCCAAAGGGCTGAAAAGACTTGGTCTAACAGATGGTCCGATGGTCGCACATAAGCGGGCCAAGAGGATAAATAAGGCCGTGCCTGCTTATCAAAGAGAGCGAGGATAGGTAAGGAAGGCAAGAAACGGGATATAAATGGAGAAAGAGTAAATTCGGATATAACAATGACCTCATGAAGCGTGGCAACAGAGAGAGCAGCAACGCAGTGCTGCTCCAGTCACGGATCCTGAAGAACAGCCATTGGCGAAGGGGGGCGGAGTCAAACCAGTAGGATCCTTTGAGATGCATGCACCGCTATGTAGGAAAGACAATGCCATCTTGCAAGGACCAATATACAATCCCGAAACACGGTGCCAACAATGCCACAGCAACCAGCGAAGGTGGCCAAACCTCACAGCCTGCTCGTCCGCTGCCAGTGGTTCAGCTACAAACATGGCAGGGTTCACTGTTTTACATCTGACTTTTTTAATCACTGAATTCGATATAATCAGCTCATAAGCAGAAGCTCTTTGAGACATTAGTGTACCCTTAGGTTTTTCCAAAACAGCAAATAGTGCATACTCAACAAACAATGTCATGGAACACCCCATTACATTGCTGGCAGATTTTATTTATGCATTTTATGTATTTATTTATGCATTTGTAGTGCGCCAAAAGCCCGCAGGCATCAGGGTGCGGTAACATAGAAACAGGGACAAAGACGGACATAGACATAAAGGTCCTGCCTCGCTATCATAAAAGCAAATTACTTTAACAGGTGTGTCTTAACGATTTTCCTGAAAATTCTATAGTTGGGTTCTAGGCGAATGGCCAGTGGAAGCTTGTTCCATTGCTGTGCAGCCTGCACGGAAACGATTTCCCGGCACGAGTCACTAGATTGGCCAGCGACACCTGTAGTCTGCCATGCACTTTGGACCTCAGAGACCTGGGTGTGTATCTTTTGAACTTATTCCTGAGGTACAGAGGTGCCACGCCATGTAGGCATCTATGCACTAGTGTCATAGCTTTCAAGAGGATCCTATTCTCAATCCTGAGCTAATGTAGTGCTCTCCTTCCTTCGGTCACATGGTCTCCTCTGTTGATCCCTTTGACTACATGTACCGCGTTATTCTCCATTATCTGGAATCTTTCATTGCTTTTCTGAGTGGAACCCAACATCAACGAGTTTCCGTAGTCCAAGCGCGAAAGAATAATGGCCCGGCAATGGTTTCTGAATTCTTCTCGTTTAGGAGGGGGCAGATGGCTCTCAGCAAATGCAAGTAATAAGTATTATTTTTATGGCGGTAGTTCACTTGAGCTTCTACGCCCAAGGACGCCTCCATCATCATCCCTAGAGTTTTGACCTCAGCAACTACCTTAATAGCCGAGTCTTTGATAGGAAATTACTTGTATTCTACCCTAACTTGGCTCTTGCTTGATGTGAACCAAATATCATCAGCTCAGCTTTTTTGCTGTTCAAGCACATTCAGTGTCCCACCATCCACTTGTCAATTATATCGTAGATTTCCGCGATCTTGGCCATGTCTGTTTTATAGACCTCTTCTAGCTCAAACACAAACTGTGTATCGTCTGCATAATTGGTGAAATATTCGCCAAAGGTTTCCAGTAGTTCACATAGACATTTCATAAAAAGGTTGAAGAGTAGCAGGGATAGGCTAGCTCCCTGAGGGACTCCTGTGCTTATGTGGGCTGCCTTGGAGAACTTCTCCCCCCAGTGGACTCTTGCTACTCGGTCTGCCAAAAATAGTGCCACCTTGGAGAATCCTGGCATTTTCTCCAGGACCTTCTGCAGCAGCAGCTGATGATCCACCAGATCGTATGCCACACTTAAATCTAGAAGCATTAACATCCCTGCATTACCCTTATCTAATATCAATAGCATACCAGTCTGAAAGTCAAGCATTGCGGTCTCCATGCTGTGAGCTGCACGGAAGCCCAACTGCTGCTCGTGCAGAATGTTATTCGCTTCAACATGTGTTTGAAGTTGATTTGTGGCTATTTTGTCCAAAATTTTCAAGGTGAAATTTGTGTTAGTTATAGGACGTAGGTTACCAGGGTCCTTAGGACCCAGACCCGGTTTATTGACCAGGGGCGAGATGGTGACATTCTTTATGCCCACTATACAGAATGCACTTGCTTCAAAAATAGATACACTCCAAGACAAAATCTTAACCAAAAGAAAGGTACTAATCAGCAAAAGCTCACCTTTCCCATCTCTGTACACAGACCTTGAAAAACAGCTATAGAATTAAAATTTGCACAGGTCAGCCAACACCATGTCCTGGACACCATAGCTAGGCTTAACCATCCACTTTTAAAGGAGACTGCTTCCCAGCACAATTAGTAAAGCTTTGCGCACCTAAGCTAAATCCTGTCATCACCATTTGGCAATGCCTCTTTTAGCACTAATGTTGTCACTGCCAGTATTAAAGCAGCTTGGGTCACCCCACTCCTCAAAAAACCATCACTAGACCCTGCAGTACTCACAAATTACTGCCCCATAATTAAAGTTCCTTTTCTGTTTAAAATAATCAACAAAATTGCCTACTCACAAATACAACATAATTCTTGGACAGAACCACTTCCTAGACGCTAGGTAATCTGGCTTCTTGCCCAGCCATAGCGCTGAAACAGCCTTACTGGACGTTAAAATCCTGACGAACTCCATAAGAGATGTCGATAAGCTATGTATCCTACTTCTATTAGACTTGTCAGCAGCATTTGATCGGGTGGACCATGATAAACTGAGTAACACTGTCAGAAAACTTAAATTTTTCACATGAAGCCACCCTCTGGATCAAATCCTTTCTCTTGGAATGGACTTTAAGAGTCTCAATAGGTAAGGAAGCCGCTGACCCCATACCAGTCCCCATAGGGGTACCGCAGGCTCATGCCTCTCGCCCACTCTCTATAATACTTATACTAAATTGCTATTTGCAACCCTTGATGCCATGAGTGTCATCTGCACGAATTCTGCGAATGATACCCAGATTCTCATCCCCATCACTGGTAACCATGAGCAAGACACAATCACTGTAAATAAGATATATGCCATCATCCAAAACTGGATGTCTGCTAACAGTCTATACCTTAACAATGAAAGAACAGAGATTCACATCGTGGGAACCCATGCCAAAATTAAATCTCTCCACCCTGACTATTCATCCATCAGCATTGATGGAACACCCATAGAAGTCCTCAGGCAGGTTAAAACACTGGGCATCCATTTAGATACCAACCTAACAATGACCAAACAGGTAAATGCCCTCTCTTCAACCACCTCCTACACTGCCAAACTCATTGCATTAAGTTGTCAATTCCTGACTCCACAAAACTGTATCAAACTTGCCCGTGCTCTCATCTTATCTAAATTAGACAATTACAACACACTATTGCTAGGTTCTTCAAATACTAATCTAGCCAAACTCCAACTATTGTAAAATAAAGTGTTGCGAGCAGCCCTAGATATAAAGAAATTCGACCACATCTCCAAGACCAGGAGCGAAGCACACTGGCTACCCGTTAAAACAAGCATTATCTTCAAAACTCTCTGTATTACCCACAAATGCCTCACCAAGATGGCACCCATCTACCTTAATAATGCCATTACCCATAACAGGGCCACAAGATATCTGGGATCCAACAGTAGTACCCAACTCTTTGTTCCATGATTCAAATTCACAAGGGCAGGGGGGAGCAGTTTCCTGGTGTTGCCTCAATTCTGGAACTCCCTCCCCATGTACACCAGACACAAGCCCTCCCACCAGAGATTTAAAAAGTCGTTAAAAAACTGGCTTTTTAACAAATACTAATCTGTGTTAGGCACTCCGTCCTGACGAACCAGATAACTCTGACTTTGCATGATTTATTCCCCCTACCCACTTGTCCTGAGTCTATACTTGTGCTTGTACCGTGAATATGTCTGCTTTTATTTGGAACTATATTACTGTAGCTAGAGATGCAAATGTGTAACCCATGATATGCTTTGTTTATCTAACCCTAACAAATATGTATAAAAATAACTACTTGTTTCACTGTAACCAGACATTTTAAGCTTACTGTAACCTACACCGTGATACCCCCGGGTGTGGGCGTAAAACAGATGCATTAAATAAATAAATAAATCAACAAATAGTAGCTATATTAATATAATTACCGATGACACCAGACAACTGCGCACTCTCAGCCTTTCCATGGCCTTGTAACTTAATCACTGTGAAACATATCTCTGCAACTGCCACATTGATACATTGTGCTGCCCCCATTACTCTGCCAGGCCAAAGACAGAAACTATTAATTTGCATAACATTGCAGAACATTGATCTTGCCTGGGAAAGCGAGAGGGAGAGAGAAATAGTTCATAGAAAAACATGTAACAGAAACTCCACTGTGAGAAGTACTGTTTGTATTACTTGTGCTACTAAACCACTCCATCACAAACTCAACAGTCCTAAGACTTTACTAGAGGGCAGTAGATCCAAAGCCTGATTCAGTATTTTGGCAGTGCCTTGACTTGGCTAACGGTAACATTATAAATCGTTAATATTCTGTGTGCTCGACTTCTCTGGGAAAAGCTACATGAAAGAGGAAAACAGGATCTTCATCTATTCATTGTTCTAGAGGTATATTCTGTGTGTTATAATGTAAATTTAATTTAGATTTTTGAGCTTAAATAGCACTCCAGTTGTAGTTTGAAAACAGGTGAGAAATGTTTTGCATCTAGTTGCTTTTTCAAGGCTGTTTATTTTGTGATGTGTAGATTAATGGATGCTATTCCCTTTTTATGCAATTACCCTTGAAGTGGTTCTTTTAAAAATGACAAGTGGCACAAATATCACGTATCATTGTCACCTTATGGATAAAGCAACCAAAAGCAGACAGAAGTACATTTACATACTGGAATGTGGATTTAAAATAGCCATTGGAAGAGTGACGTGGCTTGTAGCCCAGTCCGTGGTTTCTGTGTCTCATGAATTCGAGTACATTCTGAGAGAGAGAAATTTGGAGAAAGGAAAAGCATTTCTTAAAAAAAGATTCCCACCAAACAATACACCATATCTTTCTTTTTTTTAACTGTAGAATAATTGTTAACACAACCAATATATGTACCATTAAAACAAATTAATGCATTGAAATGAAGCAATTAACTATATCTGCATCTAACTCTGCATTAAAATCCCGCCATACCCTTTATGGTGAAATAGGGAACACGTGGGATTTTCAACCTAATTTCCTATTCACATTCTACAGAAAGAAAACATCAGCCCTACTCCTTCTAACGACAGAGACCAACCCAACTGGGTTAACTCTGGAACATTGAGCTCTACATTCCTTAAATCATTTAGGCGGGAACATGTGTTATTCTTCTCATTCTTCAATATCTTTTCATAAATAGAAAACGACCTATGAATATGTTTGGATCAGCACATTCGCCCCGCTTCAGTGCAGGTTAATTCACGCCATGTTTGGCAAGCAGCAGTGGAGTGGTGCCAGGTCTGTTTTCACTTCATTTCACTTGGTTACTCATGACCGCCCACTGATGCTTTTCTTGGCTTTTGTTCTCCAGCATTTAATTCTGCACTTGGATGATTTGTTATTTTGGCCCACATGCCACAGCTCACCGCTTTAGATGTGTGCCTTATTGCATGGGTGTACCATAAAGCCACTTTCTTCTTTAGATGTCTATGTTCTCCTTAGGTGGGCTCCTTAACAAATTTAATTGCATTGTGTATACCTCACACACAACCCTGACCTCACCCACTCGCCTGCAGGTAAACACATCTTACCAGCTTGCTTCAAAACATAATCCCGCCTTCTCTTGAATCTCTACTCACACTGAGAAGAATGCATGAAAGCTATTTAAGTAATAAGCCCCGAGCTGATGGGGAGGGGCTTTACCACTTCAGGTAATGCCCCAGGGCCCATGTGTACGAGCGCGATAGAAATAAAATATCATATCATATCATAGTTACAGGCACGTGCGAAGCAAGAGCCTTAAAAAAGGTCTGGGGCATTACCTAAAGCCTTAAGTACCCTCCATCGAGGGGCTAATTGCAACTAGTACCCCGTTGGACTAGATTACTAAACACATCTTAAAGAAAGGTGGCCACCATGGATCGTGTGAGAAGGGTCTAAGTAGTCTCTTCTGACTTTCCATGATGGAGAGTCGCACCATAGGACGCACTGGAAACAGTAGTGTTCCCGGCACAGGAGAAGGAAAAAGAAGGTAAGTGGGATGGGGTCGGAGGGTGCACAGGCTGTGGAAAAGGCGGGAGGGGGAATTGGCAAGGGGGGCATTTACCTGGTAACCTAGTGGGGAAGATAGTGGCCTCGCGCACTGAGGAGGCTCGGAGCGGCGGGATTGCCACCCGGTACTGATGGCTGCACCTTCTGTTTTTTAGTGATGTCATGTGGTATTACACGGCTCAGCTGGTTCGTTTTTCATGGCCTCTTGGCACTAGGGCATGTAGGAGAATGGGAAAAGTGGACGTTAGTGGGGGAGAGGAAAGATACAAAACATGAAGTATTGATGAGTTCAGCTCAGAGATAATCATCTTCTGTGTGTCTGTAAGATCCTAAGAAATCAGTGGTGAGGGCAATAGAGAGTGTGAGCCCTGTCAGAAGCCCCAGAAGTAAGAAGCGTCCATTTCGCAGCCATCAAGGTCTGCTCTGAGAGGGAGGATGGGCAGTGGTTCCTGGAGAGAAAAGTGTGGTCAGTTGGCTGGGTAAGGGAGGAGTTTGATTGTTATTTTTGTGAGCATGAGTGGAGGCACTACCAGGTGTTACACAAGAGAAATGGAAGGTGGAAAGTAGAAGGCTGAGCAGGGCGGCGAGAGGTGGGATGGTAGATAAGTGGTAGGATGGTTTGGGCCATTAATGACTTAGAAGGGGAGTTTGCATTATGCTTGATAATAAAGTTGTGGCCTTCACTGTGTAAAGCTTATAGGTATAATTGTTTATTTATGACGCGCTTAACACCAGAGGTATCTAAGCGTTGCTCAGCATTATCTTGCTTCCAAGACAAGTGCGTTACCCCTGAGATATCCTCCTGAGACAAGATTTAAAAGGATGGATGGTCCTGATCTTTTCTGTTTCAGTTACTTGGGAATTGTTTTAGAACTTTTGGTATCACCACAATTCGATACCACAATTTCTAGAGGATGGTCTTGTTGCCGATGGTCTGTATGGCAGACATACTAGTGGGCCTCCAGCATGTAGGGTACTGATAAGGTCATGGATGGAGGCTGATTTCCATGTCAGCAGCTCCTGGATAAGAATTATTGCCAAACGGGAAGGACCTGTAAGTCAATCGCGTCCGTCTGCTTGACAGGTGCAGCTTGCCTTTTTTTTCAAGTTGATGTATTTCAACTGTCTGTCAGTCTACGAATGTTTGGTTCATTTAGGAATTCAGCAGCAGCCATGCTTACAGTGAGAGCTTCAGTCAAGTGATTTGCTCCAGAAGTGTGGGGAGGGGATGCAACTGTTGTGAGCTTAACATTGCAAAATATTTCATCCAATAAGTATCCAACTGTGTGGGAGAGTTTCCACAACCATTGCTTCATGGGGAATACGGAATCTGATTCCAGCCATTGCTGCAACCCGAAGAACCATCAATCATTCTGCACTGTAAGTTAATCCCTGCCGGGCTCCCTACACCTTGCACAGAGCATCCGCTCCTTTCTTTTTGCCCCCCTCCAAAATCCCACCATGTTGAAGCTTTGCGCAGCTTTGCGCACCCGCCCGCACTGTGATCAGATTGGCCGCATAGCAACCACTTCCTCCAACACAATGGGAGATGGCAGGCGTAGCTGGCCCCCACCAAAGACCAACACCTAAGGCCTTTGAACCCTGTCTTGCACACATCAGTCAGCCAGCACACGGCCTGTGCTTCGAGCCAGCATGAAGAATCAGTGTTTATTCTGCACTTTAAGGTAAGCCCTGCCGGGCTCCCTACACCTTATATGGAGCATCCGCTCCTTTCTAACATGGCTGCCGTTGCCCCCTCTGAAATCCCACCATGTTGCAGCTCTGTTGACCCCCCCACTGAGCGACCCGATTGGTTGCTTAGTAACCACTTCCTCCCATACAATGGGAGCCGGCATGCAAAGCTGCCCCTCCCCAAAGGCCAACACATAAGGCCTTAGAACCCTGTCTTGGCCTGCCTGGGTGTGGAGGGGCTCAACCATACTATGCCAGCCACCCTTCCTTTCCCTATCACTTCAAGGCCAGCCTCCCTCACTACTTCGCAGCAATCAGAGTTTCCGATCCCAGGTAAGCCATCTTACTGCAGCCACTCATTCTTCGCCAAACTCACCTGTAGGGGAAAACACACCTCCATTTAAATTCCTCCTCTCCTCTCTTCTATTTTCCTTCCCATCTCCACCCAAGAATCACTGTAAATCCTCAAGGCTTAGCCACTTAGCCTCCCATACTCAAATACCAGAAACCTCCCATCTACATGCCTGCACTGGAACTCCCACACCCATCTGCACCATTTCTCCATTTTATTTATTTATTGGACATTTAGATGGCGCCTATACACAAGTGTTATCAGGCCATCACTCTCTGCTCTACCCCCTCGGCTTTTCAAGCCACTGCAAACCCCCCCCACCCCCAACCATGTAGCTCCTAATATCAACAGCTCTCCCTCCCCTCGCTACACCACACTCAACTGCGCCTTAACCAATGCTCGCTCTCTCCCAGCGAATGCTCTTGCTATTCATGGCATTATAACCACCAAGAACCTCAGCATACTTACCATCAATGATACCTGGCTGCATGCTGTTGCCGGTCCATGTTC
Organism: Ambystoma mexicanum; assembly: GCF_040938575.1. Taxonomy (NCBI): domain Eukaryota; kingdom Metazoa; phylum Chordata; class Amphibia; order Caudata; family Ambystomatidae; genus Ambystoma; species Ambystoma mexicanum. The sequence goes on from NC_090938.1 coordinate 198,734,690, forward strand.
AATCAATCAATAGCGCTCTATCACTCAATGCATCATGGCGCTTAAACAACTGATAGTCAGGATAGATGTAAACAAAACCCAGGTTTCAAAGGGGGTAAGTATCTCAGAGCTTTATCTAAATAGAAACGCTTTGAGATGCTTTTTGAAGGATAAGAAATCCTCAATTTTTCTCAGATTTTCAGGCAACAAATTCCAAAGCCTGGGGCCGGCCACTGAAAAGGCCCGGCCACCCAAATGTTCCTTCCTGAGCACACAGAAATGTGCCCAATAATTTCACATTGAATATCATTTATTTCTGTTACAGTAAATGTAAATCAATTTCTCGGGACCGGATGCCTGAAACCGATTTTTCCACTTTATTAGTATACTTCTTTTTTTGGTTTCGTGTTTTCTGTTTTTGCATCAATTATGTAGTGCAAGCATTTATTCTCCATTTGACATGCCTCCCATATTTGTGATAAATTCGCAATGAAATAGGGACTCCAGCTAATTAACCTTTGTGTCTAAAACTTTCTTTCAAATCGTGTTCGGATTAGGACACATAGCTCATAAACACTTCTGGTTTTCTTTCCAGGGTCAGACACTCACGCAAGATCCTGAGGCAGGTGATCCAACCATAATACCGCCAAAAAGTCTAGTTTACAGCAGAGCATGCATTCCCCCCTGTAAATAACCTTAATAGGATACATCCAGTCCATATACCTGTAGACGAAGACCCTGATTTTAAACAAATGTCAACACGTGTCCATTTGGGTGCTTATAGGTATCACAGCACGCAGTGTTTTTGAGGATTGTATTCTTTGTTTGTTTATTAAATTATGCGTTGAAGGGTAGGATGTTTTATATTAACTGAGTAGATAAGCATGTCATGTATGATACTTTATTCATGGGAAACATGCCAAATGGAGAATAAATGGCTGCACTAAATAATTGATGCAAAAACAGAAAACATAAAACCAAAAAAATAAGTATACCAATTAAGTTGATGAATTGGTTGACATTATCTACCTCTGAGAAAATGATCTATATTTACTGTAACAGAAATAGATAGACATTGGTATTCAATGTGAAAATGTTGGGCACATTTCTGTGAAAAATACTATATGCTACCCCATGTACACAACATTAGGGGTTCCCCACATGTATTGGTGCTGCTGCCGGTCCAGCCTTATTTACTGCCATACCTGCATGCTACGCCATACACGCAGTGACAGACTAACACGCAAAGGTGGCGCTGTGGCAACCATTTGCAGAGATTCCGAACTATCACTTCAGATACGTCACCCAACTGCGACCTGCTCTCCATGAAACAATATCTCTCCACCTGCTCTATCGCCCTCCTGGCCCAATCTCCACCTCCAAAGAAGACCTCACACAACTAATTACAACTAACTTCAAACCTACCTCCAAACTTCTATTGCTCAGTGACATGAACCTTGGCTTCAATCACACCACCGGCATCAACGCCACTTCCCTTGCGAACACACTCCATATCAATGGCGCCACACAACTTGTCCTGACCCCCTCCCATATCTAAGGGCGCACCCTAGATTGGCTCGTTAATTTCAATTGTAAAATTCTACTCAAATCTAATGCTCCCTGTTACTGGTACGACGACCACATTATCACATTCTCCACCCCCACCTCACACCAGTGTGCCCCTGCCCCCCCTCTCTCTTCCTCCAACCATGTCACATTGAACATGTACGCTTACAAAAGGACCCCCCTTCCCTCTACTTGCTAAAATAACCCTGCCAGTCACAGTTACAACTGATCCTACCCTTTTGTCAATTCCTACAATGATCTGATTTCCAACGCAGTCCACATCCTTGCTCCACTCAAACTGTGCAAATCTAAACCCACCACACGCAAAAACTCCTGGTTCACCCCTGACCTCGCATCATGAAGCAGAAAGATGTCACCCCTCCAACAAAACTAAATCGCAGTTTCCCACATCACTAGGGTATACAAACTAGCAATTCATAAAGCCAAAGCCTCCATCTTTAACACTAGAATCCCCAATGCTAACTCCAACTCAGGTGAGTTCTTCGCAATCCTACTAGAACTAGAGACCCCTTCCACACTACCGTCCACTGTTACCAACAACGACTCTTGGTGCAGCAAAATACAAAACGCTCTCTCTGTGAAAATGTCTTCAATCCAAGACAAGATCCCCACCAAACAAACCATTCACATGAGGACCCAGCATTCCCCCGATCCCCCTCCACCAACGTTCCCACCATTCAATTTCCATGCAGTCACCGAAACAGATGTTGCCCAAATTATCAAAGAGCTTAAACCATCCCATTTCAAAGGCAATACCTGCCAGCACCACTCATCAAAGACTGTGCTGATGCCCTTGAAAGTAAGCGTCCCCCAATAAGGCAGTTAACACCCCTCAATGAGAGGCAATAAAGGACACACCCCAGGAGGGAATGAGACCACAACAAAGTGCGGGTGAAGTTAAAAGGTTTTTATCTAAATCGATATAGGGCATGCAAAGGACTCTGCAAACTCGGAGAGCGCTCTGTCTGAAAATAGCAAAGACAGTCAGTTATATTACAAATACACATCATGCATGATCTAAGCTATAGGGGCCACATAGTCTTGGGAATTGGATGGCAACGTCTAGCTACTATGTAGTCTATACGCTCGGTGCTCCATGATTGGCGGGGATCCACGTGGTGGCATCACAAAGTGCTTGGGTCAGCTGGGCTCGTCGGGGTGGAGCTCCACGGCACTGGCTGTCAACGGAGATTCACCACGTTGGTTCTAGAAACTTGCCCTTGTGGCCATTCATACAAATTCATCACACTCATTTATGCCAGGTTGTTATGTAAAACTTCTAACACATCAATCTAATACCAGGGTGGGGACACAGGAAAGCAGTATGCAATAGAGGCTTCCTCCATACATCATCGTAAAGATGTCATTAACAAAGGGCCCAGTCTCATGGGTCCAGGTGTCTTATGAGGAGGCACGGGTCAAGCAACCTTCATCATTTTATCCTGTTGGATGCAGTAAATGATGGCTCTAGGGGATGTTTGCACAAGGATGGATAACTGTCTTCGTGGTCTGTTGAAATTGGGGTGAACTGGAATACCATTAGGTCAGAGGGGGCACCTAGCTGGCACCTCAAAGGCGGTGGGATTTAGGACCGGGTAGCTCGTAATTCACTTGGCCTGGCCATGGCGGCACACAGTGGTTGTATGGCGGCATCTGACATGGGGGTGGTAAATACCTGAAGTGGGTTCAGCAGGAATGCGGGGAGGTGAGGCTGTGCTGCTCGAACACCAGCAAGCCCCGGCAGGCTTTGGCGGGTGGAGCGGGAGATGGCCTTGTAACTTTGTGCGAATCTCTATTCACTTGGCTGCACACACACTATTAGAGAGGACAGATGCTAAGGCTGGGGGCATTAGGTAAATTACACATTTCTGCCCTTTACATGTGCTTACATTACTAGGTTCATAACAATGGAGGTTTTTCATTGGCACATACATTACATAACGTTAGTCGGTCTTATACTTGCAATTCATGAGCGAGGTGAACATATATAACAAACATGAGGTAGTGTCAGGTTGGGTTATGTGCTCAGGAGCAAGAAAGCAATGTGTTAATCTAAAATGTTGATTATAGTAAAAACTGGCTCAATGCCGTAGGTGTCCTACTTGCAATAAAACATATTTAATCACACCATTCACAAGCATTTTATATATTGCTTTTCAATTACACTTTTTACAATAGCAGCACACATTAGTTGGTACAAAGTGGATTTTCGAGTGGTCATACACCGGGCCTCAGAACATGAAGGTGTCTCGGGGGCGGGCGGGGATCACCTCGCTTTAATACGAATTACTTGCATTGTGCGTTTTAACACTACTTAACACACACATCTCTTAACAGCATGGATAAGACTTGGAGACTCGGGAGTTTAGCATATATGGTTAACATTTCATCTGGGGGTACTAGGCTGGGGGTCATGGACACCATATATCACCAGTGCAGAGGTTAGGCGCAGGGTCTGGGTATGCTTTACAGGGATGGTTTTTGTTCTTTCCCAGACCCCAACTATAAGTCCGGTCACTTCTAGCGCTTTGATGTACTGCGGAAGGTAAATGATACAGTGTTTGTTCTGTTACTCTTTCGCGTCTAGTTGCTCGTGAGAACGGGCTTTCAGCGGATTTGCCATGGGGTGGAGGCTGGGGGGAAATGCAGGACTCTCTGTGCGCGGTCAAGTGGGGGCCGAGCTGCAGCTTTTGTATGCAAGCTATTCTGCTGAGGCCTGGGTTTAGTATACTTAAAATGGAATCTTGGTGTGTTACAAAATGGTGTCTGTGTTATGCTATACTACGGGCCGTGCAGCCTCACGTGTCGATCCACAGCCACCCTGCCTCCCGGGCCCAGGTGCATGGGGGGGTTGCCGACGAGTCATGAGCCTCACGTAGGTGGGCAATGTGGGGCAGGGGGGCTGCTAAAGACCTGTCCTCCCATACACCCTCCTACCACTCATCACCGCCGTCATTAATACCGCCTTCAAGTCCTGCACTGTCCCATTCACATTCAAAGAAACCAGGATTTCTCCATTCTGAAAAAAAACCTCACTCGGCCCATCAATCCCTTCCAACTACTGCCCCATCACCACAATACCATTTCTTCTACAAATCCTCGATAGAGCAGCATATCTCCAGATCTAAATCTCCCTGAACAACAACACATCTTCAGCCTCCGCCAATCCAGCTTCCAACCTCGTCATGGAACAGAATCAGCCCTATAAAACCTTAGTAACCAGCTAAATTACTTACGTGACTCGGCAAAACTTCTTCTATTAGACCTATCTGGTGCCTTCGACCTGGCCCCGGTTATAGCAAAGCCACAGAAAAGGCACCAGGGTACCTTTAAACTGGACCTATAACCGTTCCGACAGCTGCTGGCAAACTCATTACTCCCTGCTGTATGACTCAAGAACTAGAACATCCAGGCATGCATTGCATCGAGGACTACAATATGATGGCCATCTTGATGATGTCACAACATTGACATCAGAGTCAGAACACAAGGTTTGTGCTGGAAGAATCAGAGAGAGAGGACGCATCTCTCCAAGCTCTGAGAAACAGGGCACATGCGTCGGGCAATGCCCCACTGAACTCCACCACGGCCCCTTGCTGGCAAAAGAGGGGATTCAGAAGAGCGCATCAGAGTGCACGAGCAATCGTGCCAACACCTGCAAGGTTCCACACCCCACTGTATCGCCTCTCAGTCCTTCGCTCGTAAAACGCATTGAAGGGCTCGGAGGGGGCTTCAGGAAATCGCATCAAAGTGCATGAATTATCACAGCCAAAACCAGAACCGTGGACCCCACCCGTTTAGAACTGCATACAGCTACATGGCAATCTTGTTACACGTCGTGTAGGGAGCTAAACTGCATGAAACATTGTAGAGCTACGCCACATGGCGTAACGATTGGAGGACTGGTAATCCCCTATGTAGGTTACTCATCAAAGATTTTGTTGCAGCATCGTATCAATGGCTGCTTGAGGAAGCCACGGACGCAGAGCTAAGTGCCCATTCCTGGCTATATTTGTGTTATGTGATTGCTCATTGTACTATTATTGAGTACCTGTTAATACGTGTTAAAGTAAGCTTTTATCTAGGTAATTCATGCAACCCGCACCAGTGCTAGTGAGTGTGTGTACTGGGGGTGGGGGGTTGACAGGAATGAACGTGTGCATGTTCAGACTGAGTGACACCACTGGTGCAGTGATCAAATCTGAGGTGCAGTTTCTTCCCTTATTCTCTCTCACCCTCTTTCTGGTTACCCTAATTCCCCTTACCCATCCAAACAATGAGACCCTAACCCTCTTTCCATGCTGGCATTGCAGTGTCCTGTGCATACACAAACCCGCAGGCCCCAAGACCCTTGTGGGGGGTGAGTGGTTCATGCTGCCCCCCTGGGCTGTATCTGTAGAGGAGCTCCTGTCACTCACCCCTTCCTCTCTGCGGTAATGAGCAGCATGGAAAGGGAGAATGGACAACATGTTGTTCCGCTCTGCCTGCTTCGATCGTGACCATATTGATTTGGATATTTTTTAAGTTGAGAAATGTCAACCACTCCATTTCTCAATGCAGCAAATCTTCTATTACCACCCCAGAAAACATGCGTTACCTCACTGGTAATGCTGCTGCACCGCTGAGAGTATTGCTTAAAAGTATACGGCACCACAGCAAGGAACAGTCATCAGGCATGATCACTGGCTGTAGTAAAGGTTCAGAGTATTGATCCACAGCAAACTCTCATGGTGCAGTTAATATGTATAATACCGATCAGAAACAGACCACCACAAGGCACAGTAACAGAGCAAATTATTGTTCAGCAACAAAGTTCAAAATGCCAATGAACAGCAGAATAATAGTGTGCTCTCAAGGTATGAAATATCAATCAACAGGAGATGATCACAGGACACAGGCAGGGGGCAAGGTATCTATCAGTAGAATAATAATGCAGGGTGCAGTTAATGTGCAACATGCCAATAAGCTGCAACTTATTACAGGGCACAGCAAAGGCAGCTACCCGAAGGATAGGACATAAACCAATATAAAGTGGGAAAGATTTCATGGGTGCAGATTTAGAATGATAGTAACAGAGAGCAACACTGTGGTGCAAAGTCAGTGTGGTGCAATCTGGGCATGAAGAATTACTGTACATATGTTGTTAAGGTGCAGATAACACAATGCAAATATATTAAAAGGAAAACAAATAGCAGGAGTTGTATATATATGTCCCAATACTTGTATCAAAGACCTACAACTAGCAGCCAAAACTCAGTGTAGCAAATAAGGTGTATTAATCATGGGCAAACTATTCTGGTACAGTAATCATTGAGGGGCAGCTGGAGTACGGTAAGGTCAAGCAAATACTAAGATGAAGCAGACAGCAATAAACAAAGTGCTGCAAAGTCACTGACACACAATCAGTGCAAGACACACTAGTTGAGATTTCACACCAAGTTCGGACTGGGGCATGAAATTGGTCCAGGCACCAATGAAAAGGTGGCTCGCAATCACAGATTACAATTCATTTCTATCCAGAACAGACTTGTTAAGTACTATCCAAGATGGTCTTTTTGGTAGAATATGTTGCAAGTACAGCATTTGATAACATATTTGCCGTAGTAACATTGCTTAAAACTAGTGTGGAAATGTACAAAACTGGCCGACTCTTGCCAAAAAGTGGTCAATTCTGTCAACAAATAACTGCCCCAACATAGGATGGTCTTTTCGGGCAATGCCCTATATCCCAGTCCTAACCTCTGATCCATGGGGTCGTGCTTCAGAAAGTATAGCCTTTGGCATTGTGACATTGCAGTCAAAGGTGATGAAGATGCATCTCGGAGCTAGCAATGCCGATTGGGCTAAACAAAGGTGCTGGCCACTCTCTCTCAGACATTTCTAATGGAAATAAAGATAAAACAATATTTTTATGAGTAAAAAAGTAAAAAAAAAAATGTTAAACATTGGCCCTCAACACACAGGTCAACCTATCATTTTTAGTATTATCATGCCAACAAGTGTATTTGAATTTCCAACCTTGTCAGTGGTAAACCCGTGCTCTAACCTCTGAGCAACTGGCTTGACATTCAGAAAACATAGTTTTTTGCATTATAACAGAGCTGTCAAAGGTGTAATCGATGAAGATGATATGATATGGCATTTATAACGCGACTGTACACAAGTGTTTCAAGGGGCGATGAGGCAAAGGAGGGGGAACAGAGGGAAGACAGACAACTATTCTACTAGGCCAGGTGTCATTAAGATTGCACAATTGCATGGGAAGGGGTAAGGGGGAAAGTGCGAGAGTGGGGCAGTGCAGTACATGGGATAATAGAATAAATAAACAATAAGTGAAAGTACGGCCAGCAGGTGGCAAGTGCAAGGGTAAGTGCAGACAACAGGTGTCAAGTGCTGATAGTGGGACTGTGGGGATACAGAAAAGCAGTCCCCATTGCGTGGGTTGCCAGGAAGGCAGTGCAGGTATTTGTGACTGGCAGGGAGGTTACCTGGGCCCGAGATCAGAGGGTGGCCAGGTAAGCAGTGCAGTTTCAGTTTCAGCCAGGAGGTCAGCATCTGAGAACTAGCAATGCCGGTTGGGGAAAACAAAGATACATGTCTCTCTCTTTCAGCCATTTATACTGTGAATAAAGATAAAATAATATTTTTATAACAGTAAACAAGCATTGAATAACCAAAACATTACCTATGTCCATGCAATGCACAGATGAACCTACCAGTTTGACTATTGTCAGGCAATTGTGGGCACTTGGACCTGCAGTTGGTAAACGCATTATCTAACCTCTGAGACACTGGTAATCCTTTCAGAAAGCCTGGCGTTTTGCATTATGGCATGGTGGTCAATATCGTAATGGAAGAAGATGCATCTGGGAACTAGCAATGCTGTTTGGGATAAACAAAGGTGCTGGGTTCTCTCTGAGTCATTTGTAATGGAAATCTTATTAAAATACAATCTTTGTATAAGAATAAAAAAGCATTACAATGAAAATGTTTGTTTGCTTCCACTGTACAGGTCATCCTACTGTTTTGAGTATGTTCATGCCAATGGTTAACCCCTGCTCTAACCTCTGAGCTGCTGGCTCTCCCTTCAGAAAAAGCAGCTTGTTTGCATTATACCAAAGTAGCTGTCAAATGTGTAATAGACGAAGATGCGTCTGGGAATAAGCCGAGGTTGGACTGGGACATAATATCGGTCCAGGCACCAAGAGTGGCCCACAATTAAACACTACAATTCATGGCTTTCCACAACTGACTGTTTGAGAACTACCTAAGGATGTGTTCCTGCTAAAATATGTTGCAAATAATGTATTTGAAAACATATTTGCTTAGTAACATTGGTTAAAACTAGTGTAGTAACTTATGAAACTTGCAAACTCTGGGCAGAAAAAAAGTGGTCAATTTTTTTAAGAAATAACTGGCCCATCCTATAATCATAGGCTTGCACTTCGGGCATTGCCCTATTGCCCTATAGGCCAGTCCAAGCCGGTTTCACAAGAGAATAAATGGAGGCATGGTGGTGCAAATATCACCGTAAAAGTATTTGAGGATGTGAACAAAAGTAGGACACAATTCTGCAAATAGCACAGAAAATCAATATGCAGCTATCAGAGAGGTGCAATGAGAAGCAGGATGATGAGGAGTAAATATCACAGCACAAGTATCAAAGGGGAAAATCAAGTAGAAGAACACACTGGTGCATGCAGCAAATTGGCAAGCATTTAGGGAGGTTAGCTCAGGGGCAACGTGCTTGCCTTGGAAGGAAGACGACACGGAGCAACGTAGGTTAGATCCCGGGGTTCACGCATAGAAACCTCTGGGTATTAAGTGTGTTATAAATAACCAATCATATCACAGCGGGGAAATCATGGGCAAACACAGTTCCGAAATCACAGGGCAAGATTCATAAAGGTTTAACCAGCCATAGGTTATGGTGGTCAAGATATCACAGTGGCGAATCGGGAGCTCAGAGCAGGGATTGAAAGAGCAGGGAGACTCAGTTGACATTTAAGATGACCTGCTCAACAGTACCAGCAGGAGGAGGGATGGAGCCTGGAGGGGTGGGGGGCCTGGAGTTCAAAGACAGGGCGTTAGAGAGTCATTTTGAATATACATTTAGCGATAGAGGAAAAGGCGGGAGGGAGATTGAACGGGACAGACGCAGGGAAATGCATGTGGGAGTGATAACACAGGGAGGGATCGAATGCTGGGAGGGAGCTATTTGAGAGGAGGGAAAGACAAGTTGTCAAGCGTGTTTCTAGGCTGATCATGTATTGCAGCCAGAGAGTGATCAGAAAGTGTGGAGACCATGAGCCTTCGTCATGATGAGTTAGCCTTGGCCATCTGCATTGTTTCAGCCTAAATGGGGCGCTTTCAGCCACCTTCCCAGCTTCACCTGTTTGCCACTCCCAAGGGCAGATGGTCCTTCAGGGTCACTTAAACCAGCAGAGTCCCAGTCGCCCCACGGCGACTGGCAAAGCCAACTCAGCATAGGCCGCAGGTGGGAAAAGAGCAATCCTTGACCATCAGATTTGCTGTAAACCAACTTGAGGAAATGAATGTCGATCTTGAGGCCTCCCAGGCTCAATCCTACATCCCAACACTCTCCCGGCATTACACGATAGACTCTTCCTTAGGCCGACAACCGATGGAGTCAAATTAACCACATAAGTCTTATATGGCCTCTTCCGGCCAGCAAAGCCCTCTAGAAGCCACAGGTGAGAAAAGAGCAAGACGTGACCATCTCAGTACCCTATCAGCATCTCCTGATTCCCTCGTTCTCAAGGAAAATCGGCCTCCAATGTCCCACCTGAAGCCGAGTCCACCTCTGCAGTGATAAAATCCTACACAGCAGATGATGCAGGTGAAGAACAAGCAATGATGTATCCTCAGCAATTTTAGTGTGTGGTATTAGGTGTTGCTTAGGTGCCACCTATAAGCAGAAACTCTTGCAATGGAGTAAACGAGGGATGGAGAGAACATGTGAGGGAGGACACACAGCTTGCGGGTGCTGTTTGGTAATGTTCCCACCCACTGACTGCCCATGGCCATGCTAATCCCTATGACCATTTCACCCACTGCCAACCACTCCTTACGCAAAACAAACCATCCTTGGATCCCTTTGAGTTCACTCTATCAAGCGTTAGCTTCAAACATGTTCCTGCCAATGCTTTTTCTAAGCAGTCTGCTGAGAGTTAACAGATTAATTGCAGCTGCAAATGACTACTAGTGTAAAAAGATAACATTTCTTAACCAAGTGTGCCTCCAGCCACTTGAATTTACATATCTTCCATGCACTGACGTCCTGTTAAAAGCAAGCAGCAACCAAGCCAACAGTTTTGATTTTGAAGCAGGAGATAGGCATTTGCCAGGTACAGACATCATATCCATGCCTAGCAAATGCCAAAACAAAAGCCCAAATTGTTGGCTTTGCTAATGCTTGTTTAATTTTGGCCATTGGGCCTCATTATGAGTTGGCCAGTATGGAATTCATGTGCCGGTATTAACGTTTACCAGCATGTTTACGCACTGGCCAACTAAAAGGTTTCCGTTGAGGTGCCTGAATTACCTGCAGCTAAGAGCTAGAGATAAATCAGGCACCTTACCGGCAAAAATCACTGGTATTACCGGTGCCGGTAATACTGGCAAAATCCCCCATGAAGTCCAATGGGACTCCATGGAATGGGGATTTACGACCGACACCAGCACTCAGAATCCAGCAGTAATTCTGCCGGAACGAATGCTGTTATCAGTATTTCAGTTTGCCGGTATCCTGACAGATTTACCGCCAGGATACGGTAAACTTGTAATAAGGCACAATGTCTGATGTGTTCACCCACCTCGCCTCCCAAGCCCACAATCCAAACACCCTCCCAGTATTGACTGCTTCACTTTTCCTCGTGGCTGGTAGGGACCTGTGACCCACTCTCGGGCTATAACATGGCTGTAAAAAGCGCTGTCCTACACCGCGCATATGGCAAAGTGTAAAAGCAAAGGGTGATGCCTGCTTGCCAGTTTGCTGTGCCACACATGCCCTCTCCGCCCCCATCCATAGTGTCTCACTCAGGACCAGGCCTCAAAATAATGTTGCCTCTTGGTGTTCTACTGTAAGTTGTTCTATGCTGTGTTTTTTTTTTCACTCGTGTTCCACTGTAGCATGTGCTTTACTGTGATGCTTCTCCCTGGAGCCCCACAGTAATTTTGCCCTGGACTCCCACGATAACTTGGGATATATCGTGATCTATCTCCCCGGCGTTCTACTACAATTTGTGTTATGCAGTGATTCTAACCCCTGGTGTCCCACTGTAATGTGTGCTGTGCAGTGAATTTGCTCACTGGTGTATCACACCCGTTCTGTCCCCTGGTGTCCCAGCATTATTTGTGCTATATTGAGTTTTTGCTCTTGGGTGATGCCCTGTAGTTTGTGCAGTGGTGTGTTTTTGCTCCCTTGTGTGCCACTAATGTTTGTGCTGTGCTTCCTGATGCCCCACTGTATTTCCCCCCTGCCTCCCCAATGCAAATTATGCTATAATTGTTTGCACTAATGTGCTAAACTGTGAATGTGTTCCATAGTTCCCTTCTTTAGTTGTGCTATACTGTGATTTCTGTCCCCTTGTGCCAGCAGTAAATCTGCCCACTGGTGGCACACCGTGATTTGCGGCATAATGTAATTTTGCAACTTGGTGTCCAACTGCAATTCTTTCATTTAGGGTTGTACTGTAAATGGTGCTGTAAGCTGCACTTGACCCCTGGTGCCCCACTATAATGTGTTCTATCCTGTGATTTTGCTGTCTGCTGTCCACATCAGTCTGCACCCTGGTGTCCAACAAGAACAAACCGAGGAGCCAAGCGATCAAGCGCTTCTAGTGTGGAGTAAGGGAGTGGTGGCCAGATATAGTAAGCTGGGCAGGGAGAAAGTTGTGCACAAAGGGGTGCAAAGGGAGATTGATAGAAGATCTGGTAAATGGAGACAATTGTACCCAAAGTAGTGGGAGATACATGGATATTAGGGAAATGTGTGCCTTCAGGGTTTAAGAAGGTGATTGAAAGGAAGTTATGGCAAATTGAGAGACTTGGTAAGAAGGATGATGATATGGTTCCCAAATGGGCTAATAAATTAATCAGGAGTTTGTGACAGACTTTCCCAAAGGGGTGAATAAGGAGAGCAAGAGAGAGGTGCTAAAGGAACCCAAGGGGGTGAGCAAGGTGATAAGGAGAATGATGACAGAAGGAACAGAAGGTGTGAACAAGTTGTTCAGGAGTGCTGTGAAAGACCTGCCTGAAGGTGTGAAGAAGGTGTTAAAGGAGACACCCAAAAGAAATGCCCAGAGTGGCAGTCAGAGTGGGAGGAGGACCAGAGGTGGGATGCAAAAAGAACTATCATTGGAGGAGAGGAAAAAGAGAGTCGGTGGGATATCCAGCAGCAGTGATGGGCACACTGAATGGTAGATGATGAGCAAAGCTGATGGAACACAACAGAGGAAGTTTCTGGAAGCAGGAGACTGGAGGCAACTGCGGAAAGAAGGATCCCTGTTTGTGGTCTGGGGGAATAGTTGGCCACCCTCCCTTCTTCCCCAGCTCCCCTAATCTGTACCGCAGACACACTGAAGGTTCACACCTGATGCCATAGGACTTCACCCATTGGTTACTGGAAAGTGAAGACACCCTGGAAGGGGGCTGCATTGGGCCAGAGAAGAGAAGTCTCTGCTGGCAGTAACAAACATCGGACCTGGTAGACCAAGGACAAAAGGAGGAAGAGAAAGAAAGGTGAAGTGTTCTTATCAAGCCAGTACACCTGAAGCAGCAGGTTTCCAGGGAGAAAGGAAAGGTCTGGATCCGGGGAAACTGCAGAGACTTTGTTTCTTTTAAGACTTTCTTTCATGCACCGAAGGCACTTCCCAGGAGCACATCCTCAATATGACCTGAGCCCAGAGAGACTGTGAGCTTTTTCTAAACTTTACTTAGAGACTTCTGGGATGTCTTGACACTTTCAGGTACACTCTATGCCTTCCCAGTTTATCATTTTGCCTCCCTACCCTAATGATGCCTTAATAAATAATGTTACATTTAAGTTTTCAAGTGTGTGTATTGGGTCTCAAGTCTGGTCTATTGCTCCTGTCATCTCTGTGATCCCCCAAAGAGAGAACTATGCTATATTAGAATCTTGGGTGGGGGGTCTCAGTGTACAAAGGCCCATGGAGTCAGTGGGCCTCATTACGACTTTGGCGGTAGCATGACTGCTGCCAATATCGGGTCCGGGTTCCCAGAATGGGGAATTACCGGGCCATTACGAGTTCGGAGGGCTCGGTAATTCCTCCCTCCAGGAACCCGGGCCTGGACCTTCCCCATTCCCATTTGAGCCCCAATAGGGCTGAATGGTAACGGGGGAGGGGGCTAACAATGGGCCGATTACGAGCAGCCCGTTGTTAGCTCCCTCTTCCCCTCGCGGGACCCGGTAAGGACGCCTGGTTTTACCAGGCGTCCTTACCGGGTCCCGCGAGGGGACCTCGTAATTTCACGGAATGTGTTTAACGTGTCCGCATGCATTAGCAGAGCCCGTTAACACGTTCCGCGAAAGTTGTAATGAGGCCCAGTGTTTTGTCCTGAGGATAAACAAGGCGTCCCTGGATAATAATGGTACCAGGCCAAGTATCCAGGTATCCAGGAGACCCTCTGCGTTCTTAACATTAAACATTCAGTCCTTTCTTATACAGAATGTTTTGATTATTAGCATGGGCCGCAATAGGTTAAGAATACCCCATTCCCAATAATTTAGCAGTTTTCTGAGTGCAATGTTATCCAGTTTGTGGCATTGGCAACAGTGCTAGCAGTGTTGCCCCTGAGGTAGCTGTTGAGCCATCAAGGGGAAACTGTTGTCTCAGGTTTTCCACATAACCAATAGCTTGCACTTGCACAATCCAAATGCTTCAAGGCCTAGTAGGACTGTTTTTATTTTGTCATGCCTGCTCCCACCTTGTCTTGTTGCACTTTGAAACGCGTTGTGTGTAAGTGCATTATAAAAAAACAATAAATAAATAAAATAAAACCATCCGGTGTAATCTTGCGGAATAATCTCATTCATTTTGTCAAATCCCTTGACTGTCGAGAGAATAGAAGATGTTGAACTTGTAGACTAAGATCTTCTCCAGCCTGGGGCTGATCTACAGGCAATGCCCAATAGACTGGTGTGCTAGTCTGTGCCAGTTTTGGGGGCCAACATGGTACAGTTTGATGGCTTACCACACTTCAGATGATGGTTTAGACTAATTTTCCACACCCAATGAACTTTAAACCACACAATTTGCGACACATTGTACCACAATTCTGCCTCACTTACTATTCAACATTGTTTCCTGAAAAATAATGGATTAAGACGTGTGATTGTGAGTTCCAGCTTGGGGCCTGTGTTTTTCCCCAGTCTGAAAATGTTGGAGCATTGTGACAAGTGGTTGCAATTTCAGTGGTCTGGCCAGGTAACTTAATCCATAATTGGATATGTACCGTGTAAGTGATTTCAATTAGGCACATACCCAAGTCTCGCCTAGCATGTGGTGCGCAACTGAAACCCTTGTTTATTTTTATCTATAAGTTCAATATTCTGAATGATATACTACTCATATCACACCCTTCTCAAAATACCCCCAGGTTACACTGAACAAGAAATCAGGCTAGTTTGCAAAGGTAAATATTTATTTATTTAGAATTTAAAATCACAATATATTTTAAATAGGTAACAACAATCACCAATGGGTGACAAGAACAATTAATATTATCTGTAGTGCACTGGGAATCAGGTAAGAAACACAAAAAGAATGCAGCACAAAAAAGAATACTTTTGGGTCGGTTTGGAACAGATAGCACTGTGGTTAGAAGTTCTCCCTGCAACACCCCTCAACCCACCAATAGGGAATTTAAATATATGTGAGGAGAGAGCAGGTACTCTGGAATGATACAGAACAAACAGAATATCACTCCCACCTTTCCCCCTTAAACACAAGAGAAAAATGGATTTGACTTTTCAACTGTCAGATGGCTTTGAAACTGGCTGAGCAAAAACACTAAATTTGGTCAAAAATGCTTACATTATTATACATTTCTACAGGAGCTGCTTTGAACGGATGCAAGCAATCATAAGCAATGATTTAATCAAAAGAAAAGATTTGGAATCTCAAAGGCAAAGGGGGAAATAATTCAAAGGCAATTCACATGTGTACAACTTTTGCCAATGTAAATTTGCGGCAAACTTTTACTTATGCTATTTTTGATATAACGGGTCAATTGCACTGTTTTGCACGGTTCGAGTTGTGGATGTAGCTAAGGATGTTAGGTATCAGTGGGAACTGAAATTGTGTTTCTGTCTTTAAAACTGAGGGAGTTACAGAGGTTTTAGTGAGAGATTTTTTTTCTAAAATAAAGAGGTGAATTTGGACAGAAACTTCAGTTCAAAATCAGAAAATACAGTTTATGCTTCTACTCAAGACTAGGGCATGCAGACTAGACAATAAGGTTGGGTCGCAGTAAGCTCTGAGACTGATTCATGACTTCAGTAACAGATCCCCAGCACCTTCCCCAGCGGAACCAGTCCAAACACTCGAAGTGGGAATTATGGATCAGAGTTACACAAATAAAAATGACTATAAAAATGACGCTTTAGCAAATAGACAGAATAAGATAGCACTAAAGAGCTTGACACCGTTGCCGGTTATGGAGGTAATGGTAGTTCAGAGATTTAGGGTGGAACAAGATAAGCAAGGTATACAATAGTTCTCTAGCATCCTATTAATACTCACAATCCACTGGGATTTAAGATTTAGGCCCGTCAAGATTCTGGTCAATGGATCGGGTCTAACAAGGAAAGATAGCACATTAGGCGCGGGACTGGATCAGCTAGGCTGGTCACGGGCACTGCACAGGATCTGCCCTTCTTGTTTCTGGATATTTCAATTCAGTGGGATTGCGAGTTCATCAGGCAAGCATTCCTGGTAGCAAGCCACATAGTCGCAGGATGCTTCCCCACACTACAGCGCTCCACTGGGTTGTAAGGATTAGTTCAGGATTAAGTGTGGCCTAGCTGAAAATGGTTCAGCTACTGCTTGGCCTGGTGATTGGCATCTGGATCTGGAAGGATGTGGAAAGCTGGATGCTGAATGCTGGATCATAGTGCTTCGCTGGAATCAGAAGAGAGAGTGTCTGTGTGTTGTCAACTGTCTCTATTTATCCTTTCCAATGACATAACAAAAATTGGTGTATGGGCTGGCTTAACTAAGCTTGCCACTGTGAACTGGGATTGGATCAGAGTCTCATCTTCGCCTTGCATCCGAGTGATTGGATCAAGGACAGGTGATGTCAAGTTTTATGATTTGGTTTTTACAATCCTTAGAACCCTCCCCTAGCCACTATCATCAAAATTGAATTTTGTCCTAAATACATATTTATACATTTGTAACCTCTATGAAAATCACATACAAGGATCACGTATTTTATGTAGTATCTGTTCCTCAAAATCCCACAGCTGTGAGACCTTGTTTCGCCTTTCTGCAGCATTTTGTCCATTTCTCCATGAAAACATGTTCCATACTTTCTACAAATTTGCACAAATATGCGTGTTTACCATAGGAAGGTGTGTGTAAAGTTTAACAATTCTAGCGTAAATACAGTTCCCATAAAACCACATATATTGCCATTCCTGTTCAGAACATGCTACATAGTTCAACCACATTTTGAAATGTAGGGCCAAAAATTAGATTAACAACTCTGCCCTTTTTATATTTTTCATCATTTCTGATAGTGAGTTATAAGACTCTAAAAAATGTTCATTACATTTTCTTAGCAGCAAATGGTCGCCTTTTGTCTGTCTCTAGAGTCAAGGAGTAGCCCCCACCTTTTTGGGATTTCGTTCTGCAAGCCTAGTTTACGACCTTTTCACACGTCCGTTTCTCGGCCTGGAGGATCTGCCATTGTTCAGTCCCAGGCAGCAGACAAAAGTCTGTCCTACCCCACAATTACCATATGTCAGTGAGATCTACTGAGAGGAATGCCCTCCGCTTGGGTGGAAACCTGTTTTTCAACTTCTTGCAGGCCCAGCCAGCCTAAGTTACATTTTAATTTCTTGACTTAAAATCAGCACAAAACAAATTTGTTGCATCAGATGACACAGATAAATTACATTCTTAGATTTAAACCTGTGGGATCAAAACTACTGAGATTCATATTCCTTTCAGCAACAGTCCTTTTATATTTGCTAATCTGGAAGATCTTAGTTTTAGACAACTTTAAGTTTAATCAGGAAAGCCCATTTGACAAGCGCTGTCACTCACAGGTAGCCCAGTGTGGCTGCATACATATTTTTGACAGGAACTGTCATTTACAGGCAATCCAGTTTTGCTGAGAACATTTTTGCTTTTAACATTTTAGGACTTTGTAAATTCACAGTGCTTCATTAGATTAAATTAATTTTAGCACCAAGCAACATTTTGAGTGTTGGGCAGTGTTATTTACAGGTATTTTGAAGTTTCAGAAAGAAAGTAAATGTCCTTTACAGGCGAATTTTGGAGATTCACTTGCAAAGCGCTGTTGCTCCCTTTGTACTCTATGTTTATTTGTCATGGAGCCCACTGGCACTTTTTATGCATCGTGTGTTCTGTTCCACCACACATGCACCGTGGGTGGCAGTTTGTCAGCCATCTTTTTGTGTGTTGTAAAACGCGGTTTTGGAGGTCTTGGCATGCACAAGAGTTTTGCCGACATTTTGCTGTTTGTCGCACCATAGATAGCAGAGTGAGGCCACATAGTACAGCAGAGTGGGTCAATACATCCGACAACCACAACAACTACATACACTCTTTACATATACATCCATTGCTTTGATCTGGTAGCAGAGTCTGTGCATAGCCCTTTATAACTCAAGTTTCTATATCAACAAAACAAAGAGGAGTCTTTTTCTCTCGTAAACATCCAGGCCTTCGTCGCAATGGCGGCTTCCATCAACATAGCCACAATAGTCGAGGATTGCTAGTTTCTATCCTCGTAGAGGGTTGTCCTGGAGGAATTGGCTGCCTGATAGGCTGTTTGCAGCAACCTATCCAAAAGCTAGTCATACATTGGCCTCAACATGCCACATGCAAAGCGTAATGTTTGCAGCTATGCCATAGCAATATTGCACTGAGATTCTTATATGTGGGTGTTCTTGGGCAAATGTACAGATGTCTGGGTAGTACAAGGTGTCAACTGGCTATGTTGCCTGTCCAATCACACGTCTTTTATATTGATCGTGGCTGAGATAGTTGTATGAAATGCATCCAGTCCTCTCCATTCACTTTGAAGTCTGTCTGCCTAGGATGGCTTAGGAGTTTTGCCCATTTATATGCTGATCAGCTGCCTCGTTTACCTGCATGCTGATTGTCGAGGGTCCTGAAGAAGTGCAAACAAGGGTAGGTTTTAAATATCTTAGAAATGTCAGCAGATCAGTTTGGAGAAGGGATTGTATGTGAGGTAGGGTAAAGTGTTACACTCTAATGAGTGGAGCTACAGTTTCATATGGAAGTAGGGAGTTCAGATAGAACCGTGCTGTACATGACTAGGCAAAGCATTGTGTCTGCCCCTGCCATATCCTGAAACTTCTGCAGTGTGTAATGCAATGATCTAGAACTCTGCATACCAAGGGTCTGAAACCTGCATCTCTCCAGGGATAGTGCTACAGAAATGTTTCAGCATTGAAACTGGCACTAGAGCAAAACTGTCCTTAGTGCACAAAGCATATTCTTTCAATGTATTTTTGGCTCCAGGGCAATGTTTTTCCTACTCCTCGTCTTTGCTCTGGTGCAACAATGCTCTGTTGCTCCAGTGATAATTGCCCTTGCACCAGTGAAAGGTTTCTGCAATACCACCACAGATATTTTGGTCTCTGACACCCCTGACTATGCTGGCTAGGGCTGATGGGGGTTATAGTTCAGACTTACGGAGAGCCCTGGATTGCTGACCCCTTCACCATTCCAGAGATGGGGATTGTAAGGTTTACATTGTTTCTTTGTGATTCGAGTCCTGGTGCACATTTTCTCTCCTGGGGCTGCGTCACAGCATGTTGCACTGGTGCAAGTGCAATTTTGCACAGTATGAGCACTCGGGCAAACAACCTATCCCTTAAGTACATTTTTGATCCTGTGAAGAGATTGCCATAGTGCTAATAAGGAACTTTACTAACATGTGGGCAAGCATTTAATGCACATGTTTTTTGCACTAGAACAATGTCTGACCCTGTGTGAATACTGTATACAATTGCACTTACACAGATGTAAAGTTTCTGTCACACAGCCCCTGGTGGTTGTCCCAGATGCACATGTAAAGTCTAGCAGAGCCTGCCCTGCTTGTTATAGTACTAATGCTAATGAAGTGTGTCCTCTGTACTATTTGACACTAATTATGCAATTGTCTGCCCACGCTAAATCAATGCGGACACGCAAGACCATCCTCAGCCACACAAAGATGAACTGCTTCTGTGGTTCATTGCAGGGGTTCGTGGATGGGGAGATGTCAAAATGCACAGGTTTTGGTGTGGAAATAGGGTGCTGCTGCTGCACAGCTGAACCCCCCAAGTGGGCACAGAACGTCAGCCAAGTGTGCCAATTAAGTTATTTCCAATGTGTGTCCGACCGGAGACATGGGGATACCGGGTAAGCAGTTTTGTAAGCGTTCTAATCTCATTGTGGAGGCCTCTTGGTGCTACTGTCTCAAGAGCATAGAAAAGCAACTGTTGAGGGAAGAAATAGTCAGAACTGTAGAAACAGCAACGTTATTACTTAAACACAAAGAAACCCTGGGTAAGTTCCCATTTTAGGTGGAGAGCATTCCATCTAAAACTCCTCAACCACAAGAGTGGTCCTTCATTTTTTCTGCGAGAATCTCTCTCTAACTTGTCTCCCAGTGACTCCAGGAACAGGGTACTATAGAGAGAAGCCAGCTCTGAAAAGGCTGTGCCCCCGGGTCGGGTCATCAGTGCCTGGCACAGTTAATGCAGTCCTCAGGTTATCTAAGCATTCAAAACCACGGGGCATTCTGAAGGCATGGATTTCGGTGGGTCGGCCAGAGAAGGAACGGGGAACACTTAGTGCAGCAAAGAGGCATGGTGGCATGCAGCGTGATCGGTAGTGTCACCAGCCTGTGGCTTGGGAGGGCTTAAGCCCCCCAAATGAGCAGGTTGCAGGCAGAAGGCAACACTCAGCCTCTATGCTCAGCTCTGGGGCACAGGTGGGGAAGGGGTGCTACCACAAGAGCCTGTGAAACTTCTCACCTTGGAGGGAACAGTTCTAGCCAGAGCTGCAATCATTGGGGAACCAACACTTACGCAATAGGTCAGCAATCTTTGGGGAAACATAATATGGGTGACTGTCGCCAACATCTTGGCTCCACTAGTTATTCATTAACACAATCATGAACATGTGAGAAGTAGCAAACATACAGCATACAGCGGCAGAGGATGGAACAACATGTGGCAACATTACCACACCAGCTAGGATGAAGCCAAAGGCTTCACCGCAAACCCGCCTGATGGTTGGCATCTGCCTGGGAACCTAAAGAGCCTCCGAATTTGGGTGAAAGATGCATCTACTAAAATAGGTCAAAAGAAGGTTTAATTGGTAGCCTCCTGGCTCAGAGGAAAGGGGGTGCAGGTTGAATAGGTAATGGCCCCACTCACGACCAGCTTTCAAAATGGTCATCCAGCCGCCCCAGGCGCCCCTCCACGGAAGGTTTTGAGGCTGTTGCCGCCCGTGGTCATGATGCCACCATCCTCGGGCTTTGCCCCAGCACCCTGCAAGTGCAGCAGTGCAGGGCTGGCCCAAACATGTAAAAGCCGGGCCCTCAAGGGGGCTTGTCCTCTTACACCCAGTGGTGCCTTTGGACCCATGTGGTCACAGCGATGTGGTTCCCACTCTCCCATCTCTGACTTTAGGTTTGGAGCGTGCTGGCTAGGTTTTGGGGTGGCAGCGATTTCTGAGACATTTCAAAGAATTGAATTACGGGCCCAGACCACTCCTGTAAATGGGGGATATCTTTTGGGACATACTGAGGACGAGTGGATTCGGCAGAGGGAGCCATGGGGGGCGCTAACTGGTCAGCACTGAACACTCCCCCTCCCCCACGGGAGCGTCTCAAGGAAGTGCAGGAATTCACCCCTTCATGTCCATTTGTTTGTGATTTGCTGTGGCATGGCAACTTCCAGACAACTAATGGTTT
Organism: Ambystoma mexicanum; assembly: GCF_040938575.1. Taxonomy (NCBI): domain Eukaryota; kingdom Metazoa; phylum Chordata; class Amphibia; order Caudata; family Ambystomatidae; genus Ambystoma; species Ambystoma mexicanum. Next base: position 198,756,482 of record NC_090938.1, read on the forward strand.
TGATTTTGCGTAGATGTGAGAAAGTAATTTGCCAGTCACTGCCTTAGTGGTACTAACTGCCCATCATTTGTAGCAGCTGCTACATGTCGTGATCATCTGGGCATATAATAGCAGTGCATATCAAATGCCTAATAATTATACACAGCCAAAAGTGCTGGCTTTGCCAATGCTTATTTTAACATGACTTCAGTGAAGGACACACATAGTGCAGATACAAATTAAGTGGTTGATGGCAGACTTGGTTAAGAGATTTTTATGAAACCGGTGATCCCTTTACAGCTCCAATTAGGTCATCAATTCTCAGAAGACTGCTTTGAAAAACACTGGCAGACACTTCCAATGCAAAGTTTGATGGTAAGGCTTGATAAAGGTAGCTCAAAGAGATCTATTTATCTGTATATGTGTTGAACTCCAAAGCCCATAGGCATCAGGGCGCTACACAGAAACAAGACAGAACAAACATGCAAAAGAAGACATGATAAGAGAAAGACTACCTAAGCAAATAATCTAGTTTTCAGATTCTCCCTGAAGAAAAGATGATTTTTTTCTTTCCCTGGACGATCGGGCAGCTCGTTCCAGGCTTGGGCCATCGGACGGGGAAGGATCGACCAGGAGATGCCAGGAGGATGTGTTTTGGGTGGGGAAGTGCAGGACGCGCTGGGAGTGGCCATAGGGATTAGCATGGGCATGGGCAGTCGATGGGTGGGTAAGTAACCAAACACCACCTACAATCTTCTTGTCCCTCCATCCACATATTCCATTTCTCCCTAGCCGTACTCTAATGCAATCGTTTCAGCTTATAGGTGGCGCAAGCGCAACATAATAGTCAAAACTAAAAACGGAAGTGGGTCCATTGGGGAATGGTGGTGGAAGAGGAGCGGAGGGTGTTGGCATGAGAGGTGGGGGTTGGGAAGGGTGGCGTAATAGGGAGTTTCATGGGAGGTCCCCGGAATTAGGCACATGGCAGGGGGAAAGGCAGACAGCGGCTTTCTTCAGCCACTCCCGGCCATGGAGCAACAGCAGAGGTCATGCAGGGAGAGCAGAGGTCCCTTACTTTATGGAATTGGGCATAGACTAGATCACTATTTGGCCATCTTTACTCCATGAAAAGGTCCATGCCCCAGAAAAGTTGTGGGTTTGATTGCCAGCCATCCCAAGCAGGGAAGCTAAATGCTGACCAGAAGAGGCATGCGGGTCCCGGAGGCACTGCAATGGCACTTACCCGTGAAGGGTCCTGCTGGGAAAAGGAACTGCACAGTACTTGCAGCAGTAGGGACCGAGGGGGGGCAGGCATATAAGTGTGTGCTTTGGGGTGAGATCGAAAGGGACCTGGGGGAAGGGTGGTTTTAGCGGTGGTAGGAAGCTAAACACATTGGTGTTATTGGGTAACCCCCTGAAAAGAGCGGGAGGACACGAGCAGAAGGAACAGCCGCCATCTCTAACCCCAAAAATGTGGGAGCAGCCAGGGGGGTTCGGGTGGAGTGGATGGAATAATCCTCACGCCACAGGGAGATGGCGCTGTGGAGCGGGCGGCAGGTGGACATGTTACCATCCCCTTGTGCTTTTGCACAAACTGATACAGCAAAAGTTGGGGAAGAGGCTCTGGAGAGTTGAGAGGAGAGAGGAGCTAACTTACACAAGGACAAAGCAATGCAGTGGGGCGGGGGTTGGAGGGGGGGAGGCCGCCCTCCGCATTGTCCCCTTGAGCAAGTCTGAAATCTAATAGCAGCGCGGCTTAGTGCGGCGCGCGCCCAAGCTCACAGGGGCCGTGCCGGTGCAAAGCTCCGCATTGTTTCATGCGTGTTTAAGGGCTGCTTCTGTCGCTTCTATTTTTACCGGCCAGCTGCAGGCAGAGGCCAGTTAAAAACCCTCCCCAATGCCGGCTCTCCTCTCAGTCTGCTGCCCTCCCGCCATCCAGGAGCCACCCGGGACACCTGCACTGCACTAGGTAAGGAATCCTTCACAGCCTGAGGGCATATGCCATTCACCCCCTTGCCCTGGGAAAAAATGCACTATGGAGAGAATAGTTCGGTGAATTGCAAGGCTGTAGTCTGAGGACCAGGGACCGGGTGCAAGAAGTGTACCGGTGCCCAGGCAACATTGCACTAGTTCTGGACAACATTCCATCATTGATGGATAATAATGCACCAATGCTGGACGATATTGCACCAGTGCATGAACATATTGCACTCATTCTGGACAATATCGAACCAATTCTAGACGATATTTCACCAGTGCTGGACAATATTGCATCAATGCTGGGAAACATGCCACAAGTGCCAGACAATATTGCACCAGTGTCGGACGATATTACACCAGTTCTGGACAATTTGAAGCCAGTGCCAGGCAATTATGCACCAGTGCCGGACAATATTGCACCAGTGCCAGACAATATTGCACCAGCTCTGCACCCTTTTGAACCAGTGCTGGCCAATTGTGGAACAGTGGAACCTGGAACAGGGCATGGAAGTTGTGCATTTATATGTGCATTGACCCAATTGTGAAACAATTAGCATTTGTACTGACTGACCGACCACCGCGAAGATGATATTCTGCATCTGCCATGCGGTGCAAATGTGCCAAATTCCTCTGGTGCCATTGCACATTTGCCCATTATTATTATCACTGTTTTTATTAATATTACTAGAGTATTTATTGAGCACGGGCATAGCTTGGGAAGCAAAGGGGCGCTTTACAGAGGTATGACCAATGCAGATACACCACAGAGCGCTTACCCTCATAGGGGGAAGGACACAATGAGGGAAGCAGATTGCAAGGCACCAAAACAAGCGCGCGGGGAGCTACCAACGGGGAAGGGGGATGGCCAACTTGGGAGCATGGGGTCACCAACAGCCAGGGTACAAAACAAGAGGCGAGAGATATAGCCAACATCCAGCCCGAGTGCAGAAATCTTCAAACAGCACTAACATCCTGAAAGTCTAAAAAGCCTTTGCAATGTGAATTAGTTCTAGAAACCACAGACTAGTAACACTGAGCCTGCAGTTGGAAAAACTCACAATGGTTATCTGCAAAAATGGTATGAACATTTTTACTGATCATTTAATTTACTTTTGGTCCTGGAATTTTGCTTTTTTGATGGGTCGATACGTCCAGCCATATTTCAAAGTCTGCCCATAGCCTTGCATTTTTTTGCAACACATTTCATGTTTTACGAAATCAGGGTCGGTCCTCTAAATTGATAACTATTTTTTAAGAATAAATGGTGTGCCCCTTTTATTTATCATGGCTATGGGAAAGAGGGGATTGGAGAGGAGACCCTTGCCCTCACTTCCTGGCATTCTGGGACACTGAGTCCTTCACACACATACTTCTCTGACCAAGGGGCTCACAAGATTTTCTTTTCTCAAGTGCTGTTCCAGCTTCAAAGCACAGAAAATGCAATTGCCGTCCAAAGAGTTTTGAATGCAAGGCTTTCCATCTGCAGCCCTGACGATGACCTTTCACCGATCTGTCAGAAGGGCAGATTAGGGGGCATACAAGGGGTCTTTTTGGTGCTTCCACCGTGTGTAGGTTGGCCTGCCCCCATTTGCCTTCACATTGCTGTATTTAGAGTTAGAAAGGTGATTAACCAACTCCACACAAAGCATAGGCTGGTCGGTGTCATAGAAGCGTGGTGTTAATAGCATTAATGGGATGGGCTGAGCAGGAGGTGCTTGTATGCTGCCTTGTGAAACAAAACAAAAAAGGCCAGCAGGAAACACGAACACTTATTTAAAATCGTATCCCTGTTGGAGTGTAATTGACTTAGTAAAACCACCATAATTTAAAGTGTTTTTTTTTTAAAATAAAAATGAAATGGCAGCACTAGGACATGGTGTCCCAAAGGAAATGGATTTATCACAGACCCTCAATGTAGAGAATAGCCCCTGCGCGAGGATGCTTAAAACCCATACTCGAGAATGGGGGCCTGTCAATGTATATTTCTGTAAGCAGATCTTCAAGCATCCTTTTGATCTGAATTGCCCCTGAATGTTTAACTGCTAGCAACCCAATTTCAGCTTGTTTTCTTACCACGGTTATCAATTTATCACCCTCTTTTTTACTAATGTGCAAAATTCAAAAAATGAATTTAAAATATTCCTAAATTCTACCTTTGCAGCGCACAGCTGCAATAGTAACTTTTCATGGAATGCATGTATGTTTAATGCGATTGTGCAAGCACAGGTAATGTGTGGGGCAATTAGAACAGGTTGGAATCACTTTTAGTGCATGGTTGATCTTGGGCGAATCACTACTTCTCCATATGGCTTCTCAACCTTCACACGGAATTCAGATCCCATGTAGAGGAGACTATATAAATACATGCAAAAAGAGGTCTGGGAGCCCCTCTACTGAGAACAAACATGGCTGAATATCCTGTTCTATGGAATTTCTTCCACTCGGGAGGGTCTACAACCACGTTTTAGTTCACTGCACCCTTCACAGAGGAGACATATCCATTTGCATGTCAGTCTAGTCCTATCCACAAGGGCAGTCCAGCACCAAAATGCTAGGTAAATCTCCTCTGAACAAGAGTACCAACAGTACCCCCAGACACGTGTTTCGGCCTAGTCTGGCCTCATCAGTGTAATCACTTTTTTCTGCATAAATAAACACGTGAGATTATAATTATGCATTGCTTAGCTGAAACTGACAGTCATTTGAAGTGAGCAACTGCCCCAGTTTATCAATTTCGGAAAAAGACAGCACCAACTGCCATTTTTGGAGGCAACATTGTTTGAAAAGTCCCTTCCTCCATTGGGAATCTTGCGGCAGGTTTGTTTTTAGAGCAGGGTCTCCAAGCCCTGTCCCTCGAGAGCTCAACCACCACACGTTTTCAGGATAACCACTTTATACATTGCTGCCTTTTAAAAGCACTGCAAGGGGTCTGTGATCTCCTGAGCAATGGAATCCAGTCATCTTTTCTGAATAACAGAGTGGCAAGAAATGTCAGTGCCTGGTAAATCCAGTTTTAAGTAACACAAGGTGCAGACTTAGATGCCTTTTATTTGAGTAACTGAACACACTATGCCGTGATGGAGTGCACATTAGCTTTGCAAGTCTCACACACAATTCTTCATCAGATGGTGAAGACTGAAAATAACGCATGCATGTGCAAGCAATCTTCTCTATAATGGATAACATGTTGTTGTCTCTCAAATGTATTTCTTGTGGATGGCTTAGAGCTTATAGTTTGGTTGGTTAATGAGCCCATCCCGATCTATGGATAGAAAATATTGCCCTGTGCTGAAAGTGATGATGGCTCGTTAACAAAGCAGTGCTTCAGCTGCTTTGGCAATATGTACAAACACCTGCTCTGACCCTTTGCTTTCTCTTGGCCCTGTAGCACTTTGGGCCTGTTTCCTGCAATTTATTAGAGCGTTGCAAAGCACCTTTGCACTGAAAAAATACACTTTGCACTGCTCCGTGAATCAGGGTGTTTGTTGGCAGTGTAAAGTCACCTCACAGCAGTGCAAAGTCACTTTGCACTGTGCTAAAAATTCAATGAATCGGGCCCATAATCTCTTAAACAAGGCATCCCAAAGGGCCAACCACTTTAATTGCAGTTTCAGACTATGGGGGAGGGGTGAGGAAGGGGGGAGGGGGGAATTGGTCTTAGAAACATGTAGCATGATCTATTGCCAAATAGTAATCAGACAAAGCCAAGTGCAGATGATACCTTATTTGGACTCAATTCTGAGACGGACCAATGCTTTAGCTTTCAAAGTATCCAACACTTCTTTATTTGACTCAGAAAAAGAATTTATTGTAGCGCCTCAGAATACTATTTTCAGTTAGTCCAATTAAAGGTATGAAACATTGGATTTTGGATGATTTTAAAATTGCATTAGCACGGAAAGAGTACCGTTTCCAACCAGTAACGCATGGCTTTGAAGTTTTAGTTTGTGCGCAGAACATAACACTACCAGTAGATGGCAGCAGAGTCTAACTAATTGGAAGTAGAAGCGAGTTTAGCATTGCAATAGGACAGTTTCCAGGTTCCTTATTGACCGAAACTGAGGTGTTAAGGGGCATATGGAATATTATATGGACAAAGCACTCCAACTTTTGAGAATCTGGGAAAGATAAGAACTGCAGATCACTAATAAATGCCTTCAGTGTGATTGTATTTTTGTGAAGTGCTGCCCATGCACAAAGTTGAAAATTTAGCTTCCTCCTAATGCCTTTAAAAACCTACCCGTTATCTATGGTTATCCTGATCCCCTCTACTGAGTAAGGAGGCCGCCCGCCCACCACGTGGCTGCCTTCCTGCCTTACACACACCCAGGATCCTCATCAGGTAAGGAGGGGTGCCAGGAGAGCAGGCCCAGATTTGTGTACTCATTTGGGAGCTCAGACACTGTAGTTCAACCCTCTATTTAGAAGTGCGCTAGAGTCTCACACCTGGCCCAGTTGCAGAATATAGCATATTTTTTGTTTCGAGAAGGTTTCCATAGGGGGCTTGTCACGGACCCTTTAGCAATGGACCCGAGCGTAGACAGAGTCTGCAGTGGACTGATGAGTACCTGTTCCCGGTACTGACGCCGGAAGGCAGCCTGTTAGTGCTTTTTAAAACTCCCAAACCAAGACACAAATGCACACAATGAATTCCCCATGAAAGTAAAACGATTTTGAAACAAAGGAAACAATACAAATTTTGCATGGTTTTCAAGGGTGCACATTTTCATCTTACTAAATCATAGAGTCATTTTTATTGGGGTTGTGACCGAGATCTGCAGAGCAAATAACAAGGGGGGTCCTGGGAGACTCTCTGCCAGATATGAGTCCTGGTTACAAGAGCCTTACCCAGAGTCTTTAGCTCACTATCTTTCACAGAGGAAAAATATCCTAAACATATCAGTCTTTGTCCTGCCCTGGGGCAGTCCAGCACCGAAATGCTAGGCAATTCTCCTCTGAACAAGAGTACCAACAGCAACCCCAGACACATGTTGCAGTCTGGTTGAACCTCATCAGTAGGGTGTAGCTGTGCCTCTCTAAGAATAGTGAGCAAGCGGTCCATGTCTGGATTCCCCTAGTAACTTAGGGTGAGACCTAAAGTTACTTGAAATATGCAAATAACAAGGGGGGTCCTGGGAGACTCCCTGCCATACATGAGTCCTGGTTACAAGAGCCTTACCTGTTATAGCTTGCCACCAAGCTGATGACCCCATTAAGGGACACCCAAGGATTTTATCAGTGGGGGGATCGTTTTTCTTCATGGCAGGTGTGCCTCATGCGCCACACCTTTTCTTAGCTCCCTTTGTTGGGCAGGTGGATTTCCATGGCTCATTTGTGGCAGGCTGCGCCATTTTGGGGGCCGTGCCTGTCTGGTTGTGATACATGGTGCTAAGTATTTATTTTAAGGAAATGGTTGTGAGCACTTCCCAGCACGCAATGTCGTGCCATAGCAGAGTCCCTCTAAAGCAGTGGCCTTCAAACTGTGGGGTCTGGCCGCCTAGCGCCCTGAAGGATGTCAAGGGGGTGCGAGGCTCAGTGGCTGCTTTGAACAGAAATTATAACAGAAAATATAAGAAGTTACAGCTTGTGGGGGCGGAAGCATATTTTTACTCAAGGGGGTTCAGTATAAAAAAGTTTGAATAGCACTGTTCTAAAGGAATTTGGGGATGGCTCATCACAATCATGTTTGCAGTGGAGGGTTTCATGCAAATTGAAATCCTTAGAGGAAAGGTGCCATCAGCTGTTGCAGGGTCAATGCTTCAATAGCGCATGTTGCTTCCATTTCTTAAGGGCAAAGGATCAAGCTACATCACTCGTGCATTACGCCGGGCGGCCATAGGAGAAAAATCACAGCCTCAATCTATACATGGGGACCCACTAGTGCAATTCGGAATATTTCAGATTCTTCGATCATAGGGAGAGGAGGGCCTATTTCCGCACACAGGTTCACATTGTGGTAGATGGGAGATGGGGAGACAGATCAGCCATCGCAATGCGCTAAGAGACACACACCACAGTGCAGCGCTGACATCTAGTAGTCAATTGGAAGACGGCATTCTTGAGTTGCTTCAGATTATCTGCATCCTATCAGAGGGGCATATGTAAGGGGGTACAGAATGGTGCTGTCTGATTTCCAAAGATTGGTACAGGAGAACATCATAGATGCTTAAGAACACCTTAAGTGCTACCTCATACCTTATTGGTCAAGCCTAAAACTGGAGAAAATCTGGAGATGTCTTTAGTATCTTTAAGATGCGAGTGTGCCAAAGCGATACACACAGATATACTATGGCATTTATAATGCGCCTATACACAAGTGTTTCAAGGCGCGGTGAGGCAAGGGAGGGGAACAAAGGGAGGACGGACAACGATCCTACTAGGCCAGGTGTCATTCAGATCGCGCAGGTGCGTGGGAAGGGGGGAAAGATATTAATTATAAGCAAGTAACGGCCAGCATGTGGCAAGTGCAAGGGTCGTATCAGACATAATCCAGGCATATCCAGATTGCTCCAGTTTTATCCTGTCTGAACAAGTCAGGGAGTTGCAGGGGACATTCTGAGAAGCTCCTGGCTCTATCCTGGTTTTCTGCTGTGCACATTTGTGTGAGTCAGGCTCAAAGTGAGAGAAGGTAGGTGCTCTACCCGTACCTGTAGTAACCAGAGCTTAAGGACGTCTAGGGGCAGCGTCTCTGAGGTAGATCAAACTGAACAGCCCCAGGTGTTCAGCAATCCATACAAAGAATCCTAAATACTTGATTAAGTGGATTATTTGGGGTTTTAAGCAACATCAACAAAAGTTCTCACTCAGTGGTTCATCTTTTACTCAGCAATCCCTCTTTCCACATGCACTCACTAATTCCCTCTGCCACTGGCATTCAAACCATTGTGCTCTCACTCATGCTCGCTCTTTAACTCGCTGCTCACTTCCCAATCTGGTTCACACTTTTCCAGGTGTGGAAGGACAGCCTCACAGCGCTGCCCATACCACGAGATTGTCCTTCTGGATGGAGCTCGCGACTACCATTACTATATTTTGGATACAGCTATATCCCTTTTCTAATTGGGCAGGATCCATCTAAAGATGTCTAGATGCCGATGAACTGTTGCAGGACTCCATCTACCAATACACATTCCAACAGTTCTCTAGAACCAAAGTCACCCATCCCTTAGATAAAACTCTTTGGGTGCACTTTTCAGGTTCACTGTTTGCGCCACTTTTTCAGAGCCACCCCTTTTTTTTTAGCATTTGTAAATTCGAGTTGGAGGACACAACCACTCCGCCTCAATTCCCGCTCAAGCTTAGAAATGTGGGGTGCATTAATGCCAGCATGGATTTTCATGCAGGCGTACATGCAAGGGATTCCAATGGAATCCTCAGGAAATTGCCACCTTGTATAAGCAGGCTGAATCAATAGGAATTCGTTGTGAATGCTGCCTGTAAAGTGCACTTTTCAGGTGATATTTACACGTTTCCACTAACGTGGGTAACAATGAAGAGTACAGGCAATTTCGCCTATGATTTACTCTTCACTTTGCCACCACTTAGTGGAAGTGAGGACAAATGAACAGAGATGTGCTTTTGCACAAGGGTACACACAGCGGCGGCCCACTGCGTGCAATTAACGTGTGGGTGGAACAAGACCCCCAAGGTGCACTTAACGTGATGCTGTTTGCTTGGGATGCTGGCGGAGAGATTATCATTCAAGGCTGGCATGCTCAAATGCATCCAGGAATTAGAGGAACAGTGGCAGCCTGTACAGCCTGATGCCTCAGTCGTCATTTTGGTGGATTGTGTAAAAGGACATCGCCAGCCTGTATTTGAGAGTTGATGGCAGCCTTGTAAAGAACCACACTGGGGAAGGGAGTGAAACTTAAGATGTGCTTGAGATATCCCCTCCCCCAAATCTCACCCAAGACCCCCGACTACAGTCACCACTGCACTGCCCACCTCTATATAGCAGTATGACTGTAACTACTGAAGATGTATTTAATGCCATTATTGTGCTGCGCTCATTTATTGGTTTCAGATGCTTTGCCACCACCATGTGAATAAATGCATTAGCCACTGTACCATGGCTGATTAAACAGAGTGCAATGGCACTGCTCTAGACATCAATATTCTCTTTGTGCCAGGCTTCTTGGACCGATAGACAGGAACTGTGGCTGGGCAGGGTCAACGGGCCATCAAAGGAGATCTCATGAATAATAACAATAATAATTTCGCATTTATACAGCACTACGAACCCTCAGGTATCTGAGCGCTGCTTATTATTACCCACGGTGTGTGGTGCTCATTTATCAACCTTGGAAGGATGAAAGGCTGAGTTTGGCCCTGCCGGGATTCGAACCTGCATTAGCAGGCCTGCACAGATGTCAAAGCAAGCGCTCTACTCGCTGTGCTGGCTGGCTGGATGGATGGATGGATGGATGGATGGATGGATGGATGGATGGATGGATGGATGGATGGATGGATGGATGGATGGATGGATGGATGGATGGATGGATGGATGGATGGATGGATGGATGGATGGATGGATGGATGGATGGGTGGGTGGGTGGGTGGGTGGGTGGGTGGGTGGGTGGGTGGATGGATGGATGGATGGATGGATGGATGGATGGATGGATGGATGGATGGATGGATGGATGAAAAAATAAATGCTTTTTTGGCACAGTCAGACATATGGGGGCCTGGATACCCGCACAATGAAAGATGATCTGAAGTTGTCTTCTTGATGGTCTAGCTTGAAGCAATGGCCTCCAGCGACGGGTTGGCCATTAGGATTCATCAAGTCTGTAATTGTACATAATGCACTGTCCCACATGCAGTTTGGGTAGGTGGGCAGCACTCCCATTGGTGCCATGTAGCACCAATTACAATGATGATGATGTCATCAGCTCAGGAATCAAAGCATGGCCGCCAGGGGGTTGAAATGGACACCTTGCAAAGGCTCTAGAACTGGGAGTCCAGTGCAAGCGAATCTATGTGTTCACCGCGCAGCCTGTAATTGCGCTGATGAAAATGTCAATGCCAATTACGGTGAAGCGCAGTCATCAGATAGATCACTTTACCCACAATCCTCCAACTCCCACCCCTCAGCACACTTACCTTTATCGTGGTGCACTTATGTGTGCGCCGCTCACACCCTTGTACCCCTGCAGCGTCAGTTGTTCCCACTTACGTGGGGCAGTGCTGAGGCTGTTGGGTACTTTGTTTTCTGTCACCTGCTTACCATAAGTGGGGGACACCCCCGCAACCGCCAAATCCCGTTACTCTGTTACTGTGACCAAGGAGAGCCAGGGACACCTCCACAACCCCTGCTCTGCTTGGAGCAGTAATGGGGGTTAGGACTTTTGAAGTGCGCAAATGCGCTGTTTTCGTACCGGGTGATATTGTAGAGTCACAGTTATGGTACGATTCCGTGCAATCCACAGGAGTTGTGGGCATTTTTACTGGCAATTGATTTGATGGTGACTGTCGGAGAACTCAAAATATGAGGGAGCTGAAGAAGTGGCTTAGGGAGCCATGCACACTTGTCACAGGACTTGTTAAGTCCAATTGAGAGTCAGTGTAGGATCAGTGCAATGACAGACAAAAGACGAGTGGACCTCATTCTAGCACTTCACCCATCATGGTCAGATCCCAAGTACAGCTGGCAGTACTGTCCACATGCACTTAAAAATGTCCAATGTTGGTTGTCCTTAATCTATGTATGTCCACTTATGTATTGTCCCCAGTCACTGTTCCATTTACTCCCCTCCACAACCTGATCAGAATGTCCCTCAAACTCACCCCATTGTAAGAAGTTCACTGCTTCCTGTGAAATCTGATTTCTTATTGATTGTACGTTCTTTTGTGATCAAAATAGCATTTTCCTCCTGTAAATAAATAAACAAATGCATTCAAAGGTGAACGTGACCTATCGTTTGGTCTCTTTTCAAAGGTTTGATGGGTTGCACATGGTCCTGTAGTTCTCCAGAAGGAGAGAGGTCCCTAGTGGACTTGCTTTGAGGGGCAGTGAGGCACCGCTCTTTTGAGGGGCCGAGAGTATGTGTTCAATGAATAATCCATTAACAAGGACTCTGATTAATGAATTGGGACATTTCTTGCTTTTGAGATCAGGGCTATGCGGTTAGGCTACGCTATGGTATGCTCTTTCATGTCATGTTATGCTCTGCTAGGCTATGTTTCTTTCCAGTCTTGTGGTGTGCTATGCCATATTATATGTTATCTGTTGTATTATTCAATGCTGCATTATCTAATGTTATTTTATGCGTATATTATGCAGTAAACTTTTCAATGGTATGCCGTTTCATTCTCTGCCATGATATGCCATATCACGTTCTGCCATGTTTTGCCACCCAGTGGTATTCCTTGACATGCCATGTTATGCCAGGTCATGCAAAACATTTCTTGTTGGCTCTACGCTTGAAAATGTTAGCTTAGTTGCCATTGGAGATTAACTGTTCAACCCTGTAGGATTTTCTTCATTTTTCTACGTCTTGTAGATTTCAGGAAATGATATCATTTGCGAGCTCTGTCATTATTGAATTTATGGGAAATCCAACAACAAATACACAAATTAAATGTGAATTTAAAACATTACAGATAAAAAAATACCAAAACCAATGAATACTCCCAGCATAAGGAAACTGAAACTTGCATCGATTAGACCCACCCACTTCTCTTGAAGGGAGACCCTCTTTCCCCTTTTTATAGATCACTCTCTCTTCATTGACACCATATACACTTCATTGACACTTGGCAGTGTCGGCCTGTAGTGTGGCCTACTTTACAGGCTCCTTACAGGCTTAAAAAGCAGCATAACACCCTTCTCCCACCTTCCGCCCATTCCTCAGACTGAAGGCCTTAGCCCGAAGCCGGGCCTCTAAAATGTGTTGAAGGGGCAGAGAGGTCCCTGACAGACTCTGTTACATGCCACATACGGGCACAGACGAAACCTCAACCAACTGCCACGCCGATTGCCCTGGCACCTTGTGAAGAGCGGTGAAAGGATTTATGCCCACACAAAAAGAGCCTTTTTTGGTTTTTCCTCCATCGCAAAGAGGTGGTTTGTCATTTTTATAAGGGCACAATGGCACCTCCTGCTGGCCCACTGCTGTGGGCACCACAGGCGCTACCCGTGGTTGCCTTAATGTGGCACCAGATCCTGTGAAGTTCTTGTGAAGAGTGAGCCAATTTATGCACTGCTGACAATATTCAGGTCCATTATCTGAACTAAACAGCCCCCGAAGGCGACTCCTCTTCGGTCTGGTAATGGTCATGATGTGCTATTTATATAGTGCTTTAGCCAAAGCGCTTTACATAGAACATATTTACATACAATATCACCCAACAGGACTTGGTACTCATTCATCAACCTCGGATGGATGAAAGGCTGAGTTGGCTTGTCTAGTATTCGAACCTGCGACCTGCAGATCACACCTGCAAGTGGTGAACCTGCTCAGCTATTTCACCTTTTCACATTTGAACACATTTAATTTGGGTTTTTTTTGGACGAAATGTGGCGGGAACCCCCCCCAACCACCACCCCCTATGCCCGTACCTCACCCCATATTTATATTTAATTACATTTAACCAAATTTCGACCAAGAAAACAATCATCAAAAGAATTCGGTCAAAAGTAAAAGGTCAAAGGTTTTTCGAACAAGTAGGCTAATACCATTTTACCATCATATAGCAAGACAGCAATATAGATATATAGCATACATGGCAAGATGCCTCATTCCAATTAGAAGTTGCTGGCCCACCCCCTTTGTGTTTATTTTGCATTCTGGGACTTGCAGTCCTGGTTTATAATGGGAGACTATGTGCACTGCCAGTGCTGGAATTCCAAGATGATAATAGATCTGGACGAGCAGCTCCAGGTTGGAATAAGCATGTTAGCTTTGATTCGAATGCATGGCTACCTGTTCACTATGGCCTTGGCCAGAAGCGAATCCTGCTGTGAAGAATCTAAACTTTCTGTAATGCCCATTGGAAATGTGATGTATTCAGGCAGGCGCGCCCCGGAGTAGCATCAGCTCTTCTCAGACAGCGAGTGGCCACACGCGCCCCATGGAATTGATTGGCTTTTTGATTTGCCCATATGCTGACCAAAAAGGTCAGTGATTCTACTCTAACTGGCGAAGGACAGGAACAGTGCCAGTCTCTTCCTGAAACAGCCCAACCTGGGCGTACTTGGCAACCCCCAGAAGTTGTATAATAGAGTTATTTTTGATGGCACCCGGCAAGGAGGCTGGTTTCCGAGCCCAGCCTCCCGTGCCACAGGTGCACCCAGATCTCACCTCAGCCACTGCTTTTGCAGTATCCTCCCTGTCTCCAATGGAGAAGCAGAATCTCCCCCTGACTCTTGTGATAAGACAGTCTTGGAAAGGCGAACTAAACGGTTCATTGCCACTGCTGGAAAAACGCGCGCCGGGCATTGGGGTTTCTGCAGCATAGCAGGGGCTGAACCATTTATGGGTGGCGTTACGGGCTAGCAGAGACTGAAACTTTGCTCAAAGGCACATATCATGTACATTTAGCAGGGGTGGTCCTAAAGAAGATTGAGAGACAAAAAGGTTCCAGCTAAAGCACTAGTGCAGCCATTCCTCTACCTGTACTGACAAGAGTGGACAGCTCTTTGCTCAGTGGATAGCCCATTGGTTAAGCACCCGCTTCTGACATGGGAGCCAGTGCAGCTCAAATTAAAATGCTGACAGGACTGGCTCAGCCCAATCATCCTTCTGAGGACAATAAATAGAGTACCATGAAATAAGCTAATAATAACATCTATCCTTACAGCACTTAGAAGCAGGAAGAATCCAGCATGAAGCACTATATAAAATCATGATATTATTATTGCAAAGAGCATTTAATCTTAACCTCTGGCAGTTCTCTGGGAAACCTTCCACCCCACTGTTTGTTAGCACGGCTGCGGCATTACAGAAGGGGACCAGCCACATGAACATCCCTCTGCTGCCTGCATCAATGGGGGCAGCCCAGCCCAGAACGCTTGGCCATGTCCCCTCTGCACAGAAACACAAGCAACTCCAGGCATGTTTTTCCTTGAGGGGCCTCATCAGTGAGTTGCAGTTTGGTTCACTATGGCAGAGCGAGCAAGGGGGGTCCCCACGCCTGGGCATACCTTGCCCAGAACAATGCCAATGTGTTAGGCGGAAACCTGTGCAGTTCCCTCTGGGACCACTGCAAAAGATTTAGGACTACAGGTGTTTGGCAGTAAACCCACTTGGTAGCAGTCTGTACCACACAGATTCACTTGGTAGCTGTGGCTGAGCAGTCAGACTTCCCTCAAGAAGAGTTAGGCAGTATGTGGAGTATACAAAATAGGGCAATCTACACAGTAGAACAAGCAAACACGGAACAAGGCTTCGGTGTAAAGATACAAAGGTATTTATTTCTTTAACGACACATCTATATAAAACACTCTGGCACTAATACGGCAAACAACTTCAATCGCAATTACTATGAGAAAAAGATCAATCCCTCTAACATAGTTCGACAAGTCTAGGTTCAACGGCATCACTTATTGGCAGACAGAGGTGTATGCTTTAACCTAGATGGCACTCTAGTATTCGTTAGGATGGAAGAGAAAAAGGCGTGTTAAGAAATCAACTCGATACCAATACGTGTAAGAACAAAGATGCAAGGCAAGAAGACAAGAACCAGTTCAGAGGCCAGGCCCACTCGGAGAGAGGCAAGGCGATATGTCCCAAAAAGTATCTTAGTGGAAATGCGTTCGAGTCTTTGTAGCAAATTGTTATCGGCAGATTGGACTAGTTCAGAACAACACGCTAGAGAAAGCTTCGAGGCGACCCTATGGAGAGGCGAGGATTAAAGCACCTCACTCTATCCGGCAACAAGGGAAGCCAGGCGGACACAGTACCTTGATTGTGGAGAGACAGCTCCGGCGGGCGCAGTTGTTCCTGGTGGTGAATGCATGTCCGGTCTTTGCCAAGAGAAGAGATGATCTCGTCGTCGAAGGAAAGTTGAAGATCGTTGCACCACCAGGGAAGAGACCAGCCGCGGAGTGCTCCGTCACAAGGCACCACCTTTTGGTCGCGGTACAGGGGTAGTGGCTATCCGGTTGCCGAGGTGCTCTGCACGGGCAATTCCACCACTGCGTCCTGAGGCGAAGAAAAAGCAAAGGGGACTGGTTGTTCCCACCAGTCAGGGGAAGAGACTCTCCGGCAGGGAGATCTCCTCTGTCGTCGGGAAGTGGTGAGTCGGTTCAGCCGGGCTCCACCGGAGGTGTTGTCGTTGCAGGTCGGCTCAGCTTTACCCTCGTCGGATTCTTAGGTCCTGTGGCGACTTCTGAAGATCCAGTCCCAAAAGCCCTGCTTTTATGCAGAAAACCCCCATTCATTCAGCCTAGCTGTCACTCAAACACGCTAAGTGGTGCGCGGGGAGGCTCACCACTTGGGCCAATCACACGAGAGTGCGACCGGAGTTGGCAAGGCAACTCGGTCCAGGGTGCCTAAACCCCCTCCCACACCCCTCTGGTAACCCAGACAGAATGGCACCACTTGGAAGGGTCTCTGTACAGAAGCCCGCCAAAAGTGGAACAAAGGGCTCAACCTTTGGTTTAGGAGTCACAGAGACGAACACAGACGCCATTTTAAAAAGCCGAGTTCTGGCAGAAAATACCATCCGATAGACTTATTTAAGATAAGTAGACCGGTGGTATGTTAGAGATTAACGAGAAAAAGTATCAATCTCCAACAATGGGACGAATCCCATAGGGTTACATTCGGGGTCGAATATAACAAGTAGTTTCCACTGCCACCAGCCAAATCTCGACGAGGGGGGACGGGACAGTGCCCCCTCGAATAACAGACCCAGGAGTAATCGAAGTACCCATACTAGTACGTCCACAATAGGATGGTTTGTACTAGTTATGTTAGTAAATTTAGGTCTAGTAAAGCCAATGGTGACTTTACATGCCCAGGGAGACAGTAGTCAGTCCCTGGGTATGGAGTCTATGGTGGAGGTCCGCTAGGACGCCCCAGTGCTACGGCACGGAGGGTGCGGTGTAACACACATAGCAAAACATATGAGACCCTATGGAGTAAAAGACCCCATAGCCCATAGAACACATTGACATTCAAAGGAATTACACACATTCATGTCCAAGAGTGGGAAAAAGAGTCTCACTCTTTGCAGGATTGAAAAAACAAACTCCAGAAATCCAGCAAAGGTGCTGGGGGACTCACTAGGTTAGGAAATTCAGCCTAAACAGAGAATTCTCCCTAACACAATGGTATAAAATAAATTCATACATTCCTCCTATCACCTTTTGGGATTATATTTAAAGGAGTGGCCTGACGGATATGGTTGAGTTTTCGTAATTGAACTGAAAGGGAGAAACATTTATTTTAAAAGGTGTGTTAAATATAATGAATGCACAGTCAGAAAAAACTGTCAATGAATGTTCTAATCCCTCAACTCTTTTGAAGCAAATCCATCATTCTTCCGTATTAATTTTCTTAAATGACTCTAATGATAAGACCTCAATATAATATCTTTCAAAAATTAAACAATATGTTCTCTATATCATATGTTCCCCTCCCTTCAGTGTTCAGAAAACAATCTGATTCCAAATGTCTGTAACTGATGTTTTCATTCTAAAGAAGGCTAATGTTGACATCTACTGGTGAAAAGCAGTATTGCCACTCATCATCTATTCATTTACGTTTGCACTAGGAAATCAAGTTGGTGAAATCATTTTGGGGGTCCCCAGCTGCGCCCTGGCTCTACATCAATTTTTGGAGACTGCGGGGGCTGGGCATCAGCTAGCCTCGGCTCACTAAAAGCCCTGCACACAATTCTGCCCAACCTCCCCCTGGAGTGGGAATGATTGTGTGAGCTGACCCCTTTTGTGGAACCTGACCAATTACCTCTTGCAGGAGTAGAGGGAAAGGACTGCACCGACCATAAAATGCACTTCCCAATCCCACATTAGAAAGGCTGCTCCAAGGTGAGGTCAGACTGATGAATGAATGTACTTCTTAACCTTATATACTTAAATAACATGAGTGAAAGAACTAAGCACTGCTCTACTGACCCTGCTCCTTCCCTCAACCTGGGACCCATATCAGGAGGAGCAATAAGATTGCTAATCTCTTATTGAATTGATATTTTATTTCTATCGCACTCCTACACAAGTTTTTCAGAGCACGACAAGGCAAGGGAGGGGAACAGGGGAGAACAAAACAACAATCTTACAAAGCCCAGCGACATTACGAACACGCAAGTGCATGAGAGAGGGGGAGGGGAAAAGTGAATGGAAGGGGGGAGAAGTGGAAAGTGTGGAGCAAAGGAGAAACAGATGAATAATAATAAATAAATAATAAAGGCAACAAACAGTGGTCGTGCAGCCAGAAAGTGGCAAGTGCTGGGTTTAAGGCAGCAGACAGGGTAGGTCTGATAATTGCAGGAGGAAAAAGGAAGTATAGAAAGAAAAATCTTACGGAGATTTGTTTGAGGATTCTGTGAGACATGGCTTGCTTGAGTCTCCACTGCCAAGACAAGGTTTCCCAAACGGCACACGCAGGTGTCACTCCTTCACCCAAAGCCCCTCACGTAGCCTTGCAAGAAGTGCCCACCAAGTGGGGAATGTTATGTTGCCCTTTAGCCCAGGTTCACACTGTTTACGAATGGAGGGCACCAACAGCCCATGCCAGTGAGTGTCAATAAAAGAGGGGCTTTTCCGTGATGCCAGCTGTCCCGGTCGGAAGGAAAGTACCTAGCATCTTCGTTGTTATAAGCCTGGTCGTTCCAGATAACACATCAGTCATGCTGCCAACCTTATCTGCCATTGAACTCAACTGGCATTTTAGAACAGTTCTGAGGACGCTTATCCACAATGTTGCCGTGTCAAACCCATAATGACACAGCAAGTTGGATATGTATTATCTCTCTCTCTCTCTCACTCTCTCTCTCTCATTGTTGAGACACCCAATAGTCACTAAATTAATGATGTCATCACAGCCAAGTGAGGTTAGTAAGGGAGTGAGGGATATTATTGCATAAGTTAATCCGCCCACTTTCTTGTTCTTACACAAGAAAGAGGGTGGTCCATCATTAATTTAGTGACTATTGGGTGTCATCACCCTAGTAAAATAGGACTATTGTGAATGTCAGGTCATGTTTTTTAGTTATTTTAGTCAATTAATATAATGTTCACATTTTTAGGTTTTGTAATAATTGACTAAAATGATGACAGCTAGTATTTGGTGATTACTGTGGTCTGTCTGACCTTGTGCGTGGGAAGGTGGCAAGCTGTTTTTGTGGACCTTTTTTATGCTAGTGTTAACCTGTCCTCATCCACACAGCCCCCGAAAAAGAGGACTATTATACTGTGTAGTGTATACCTGGATGTCTATGGGGTAATCTCTTCCTTGATCATAATAAGTGTCATTATGCCAATTGTATTGTGATCTTCAAAGGTCTACTCTAAACACCAGTTCTTTTATTTCAGGTGAAGAGGACCCTGCGACCAGACAGCCATGCCTGAGCCGTGAGTGCTGTGATTGGTGTCTTGTGGAAATGTCACGCATGCATTCTGTCTGTAAATACGAGTATCACAAAGCTTTCAGCTAGGCGTCTCTCTGCCGACATCCTCTGGGATGGCGGGCTCCATATGGCGTCCTTGTGGGATTTTTATAGGTAAACCCTGGACTGCGCTCTGTTTCTGGCTGAGTCCGGAGGGTCGATGACCGTGTGACCACTGAACATCGGAGGAGCCCCCATGATGAAAGCAGGACCACCACCCACATTTACTGTGGCCACGTTTTGGTCGACTCTTGTAGATCGTGTGATGTTTGTTCTACAAAAGAGGACCAAAAGCCACTACACACACCCCACAATCCAGACATGAAGAATGACCCTGTATAACCCTGATATCACCACTAGACACCGGTATAGGTCGTGCTCTCCCACTAGCTCTCTCACTGATCACCCATACATAATGACGATGTCTCTCTGTGAAATCACCAAGCAAGAGCCACTTGATGTTCTCTCTCTCTCTCTCTCTCTCTCTCTTTATCTCTCTCTTTATCTCTCTCTCTCTCTCTCTCTCTCTTTCTCTCTCTCTCTCTCTCTCTCTCACTCTCTCTCCCCCTCTCTCTCGCTATCTCTCTCTCTCTCTCTCTCTCTCTCTATCTCTCTCTATATCTCTCTCACTCTCTCTCTCTTTCTCTCTCTCTCTCTTGTTTCCCCTTTACCCTGACGAAAGAGAAAGTGCATTCATTGTCTCTCGATCTTTTCTCTATCTCCCTCACCCTCTCATCTGTGTCTCGGGAGGATAGCTCAGGGGCAACGCAGTCGCATTAGAAGTAAAATGGCATGGAGCAACACAGGTTCAATTCCCCGTCGGCGCTTAGAATCCTCTGGGTATTAAGCGTGTTATAAATAACCAATTACAATCGATCACTCCCTCCTCCACACTAGCATAAGGGTTTGTTTTCCCAGGATTCCTGGAGATAAAGTGGTGCATTTGACCATCTGTCACTTCACACATTCACAAATGGGGCCTCTTTACAAAACAGTGTGACAATTCTGCTGAGGAAACTTCAGAAGAACTTTGCATCCTGTCGGGCAAGTGCATCCACATCCAGTCCTTCAGCGCTCCAGTCCTCCAGGTTCCGGTATTAATCCAGTCCTTCAGTCCGTCAGAGCTCCAATCACTCCACGTTCCAGTATAAATCCAGTCCTTCAGTGTGCCAGTCACTCCAGGTCCCAGTATAAATCCAGTCCTTCAACGCGCCAGTCACTCCAGGTCCCAGTATAAATCCAGTCCTTCAACGCGCCAGTCACTCCAGGTTCCAGTATAAATCCAGTCCTTCAACGCGCCAGTCACTCCAGGTCCCAGTATAAATCCAGTCCTTCAGCGCTCCAATCACTCAAGGTTCCAGTGTAAATCCAGTCCTTCAGTGCGCTAGTCACTCCAGGTCCCAGTATAAATCCTGTCCTTCAGCAAGCCGATCACTCCAGGTTCCAGTATAAATCCGGTCCTTCAGTGTGCCAGTCACTCCAGTTTCCAGTATAAATCCAGTCCTTCAGCGCTCCTGTCACTCCAGGTCCCAGTATAAATCCAGTCCCTCAGCACGCCGTTCACTCCAGTTTCCAGTATAAATCCAGTTCTTCAGCGCTCCAGTCACTCCAGGTCCCAGTATAAATCCAGTCCTTCAACGCGCCAGTCACTCCAGGTTCCAGTATAAATCCAGTCCATCAGCACGCCAGTCACTCCAGTTTCCAGTATAAATCCATTCCTTCAGCGCTCCAATCACTCAAGGTTCCAGTATAAATCCAGTCCTTCAGTGCGCCAGTCACTCCAGGTCCCAGTATAAATCCTGTCCTTCAGCAAGCCGATCACTCCAGGTTCCAGTATAAATCCGGTCCTTCAGCGTGCCAATCACTCCAGGTCCCATTATCAATCAAGTCATTCAGTGTGCCAGTCACTCCAGATCCCAGTATCAATCCAGTCCTTCAGCACACCAGTCACTCCAGTTTCCAGTATAAATCCAGTCCTCCAGCGCGCCAGTCACTCCAGTTTCCAGGATAAATCCAGTCCTTCAGCGTGCCAATCACTCCAGGTTCCAGTATAAATCCAGTTCTTCAGCGTGCCAATCACTCCAGGTCCCAGTATAAATCCAGTTCTTCAGCGTTCCAGTCACTCCAGGTTCCGGTATAAATACAGTCCTTCAGCACGCCAGTCACTCCAGTTTCCAGTATAAATCCAGTCCTTCAGCGCTCCAATCACTCCAGGTTCCAGTATAAATCCAGTTCTTCAGCGTGCCAATCACTCCAGGTCCCAGCATAAATACAGTCCTTCAGCACGCCAGTCACTCCAGTTTCCAGTATAAATCCAGTCCTTCAGCGCTCCAATCACTCCAGGTTCCAGTATAAATCCAGTTCTTCAGCGCGCCAATCACTCCAGGTCCCAGTCCTTCAGCACGCCAGTCACTCCAGTTTCCAGTATAAATCCAGTCCTTCAGCACACCAGTCACTCCAGTTTCCAGTATAAATCCAGTCCTTCAGCGCGCCAGTCACTCCAGATTCCAGTATAAATCCAGTTCTTCAGAGCTCCAATCACTCCAGGTCCCAGTATAAATCCAGTCTTTCAGCGTTCCAGTCACTCTAGGTTCCGGTATAAATCCAGTCCTTCAGCACGCCAGTCACTCCAGTTTCCAGTATAAATCCAGTCCTTCAGCGCTCCAATCACTCCAGGTTCCAGTATAAATCCAGTTCTTCAGCACTCCAATCACTCCATGTTCCAGTATAAATCCAGTTCTTCAGCGCGCCAATCACTCCAGGTCCCAGTATAAATCCAGTTCTTCAGCGTTCCAGTCACTCCAGGTTCCGGTATAAATACAGTCCTTCAGCACGCCAGTCATTCCAGTTTCCAGTATAAATCCAGTCCTTCAGCACGCCAGTCACTCCAGTTTCCAGTATAAGTCCAGTCCTTCAGCGCTCCAATCACTCCAGGTTCCAGTATAAATCCAGTTCTTCAGAGCTCCAATCACTCCAGGTTCCAGTATAAATCCAGTCCATCAGCACGCCAGTCACTCCAGTTTCCAGTATAAATCCAGTCCTTCAGCGCTCCAGTCACTCAAGGTCCCCGTATAAATCCAGTCCTTCAGCGCACCAGTCACTCCAGGTCCCAGTATAAATCCAGTCCTTCAACGAGCCAGTCACTCCATGTTCCAGTGTAAATCCTGTCCTTCAGCACGCCAGTCACTCCAGGTCCGAGTATAAATCCAGTCCTTCAGAGCTCCAATCACTCCAGGTCCCAGTATAAATCCAGTCCTTCAGCATGCCAGTCACTCCAGGTCCCAGTATAGATCCAGTCCTTCTGCGCTCCAATCACTCCACCTTCCAGTATAAATCCAGTCCTTCAGCGCGCCAGTCACTCCATGTTCCAGTGTAAATCCAGTCCTTCAGCGCACCAGTCACTCCAGGTCCCAGTATAAATCCAGTCCTTCAGCGCTCCAATCACTCAAGGTTCCAGTGTAAATCCAGTCCTTCAGTGCGCCAGTCACTCCAGGTCCCAGTATAAATCCTGTCCTTCAGCAAGCCGATCACTCCAGGTTCCAGTATAAATCCAGTCCTTCAGCGTGCCAATCACTCCAGGTCCCATTATCAATCAAGTCCTTCAGTGTGCCAGTCACTCCAGATCCCAGTATAAATCCAGTCCTTCAGCACACCAGTCACTCCAGTTTCCAGTATAAATCCAGTCCTCCAGCGCGCCAGTCACTCCAGGTTCCAGTATAAATCCAGTTCTTCAGAGCTCCAATCACTCCAGGTCCCAGTATAAATCCAGTCCTTCAGCGTTCCAGTCACTCTAGGTTCCAGTATAAATCCAGTCCTTCAGCACGCCAGTCACTCCAGTTTCCAGTATAAATCCAGTCCTTCAGCGCTCCAATCACTCAAGGTTCCAGTATAAATCAAGTTCTTCAGCGCGCCAATCACTCCAGGTCCCAGTATAAATCCAGTTCTTCAGCGTTCCAGTCACTCCAGGTTCCGGTATAAATACAGTCCTTCAGCACGCCAGTCACTCCAGTTTCCAGTATAAATCCAGTCCTTCATCGCTCCAATCACTCCAGGTTCCAGTATAAATCCAGTTCTTCAGCGCGCCAATCACTCCAGATCCCAGCATAAATCCAGTCCTTCAGCACGCCAGTCACTCCAGTTTCCAGTATAAATCCAGTCCTTCAGCGCTCCAATCACACCAGGTTCCAGTATAAATCCAGTTCTTCAGCGCGCCAATCACTCCAGGTCCCAGTATAAATCCAGTCCCTCAGCGTTCCAGTCACTCCAGCTTCCGGTATAAATCCAGTCCTTCAGCACGCCAGTCACTCCAGTTTCCAGTATAAATCCAGTCCTTCAGCGCTCCAATCACTCCAGGTTCCAGTATAAATCCAGTTCTTCAGCGCGCCAATCACTCCAGGTCCCAGTATAAATCCAGTCCTTCAGCGCGCCGGTCACTCCAGGTCCCTTTATAGCCACTGAGTAGCATAGAAGTCTCATTCAGATTCAATGCACTCACATTTATTTTGCATGGATCCCCTCTCAACATCCAGTGTATTGTGCCGTTGAGGACCGTGATTTGGTAACCATCGAGGCTGCCGCTTTGATAAGTACCATTTATCACACCTCCCCCCCCCTGCAACTACTAAGTAAGTCACAAGAAAGAACACACCGGTTCTGGGTAATTTGGAGCAGCACCAGCGGCCCAGATTCCTACATACGTTTCCTAAAGGATGCCATATCCCAGCCCCACCCCGCCTTGTAAATGGAGTCAACACTTCGTGCCCAATTGCTTTCCTACCTGGTACAATTCTGTCCAGTGGTTGTGGCTGTGCACTGGAGCAAAATATTTCTCTATGGGAAAATGAATGTGGAGTTGGCCAAAACAGTTTGTTTTTTTCCTTTCTTTATTAACTTTTCTATTTTCTAACGGCAAGGGGGAGGGGGATTTCAGGGTGGGGGGTATGGGGACACACATTTTATTTGCAAAATTACAGTCAAATCCGTCATTTGAGTCAAAAATTATTAGCAATTCATTTTTCAGGTTTCTTATGTACCCCGATAATCAACTTATCTATAGTGCACAGGCCGCTGTTGTAAAGGGATGTTATAGTTGCAAGTAAAACCGAAAAACCTCAGAAATTTGCCAGTTATGGTAAGCTAATCAACCATAACTCGTGCCACCACCTTGTGCTGACATCAAAGATGACATCACATCATACACATTCAAAAGTTTAAATTTAATTTAAAGTTTTTGCATTGAATTTCATTGGTTTTTATTAGTGCAACTTAACCTTAATGTCCCTTTAACAGCGGTTTTTCAATGAATTTCATAGGTTTTTATTAGTGCAACTTAACCATAACATCCCTTTAATAAAGTTTTTTCAGTTAATTTCGTGGGTTTTTACCAGTGCATGCTATTTTCCAACAACTTACTAATATCATACTTACCCCAATATAGTAACATTGTTGTCCAATTTACAAAGTTTCACCTTAAAACTCTGCCATCTCCCACCATCGAGCATCATTTTTAACACTTCTGTACAATTTTTTGCAACTTTTTCCACTGTTTTGCGTCCGTCGACATCCGCAAACGTCTGACATCATTACGGACCTTCCAGACAATGTCACGTGACCACGTGCTTGTGCGCGGCATCATGATGTGTCCGCAAATGCGTCCACACTTTGCGATCAGGTCTGTGCTTCGAGGACAATTCGGAACTGCATTTTCTACTTATCTGGGTAGTTTCAAGCTCAAAATGTACCCTTGCACAGCTGCTACACATATTCTCGCTCATTGTCCATTAACAATCTAGTACAAAGCACTTACTTGGAAGAATATTAGCAAAACTGCACCACCAGCTGGAGGACCTACACAACAAAAAAAGCACAATACTTCAAAAGACAATGAAAAGGACCAAGAAGATGACGTAGAGGCAGTGCCTACCTCTGGCACCCAGAGAGAATCATGGGTGTGACAGTTCTTTACCACTGTTGGGAATGTACCAAAGGCTAAATCTATCAAAGTGAAATGCACTGAGTGCAACTTTGTGATCAGTCGTGCACTACTTGGACATTACTCCTACGGGACCACCTCCATGCTCCGCCACACCAAATCCAACCACTGCAATGCTCTCAGAAAGGTTGTTCCTTTCTTAGAAAGTAGTAGGCTGTCTTCCTCCACATTATTATATTTATATATATTTATACATATTGTATGTAAATATGTGCTCTGTAAAGCGCTTTGTTTTAAGGCGCTATATAAATAACACATCTTTATCATTATCATAATTATCACCTTCCTCAACCAATACTGTAACCACACAATCTACGTCGTGGTACACAAAATCCCACCAGCTACCTTGCAAGCAATAAAAGAGGCTGTTGATCCATATCTTTCAAAGACAACAGTCCTCTGCATATACTGCAACGCACCACTCTGCAGGGGGAAGCGAATTCGAAGTTCTTTTGAAGCTGTAATCAAGGAGCATTGGAAACACTGCCCCCAACCTTAGAAGTAATACACGCGCAACATCTTCTCCTGTCCACCTGCTGCTGCATATTAGTGCTTGGTGCCTCTTCCCTCATTTCCCTCCCCACCTTATGTTCTAACCTCTCCTGTAAAAGAAAAATACATCAAAAAACAACAAAAGAAAGGTTACTTTAGGAACCATCATTCACAGTCTAAAAATAGAACTAAAAATATTTCTATAGACTCCAACTACTTTACATTTCTCAGTAAAGTACATAGACCCAATAAGATTTAAAAATATTTCCATTAGTATTTTTTGTTGTGCTAATAGGAATAATGTGGCGTTCATCCTACGTTGCAGGGACTGCAATGGGGGATAAATTATCAGCCCAAGTGAAAAGAGGGCGGATAACGAGGGCTCCGGACTGTTATCCCCCATTCCAGCACCTGTAATGGGGATGAGAGCCATTAGCACCCCGGGTTCCCAAGGCGGGAACCTGAGGTGCAAAAAAAAGTAGAATTTTCCTTCCTACACTGGGACACCAATAGCGTTAGGCTGTAGGAAGGAAATTCCTTTTCCAAGATGGCCACCATGGAAAGGGAAGGTGAGGCTCCATACAAAGCCCATCTTCCCTTTCCATGACAGCCTGCAGAAGGTGAAGAGAGAAGCCTATGACCGTATGACCACAAGCACATGTTTTTCACTTTCAAACCTATCACACTTTCGAGTAACTTTACCACATAGCCGGTCCCAGGTGGACATGGCCACTTAAACCCCATTTGTCATCCCTTGTGGTCATGACCAGTAGCCAGATTGTCCGGGTTGTGACCTTATGCCATGACCCAGATAATCTGGCCACTGCCCATGGCCACAGGCTATACCTCAGTCACCAAAGGTATATATCACTATTTTCTGTTCCTACATTATGACACTTGTCAAAAAATAAAACACCGGCACATTTGCAAAAGCATGCTTTGAGGTCCTTTCCAATGCTCCTTACACAGGTTTGCTGGAAATCCAGCAATGTTTTATTTTTACAAAAGTATCAAAAGGTATGTGCATACAATAGTCATATAACTTAGCCGCCACTTGACAAAATCCATTCAGACTTTACACAAATATT
The DNA here is from genome assembly GCF_040938575.1 of Ambystoma mexicanum. Classification (NCBI taxonomy): domain Eukaryota; kingdom Metazoa; phylum Chordata; class Amphibia; order Caudata; family Ambystomatidae; genus Ambystoma; species Ambystoma mexicanum. The sequence goes on from NC_090938.1 coordinate 198,783,587, forward strand.
CAAGGTTGGGTCTATGATCTTTCTGAAAACGTTTGTCCACATTCGTCAAATGGCAACAAAGTTATACGCAATCTAAAAGTGTTGAGAGCACCATCTAATTTAGCCCCCTCTTGACAAAATCCCACCAAACTTTACAAATACATGTATATCTAGATCTAAAATCTTTTTGCAAACGTTTGTGTGGATTTGTCAAATGGCGCCACAGTTATATGCCTTTACAATATTTTGGGACCCCCCCCTTCTAATTCTGCCCCCTCTTGACCAAACTTTACAAAAACATTTATCTCTTGGTTTAAAATTATAATGCACCCTTTTGTGCAGATTTGTAAAATGGCACATTTATAAGCCTTTACAATATTTTGGGACCCCCTTCTAATTTAGTTCCCTATTGACAAAACAGCTCCACACTTTCCATAACGATACAAAATCATGTCTAGAATACAATTACAGAATTTCATGCAGTTTGATTGAGTGGCGCCAAAGTTGAAAGCCATTCCAAAACTACTTTTCACCAACCCAGTAATACAGAAATAGACATAGATGTCCCCAGTGTTTGTGAAAATCACAGGACTGTCCCCGAACATCCGGACTGTTTGCGGGCTTTGGGAATGAAAAATGCTTGTTTTGTGGCTTCTAACGGCCATATCCTATCTGATCCTCATCACCCCCACCTCCCCAGAGATTTTTTGATGATTTTGACAAGAGCAAATACGTTTTTAAATAGGTATTTACCATGATGTTCTCGGACAACAGTAGGTGCCTGCAAATCCAGCATGGTGGGCTTTTCCAAAAATCTGACGCACTTCACGCTTTTCACAATCCAATCAGTGGGCATGTGCGAGGTCTGCGGACATCACGTTGCCCTATCGGCCAATCGGATGCCCGTCCGCAGACCTGACAGGGACGTGATTCTGCAGACCGAACCCAAACATCACACATTTTTATTACCTGCTTTTGGCCCGTTTAAAAAAAGACAACTGGACGGATTTACACCAAATTTATAAAAGCACGTTTTCGGGTCCAAGCTGCCGCTCCTGCTGCAACTTTGGCGAAAATACATCCAGCGGTTTGGGCTGTAGACTTGAAAAAATATTTTTTTCCATTGCGTCTATGGAAAAAAAAATCTGGGCCCCCTCTACAACTCTCTCATATTGGGGAGCATCAGTGCAGTGTAGCCTGAACCATGGGGGTCGTACCATTGGGGCTTGTTGACCAAACACCGGCAAAGTTCCAGTGATGGCCACTGGGTGGTGCTGCGCTGTGAGTGGCTTTGTGAAAATGGCTAATTGTGCTTGCACATTTGATGTGGTAGTTTTTTGTTTTAAGTCTTTTAACTAACCATACATTTGCTGACATATATCCATCAACCAGTACTAGCTGACCCCTCCTGCATATCTGTATAATTCTGAAAATACTGACAATTCCTTCAAAGACTGTTGTGTGCAGCCCCCATTTCCACCTTTCCCACCACATCTGGTTTAATGCCTCATCTACTATAGCACGAGCATGTGAAGCAGTCATCGCGAGGACTGCCCCAGCTCTCAATATGCCCTTTGAACAGGGTTTCTTGGCTAAACACTTTTTTATTATAATTAAATAAATGAAAATATAAATCCAAATATGGGTGTTTAAATAAACAACTTGCTCCATTTGCATGACATTTTGTACTGTGGCAGGCACGCCCACACTGGCAATTGCATGGACGCTTGGATGAAAATGTCAATTTTATAATGCCAGTCCAGGAAAGTGTTATTTTTTAGCAGGTCACTACGTGCAAAAGTCATTGCAAAACCTACCTTTACTCTGACAAAATTCTGCAGCTTCAGGGCAATGCATGGAACTTGCCACCTGGTCTTAGTTCCTCTAAAATCCACATCCAGAACCACTAGATCATCCAACTCCTTATGCCTGCTAGTGCCCAGATATGCCTTAAAAAGAGCAGGAGGTGTGAGTTTCACTGTACTAGCCTCCCAACTTTGGAACACCATACCACTCAAAATTAAAACCACTGAGTCCTTCCCGATCTTTAGGAAACTTGTTATTGGCTGGTTACTGAACAAAGAGTAGCGTCCACCATCATCCCGAATATCTAACAGCCGCAACCATACCTGCATTATATGTAAATTGTTGTACTATGTAAATTTGTTTGTAAATTGATGTATTTGTAAATGTAAATGCATATCTTTTGCCTGTAACCATGTCCTTAAGCGCTCTTCTGTCCACGGGTCCGGAGCGCTCTACAAATAAACTAAACAAACAAACAAACTGATCTGCCCCGGATCTGTATTTTGAACCAGGGACACCCATCAGGCCTTTCCACTCTCTTTCGTACTTTCTCCTTTCCCATCACACAAACACCAGGCATGTGTTTTCCCAAACTGACTTGTGTGTGTCCCCACCTAAGATTCATGTGTTAAATGCATTTCTTCTTTTTTTTTCTCCAGTGATGTTTAATTGCACCAGGACATATTTCACCAGGACATATTGCACCAGGACATATTGCACCAGGACATATTGCACCGATACAAACAAGCATCCAGTGCAAGCCATTTAAAGGGGCCAAGCAGAATTCTATCTATGAAAGTCTGCCTACACTATTTACTGACTTCTAAATGTCAGTCAATCAATACAGCTTTATGTCGGTATAAAACCATGAAAGCAACATCACAGTACACTAATATAAGAATATACAATAGAAACAATTCATAGCCCTGGCATCATACAAAAGATTAAGCACCACAATTCCTCTTAAAAATAGTCGAACCAACAGATTGCAATATTAACAGCATCATAGTAGCTCAGGATATAAAGTGCAGTCATTCTGTGCATTAAATCCGATTTTAACCCGTAAATATATCTGACATTGGCCACTGTGGGGTTAAAACAGCAAGGAGAGTTTGCTGGCAGCATTGAAAAATAAACCTGTGATGGATCCTACGTTCTGGTTCAGCGCTCTATCTCTCCCTGCATCCAGGCCCTATGGATGTATCGTGTTGTTACATATACAACCCAGAGACTTTGTGACTGGCCAAGTACTGCAACACTGTTTCCAGTTGGCGGATCCCAGCTGCATTTAGAACAGGCCTCAAATATCTGCATCTAAGATTCTTAGATTTGTAACAGATCAGCAGAAAAGATATCAAGGTGTCTCTTGCAAGCCCACTCATCGGAAACACAGCTGACCCTGATACCTTCCAAGAATGGACAAAGGTGGCAATCAGTAAAATCCTAAATCTGAAGCTTCATGGGCCTCAGGTCAGAGTGTAAGGGCCTGATTCATGGAATTTTGAGTGCGGGACAAAGGAACTTTGCACTGATGTTGACTTTGCACTGTCAGCAAACACCCTGATTCAGAGAGTGGTGCATAGTGTATTTCTGCACTGCAAAATCACATTGCACTTCAAAGGTACTCCTTGCACCTTGCTAAATGGGCCAAATTCACAGTGCAAAGAGCACCAGTCTGTGAAATAAGGTGTTTTTGGCTGTGCAATGTCACTTTGCACCAGAGCAAAATACACCACGCTATACATTCCATGAGAGAGGCCCAAAGATTCTCTTTCCATTCTCAAGCATTTAGGCACTACATGTTCACTCACATAAGCAGATTTTAGGATGTTCAAACATAGGTCACTATTCCCCAGCACTGGGCAAGATGGTCCCCACTCACCAGGTCATGTTTCCATAGAGAGAGAGATACCTGAATGCATTGTCTTTTTGCTTAAGTTGATGTGAAAAGTGATGTTGTATTGCATCTTCTAAACTAAACAGCACTCTTTCTATTTCCTTTGTTTGATCGCTGCTGTGATTGAATTGCGAAGAGAGGTGAGATACAACTCAAGTTCCTGATTCTCCAATTTTCTCTGTTATATGTTTGTATGACTATATGTAACAATGTAATCACTGCATCAATGTAACCTACAACTGCCTATTGTGCCTAATGGCCTCATGTAACCAGTTCTCCACAGCGCCCTGATGCCTGAGACCTTGTGCACTATACAAATGAAATAAATAAATAAATAAATAAATAAATAAATAAATAAATAAATAAATATCGAACCTTTCTACCTTCGTAAGACTAAGATGGCAATTATATATTTTTTTCAGGCCCATAGTGGTGGGCGGGTTCGACGCGGATTCGCCCGTTATGAACGAGCCTTCACTGCTCACAAAACTCTCAGCAGCAGGTGCAGAGTGGGGTGCAGAAATGGGCTTCATAGGAAAGTCACGCTGGCTCGGGAGTAGAGCATTCAAGAAGTTCGGGGCAGCCAGTGGATGGGTGCTCATTGCTGGGCCACCCGGGGGAACATACACTATGTAGAGGTGAGGGCGAACGGTATTGCCGGTTCTGTCCCGGAATTGGGTGCTCTGTCCCCCTTTCTCAAGATTATGTTTCCAATGGAAAAATCATTGATCCGGTGTTTGGTAGTAGGCTTTCATAGCTGGCAAGAATGCAGAACCTCACACAGAGGAAATGCTGTGTTTTATGAATTAAGGTAGTGGTCTTTTGTGATAAGTTAATAATATGTGTTTATTCGAACAGTGACACTTAAACCCCCTTCTCCTTCAACCGCTACTGGCGTGTAGTGTCTGGACAGCCACTGTCTAAAGTTAGTCATACTTTTATGTTAGTTGCCCTGTCCCTTTTTTCCTTTTTTAAATCTGGTCAGTCTAGTAGAGGGGGCCTTGCCCCACTGGCCCCAACCTTGAGATGCCACTGCTTGCTGCAGGGAAAATATGGGGTTACATCTTCCAGTAGATCCGACCAGGGGCGCAGAGATTCCCTGATCAGCATCTATCGGGCGTGTCTCTCATGTAAAATACCACAGGAATAACCCCACAAGTGCATGTAGTAGTGTGAGGCTTTCCCAAAGGGATTCTCATCAAGCCAGATCATTAATTAAAAATCGGCCGGACATAGATTGTAGGGACACAAGTCCTTTCCTGACAGACTAGTCCAGTGAATGGACTATGAGGTTAAGATAAAATAAGTGGCATGGGTGATCATTTCCCCAGCCTTTTTCGTGGGTAAATCTCACATTAAAACCTATGATTTTGTTCACACCAATCATCTTTAACCATAATTAGCACCCGGGCGTGGGGTGCAGCCAATCAGGTTCTGTGGATCGCAGACTGAAACTGCTAATCTCCGCCAGCATTCCATGGAGCCTGCAGGCTGCTTCCACCACCCTGCACCATCATCTTCTCCCCACCCTCCCTTCCATTTATTTTTAATGCCCCCAAACTCCCTCCCCAGCCATAAACCTGATTGTTGCAGCAGTGATGGCTCCGTAAGGTGCCTTTCCCGCCATCTTTGACAGCCATCTTGGAACAGTAGTTTGAATGAATGAACGGCCCCCGGGTTACAAGATTGGCAACCGGGGTGCTAATGGCGTTTGTAACCCATTCCCCATGCTATACCAGGGGTAACATCCCGGTGTCCTCATTAAATGGGCTGTCATTAATGCCATTTAACTCGCGCTGCCGGGCCGTTACAGCCCAAGATAGCTTGTGGAACCGGTTACTAACGCCATACTGCTCTCATTGCTCACCGAGGCAAGAGGTGGTAGGAATTCATGTTCATGTGATTGTTATCTTAAGTATCCACTCCACGATAACTCAGTGGATTAAGTATTTGCTGCAGGGATGTGTTGTACCCAAGAGTCATGGATTTCAGTCATCGAAGCCCTGACAGTCTTTCGCCCTTTACGAGGTTGATACATTGAGTGACATTGACAGGAGTTCTAATAACACTTAGGGCCTCATCACGAGTTGGGCGGTAACGCCAGTGCCATTACCGCTGGCGCTATTAGCCCTACCGCCAAACTCCCCGGCGAATTAGCTCCGGATCACAGGTTTGGCAGAACGGTTAGTGCCCATTCCCCATTGGGCCCATTCGGGAATTCCTCATTCCCCATTGGTCCCAATGGGGAAAATTCGCACTATTACCGCCAGCGGATTTCCCGCCAGCGGTAATAGCGCTGAAAATCGGCAAATTTGCTGCAGATTAGCTGGGGGGAAATCCGCCAAAGCCATGATCTGGCAGACCCTTAAATGTGGCAGTATATATCGCCACATTTAAGGGTTACCACCAGACTCGTGATGAGGCCCATAGTATTTACCACATTGTGCAATAGGGCTGGATTTGACAACAACTGAATAGAAAATGCAGTTTTGTTTTCAGAAGGCACTACAAAGTATGCAATTTCAATTCCAATATACTACATGTGTTTTTCTCATATTTTTTCAATGAGGGTATTCTGAAAATGTATGTCTTTATTACTGGGTGGCCTACAAGCATAGCTCTTCTGTGAAACTCTAAAATCTTTACGAAGTACGCTGTATGAAATATGAATTGTTTTTGATTTTCATATTCAGCGCTGTAAAACCACTCCAGTGTTGACGGGAGCACTATAAATGCTCAGTAACATAACACAACATAACATATCCATAGCCAGTTTGTTCTGTTTAATAAAGTTTGCCCTAATGAAAGGTCCTAAGGAAACATTAGCTTCATCTTTCCGTCTCTTTCTCTCTTTCTGACTTTAGAGAAAATCCAAGATCACAGCATCGCGAAAACTCCTCCTGAAGGTAAATGCGGTTTTGCACTCATAAATTAATTCCGTTCTTCATACATACGTCCACAAGGTGGCAGCACTGCGCCATTTGTCTGTTATCAGAATTGAAAGAGGCTTGTCTGGCTACCAAGGGATCATAGAGCTCCAGTCTATCTACAGAGTGTGATGTTAAGTTATGAAATGATATGATATGATATGATATGATGATATGGCATTTATAATGCGCCTATACACAAGTGTTTCAAGGCGAGACGAGGCAAGGGAGGGGGAACAGAGGGAAGACAGACAATGATCCTACTAGGCCAGGTGTCATTCAGATCGCGCGAGTGCAAGGGAAGGGGGAAAAAGAAGGGTACAGGGGGAGGAGGAGGGGAAAGTGCAGTACATGAGATAATAAATAACAAGATAAATAGAGGGCGGCCAGCTGGTGGCAAGTGCAGGGTGAGTGCAGACATATGTGCTGGTGGGGGGCTGTAGGGATGCTGAAATACAGTCCCCAGGTGCTGGGGTTGGCAGGAGGCAGTGCAGGCGTGCAACTGGCAGGGCCTGGGCCTGAGATCAGATGGGTGGCCAGGTAACCAGTGAAGTAAAGTATCAGACAGGGCTTCAGCAAGGGAGAGGGGGGGAGAAAGCAGAAGCAAAGAGGAAGGTTTTAAGGTGCTTTTGGAACCTAAAATGGTTCTCCTCAAGTTTCAGGGAGGCAGGAAGGCTGTTCCAGAGGGAGGCCCCGGCCGAAGAGAGAGATCTACCACCAACTCGTTGCTTGTAGAAGCGACTGACCCTGAGGGAGTTGGAGGCGGATGAGCGAAGAGCTCGAGAGGGAAGATATTTAGGAAGAGAGAGTTGAAGGTATTGAGGCCCCAGGCCCCAGAAGGCCTTGTAGACAATGCAGTGGGTTTTGAACTTAATCCTCGCAGCCACTGGGAGCCAGTGCAGAGATTTCAGTCCTGGAGAGATACGATCCTTGGGCTTGAGGCCAAGGACAAGTCTCGCAGTCCTGTTCTGGGTGAGTTGCAGAGGGCGGAGAGTGGAAGCAGGAAGATTTAGAAAGGGGCTGTTGCAATAGTCCAGATTAGAGGGAACCAGAGCTCTGGAGACATGATGCGTGCAGATGATTGCGTGGGGAGGCGTCCCATGAAAGACCACACTGGCTGCATTAATTTTAGGTCAATAGTGTGGTATTTTCAGGCCAGCAGCAAATAAAAAGGAACAATCACAGACATTTCTTTAACTGAGCAGACCACTCATCTTGAAATGGTTTTGACCTCTTTCAATGAGGACTGAAGTTTCAGAGATTCTGATGGCTTTTAGTGGGCGTATTATATGATAGGTTATTTATAACGTGCTTAATACCCAGAGGTTTCTAAGCACGGACCCAGGGATCGAACCTCTGTTGCTCTGTGTGGTCTTGCTTTCAAGGAAAGCACGTTGCCGCTAAGATATCCTCCCGACACATGAACGCAACCGTGTTTAAAAGGGCTAAACTTGGAGGCAATAAGACTGAAAGGTTTAATGTACTGAGAAAGTGGTCTTATACAGTGCCCTTCTGCCAATGATGGGGGCCTCGCTTTGCATGTCTGTGTAAGAAAGGAGAGCATGCTGTGTTAGTCGGATAGAGTAAAGTCAGATGCAGAAACCTTTGGTGTTGATGATGCAGGTTGGAAGTAACTGTTTCCTGTGTGTCTATATGAACATTTCTTTTTTGTTTGTGGTTGGTACTGACTGGGCAGGTTAGCCATGTGGACAGCCACCAGATTGTGGAGTTCAAAAATGAACAGCATGGTTGTTCATAGAAGATGTATAGGGTCTGCAGTAGTCCCAGGAGGTCATCTGTACAAGTGTGGGAGGTGTAAGGATGCAAGATTTTAGTAGTGAGGAGTTAGATGAGTGGTGAAGGTTGCAGAGTGCGAGAGTGCGATGAAGGTGTTGTTACGTACTGGCACTTGGTGGTACATTTCACTGAGATTAAAGGTGTGTACCAGTGCCACGGAGGAGAGGTTCCATGGTTGGTTTGCCACAGATGGTAGTGCCAAGAGTTTTGAAAATGCTTGTCATAAATCAACCCACGTTACTGGGGCACAGTTTTTAGTCGGTTGCTATTATTTTTCTTTTGTCTCAATGTGGTTGGTTGAAAAGCCAAGTCTTGAGCTGTTTCCTGAAAGTCAGGTGGTTCTCCTTCAGGTGGAGAGGTTTGGGTAGGGTGTTCCACAGTTTAGTGGCCAGAACTGAAAAAGAGTATATTCCTTGCCGTTTCTTGTTGAAGCTGAGGACTAGAACTAGTGCAGCATTGCTGGACCTAAGTGTTCTGGAAGGGGTCTAGTGTTGACCTTACCTTTGAAGGAGAATAGAAAAGTGTGTGTGTGTGTGTATGTGTGAGTGTGTGTGTGTATCTGTACAGAGTGCTGTTTTTATGTGTTGCCACTGCTGAATTTAATTGATTGAGATGATAGTCGCTAGAAGACTGCATGAGCTTAGATGGTCAGATGCATTGTGGTGGTGCTGTGAGGTCTACATCATCACAGATGATGAGATTTATTGTGTTGGTCATATGAGCTCATGTGGACATATGACTTGTGTTGGTGAGTAGATATTTGCATGAATTGAGATGGTCAGATTGATTGTGGTGGTGCTGTGAGGTCTACATCATCACAGATGATGAAATTGTTATGTTGATCACTAGAGGATTGCATCAGCCTAGATGGAGAGATGGATTGTGTTGGTCACATGAGGTTTGCATGGGATTAAATGCCGGATGATCTGATGGATTAATGTTGGTCCCTAAATGTCTATATTAGAACAGATAATGAGATGGATCATGCTGTTCACTAGATATTTGTATGAGCTCAGCTGTCAGACATATTGTGTTGAAACTAGAGATTTGACTGAGCTTAGATGGTGAGATGGATTGTGTTGGTCCCTCAAGGTCTACATCAGCTCAGATGGTGAGATGGATTGTGTTGCTCACTAGAGGTTTGCATGAGCTTAAATGGTTATATGGATTGTGTATGTCCCTAGAGGTTTATATTAGCACAAATAATGAGATGGATTATGTTGGTCACTAGAGGTTTGGATGAGGTTAGATGGCGAGTGAGATTGGATTGGTTCCTAAAGGTCTACATCGGCTCAGATGGTGAGATGGATTGTGTTGCTCACTAGAGGTTTGCATGAGCTTAAATGGCCATATGGATTGTGTATGTCCCTAGAGGTTTATATTAGCGCAAATAATGAGATGGATTATGTTGGTCACTAGAGGTTTGCATGAGCTCAGGTGGACAGATAAACTGTGTTTGTCACTAGAGGCCTGCATGAGCTTATGTCCGTACACAGTTTGTGTTGGTCACTAGAGGTGCGCATGAGGTTATATGGTCATATGGATAATGTTGGTTTGCATGTGTTTAGAGAGTGGGATGGATTGTGTTGGTTATTAGAGATGTGTACAGCTCAGATAATCAGATACATTGTGTTGATGACTAGAGGTTTTGCAAAAGCTCATATTATAAAATCAATTGCATTGGTCGCTAGAGGTTTGCAAAAAGCATAAATGGTTATATGGATTCTGTTGGGCACTAGAGCTTTGCTTGAGCTTACACAGTAAAATGAATTGTGTTGGTCCCGATAGGTTTGCATGAGCTGAGATGGTGAGATAGATTTCATCAATTACTAGATATTGGCATGAGCTTAAATGGGCCAGTGGATTCTGTTGGTCACTAGAAGTGTGCATGAGATTAGATGGTCAGACTGATTTCAACTGTCACTATATGTTGGCATGAGCTTTGATGGGCCAATGGATTCTATTGGTTACTAGAGGTTTGCATGACCTTGGAGGGTCAGATAGATTGTATTAGTCCCCAGAGGTCTACATCTGCTCCGATGGTGAGATGGATTGTGTTAGCCGCTGACGTTTTGCATGAAATCAGATTTTTACATCAATTGCATTGCCCACTAGAGGTGTGCATGAGATTAGATGGTCAGATGTATTTTGTTGATCACAATAGGTTTGCATGAGCTCAGATTGTGAGATTTATTGCATTGGTCATCAGAGGTTTCCATGAACTTAGAAGTCAGATGGGTTGCTCTGGATACTGGAGGTTTGCTCGCGCGAGATCGGCAGATGGGTTTTGTTGGTCACTAGATGTTTGCATGAGCTTTGATGCTGAGATGGTTTGTGTTTCTCACAAGAGGTTTGCATGAGCTTGATGCTTAAATTAATTGTGCTAGACACTAGGGATTTGCATGAGCATAGATGGTTTCATAGATTGAACTGTTTTCTAAAGTTTGCAGGATGTTAGATGTTAGATTAATTGAGTTGTCACTAGAGATGTGCATGCATTTACATGTTATTTGGATTGTGTTGTTCACTGGAGCCTTGCCTGAGCTTAGATGGTGAGATGGATTGTGTTGGTCACTAGAGGCTTGCATGAGCAGAGATGGTCAGGTATTTATTTGGGTTTGTCCCTAGTAAGTCAGCTCAGATGGGGATATGGATTTTGTTGGTAACAAGAGCATGGGGTAGGGGGACCTCAAGTGAATCTGCCCAATAGTTAAGAACAGATTGAAATAACTTGCCTTGATTTTACTGTTGCCTGGCTGGAGTAGAGGGCTTGGCCAAACCTCAATGAGTGTGTCAACATGGGGAATTCCCAACTGTGCATTTGACTGTTAGGGAAGGAACTAGGTTGGACAGAGGTCTCCTTCGTGGACAAGGGTGCAGTAAACAGGGTCCTAATGAGCTTAATGTTGTTACACTGGGGATTCATATTGCAAAGAGTTTCATTGGGCTGTTGGCTTTTCCTTTGCTTGTTTCCTATTGCTAGGAAGTACTAGGAGTTTGAAGTATTGGTCTTTAAAGTGAGGACTGTATACAATAAGGTTTCCAGGTATTATTAGATATTGGAATGTTCAGTAATATATATTCTGTTTATTGTTGTACTTCTGAACGTTTAGCTCTATATTGTACACTAAGTTGGGTTTAATATTGTGTACTCTGCTTGTTTCTTTGACTTTTCGACGTACACAATTGTGGTCATTTAGGAAGTTCAAGTGGGGCAAGGAAGCATGGCTTGAGTAGGCATGATCAAAGGTTTTGTGCAAGAGATGATGATTGTGAGAACCTTCTCAATGTTGTAATGGAAACATCCCTTGTGTTTTGAAAGTTGGGCAGCCTGACTGAGAACCAGACGCGTGCTGCTAATATTCACAGAGACGTTTCATGCAAAGAGAACGGGTAATCTACTTACATCTAGTCTTCACCAGCAGCTTTCCCGGATTGATTCTTCTATTGCAGAGTTTACTGCTTGCCAAAGCGAAGGAGGCGTGGGAGCAGGAACACGTGGATAAAGAGGAAGAAAAGAATAGGTACCTCTCGGAGCGCATCCCCCGGCTGAGTACGAGCGGCCTCTCACTGAGTCAGCTTCAGGTGAGTGCAAAGTTTCATGAGATTGGTCAGCTCACATGTTCCACCTGTAATCTGCCTACAGTCTGCATAGGGTTCTACCAGACTTGTCTGATCCCTGAAGTGTTACTATTAGAAAGAAAGAAATACTATGAATCGTCTACTTAAAGCCGAAATTTCAGGTTGATTGCTTAATTAATGTATCATACGTGATAATATTGACTCCAACTAGTTGCCCATTGTTTGTCTGTAGTCTCATTAGGTTAAGATATCCCAGCATTAATCCTGTGGCATAAAGGAGTGCCATCACACCTGATGGTTCATATATTATGCATTGTTTATCCGAGCTAACCAGAACAATAGAGAGATGAGAAGATACATTGATATACTCATGAATATAACCTGAAATATTGTAAGGGTGTAGTGAAAACTGGTGGGAGCCTTATAACATTAAAACTAGGAAATACCTAAACGAAAAAGAAGCATTCCCATGTATCCTTGGTCAGCTATCAGCTGACAGGATACGTTAACCTAATAAAGGCTGTTAGTTAATTATAATTGAAAAAGTAAAATGTAATTGATTTGTCTTGGTGAACTATATACTACCTTAAATATTGTTTGAATTGTATTTATTTTGGATTATAAGGATAGCTTTCTTCTCTATATATCCCATTTTTAAACATTTTTGGTTTTACATGGCTATAGAAACATCTTAATTAAAGTAGTCCTGGCATTAGAAGAATTCTTTAATAGCAGTGACTACCTTGATAAAGCTCAACAAGAGCGAAACATGTAAAGTATAATGTTCTTTCAAGTAGATTCTTAAGGATGTTATGTTTTTTGCTGTTTTGGAAATAAATGTACAATCAGTTTAGTTGTTTGTTGCCAGGTTCATCCTTTCCCAAGTAGACTTTTGAAGAAGTTGTGTTTAGGCCATTTTGTAAAAGTACAAGTCTCCGTGTGTACTAAATGACGTCTTTATTTGTTACTTACTCTAAATGTATTTTTATTTATTTATTGGGTATCACCTATACCACTAAATTGTGTTTCAAGGCAAATCAAGACAAGGCAGTGGAAGGTACAAGGGAGAAAAAAGCAAAACAATAACGATCCTACTACGTCTTGAGACATTCAGATCGTGCAAGTGTAGTAACAGAAAAAGAGGGGAAAGGGGGAGGAGGGGAAGTGAACCAAGGGGAGGAACAGAGAAAGGAGACAGACAACAAACGTCCCTACTAGGTCGTGAGACAATTTGGAGCGTGCAAGTGCATTAAAAGAATGAGGGGAGAGGAGGGGAAGTCTAGAATAGGGATTAGCAAGGGAAGGAGACAGACAATAAAGTTCCTTCTAGGTGTCAGACAATTTGGATCATGCAAGTGCACAAACAGAAAGAGGGGGGAGGGGAGGGGTGGAAATGAAGGAAGGGGAGGAAGGAGCAATGCTCAGGGGAGAGGGAGAAAGGGGATTAAGTGCAAGAGAACAGGTTCAACACAGCACAGGCTGGAATGAAGAGCGACATTTGTGTGGGTGCACAATTTGGAAAAGCCTCACCCTTTGGTGCAGGGTGCTACGTCATGTGTGCAGGTACAATAGGTAAGGTGCAAAATTGGACTGCCTCACCTCATGAGAGGGGGTACATCAACTAGGTAAAAACAATAGGCAAGAAGCAACATTGGACTACCCAACTTCATGAATAGTGGGGTGCATCAACTATGCAAGAACAAATAGGTAAAATGCAACATTGGACTGGCTCACCTCATACGAGGGGGGCTACATCAACTGTGCAAGGACAAATAGGCAAAATGCAACATTGGACTACCCCACTTCATGGTGAGGTGGGATACATCAACTATGCAAGGACAAATAAAGAACAACATTGGAAGTGGGTGCACAACAAGAAAAGCCTCACCCTGTAGTCCAGGGGACTACGCCAAATAGGCAGATATAAATAGGTAGTACAGCGCAGGGCTGAAAGTGTCAATCTGGTGGTTGCAGGTCGGTAAAGTACAAAGTACCGTGCAGGGCAGAGAATGTCAATCTGGCGGTTAGAGGTAGGTAAAGTACGTAGTACAGCGCAGGGTAGAGAATGTCAATCCGGTAGTTAGAGGTAGGTAAAGTACGTAGTACAGCGCAGGGTAGAGAATGTCAATCCGCTGGTTAGAGGAAGGTAAAGTGCATGGTGCAGTGCAGGGCAGAGAATGTCAACCCGCTGGTTAGAGGAAGGTAAAGTGCATGGTGCAGTGCAGGGCAGAGAATGTCAACCCGCTGGTTAGAGGAAGGTAAAGTGCATGGTGCAGTGCAGGGCAGAGAATGTCAACCCGCTGGTTAGAGGAAGGTAAAGTGCATGGTGCAGTGCAGGACAGAGAATGTCAACCCGCTGGTTAGAGGAAGGTAAAGTGCATGGTGCAGTGCAGGACAGAGAATGTCAATCCGCAGGTTAGAGGAAGGTAAAGTGCATGGTGCAGTGCAGGGCAGAGAATGTCAACCCGCTGGTTAGAGGAAGGTAAAGTGCATGGTGCAGTGCAGGGCAGAGAATGTCAACCCGCTGGTTAGAGGAAGGTAAAGTGCATGGTGCAGTGCAGGGCAGAGAATGTCAACCCGCTGGTTAGAGGAAGGTAAAGTGCATGGTGCAGTGCAGGGCAGAGAATGTCAACCCGCTGGTTAGAGGAAGGTAAAGTGCATGGTGCAGTGCAGGACAGAGAATGTCAACCCGCTGGTTAGAGGAAGGTAAAGTGCATGGTGCAGTGCAGGACAGAGAATGTCAACCCGCAGGTTAGAGGAAGGTAAAGTGCATGGTGCAGTGCAGGGCAGAGAATGTCAACCCGCTGGTTAGAGGAAGGTAAAGTGCATGGTGCAGTGCAGGGCAGAGAATGTCAACCCGCTGGTTAGAGGAAGGTAAAGTGCATGGTGCAGTGCAGGGCAGAGAATGTCAACCCGCTGGTTAGAGGAAGGTAAAGTGCATGGTGCAGTGCAGGGCAGAGAATGTCAACCCGCTGGTTAGAGGAAGGTAAAGTGCATGGTGCAGTGCAGGACAGAGAATGTCAATCCGCTGGTTAGAGGAAGGTAAAGTGCATGGTGCAGTGCAGGGCAGAGAATGTCAATCCGCAGGTTAGAGGAAGGTAAAGTGCATGGTGCAGTGCAGGGCAGAGAATGTCAACCCGCTGGTTAGAGGAAGGTAAAGTGCATGGTGCAGTGCAGGGCAGAGAATGTCAACCCGCTGGTTAGAGGTAGGTGAAGAACACAAAATGCTGCCGGTACAGAAGAGTGGTATAGGTACACAATTGGGATGCCTCACCTCATGGTATGGGGGATTACATCAGGGATGCAAACGGGCAAAAGGACAAGTAGGTAAGTGTATACATTCTGGCAGAGCCACACCTCATGGTACGGGAGGCCACATCAGGCATACAAAATAGGATTAAAGGAACAACATAGTATGGTACTGGTAATGTGATCCTGCGGTACAAGAAGCAGCATCAGACATAATGACAAGACATTGATGCATGTGACCTTCTCAATAAGCAAAGAGAGAGTAGGAGACATGAATGCAGGCCTTTAACAGGGACGGTGTCCCCTGCTGGCTCCAGAAAGGAAAGAGAAGAAAAGTCAGCCCCAACCAATGGATGGCGGGCAGAGGCTGGCTCGGGAGCTTCAGGCCAACAATGCTGGTCATCTTGCTATTGGCAGCCATGTTAACGGGGCCAAAGTTCTTAATTTAGCAATAGCCCAATGGGGCTTACCTTGGGCATGGTGGCCGCATGAAGGTGGTGAAAGCAGGCACTCGGATGCTGAGCTGTATCCTCTGCAGATTACAAAAGAGTATTATTTTAGGACAGTACTGATCAGAGGTGTTGCTAGGTCTGCAAAAGATCTGGGGCTATTCTAATGTCAGGACTGACAAACTTGGGGCTAGCTATAATTTTGGTTGTAGCCCCTGAGCTTCTTTCTATACAGGGCTACAACCAAAAGACCCGGGGGTATAGCACCCTCAGCCACCCCTAGCATCAATGGAATATTTTCTGAAATATTAGCAATCAACATGAAACCGCATAGACATTTTGACTTTTATTTTTATATATTTAGTAAAAAGCGGTTCCTGGGAGTCCCTCTGACAGACATTAGTCCCTGTTATGAGAGACTTACCCAGAGTCTTTAGCTCACTATCTTTCACAGAGGAGAAATATCCAAAACATATCAGTCTTTGTCCTGCCCTGGGGCAGTCCAGCACTGAAATGCTAGGCAATTCTCCTCTGAACAAGAGTACCAACAGCATCCCCAGACATGTGTTTCGGTCTGGTTGGACCTCATCAGTAGGGAGGAGCTGTGTCTCTCTAAGAATAGTGAGCAAGGGGTCCACGTCTGGATTCCCCTAGTAACTTAGGGTGAGACCCAAAGTTACTTCAATTATGCATAAAACAAGGGGGAGGGGGATCCTTGGAGTCCTTCTGCCAGATGTTAGTCCCGGTTACGAGAGCCGTATCCAGAGTCTGAGATTCATATGTTTGCCCTTTGAGGGCTACTTACACACACTGGTGCAACCCCAAGTGCCATCCATTTCCAAAAGCCACCTTAATTTCTAACCACCATCATCTAAACAGGCCCTAGTCACAAACTCCATATTCAAATATAAACACCAAAAGGCCTGCACATTGCATACCACCTCCTTAATAATCAGATGGACAGGCATCAGAAACTACAAGGCACAGTCACTGGACTGTCCACAGGAATGTAAAAAAGAGTCCACATTGTACCAAATCTCTGAAAATACATTCACATTCAAGTTCCAAGTTCTTGCTTTCAAAGGCCTTTATTGTACAATAAGATGAGTATCGTATGATAGGGTATTTACAAAGTGCTCAATACCCAGAGGTTTCTAAGCACGGATGCGGGGATCGAACTTGTGTCGCCTTGCTTCCAAGGCGAGCACGTTGCCCCTGTACTATCCTCCCAAGACCCAGATACATAGGTGATATTAAGACAGCTCTTGAGCATTTCAAAAATAAAAAAGTTAGACATGGTTTATAATGTTTTTGTAATGGTACCAACTTTTATTATGTTGAGTAATATTTCTCCCATAAAAATGTATTGACTTTTCCAAATATTAGAGCTGAGCAAGTCCTGAAAATACATTGCAAGCGTGGGCGGTTCATTCTCGATCCAGCTATTGGCGATCAATAGTCTGGCTGTTCCAGTCACCTGCAATGCAATGTTATTGCAATGTATTTTAAAGCCAGAACAGCAAACTTGAATAATAGGCTGCCCTATGTAAGTGGCAGCTATTGCTAGTTTTTCAAAATGGTCACTCCTGTATATTGACATTGCAGGGCATATAGCTGTTGTATGTTGAAGATTGCCCTGCCATTTTACTGCATTTCATGGAAGTGTCATCGGCCATTACTCCAGGCGTGCAGAGGTCTTATGGAGAAGAAAGAGTGTATTAAATTGTTCCATACAGATATCCAATACAAATGCTTCAGTCGAATATGAGGTGGAAAGAGTGATAGTGCCTGCCTTTAATTCATTCCCAATTCCTCTGATCACATTTGGGAATTAAATACTGAGATGACTTTTAAAATTAAAATATTATTTTCTTGAAACAATGAGCAGGCAAACTGAATTATATTGGAAAAACGTCAAGCAGGTAAATGTATGAATTTAAGAACATCGGTCAAAAACCTGTACGTGTAAATGCGCAGCTCCTTTAGTGTTCCATTGTTTGGACCATTCACATAGTCATTATGATACTGTTTGACTGCCATTGGTAAAAATGTCGGCATCTAAAGCAGAGCAATTAGAAAGGCAACTGTCCTTTAGAAAACAAGAAGGGATTTATGCATTGAAGTCCATTGAGAAAGGATTAAATGAGCAAGAGGAATGGTCATTCTATACACATTTTATTAAGTAGGAATGTTGTCCTCTTTTGATCTTTCAGTATCCATTTCTAATAGAGCCCACTGAATTGAGATCACTTTAAGATAGTGGGTCGTGTTACTTCCAGAGAATCTTTCCCCTATTATATTTAACCGTTAGTTAGAGTGAGAGATATTAAATGGTTCCTATTTCGATGTCGATTGTAGCAACGATGAAAACGTTGCTGCACAAGTGCCCTAATTGGCAACTTAATATGGATACCCTGCAATGCTCTCAGCTGGTGTTGTAAATTCAGGCGCAGTTGCACTTTTACTTTGGCGCGCAAATGCTTAATTGAACGTCTTTTGAAGATCATGAAGTTGTATGCTCACAGAAATTAAATCTAGAAAATGCAGGCAAAGGCTCAATTTCATGGAGCATTGATAACAAAGTCCATCTATTGCAAATACAGAAAGAACATATTTTCTTGGCTCTAAGTCTGGAGCGGAATTTATTTTTTTGAATTTGGCTAAACATTTGGTAACATTTGGAAATATTTTATACATTCCTTAGTAGTAAAAGTGAGCAATAAGAGATTAAGGAACTGATTATGGTTCTTTACATTTGTCAGTGTCCATGGTAGTGGTTAAAAGGTGTAGTGACACTTGTGTTGGGGAGTGCAGATGTATGTTGTGCACCTATTCATCTTACTGGGTTGTTTTTATTGTGTGAGAAAACCGTAAAGCGAATATACAATTAAGTGATTGGTATGATAACGAGTGGGGATATTAATGATTCATTGTGTGTAATATTTGTGTAATATCACTGAATACGAAAACATTTCTATGCAGTCTGTTTTAAGGATTAGATTTTAGAAGCTTTAGAACATTTTGTAATGTGATTTTTTATATAAATGCATTTGCGTAAAATGTATATTTAAGTGCTTTTATACTAGATTTTTTGCCATTTAGTTATTTCATTATAAAGGTGTTCTGTTTTGTTTCGCTCTAGCGAACATCACATGTCATGATGTAAATCAATGTAAATAATATTTATAATTTAACACATGGGTAATATTAGTCAGTAAGTATTCTGGAGCTCATTTTGTAACAAAAGATACGTTGGTGGCGGGTCTTGGTACATTTGCATTCAGGTGTAGCCGGGTCCACGCGGCCGAATATTTGTCATTTGCACTGAGGGGTGCAAATGTAAAGGGCAAAAGGATGCGTACAAGCAGGAATGCCAACGTTTGCCCTTCACATTTGCACTCAGCAGTGCAAAGTGAGTAAATGCTGCACTCATGCGAGGTCCACGCCACCATATTTTTGTCATTTGCACTGCAGGGTGCAAATGTAAAGGGCAAAAGGCGGTGTATTGACAATTTGACATCAGAAATAAAACACCCAATGCACTTCTGTGAAGCCCCCCACACAAACACTCTTCTGGAAAATACTTAAATCAATACTGAGGGAGGTTCTCCCTCAGTGGCAGAGCTGAGGGGAGAGGAAAGGGTGGCAGTTGCCCTCTCTGGCTCCACCCTGGTGCCCGGTGCGGCCCACCATTGGATCCCGCAGTGCTGGTGCTCCACTCGGAACATCCGCCATGAATGTTCTAATGCAGTTAAAAAACCAAAATCTGGACGCACCGACATGCGCTGTGCTTGGCTTGTGCTGTGCCTTGTTGTGGTCAGGTCGACTCATGTGTTGTGGGCCGCGGCGCACATGAATTCCTTTGTCACTGTCACCGCCATATGTGTGATGTTTCTACTTTGTCAACCTATCTGTCCCTGGCTGCACCTGGCAGGCTGTGTGTGTGCCGTGTGACACCTAAGCAGCCTACAGTGCATTGCAAATTGCAATCAAATGGCACCTGCGGTCAAATGGCACCTGCGGCTCGCCTTGGCCTTTTGGGATTGGATGATTGGGGCGAGAGAGAAAGCCCCCACAGCCTGCGTTTATTCCTGATGCCTGGCCTGCCTGCAGTCTACCCGCCCCCTGTCCAGACCGCGCCCCCTGACCTGGCTTGCATGAGAGAACTGCAGTGGCACTGAGCCGGAGACCCGAGCGTGAGTGCCCGTGAGTAGTGAACTGCAGAGAGAGAACTTGTGACGAGCACTAGCAGGTGAGGTGAGCCGAGCATGAGTGACCGTGAGTGCACACTGCACAGCACACTCTACTACTCTCGTCTAATCCTTATTAAAACTTCTGGCAACTGCATCAGTCTGTGAACAGATGAATCGTGGCTGGCTGACCCTGGGATACTGTTTTTCGGTGACCGTGTGCTTAGTGCTTAAAGTTAAAAGGTGTATTTCCAACCAACCTCTGTCACCGGGCCCCAGCCTGATTTGGCTCACCTGGCCTGCATCGCCCTTCACTGTCTGTACCCATCTTGCCCCCTGCCTGTTCACAGCTCTCCATACTGCCCCCAACACCTGGGTTTATTCCCGTCACAGATGCTAATCCATCCTCCAGCCCCCGTCTGACCCCAAAAATAACACTCATTCGCTCAGTGCTCTGCCCCCAGAGTGAAGTTAAAGGGACTACACCCCCTCGCCAAAATGGGAGAGGTGAATGCTGCCAGAGGTATTGCAAAAGCAGTGCAATGACCTAGAGAGCCCACAAATCACACACAAACCAGTGCATCCCAAGAACAGCCACACAAGAGGGGTGAATAAAGCAAACTCGACCCCTCCCTGTTCCTAGTATTGTGTAGGGAGATGTGTTGCCCTAGAATTTGTGCCAACCAAAGAGGAGGCAGTGTAGGCCTTAAAAAGGGAATGAAATACAGATGTTTACGCTTATACACATGTCAAAAAGCCGCTGGACCTTTACCCAAAATGGAGAGTAGCAAGCGGTAAGCCGTCTTAAATGGGTGACATCTTTAATTAGACTGAGGCAATGGCATTGGCTGTCTGGGAGCATCGTGGGTGACCCGGGTTCCTGATTCAAGCAGTTTGTTGATTCACGCTTCACTTTTCTACTAAACAGCCGCCCACCCCAAAAGCAAAGTAGTGCAACACCTTTTTTACTATTAAGAATGCCAGCAAGCGAGCGCTCAGGAAAGTGCAGGGCCAGCCGGCAAGCGAACGGTCAGGGCCAGCCAGCAAGCGAGTGCTCAGGAAAGCGCAGGGCCAACCGGCAAGAGAGCGCACAGGAAAGCGCAGGGCCAGCCAGCAAGCGAGCACTCAGGGCCAGCCAGCAAGCGAGTGCTCGGGAAAGCGCAGGGCCAACCGGCAAGTGAGTGCTCAGGAAAGCGCAGGGCCAGCCGGCAACCGAGCGCTCAGGAAAGCGCAGGGCCAGCCAGCAAGCGAGCGCTCAGGAAAGCGAAGGGCCTGCGGGAGGTTGGAACAAGATAGCAAAGGCCTATGTTTGGGCAGCGTAATGCACGTTTGTTGCGGTTGAATATATAATTGATGAAAACGATATAGAGTACCATAGTTTCAAAATGCATTAAATCTCTTTAAACATTGTATGTATGGAACCTTGGATGAAAATTATTACGAGCATTTTTTCTCCCTCTAGTAGCCAAAAAAAGCTTGGCTAGTTTGAAAAAAGCTACTAGATGCTCCCTAGGCCAACGGGTGCCACAGAATTGCATCTAACATTCCAGAATTAGAGAAGGCGTTTTTAAACCTAATGTCTGAATTATGGTATGAGGTCGTTCTTACCTTTACTGCAAAGCATGGTATTTTTATCCCAGAATTCATGAACTCATAGTTCTGCAGATCAATAGCGATCAATCTTTACGATATTGCCCTGCATGCAGAGAGAACTCAATGCTAAAGCACTGAACAGGTGAGTCGCTATTACCCAGATTGATCGCAAAAATATGAACGAATGGTAGATTGGACCGAATTCAGTCACTACCATTTGTTCGAATTTGTGCGTTCAAATTGGGTCCGAAAATACCGAACATGAAGATTGGGTGTATCGCCGCTTCCCAAGTTCCGTATCTTCGGCCTCAGGGTTGCGGGGATGTCCCCTGCATCCTTAAAATTGCTCGGGCCCTCGTTTTTAATGTACGGTCAAAACGGGGGTCTGAGCAGTTACACTGCGGGCAGTCCACCGGCAAACAAAACGTTCATGGGCGGACAACCCATATCCGGTGAGCCGATGTAAGTGTGTGACCAGGAGGGATTACTGCAGAGAGAGAACTTGTGATGAGCACTGAGCAGGTGAGTTAGGCGAGCCGAGAGTGAGTGTCCGTGAGTGCAAACTCCACAGCCCATACTACCACTAACTCTAATCCCTATTAAAAAATGTGGCATCGCCATCCATTTGTTAAGCAAACGCCACAAAAACTGGATGGTTGCTGAAATGCTGTTTTTCGTTTTCCATCTGGTAAAGTTAACAGGTGTCTTTCCAACTAAGTTCCAACCAACGTCTGCATTCCGCAAGAGAGCGCAGTAGTGCTATAAGGCGATAATTCTGGTATTATATTCTGTATTGTGATTGTAATAATGTACCCCAATAGTGCACCAGGCTGCCAATGTTATCAATGTAATCAATGATTTATTACTGATTAGAATAAATGCGGCTGGTTCCAAAAACTTATTTGCAAATGAACATTTTATTTTGTCAAGTGCCCATTCACAACATTGACGATGTGTGACACGTGCTTCGGCCTCACTAAGGCCCTTTTCAAAACTGTGCTTATTTTCTTATGTATTTGCGTATATTTACATGTTAGAAAAGACTCCATTGAAAATCTATGGGATAGTTCCCTTGACCCTTCTTTATAAGGAAGGGTAGCCTGCTAATGGAGACGCTCCGCGTGTGTTTGTTCGGTTCGTGGTACAAATACCTTTAACATAACATAACACTATTCTGTATTGTGCACTGTGCAGTCAGCGACAGCGTCTCAGCGAACGAGGTGACTGATGATTCCATTTCTAAATGTAAACTCTTCTACCATTCCAGTTTTCCAATTCACAGCGTTAACATGGGGACACACAGACACAAACACTTTGTGCCGTCTGTGGCTTGGCCATCGTGCCCATTTGTCCAAAGGTTGGTTGGCCCTTGGCTGAGTGAGTGACTACAGCTTCACCTTCATTTGTGCCCTGAGAAGCTCACTGTCTCCAGAGCTCTGGTTCTCTCTAAGCTGGACAACTGTAACAGTCTCTTTATAAATCTGCCTGCTTCTACTCTCCGCCCTCTGCAGCTCATCCAGAACAGCACTGCAAGACTTGTCCTTGGCCTCAAGCCCAGGGATCGTATCTCTCCAGGACTGAAATCTCTGCACTGGCTCCCAGTGGCTGCGAGTATTAAGTTCAAAACCCTCTGTATTGTCCACAAAGCGTTCTGAGGTTGAGGCCGCAATACCTCCAACTCTCTCTTCCTAAATATCTTCCTTCTCGAGCTCGTCACTCATCCGCCTCCAACTCCCTCAGGGTCAGTCGCTTCTCCAAGCAACAAGTTGGTGGTGGATCTCTTTCTTCGCCTGGGGCCTCCCTCTGGAAGAGCCTCTCTGCCTCCCTGAATTTAGGAGAAACATCTCTGCTACCGGAAGCACCTCAAGACCTTCCTCTTTGCTTCTGCTTTCTCTCGTCCTCCCCCCTGCTGAATTACAGACTGAAACTGCACTGGTCACCTGGCTACCCTCTGGTCTCTGGCCCAGGTCCCCTCACCGCCAGCTGCACACCTACACTTCCCACTTCCTCCCATGCAACCCCGGCACTTGGGGGCTGTTTTTGTATCCCTACAGTCCCCACTAGGTCCTGACACTTGATGTCTGCACTTACTCCTGCAATTGCCACTAGCTGGCCTCACTTTTACTTTCTGTTTTATTTATTTTATGTATTCTTTACTGTATATCCTATGTATTGCACTGCCCCCTCTCCCTACCGCCCCTGCACTTACCCTCTCGCCCCTCCCCTGCACTTGCACGATCGCAATGTCGCCAGGCCTAGTAAGATCGTTGTCTCCCTCTTCACTCTGTTCCCCCTCCCTTGCCTCATCGCGCCTTGAAACACTTGTGTATAGGCACGTTATAAATGCCATATCATATCATTTATTGTCCTCATTAGTTCTACACATTGCATTACTCCGTAAATAAATGGAGGTGACATACTGGCTAAAATATTGCTGTTTTTTCACTGTGTCCTCAAAAAGGTGTCTTTCCAGCGAGCGGAGCCATGTATAAAGAAATAACATTGGCAATATGGTATGAAATGCTTCCAGAGCGGGGCGGTTTTTAAGCCAGCTGACCTTGACTCGATGCTCTGACCCGACCAGCGCATTGCCCCTGGAGGAGCACTTCACCCCCATTGGCATCAAAACCTGGCCTCCCTATTAAAGCATAGAGTTGCGTTCAAACATTTAAGGTTGAATTCTGGTGTTGAGGGGAAAGTAGGAGTGAAGGGTCAGAAGCAGTCAGCTTTTGTGCCTATGAAATTAATAATTCATCTTTTATTACCCATCTCTAAGCACGGGCCAGGATTTGAACCTATGCTGCTCTGTGTTGTTTTGCTTCCAAGACAAACAGGTTTCCCCTGAGCTATCCTCACGGTCAAACGAGTGTTGTTTTTATATCTTTGTGACAGGACCTGTGCCGTGAACTACATGCCAAGGGAGAAATGGTGGATGAGGAAAGATACGACTGTGAGGCGAAGGTTCTCCACAACACCAGAGAGGTGAGGAAACCAGACAGCCTGGTGCTCATGGGGAACATTGGCAGCTGTCTATTGGTGGGAGCAAACCTTGACTGACTGCATAGGTAGAGTGTGGGGTTCAGGCAGGTCTCCCTGAGGTCCGTTGATATATAAAGTTGTAGGAGAAATCAGTGAATGGACTGGCCATGAGAGCTCGGATGTCATCCAGGTGTTCACCAGCTTCATGTACACATTGTCATGGCATTAAGTGGGCCAGGGCCCAGCCCCCCCCTCCCCGACTCTAAGAATTGCTCTCGAATCAGAGATCTGCTGAGGATTCCTAACCTGATTTTCCAACCTAATTTTACAAAAGTCTGCCTGCCAAAAGTCATTGAAAATATGAGAAACAGTACTGCTCTTTTCCATTTTGATCATTTATTTTGCAATACTCTGTAGGGAAATATAGAGAATATATTTTATTTTTATTTTTGCAACACTAAGTGATATTGAAGTCTTTCCATTACAAAGATCTAATAAAATCAATAAAGAGAATATTGAATGTTCTTCAAAAGTATGGAGGGATTGAAGCCTGCATTGATATTTTTTGATTTGTTTTGATTTTTATATTTGAATATTTAAATTGTAGTTGTATTTTCGACTGCTGAATAATCATTTATTTAGCACACCTTTGTAAAGGGATGTTGCTCCATTTCAGGCGAGGTACAAAAAAAAAGTGATCTCATCTGTTGGGCCAACTCATTTACGTAGAGAGGCCACGCATTGTTTAAAGGTTCCTCGGCTACTTGCCATTCTTGGGCCATGCCAGGCTCACCTGACAAGCCCTCCTTCTTGTTATTAACACTTTAGATATCTAATCCCATTGAAAGGGGATAGGTATATTCCATCACAGATTTGTACATCAAGGGGGAAATCATTGATTTCTTTTCTTTCAACACATTTTGCCGCAAATGTATGTGAGGGTGTGTGTCAGGGTAATAAAAAAAAAGTACAGGCAGTAAGGGGGACTGCGGGGAACTCTACCCACCTACATTTTCTGTAAAGTGTCCTACGAAAAAATGAAAAAGAATTGATGAATTCTCCATCAATGAAAAAATGTGGAGAAAATCAGCTAGAACCGTGCAAAGCAGTGACCATGGGCACTGCCAGTGGAGGCTCACTGCCCTGCCTCACCAGTGTGCCCGTGAACAGCATGGGCTCTAGAGTCTAGAAGTAGCAGGGTGGGTAGATTCTATTTATTTATAATCCCTGTCCTTGCCCAGCTAGATCATCTCCAGGCTGTAATTGCCAGTACAGATATATAGGGCCTCGTTAAAAGCCATCTGGAAAAAAAGGCAGGTAATTCTGTCTCTGGCATTTGTTTCCGGACTGGCACACTTCAAGTTTGCCAGTGGGAGCCACGGATCTCCCGGCAGGCTTGACCAGCCTGGAGTGTAAGCCCCTACCGGCAAATAAGTGCTTGAATCACCAGCACCGTTATTGACGGTGCCGGTCATTCAGGAAATCCCATCCCAGGAAGACCTATGGGACTCCATGGGAATGGGAATTTACCGGCTCTCCACCGCCCGTAATGTCCCAGTAATACCAGGTGGCGGAAACGGTAAGTCCGGTTTGCTGATATCATGCCCGAATTACCAGCAGGATCCTGGCAAATCTAGAATGAGGGGCCAGTGTCGTTCTGTGGCCTCTATAGTATCTAGGGAGTAAACAACTAGCAAATGATCCACTTGACAAATGCTAAAAGCAGTGGTTCTAGGACGCCTCGTTGCAGTGGCCGATTCACTGCATTATTTGAAGCATTTTTTTAATGCTGGGGTAAGTCATCATACCCCCCTCCCGCTCCCTCCACCCCTCCCCCACCTTCGCACTACACTAACAATCTTGCATAAATATATTCCATAACCCCCAACTTGAAAAAATGGCAAAAAAATGCGGCGAAACAGGTGCTTCCACAAAATGCAGTGAAACGGCCATGACAAGGTGGGTGGGACTTCCATGGCCATTCCATGGGAAAGCAGGGGCCCCTCCAGCGAGCAGAGTGAGTGGAGTGTCCACCCTCATTTCTATTGAATCACTGACATGCATTGGTGGAGGAAAACAGCTTTTCCACCGAGCTCTATTTTGTGTACCTCTCTAGTGAGACATCTTTAAAGGTATCGTAGTAATCAGGTCGTATGGTGTCGTGATCTTGTAATCACCCCCCCGGGTTCCTGTATGTGTCGGTCCTGAGACGCATGTTTTCCTCTCTATGCATGTAGCATGGCTAGTGAGTGCTCAGGGGTCGCTGTGTGTGCTGAAAACATAATCGAGCATACAGGGGGGACAATTGGGGGAGTAGAGGGTTGCAATGCATCACAGAAAGAATGAGAGTTCCAGCCTGGTGCACTGAGTCATGGGGGATTCCTAATTTGCCACACTAGGACATTTGCAGGGTGGGGGTCGGGGGTTGGAAATCTTCTTTTGCATGACTGGGTAAAACAAAAACAGAAAAAGAAAGAAATCTCACCCGGCTTTTGTTGTGCAGTAAAAGTGCAGAGACATACAGAGCACCAAGAGACCAACAGTGCGTGGTATAAGAACCTTTAACATAACATAACATAACATAACATAACATAACATAACATGCATGCCTCTTAGAGATGGGGATATAGAGAATGAATGGGTGGAGTCACGCAACAGCCAGGCCAGGTGTCGGCCTTGGCTCTTGGGGATAAATACAAGCTGAGCTGTCAAGGCACCATATATAGCTTCCTGACTCGCAACGCCCAGCCACGCAAGACATCTACGTAGGGTTGTGCCTCTTCACCCTCTCACCCCCACAACATAATCCCATTACTGGGCCATCCTGCCCTCCCGCCCTAAACCCCACAAACAGCAACTGACACCTACCTAGCATCCTACCTCCACCCTACAACAGCAGACACTTACCTGAGATCCTCCCGTAGACCCCTTGCTGGCCTTCAACTGCCCTATACCGCACTCCATTACTAGAACTCTACCCCCTTGTCTTGCCTTCACCCAACATTAGAGATCCCTACCTGCCATTCTGTCACCCAATCACCTTACCCTAACCACGCAAGACACCCCTAGCGTCCTGTGTTCTCCAACCACAACCATGCCCCCAGCATGAGAACTCTACCTGCTGTCTGGTGAAACAATAAACAAAAGCATTCTACTTTGCCATCTGGCTGCAGCATGAGCCTCTCACTGCTGCTGTCTGTTTACACGTGTTTTGGTACTTTCTCTGAGAATTAGGCCTTGCTTCTTTTAAGTTTTGAAGCCCACCCTCATTATTGTGTTTTATCCCTAAAATTATAAAGCAAGCCATAATTCCTATAGAAAGACCCAAATCATATGCACAATCTGATGCAGCAACCGTTGCTAGGTAATATTATTTTGTTATTGCTCTAAATCATTTCTCTGGACAGCAGTGCAAGCAGAGAGGGCTTTGCTAGTTGTTTGACCTGGCAGAGGATTACAACACGAGTTAATCTCAAACCAGCCACGGGGCTCAGGCCGCTGCAAGCTGTGCCTGGCTTCCCCACCTTTAGTAGTGCTAGGGAGAGATGAGGGTCCCGGCTGGAGCAGTTTGCTACCGACTTTGATTTGTTCCATGGAGGCTATGAAGGGGGGATGTCCTGCTGGCAGAGTACAAAATTAGCAGAATCCAAAACACTTGTGTCTCTTTCACAAGGGTTTACAGATCTATCTCTAATGCATCGTCTCTGGCCACCGTAAATACTATGTGGACAGCAGTGCTGGAAATATTGCAATTTACTCTGGAAAACCAGCCTCGTTCCCGCTCGAACTACACTCTGGGGAGACGATGTTTCTCGAAATGACATTCCGGAGTGGTGCGGTTCCATTCCTGCACTGTGGGTCATTCACCTAGACAACAGGGTTACATTACCATTCCGAAACTTATCTATGCAATATGTCAGATTTCACTTGTGTACTGTGTGCCTATGCTGACATAAAACCTAAGGCCTCTTTAATTGTACTAGACAATAAAATTAGCATACTGATGGAGTTAGGTATGGATATCTTCAATTTCCTGTGCAATGTGGGCTACAACTTGATGAAATTAAAGTTAATGGTTTACCTATGAATTGGAGGAGCGAAATAGAGTCTATATGAAAAAGAGGGGTCCTGTTGACCTTCAATAAAACTATTTGGAGTGGAGGCATTTACTTACTGAACTTCAAGATTAAAGCACAGAGTCCTTTGGGTGTGAGAAGGACTAGTGATGTCCTTCCTGCTACTTTAGCAGCTTAATACCCCCTAAAAGATGCCCTTGCATAGGCGCTGGATTTGTTTCTGTGGAATACCCAAGGAAATCAGAAAACACAGAGGGCACATGAGTGTGGTGACCTACTGAATGAAAACCCTTTCCTGAAGGATCTGTAATAACTTAGATAAGCATTCCAAGACCTCTGGTGGAACACTGATTACTTTGTCCACTGTCATTTCATAATTCTCAGATTCAGACCCTGAAGATGAAGGTGCTGGACCTTAGAGGAAAGTTCAAGCGTCCCCCCCTGCGTCGGGTGCGTGTTTCGGCCGACGCCATGCTCAGAGCCCTGCTGGGCTCCAAACACAAGGTGTCCATGGACCTGAGAGCCAACCTGAAGTCTGTAAAGAAAGAAGACACAGAGAAGGTGAGTGGACAGCATGTTAACATGATTGCCTCCGTGTGTCCTTCTAATTGGAGTTAAAGCGAGATGTAATGTCTCAAGTGATTAGGTTGTTCAGCAGCGGTGTCAAGGAGTGGGATAATGGTGCAGAATATGTGTGTCTTATAATGGAGGAGAGAGATTGGACAATCAGTTGGCATTGTCAAGCAAGAAGGAAAGTAGCAGCCATGTTACTTATTATTAGCAAGCCTGGTTGAAGGCATTCATCCTCCCTGATAATTGAGCATATCTGTTTGAAAAAACAACTTACTACATTTTCCACCTATAACCTTGAGAACAATGGATTTTTATAAGTAAGTATTCTATGACAATACCTTCCTGGTGATGTGGTGATTGAGGCAAGGCGACAGTTGTCAGTGATGGAGAAATACAGGATTAAAAGGAAGGTGCACAGGGAGTAAGGGATGAATACCTCTGACGTCCTAGAGCAGATATGCAGAAGAAGGCGAAGGGACATTCCAAGAAATGTTGGAAGGGAAGATAAAGTATTGGGTGACCATAGGAGAAGGCTTCAGAAGAGATAGATTGTGAGGATGGAAAGGGAATGTGTAAGGCAAATGTGAAAGCATATGTTGGTTAAGGAAGATATACAGTTTTGCTACAACCGAGGAGCAAGACGTAGTTGGCTGAACGAACTAAGTGAATTGATAAGGCCAACGGTGGACTGGCCTAGGGGGAACTCTGGAGATTTCATGGGGGGCTTCTGCATCATGGGCCTCTTTTGAGTAGGATAAAGTAAAGAATGTGGTACAAAATGTCCGGTATATCTTAATATGGGGCCACTTAAAATATTTCTAGGGCCACTTCTGATTCCCAGTTCAGCCCTGGATAAGGCAATATGAGGTGACAGACTGTAATTAAAGTAAAATGGAGCAATAGAAAAAATACTTTGATGTTTGAAGAATAACAAGAGTAGCAAATGTCAATAAACAAATTCCAAAGCCCAGTGGGGCACTGTTGAGAGTGGGGAATATTATTTTCCATGGATGCACAGGATCTTTTGCTCTGCCAGTCTTCACCTAGACTCGGAGATTTAGATCACAAATCAGTTCAAGGCATTGTCTGTCTTTTGCAAGGTAGTGTTTTAAAATCATATTGCAATTCTGTGCCTGTATCTGGATCGAATGCACCCTTGAAGATCAGACAGTGTTGATGACTTTGTCGTGTAATCTTACTTTCCATCAGGAGCGTCCCGTCGAGGTGAGTGATTGGCGTAAGAATGTTGAGGCCATGTCTGGCATGGAAGGAAGAAAGAAGATGTTTGATGCTGCCAAGGCCCCGGCTGGACAATAAAATTGGTAAATATGATTTAAAGTGGTCACGGTCCTATCGATCGCCGGCTTAGCAGGGTTAAACAATTAGACCTCTTACCTGTGACTGTTGTCCCTTCTGTGGCTAGATATCAGAAATATCTCCTTTTATTCTGCACATTGTCCTGAACAAGTTTTCATATTGAGATATATGGCAGAACTCGGACGGGCGGATAGATTGAGCCAGACGAGCTTGGATACTGACCGTAGGTTAATGCAAATATGATTAGCTTCAAGACTGTTAACCAAACATCAGCATTATTATAGGGGTGTTTAAAAATGCACATAAAAGTCTAACTGTGACGTGAGAATAGAATATGGCATGTCAGCTTATTAGCCATACAGTGACACAGGGCCACTTAGTAGCTATCACTGGAAGTTCTCCTCAAATCAGAGCCACATAGCAGTGCATCATGGGTATGCAAATTAACTGAAAAGCATATTTATTTGCTCCATGCTATCTTAGGTGGCTTATTGTCAATATGTGTTTTATAAGCTGAAATAGAATATTCTACGCAATGTTAGAGATATACTTTTGGTTTGAAAGTACGTAGACATCTTTTCTTTGATCCTAAGAAGGCCAGTGATGGGATCACTCAGAAAGAACTGTGATGATGTGGTGATCTGTCTAAATCACCCCAATGATCTGCTCTGTCACATGCATCTTGGCAATCTGCAGATCAGTCCAACATTTCTCTTCGATTGGAGCAGGTTAAATAGCCTTGCAATGGTGCTGGTTAAGTGCCAGCCAAAACCACACAAGACCATTTATGGGCTGCCTTGATGATATATTGAGTCTCATTGCACAAAATCATTCCTCATTCTGGCTCCTCCTCCCGACAAACATTAAAAGTTGCTGAAGGCCCACACACCTGAATGGGGTATCAATTCCTAACCAGTCACCCCACCACTACCGGGCAACATTTAATGAAAGTAGGGCACTAGTATTAGCCCATAGAAATAGAAGGTTGCAGCCTCGTGACTGTTGTCTTGAATTAGCCTTAAGCAACCAAAGCATTTTGAATGAGGACTTATGGGGTAGTTAGTCCTGACTTCAACAGTAAGAGAGTTATTCAATTGTACAACTTGGGAAATCTGTGCTGGCTATGATTTACTTGTGGATGATAATAATGAGAATCATATGACATTTCATATAGAGCACATATCAGATTCCTCCTGGTTCTAAGCAACAATAGCAGTAATTACCACCTGCTATAAAGGTATACACATTCTTGACTTTGGAAGGATGAAGGGCTGAGCCAGCCCTGCTGAGATGCAAACATGTCACAGCAGGCTGCAAACAGAACTACGGAATGGTCATCAATTGTAAGGCCATCCAGTGCAGCCTCAGGCACTGAGCTCCCTCACCTTGACTCCTTATAAACCTTCAGCTTCTGACAGAGGGGTCTTCGTGGTCTCGAAAAAGAATTTGCTAAGCCTTATGTGTCATCAATTTAGTTCTGTGATAAAAGCTCTCACAATCTAGCTCTAGAAAAAACATTTTGGGGACAATCACGTGAAAAGAGACATGTTTTGACAATTTACGCACCTGACCCAATTCCTAATAGTTATCCACGAAATTGTCTAAATCCTGCATGAATATGCACCCTGTTCAAGAACTGTTTATGTTTATTATTTGATAATGCGCACAAAACCCAGGGGTAGCCGGGCGCAGCAGGTACAAGGATACTTAAGCTTAGGTTGCATACTGTGGACCTTGCCCTCTTTCTGATGGTCATGAAAATGGAGAGTCGAGTCTCTGTTGCCGCGCAGAGTATGGCTTCAGCAGTTTTGGCGTGTTGGCCAATCAAAGAGGAGACTGGACCCTATGACATTTGATTGGGCATTGATGAACTTTGTTTTTTCTGCAAATGAGCACATGGTCCTAGTTTATCAATGGTATCAAGTGATTTTACCAGAATACATCTACCACAAAGTCACTGAAGGATTGTCCCTAATGTTCATTTAATGCAGATGTGTAGTCATAAGCGTGTGCTGGAATGTAGTTTGGGAAGGGAGGAAGAGCACAGAGAAGGCGCAGTGTGGAACAGGGATGAAATATAAACAAGTCATACTGTGGGATGTGGACAGCACAGAATTTGGGGTAATGAAGATTACATATATCAATGTGGGGCAGAGGGCTTGTTGGAAAAGGCCCAGAATTGGGTCACGACACAGTGTCTCCAGACCAGGATATAGAAGGGTTTGTTTTGATGACCATGGTAAATTGCCCAGAATATATTTTGTAGTCATAGAAAAAGACTCTGCCTGTTTTGTTCTGTGTCATTTTAATGGCATGTTCTGTACTGAAGGTTCTATGTTCTTAGATTGCGAGATTATATTTTCCACTGAAGTTTTGCCAAATATTTTCCGCCAAAAAAATGGTCGCAATTTTTCTCTTTTATTTAGGGGGGTAACCGCAAAGCCCCTTCTCTATTATCTTACAACCTTTTACTGTACTAAGCTGTGTTGCAAAGTGCAAAGTCCTCTCTACCCTTTACATCAGCCCCGTCCGGGAATGCCAATGGATTCTGCCTGTGTTGTTTACACTTGTAAGAATCAGGCGGTCATCATGGGTATTAATTGTAATGTGCAGTAGCCCCTGGAACGTTCCAAGTGCCAAATGGGATTACAAAATAAATGATTTCAGGCCCAAAAGCCCATACAGATTCAAAGAATATAGCCAAATACCACTTTATTTTCAGCTCAATAAAGTAGGGAAACCTGGTGAACAGACAGATTGCAGCTCACACACTCTCAGATACATTTCCATTATACAAAAGGCCTTATCACTAAATGTATGTCATCTATGATGTCATCTTATGTGGCAAAGAGTAAACAACTATTGAACAGAGGGATTGGGTAAGGGAACATATACACCTTTAGTTTGTTTAGGTATTAGTAACATCATCGGCTGCTCCTTATTTGGTAGGTACGCCTTGAACTATCTCTAACAGTGTATAATAACGTTTATAGCAGAATAACAGCAGCTGATTGGCTTCTACAACAATGTATAGTCCAAACACCCTAACCAAAAGACTAGAAGACATGGGCATAACAGACACAGCACTACTCTGGACTAAATCATTCCTAGCAGACAGAACAGAAACTGTATAGAATAAACCCTTCAAATCCACTCCAAAGTTAACGACTGTGGAGTACCACAAGGATCCTCACTATCACCACTGTATTTCAACATCTACCAGACTCCGATTATCAGAATCTTCAAAAAGTACATTACATGCTACAACTACGCAGATGATACTCAACTCATCTACAAAATCAAAGACACCCAAGCTGATCACTGAGGCCTAATTGAGTGTCTAAAAGAAGTCTTCAACTGGATGACTGCCAACAACCTGAAAATCAACCCAGGAAAGACAGAAATCATGATCATCTCCAAAGACCAAGAGAACGAAACCGCCATCCAGTGGCCAACGGGAATGGGAACCGCACCATCACCATCTAAGGTAGTAAACAATCTGGGAGTCCTGATTGACAACACCCTAACCTTAGAACCACAAGTAAATGCAACAGTCAAGAAATGTTTTTTCCTCCTCCACACGGCAAGAAGAATCCTACCTTTCCTCTCCTTCACGCACAAAACACTCACTATCGTCGCCCTCATCTTGCAGGGATAGACTATGCAAACAGCCTCTTCCTCGGCATACCAGAACACCTCCTGAAGAAACTACAACAGATCCAAAATACAGCAGCCAGACTACTCCTCAAACTATCAAGAAGAGAACAAATCACTCCGGCCCTAAAAACACTACACTGGCTCCCAGTAAAACATTGCATCACCTTCAAAACAATGTGCATAACACACAAGGCAATCAGTGGACAAGGAGCAGAATTCCTTCAAAAGAAAATAACAATCTACAAGCCAACAAGACTCCTCAGGTCAAGCAACGAAATCCGCTTGGAACCAAAACCATACCTCAAGAAAAAGCTTGGAGGCACCGCCTTCTACCACTTAGCCACATAAACCTGGAACAACATCCCAAAAGAAATAGGAAACACCAAGAATCACCTAAATGTAGGAAATTACTAAAACCTGGCTCTTCAACACCACAGACTCAAACTGAAACCCGAAAGAGAAATAAATGGGATGACTAAACTGGAGGGGACATGGAGAACTCCCAGAACCGACTGTAAACAACTCCCTATGTGGAGAAGCTCCCACAGCACCTGGACGAAGGACAATGGGTAGAGTGGAACACAGGCGACACCCATGGAGACGGAGTCAGCAACCCCACCCTAATCCCACCCATACCTCGCCCCTTAGTTGCCACCAGGGACCTCAGTGTGGCGGAATTGTCGGTATATTGGCAATCACCACACTAGCTGAGTTGTGGACATTGGCAGGTACACTAGCCGTATGAGTGGGAAGGGAAAGACAGGTAGAGCCGCAAGGGAGGCTGGGAGAGGAGGGGGTCAGATGTTAAAGGGACCTTTAAGGCCGGACGGACCCAGATCAGGACAGAGGCGCAAGGGTGCTCCCGAACCCATCCTGGGCAGATTACAGAAGCCCAGCACCTCTATTCAGGATAAAGATGTCAACTAACCAATTGCACTAACAATTCCACCCTCTGCATACTCCTTGCAAAACTCCAAACCAAATACAACCACAAACCTACAGCACAACAAACCACACAAATTTCACTACATTGCAACAACCAAACAAAAATCAACAGTACACAACGACTACCAGCTGTAAACACCCCAGGCCCAGCCAACGGACCCACCGGGCTGAGGTAGCCAACAGCACATCACTGCTCTCTTGCATTTCTCCGGTGGGATAGAGCACGGTACAAATATCCTTTAACATTAACATTAACATCCTTACATAGGTCCTCAAGATTGGTTGGCATTCTCTCCCAATTCAGTTCGTTAGAAGCATGTAAGCAAAACCCAACCCAGGTGCAGGGAACAACCTTCGACAACTGCCCACTTGGCCAATTAGCCTACCATCTCTCATCAGTTAGGCCCTAAGCCAAGGCTTCTACTTTATAGTTGACTTTGTTGACTGTTCTCTTCCTCAGAACTTAAAGGGAATGAGAGTACTTTGCTATCTTCATCTGCATCCTTATGAATAGACCTTTTTTCCTGGTCTTGCGCCACATGTGAGAAGACCACGGTTTTGTCCATTCTGACCTTCTATGTAGTGCTATTTGATTCAATTATATTGGGTGATATTACTCCTCTTGGCTTCTGGAGACTTGGTTGCTCCATCTTATATATACTTTCCATGTCTTTAATTGTGCAATACTTGGCACTTGCAAATATCCACCCCTTTAGTTAATCTAAGAGAAATACGGCCTGTGCATGCAGCTTATCCTCTTGAACTCTTTTCGTGCCTGACTTTTGCCTTTTGCTGTGGCATCCTTGCTCATAAGCCAAGCAAATATTCTTTGTTCTGGCACAGAGCAGTATTCCAGAGCCTATCAGCTCTGCTGTCTTGATCTCTCTCCTTCAGGCTTCTTGCTTACTTTTTATACAGAGTCGACATCCATTTTCTCATCATGGCAGCCTTACCCGTGTTATATTTTCTACTGTAGCAAGCTTCTATATATTTCATCTACCTTCCGTTTCTGCATATATACATCTACTGCATCTCTTCTCACTTACCTTCTCAGTGTATATGAATTCTTCATAGTCGCATATATGTTCACTTTGTCCCTTCAGTCATATCTTCCTTCTTCAAGTATTTGTATATCATTGTGTCTTCTCTTCATGACGACACTTTACACTTGTCAAACTTCACTTATACCTCTTCTATGTTTAGTGGTGTCTGCAGATACCACGTCAGTTTGAGGGTACATTCGGTAAGGTTGTCCAAGCACATAACGTCTCTCATATCTTCGATGCAGTATTGGGATGATACCTGGTGCACCTCACAGTGTTCTTCCAATACGACAGAGGTGATGGTGCGGGCACTATAGATAACGTGTGCATCTGCATCTCTACAGTAGCACATGCACCACACATGGCAGACAGCATTACCACTTGTTTAGTTCAAGGGGTTTAAATAGACACAGGGACTCAGAACGACCCATATGTCTTTGTCTTTCTTACTCTGTTTACTGAAAGCAATCACATTTACATCCCAAGGATTGCAGAGATACAAGAGTAATCTGCCCCAGTCCATTTAATTTGCATATAATTTAGAATGTTCCCCCGACCCCCATAGTGCAGGGTGAGAAGGTGAACATTGAAGGATGATAGGTTATTCATAACGCGCCTAATACCCAGAGGTTCCTAAGCGTAGACGCGTTTATCGGACCTGTGTTGCTCCGTGTCGTCTTGCATCCAAGGCGAGCACGTGGCCCCTCAGCTATCCTCCCGAGATTAAGGAGGAGACCGAGGTTAGGATGTGTGGAAATAACCCACCTAGATCTTCACCCAAATGGTGGATGAGGACTGTGATGGGCAACATTCAGAAGGAGAGGATGTACCGCAAAAATCATCAATATCGAGAGATGCTTAATAAATATAGTTGAAATACTGAGTGGAGAGCCTATAAACATGAGTATGTCAAAATGGCTATCAGTAAGACATTAAAAGACTACCAATGCCAGTAGAGGCTTTGTGAACATGGTGCAGCTGGGATCATAGTTAGCAGACACCAATGACGGAGGAGGCTTCATGGTTAATCATTATCTGGCCATAGAGATGTGATGGACTTCAGCCCCATCATGTCTAGCCAGCATGCTAAGTGGTGAAGGATCATGGTAGCCGTAGTGCAAATAGTCTGCAGGGACACGTAATGAATAAACATACATGTATCAAGATTTAATGGAGAGTCTGTCTAGGTCCTTTGCATGTAAAAGGGTTGTGCATTTGTACCTCATAAACATAAAGCCAGAACAGTAGACTGTGCAGGCCCTACTTTCTTTCGGTTTATAGACAGGCCCGCTGAACACAACTTTGAGGATGTCTTTTTTCTGTATCATTTCAGGAGACCGCAGGCTGGGTTGATGCTGCCATCCCTCTGCCATCCAGCTCCAGCCAATCCACTCTTCTGCCATTCCCGTGTGCTTCCTGTCCTAATGTCCACTTGAAGACTGCTTATGAGTCAAGGCCCTCAACGGAAGCAGCAGATCCCGAAGAAACCCTTGCAACAACAAGTGGAAAAACCCTTGCCATGTATTTTCAAAATGTGAAGCGCATTTGTGACTGTGTTGAGGGGGCGTGAAGTTGTAAAAGGGGTTCCTTTCCTCTGCCTCTGAATCTTTAATTGACATCTATGGGAGATGTCTTCCTGTTCATGGTCTCGCAATCAGATTCCAAAGGTTGAGCATGCATGCCAGGAAAAAAACCTCCTATCTCAGAATTCATGTGGGGAATTGAACCCAAATGGAGTCAAGGTGAGATACAGATCCTTGCCCCTAGTCATCATACAAAGTTGACTGCTTTGTTTTATCGCCCTCTAAACCTAAACCTAAGCTGCCGGCATCTGATTCCACCCAATCTATCGCCATGTCTGAAATCCCCTCTAATCTTTCATTCTGCCACCTGATGCCAGCTCTAATCTTTCTCCTATTGGACTTTGATACACAGTCCTGACTAGAGCCCTGTCCTGCCACCAGATTTGACTTTTCTTGCTCGTGGCAGTCTGCATGAGGAATGGAAAGTGGTTCCGTTTCACTGTGTGAATAAAAACAATATTTAATTGAAAACATTCTGACAATGTAATTTTTGAACGCATCTGCGAGTCAAACTACTATTGAGGTGCTTGCAGCTCAACACATGCAACTCACGCCTGATCCGATGCTCCGATTCGTACCCTTCTGTGTCTTTGTCCAGCTGCCGTGGTAGCCCATCTGAAAAAAACTCAACCATAACTGCAAGGATTGGACCAAAAAACTGCTTCTGCTACTTCAGTACCAATAAAATCATGTGTAATTGTGAGCCTCATCTATTCTACACAAACAAACCCCTTATATTCTAAAATCAGTTCATGCACAACTTATTTGTGCACCTCAACACTGACTGTACAACCGTTTGTACTAGTGTGCTTGGATCACTGTATGTTTCACCCCATTTTTAAACATCACTATTTAAGTACTTGAACCCAGCATACTATGCTGTGTCCACACACATAATTTCGTACCAGAAGATCTATTTGTTTTGTAGTCCTGTGACCTTTAGCCAGTTTGCATCCCATTGGATGGTGACAAATAAATAGAAGAAGAAGAGGTGGGAGGCAGCACTAGGGGTCAGCATATGGGAAGGCTTAGGAGAGAGGAGCTTTGCAGATTTACAGATTGAAAGTAGAGCCCAGGCACCTGCATGTATGTGCAAGAACTTGGATGTAATTGCAAATGAAGAGTAGGAACTTTAAGAGAGAGTGACTAAGCATGAGAACCATCGTGCATGGTGACAGTATTATAGAGGGGCATGTTGTAGAGAAAGAGTGGTGGGAGGGATCAAGAATGAGGCTCAAACAACAATCCAGGTTGCTGAGCGCAAATACAGAAGTAGGCTCAAACAGCAATCCAGGTTGCTGGGCACAAATCCAGGTGTATGTTCAAACAGCAATCCAGGTCGCTGAGCACAAATCCAGATGTATGTTCAAACAGCAATCCAGGTCGCTGAGCACAAATCCAGATGTATGTTCAAACAGCAATCCAGGTTTCTGCGCACAATTACAGAAATAGGCTCACACAGCAATCCAGGTTGCTGAGCACAAATCCAGGTGTATGTTCAAACAGCAATCCAGGTCGCTGAGCACAAATACAGAAATAGGTTCGAACAGCAATCCACGTTGCTGAGCACAAATACAGAAGTAGGCGCAAACAGTAATCCAGGTTGCTGAGCACAAATACAGAAGTAGGTTCGAGCAGCAATCCAGGTTGCTGAGCACAAATACAGAAGTAGGTTCGAACAGCAATCCAGGTTGCTGAGCTCAAATCCAGATGTATGTTCAAACAGCAATCCAGGTCCCTGAGCACAAATCCAGATGTATGTTCAAACAGCAATCCAGGTTGCTGCGCACAGTTACAGAAATAGGCTCAAACAGCAATCCAGGTTGCTGAGCACAAATCCAGGTGTATGTTCAAACAGCAATCCACGTTGCTGAGCACAAATACAGAAATAGGTTCGAACAGCAATCCACATTGCTGAGCACAAATACAGAC
This sequence comes from Ambystoma mexicanum, assembly GCF_040938575.1. Taxonomy (NCBI): domain Eukaryota; kingdom Metazoa; phylum Chordata; class Amphibia; order Caudata; family Ambystomatidae; genus Ambystoma; species Ambystoma mexicanum. Next base: position 198,823,161 of record NC_090938.1, read on the forward strand.
GTAGGCGCAAACAGTAATCCAGGTTGCTGAGCACAAATACAGAAGTAGGTTCGAGCAGCAATCCAGGTTGCTGAGCACAAATACAGAAGTAGGTTTGAACAGCAATCCAGGTTGCTGAGCATAAATCCAGATGTAGGCACGAACAGCAATCCAGGTTGCTGAGCACAAATCCAGTTGCACAAATCCAGATGTAGGTGCAAACAGCAATCCAGGTTGCTGAGCACAAATCCAGTTGTAGGCACAAATAGAAATCCAGGTTGCGGAGCACAAAGTTCTGACGAATGGTGAGGTCGGCATGGATTTTGCTTATTTTGAGGAGGTGAGTCTTGGCAGCAGTGGCATATGCCCTTATAAACTGTTAGAGTTGCAGGACGCCATGGTTGTGAGAATTGGGTAATGGATTGTGGGGATGAGAGAAAAGGAGATGGCAGATGTGAGATTGGAGTTAACACTGGAGGCAGTAAGATAGCTGAATGACACCTCATAATAGTTTAACATCAGGCATCCGTGACAAAGTCCCATGCATATAACATGGGCTATGGGTTGGCGTGTCAAGAGGGACCAGTGCCTCCACCCACTGAGTGTATTGGCCCTGATAATGGTGTGTTGGGGGATCCCATGGTGTACCACCCCATGCCCCAGTATTTTGGCAGAGACTCATCATAAGGTACAAGAACATGTCCTATCCCTTCAAGATCAGCCCCCGAAAGAACCTGTGTGGTGCAACCACTCCAAAAAGTCACCAGTGACTCTGCTGGTAAGATTTTGTAATTGGAGGGGTGTAAATATTTACGACGAATATGCCAGAGCGAGGGAGTGCAGTGAGGGCGCAGGAAGCAACCCGAGGAGGCTTGTTTTTTATTTCCCTGGAAACATTTTTGAGTAATGGGTTAGAATGGTACATTTCCAGCACACTTTAAGTGAAACATTTTGGTAAAAATCCTGTGACTTGGCAATTGGTTTTGTAGAGTAACTCATGAAAAAAAACATAAGATACAAGTCAACATCAATGCACAGGGGCAATTCCCAGTGCATATTCATGCCTTTAAACACAATATATGACATTATAAAGAACATATCCACGTAGCTGTGCCCGGGCATTTCAGTGCTGGCTGCCCCACTATGTGCAAATATTCCCATATAAGAATATACTCATGTTTGCTTTGTGTATAATGCCAGTATGTATACTATAAGTAAACATGTCCATGCTGGTTCTGCCAACATATGGCAGTAACCCCATGTATGGGCATACTCCACTTGACTTTGCTATTAAAAATGGCATGCCCCAATATGAATTAATATCCAAACTGGCTGCACTAAAATGCCAGTTTGCCCATGTAATAACACACCTTGCTTGCTTTATCGTAGATGCCCAGTAAAAGTAATGACATGTCACATGAGGAAATAGCTAGACCCGCTGTATCAAAAGGCCAGTCTATCCATGTAATAACACATCATTCTTGCTTTAACTTAGATGCCCACTACAAAATGCCATCCCAGAGTAAGACATAGCTAGACTGGCTGCACCAAGATGCCAGACCAGCCACATAATAACACATTTCAAGCTTGCTTTATTGTGATAAAATGCCCAGTAAATAATGCCATGCCAATGTAAAAAATAACTAAATTGCCTGCACCAAAATTCCAGTCCAGCCACGTAATAAGACATCATGCATATTTAATCATAGACGCATAGTAAAAATGACATGCAAAAGAAATAGCTCCACTTACTGCTCCAAAATAGCAGTCTAGTCACATCATAACTGTTATCATGTTTGCTTCATTACAGATGCCCAGAAAAATTTCAATCCAAAGAAATGGGTAGACTTTCTGCACTAAACTACCAGTCTAGCCAGGTAGTAAGACATTGTGCTTGTTTTTATCATAGATGCATAGTAAAAATGACATGCCAAAGATATAACTCCACTGACTGCTCCAAAATAGCAGTCTAGCCACATCATAACTCTTATCATATTTGCTTTATTATGGATGCCCACAATACAACACAAATCCAAAGAAATAGGCAAAATGCCAGGTAACTGAAGGGACTGCTCGGTTAAGTGGGAGGACTTTAAGGACTAATAACTTTGGAAACAAATGGGTGGCATCCTGCCACTGGCATTTGTATCTTTACACCATTATTCTCAGTAAAGACTTTATATTTATCATGCTTTGTTGGCTGCAGAAAATATTTGTTTTTGCAATCTTACAGTATTCGAAGAGCGTAAACAATATATTGAGTGCACATAGTTTTTTAAAAATTATTATTTAGCTAGTGTTTGAACTGCAGATATGACCCAACATTTCGTTTTTGTGCAGGTCGAAAAAATCTGCATTTTTGTCATATACATATTTTGTAAATTATAAAAAGAAAGAAGGACATGGTGAGTCCCAAACAAAGTGAACAAAACAGGTACACAAATATATACACATGTAGATCAATTGTTTAGACAGTGTGAGCAATTACAGTGCACCTTTCTTTTAACAGAGACATTTTTGCAAAAAGTATCATGAAAGGCAGGGCATTGCTAAATACATTGATATTCAGAAGGTTGGCATTGATATATCCTTCAATTAGGTTTCTTTGAAAAACAGAGGGCATTAGATGGTCAAGAGTGTTTTTTTGACGTGCTGGGGGGTGACCTAGTCATTGGTCTACGTCTGGAAGTAGATCAACTCATGTAATGTGTAACGGACGTTCTGTAAAACACTCAAGGTGTTCCGTCCCTTGACGTTTCGGATGGGTGGTCAAAAAGTCGTCATCATGGGCCTAGACCGGGTCTCCCTAAGTGGGGGAACAAAACATAGATGAACTCAATAAATGTGGAGCTCTTCTGAAGTGGGGCTTCAAAGCTCCCATATACGCATGAACAAATATAGATAGAAGCCGTTTACTGGGCAGTGAGGGAATGTAAGAGTTCCCATCATGCGCAGTGCTTGGAAAAATAGCCACGGACCTGGACTGTGTAGAATTGGGAAGAGTCTTCCTAGGCTGCGGAAGCGAGGGGGCTTGATTCCGTAAAGATTAGGGAGCTCCTAGTGGTACATTGTTATGTGGACCTCTGAAACAAATAACAGATAGGCAAGGAGTAAGGTGCCTGGGCTGTGGGTAGAAATTACTCTTAAGGGGTAAACATAGGAGAGTAGGTACCTGGGTAGCCACTGTAGTGGAAGTAGCGTGGGCCATGTGGCAGGTGCTGGCGTGGTCTGCTGGGATGGAGCTTGTTAGTTGTGGCCTAAGTTGGAAAAATGATAAGGTAAGTGGGGGGGGATTCAGGTCCCTAAGGAGAGAGGCGCACATCATGGATTGCTGTTGTTTGAAACCTATAGGCAACTTGGAGTGAAAGGTACAAGGAGCAGGTGGGTTAGTGGTAGGCTCCAGAGGTGGGCGAGGTGTTGGAGGTGATGGCGGTCCTTGTGGCTCAAAGTCCGGGAAGGCTCTGGACTCACATCCCCTAAGGAGTGTGGAAAAACCAAAGGGAGAAGAAGGTGAGTATGAGCCGGGCTGGACAGAGACTCAGGAGGCAACAAGGCATGTTGCTGTTCGACCTAGCAGTGCGGACTGCTGCTTACCTAGAAAGGGTGGATTTGTCCCACGTTGTTGCTACACGGGATTGGGTACTGCTGTACAGCCTCAGTGAGTTGTGAGCTGTAGGTGCATCCTGCATTGTAGCTAAGCGACTACTCGGGATCGGGTGCTGTTGTACAGCCACTGTGTGTAATAAGCTGTACTGGGCTACTGCATAGCGCATGCGTGCAGGAAAAGTGTTCTGCTGTGTGGCGCATGCGCATATGGTGTATTGTGATTGTGGTCATTGGCAACCAGGGGAATAACCCTGGTTGTCAAGCGGGCATGAAGCAGAGGATTCGATGCCTGCTCTTGGAAGCAGAGTCGGCTAAGGTCGGCACGCGTATTAGTTGCGGCCTCCTTAGGACACTGCAGGTAAAGTTGTAGAGGCTGCCTGTGTGTTAGTTGCAGTAGCCAGACAGTTGGCTAAGACCTTGCATCAAAATGCTAGTCTAGCAAAGTAATAACACTTATCATGATTTCTTTGTCAAAGGTTCCCATTAAAAAATGCCTGGCCACAGTAAGAAATGGCCAGACTCGCTGTATCAAAATGCTAGTCTAGCCATGTTATAACATCTTTATGCTTGCTTTATCAAAAGTGCCAATATACAATGTCATGCCAGAATAGAAAATGACTATACCGGCTGCACAAAAATGCTAGACTAGTGTTAAGACGGATTTCTGAACTCTGTCCTGGTGGCGCAGAAGTTCAGAAGGCCAACCTAATTACTTGGAACAGGGTAACCTCTGGACGAGCCAGACCAATCAAGGTAGCGATCGCGGCGGTCAAGACTAGGTCTCAAGAGGGGTGAGGGTGACTGAAAGCCCGCAATGAGCACACAAAGCAAGAGCGCTTACAAACTACTCCAAACAGTTGTTATATCAAAAATATATACACATTTATTTTAAGGCCTTTAAAACAACGACCGTAGCGAGAAAGTCACAATATCACAATATTAAGCCAACACATACCATATCAACACAATATATATACAAATACGACAGTGGCAAGCATTAGAGGCACGAAATGTGTAGTCCACCTGCAAGGGAAGGAAAACAGGCAGTGCGATAATGCTTTAGACTCAGTTCGCCTTCAGAGGCACCTAACTAGATGAAAGTCCGAGACCTGCGAAGAGTGGAGCCTTGTGCTCAAAGTACCTGCACACGTTGGTGCCAACGGGCAAAAGGAGAAGCTCTTCGGAGGAAGTCAGGCAGTTCGGGTAAGTGCACAACAGAAGAAGAACAGGTTCCGCGACTCAAGCGCAGCCTCCACAGTGAGCAGAAGCAGAGCGCGAGTACGGACAAAAGGGTGCTGTTTTTACACAGCGGGGAAAAGCAATGGGCTACTGCAGGAGGGCGACCAGATCCTAGCTATACTACTCACTGGTCCCCGATGCAAGCAGACCCAGGCTTCTCAACGTTAGTTTCAGCAGCTGGCAGGTTCAGAACAGCCGGGAATGCCTCGTCGTCGTGTAGAGAAAAAAGACGTCCCAATCGAAGAAACCTGCACAGTTTTGTCACCACCGCAGGGCAACGGAGCGGCCGTGTGTATCCGAGCCAAATGTACACTACTCACTTCAGACTTGGGAACGACAAGTGTATGAAGCGTGTGAGAGTGACCAGGACTCGAAATACAACACAACCTGGCGGCGGTTACAGAGCAGGACTCCCGTGTAAGCTGGTCAGTCAACTGGATGGCCCAGAGACGCTTCCGAAGGCTTACTGGCAGGAGATGATGAAGTCGCCGAGAATAGCTGTTCCTGCTATTCCAAAGGTCGAAGCACCAGTACAGGCCTTCTGGTTCGATCAAAGGAGGAAAGGGTTTCACAGGACGACAGCAGTGCAAAGGAGGAGTCCTTCAGCGGGTCACCAGCGATTCCTCGGTCCAGCCTCTTGGTTGCAGGATACTTGGCTCCTGTATTCCTTCGTTCGTGAGAACTCAGGAGATCGACATGGTAGTGGTGTTTCCAGCCCCCTCTTATCCACGGTTCCCTTCGCGCCAAAACGGAGGGGAGCCAATGGGAGATCCGCTCATCAACACACACACCATACGTGGACCAATCACGGACCACGGTGGTCCCAGGCATTCACACCACCCTAGACTCTCTGGCACCCAGGATGTGTATTGGGACCAGACATCCCAGCCCACACCCTGGAGGCACACAAAAGACATGTAGAAGCCCGCGAAAGCAACCAGGTTTCGTGGGAAAGTACATGCCCAAATAAGGAAGGCCCCGGGTCGCTCGACCTGGGGAAGGTGAAGGGAGCAAGACGGTCAGTGGACAGGACAAAGGAGCCTCGTGGTCTGGCCATCCTGGGAGCCAGGCCACCATTTTGGGTTCAGCGCGAAAAACGCGCTCAGAACGCCAAAAGGAGCTCAAAATACACAAATCGATCGCTGCCACCATTCCAGTCCCTGAATGACTTGCACCGATCAAATACAATCCTAAACGAGTATCTAGGGCCTGTAGAAGGCTAGAGACCCAAGAGAGCTGTAACTTAGCTTACAGTGCCCTCTTGTGTCATGTTGCACTAAAGCCGCAACATGATAAAAGAAACTACGGGAAACAGCGTTCCCCGGTACTGACTGTCTTAAGGGCATGTCAGTTTCCCCGTAAGAAAAGGAGCGAAAGCCCAGAGGAGTGCGGCAGAAGGCTGCACTTCTCTGGCAAAGTCAAGAACAAGGTGAAAAACAACAGCAAAAAGTTTAGGGGTTGCCACATGGAAGGAAAATTACCTACAATTACGAAATCTTTCCTAACACTCGCCCCTCCCAGACTATGGACAGGGGGAACTAATCCACCCCTGGATGAGTCTCTTGTTCAGGTCGGTTAAACATTCTGGACAACCCATCAGCATTGCTATGTTGGACACCTGGCCTATGCTCAATAGTGAAGTCGAAGCCTTTTAGACTTATGGACCACCTAAGCAACTTTGGATTCTCCCCCTTCATGTTCATTAGCCACTTTAACGGCTTATGGTCAGTTTGCACAGTGAAGTGGGTCCCATAGAGGTAGGGCCTCAGCTTCCTTAGGGCCCACACAACAGAGAAACATTCTTTCTCTACCGTGGACCATCTGAGCTCTCTGTCCTTAAGCTGGCGACTAATAAAACCGATAGGGTGTTCCTTACCCTTCTCATCTACTTGTGATAGTACAGCTCCTATCCCAGTGTCAGAGGCGTCCGTCTGCACGATAAAAGGTCTTTGATAATCAGGGGCTCTAAGGACAGGGGCCTGGCACAAGGAGTCTTTTAAGCCATTGAAGGCCTTCTCACACTCGTCGGTCCAAGTTATCTTCTTGGGTTTCTTCGGAGTTGTGAGGGCAGTCAGAGGAGCAGCTATGGTGCCATAGTCTGCCACAAAATTGCGATAATACCCCGTGAGTCCTAAGAAGGCTCTCACTTGGGTTTGCGTAGTGGGGGTAGGCCAGTCTTGTACTGCTTGTACTTTACTGGGTAGAGGCTGTATCCTCCCTCCACCTACTTCATGTCCAAGGTAAACCACTGAGCCTTGTCCAATCTGGCATTTACTAGCCTTTATGGTCAAGTGGGCTTTCTGAAGAGCCTGGAGCACAATCCCGAGGTGTTTCACATGGTCTTTCCAGGTGGCACTGAAAACTGCTATATCGTCCAGATATGCAAGACAGAATTCGTCCAACCCATTCAACACATGATTCACAAGCCTCTAGAAAGTGGCAGGTGCATTCTTCAACCCGAACGGCATTACCCGGAATTGGTAAAGGCGGCCTGGAGTAGAAAATGCTGTCTTCTCCTTGGCATGTTCTGCTAAAGCTATTTGCCAATAGCCAGCAGTGAGGTCAAACGTGCTGAGGTACTTGGAGGCACCCAAAGTATCCACCAGCTCATCTGTTCGAGGCAAGGGGTGTGCATCTGTCTTGGTGACAGCATTCAGAGCCCTGTAATCCACGCAGAACCTCAATTCAGAAGTGCCTGCCTTTGGAACCAACACCACAGGGCTGGACCAAGGACTACTAGAGGGTTCAATCACCCCAAGGTCTAACATCTTGTTGACCTCGGTCTTAATATAAGACCGTACTTTGTATGACATCCTGTATCCCCTACTTTTGGTAGGTACACTGTCTCCTGTGTCAATGTTATGTTTGCACCAAGGTGTCAAACCAGGCGACTGTGAAAACAGGGGGGAAAACTGCCTAAGCAAACTTTTCACCTCAGCCTGCTGATCAGAAGTCAGGTGAGGAGCCACTCGGACACCCTCGAAGGAGCTATCTGAAGGACCGCTTTGGAACAGGTCGGGAAGAGGTTCAGACTCCTCTTCCTCAACGTCTGAAGCCAGTAGCAGTGCTGCGATTTCGACTCTTGGGACGAAAGCCTTCAGCCTATTCACGTGAAACACTTTTGGAGCCTGTCCAGGCCTTCCAAGGTCCACTAAATAGTTAACCTCACCCAGGGGCTCCACCACTGTGTAAGGGCCTGACCATTTGTCCTGTAAAGCTCGAGGCCTTATGGGATTCATGATCAGGACTTGCTGACCAGGTGTAAAGTTGATGAGGGAAGCTTTCTGGTCGTACCAATGTTTCACTAGCGCTTGCCCTGCCTTCAATTTATCACTAGCCAAGCCCATCAGAAGTACCATCCGTTTTCTGAGCCCTAGCACATAATCAACTACGTTGGTAGTAACAGGGGGAGTGGGCATCTCCCATCCCTCCTTGACGATGGCTAAGGGTCCCCGTACGGGATGACCGAACAGAAGTTCGAAGGGGCTGAATCCAACACCCTCCTGTGGTACCTCTCGGTAGGCAAACAGTAAGCATGGTAAAAGAAGATCCCATTTTCTTCTCTGAGGCTCCTCCAGAGCCCCAATCATGCTCTTTAACGTTCTGTTGAAACGTTCCACCAGACCATTGGTCTGGGGGTGGTATGCAGAAGAGAACTTGTAGGTGACCCCACATTCTTTCCACATAGCCTGCATATACTTCGACATAAAGTTGCTGCCACGATCTGACACAACTTCTTTAGGGAAGCCAACCCTAGTAAATATGCCGAGTAAAGCTTTTGCAACTGACTTGGCAGTTACAGTTTTCAATGGGATGGCCTCAGGATACCTGGTTGCATGGTCGACCAGCACCAGGATAAACCTATTGCCCGAGGATCTTTGCGGGTCAAGGGGACCAACGATGTCGATCCCTACCCTTTCAAATGGTACCCCCACAACTGGGAGCGGTACCAACGGAGCTTGGATTGTCGCGCCAACCTTACCAGACAACTGGCAGGAGGCACAACTCCTGCAGTGACTTTCTACTTGCACCCCCATCTTGGGCCAGTAGAAGTGCATGGATAACCTTTGCTTGGTCCTCTTCATACCAAGGTGACCAGCAAGGGGAACTTCATGCGCCAACTGCAGGAGGAAGGGCCTAACAGCAAGGGGAACCACCAACCTCCTATGGTCTCCTTCTGTAGACTCTGTGGGCTCACTATACAGGAGTCCACCTTCCCAATAAATCCTATGCTTCCCAGGAGGTTCACCCTCAAGCTGGGAGCAAGCCTGTCTCCTTAGGCCTTCCAGAGATGGGCACTCACGTTGGCCTTTACTGAATTCGTCCCTATCAGGACCTCCTTCAACTAACAAGTCTTTTAGTTCAGGATGATCGTTGGGGTCGAATACTTCAGGCATCGCCACCTCCTCGTCAGGCCCGGGCGATTGACCAACTTCCTCCACCGCAATGGTAGGCGAGCTCGGGGGAATATTCTCTTTCCCTCGTCGTGACTTGTCGACTCCTTTCGCCTTGGGTTTCCCCTTCGGCTGGGGCGGCGTATTGGACTTGGCCAATGCTGCCCGTGCTTGAGACCGTGTGTAGGGTCTTTCGGCAGTGTCTCCTACGAGCCCTAAAGCTCTGAGATCATTACCTAACAAGACCTTTCCCGGGACGTTTCTCTGAATGCTCACTGGAATCCTGACTGCTGTACCATTTAAAGTAAGATTTACAGGTATTACTGGAAACATACGGAGGGGGCCGTCAGCCAACTTAGTGGGCATCAGAGTAGCTCTGGCAACTTCCTCTGAGTCTACCAAGGTAGAATCCACTACAGTGCGACTGCACCCACTATCCCTAAGAGCTGGAGTATCCACTCCATTGATCAGCACACTGTCTTTAAAGTAGTGCTTGGTATTATCCGGAATCCTAGCATAAGCCTCTGCGACTTTAGGCTCCCAGGAACCCAGGGACACTAAAACTACCTCAGCCTCTATTCCGCTGGGAAATGAGTCTGAGGAGAAGGATGCTCCTGTAATCTCTTCTTCCTTGTAGGAGGAGAAGGCCAGATTAGCGGAGTGGACCCCCAAAGGTCTAACCTTACAATGGGGATCCCCCTTCACGTGGTCAGTTGCTCCACAAGCAAAACAAGCCCCATTGGGTCTGTTTACATAGGGAGGCTTATTGTAACCCGAGTTCTGTTTCGGAGGCGGACCTCCACTACCCTGTGAGTTCTCTTGTGTCTTACCCTTGTTTTTCTTTTTGTGGCCCTTATGGGAAGAAGATTTAGCAGATTCCCCACCCTCCATATCTTTGGACTTTTTCCCTTCCTCCTGCTTACCAGGATGAGTTTTGTCCTTATGGGACACTCGATGTGACACCCATAAGTCTGCTGCAATGGCCAGCTTCTTAGGATCTATCTCCTTCGAATCGGCCAAATGCTGCTTAAGCTCCGGGGAAGAAGAAGCAAAAATGTGTTCCAGCATGACAAGATTTATCATGCCTTCGAAGGTAGAAACCTTATAACCTTCGACCCAGCCAGTTAAGTTTTTCAAGGATTCAGTGACATAAGATACCCAAGTACCACCTTCCTTTTTCTTATACTCTCTGAAACGTTTCAAATATTGGGCCGGAGTCTTCCCAAACTTTAAAATGAGAGTTTGCTTTAACATTGCGAAATCAGCTCGCTCAGCCTTTGACATTTCCATAATGGCACTACAGCCAGAATGGGGCAGTCTACTGAGTAACCAGGCAATCTTATCAGCATTGTCAACTTGTTGAACTTCGCATGCATACTCAAACGCATTCAGCCAGTCCATAATGTCATTCCTTTCCTCATACACACTGAGCAGATCTTTCGGAAACCGTGGATGAGAGGAGGCCCCAGACCCATGTCCAGGACCCTTGGACCCATTTGCAACCTGAAGCTTGGCCAGTTCCAACTGGTGATCCCTATCTTTCTGTTTTTCTGCCTGTTCGATTTTTAGTTTGGCTATGCTGAATTCAAGCTCCTGCTGCCTAAACCGCAGCTCTTGCTTCTTGAATTCAAGCATAGCATCCCCATCAACACTGGCAGAGGAAACATTAGACATCTCGTCCTCCCTGTCCTCGTGGTCGCGATGGATCAGTGCGGCGGCAGAACCGTCGGTTCTACCAGTGAGAGCAGCCCCACCACCTTCTGCACTGTCCTCAGAAGTTATAGCGTCAAGCTGCGCTTTTTGCCACGCCACGATTCTTTGGATCATCTCCAATTTAGTGCCTTGAGAGGAAACACCTCTCTCCGCACACATCTTCTTCAATGTTTCTGATTTGGAAGCATTTAAAGTTAACAAGGGATTTGTTTCCATACTGTTTGATAGGACTATGGCCTTTTTAAAGTTATACTACAACAATTCACTACGTGTACTGGTTGGAATAACCTGAAATGCCTTAGTTTGAGCGCAAAATTGGATACCTTCAGTCGTATCCCACCGCTGTACACCAATTTGTTAAGACGGATTTCTGAACTTTGTCCTGGTGGCGCAGAAGTTCAGAAGGCCAACCTAATTACTTGGAACAGGGTAACCTCTGGACGAGCCAGACCAATCAAGGTAGCGATCGCGGCGGTCAAGACTAGGTCTTAAGAGGGGTGAGGGTGACTGAAAGCCCGCAATGAGCACACAAAGCAAGAGCGCTTACAAACTACTCCAAACAGTTGTTATATCAAAAATATATACACATTTATTTTAAGGCCTTTAAAACAACGACCGTAGCGAGAAAGTCACAATATCACAATATTAAGCCAACACATACCATATCAACACAATATATATACAAATATGACAGTCGCAAGCATTAGAGGCACGAAATGTGTAGTCCACCTGCAAGGGAAGGAAAACAGGCAGTGCGATAATGCTTTAGACTCAGTTCGCCTTCAGAGGCACCTAACTAGATGGAAGTCCGAGCCCTGCGAAGAGTGGAGCCTTGTGCTCAAAGTACCTGCACACGCTGGTGCCAACGGGCAAAAGGAGAAGCTCTTCGGAGGAAGTCAGGCAGTTCGGGTTAGTGCACAACAGAAGAAGAACAGGTTCCGCGACTCAAGCGCAGCCTCCACAGTGAGCAGAAGCAGAGCGCGAGTACGGACAAAAGGGTGCTGTTTTTACACCGCGGGGAAAAGCAATGGGCTACTGCAGGAGGGCGACCAGATCCTAGCTATACTACTCACCGGTCCCCGATGCAAGCAGACCCAGGCTTCTCCACGTTAGTTTCAGCAGCTGGCAGGTGCAGAACAGCCGGGAATGCCTCGTCGTCGTGTAGAGAAAAAAGACGTCCCAATCGAAGAAACCTGCACAGTTTTGTCACCACCGCAGGGCAACGGAGAGGCCGTGTGTATCCGAGCCAAATGTACACTACTCACTTCAGACTTGGGAACGCCAAGTGTTCGAAGCGTGTGAGAGTGACCAGGACTCAAAATACAACACAACCTGGCGGCGGTTACAGAGCAGGACTCCCGTGTAAGCTGGTCAGTCAACTGGATGGCCCAGAGACGCTTCCGAAGGCTTACTGGCAGGAGATGATGAAGTCGCCGAGAATAGCTGTTCCTGCTATTCCAAAGGTCAAAGCACCAGTACAGGCCTTCTGGTTCGATCAAAGGAGGAAAGGGTTTCACAGGACGACAGCAGTGCAAAGGAGGAGTCCTTCAGCGGGTGACCAGCGATTCCTCGGTCCAGCCTTGTGGGATGTATTTACCCATGCATCCGAGCCCTACCTCAAAACTGTGCAGTACTGACATGGAAAACATCATGATGGCCAGAGCTTCCCAGAAAATGCACAGGGAAATGCATGAAGAATAGGCTGCCACTCATTTTTGCCGATGTTATGGGCACAGAAGGACACTGCCTAAAACCACCATTGGACTACCCACACAGTAGTCTGAAACCATTGGGAATGGCAATGCTGATTGCCAAAAGCAAACCCATAACTGTGGAGAATTCATTTTCTTAAATCCCAAAAAGGGGTGCAGTACCAGTACTCACCACTATCAGAAAGCCGGCGTTTTAAAACCACCAGATTTTACTTTTTTGTAGAAAACTGAATAAATGAACCCAAAACATGCCAATGAAAGACATTTTAAGAGGTGGATCCAATGTAAAGTTATATTCTGAAGTGACTTGAAGGTTTATAACAAGACTGGCTGAGCTGTGGATTTCAGCAGTTTAAGTAAATTTGGACTGAAAGACACTAAAAAAATCTAAATGTTTAAATTGAATGAGTGACCTACTTTGAATGTCACATAGGTTGCAATTGTTTAAATGTCATAGTTTTAAACTTAGAATCAGCATTCTAGCTGCATATGTAAAAATGTTTAGTTTATTTGAATGCAGAAAACTGGGGAACAGAAGTGACATTTTATCTGAAAACTGGCTTAAAGAGATTCCAATTTTGCCTGGCAACTACCCCCCATCAGGAGTGAAACTTGAGTCACAGCTGTGTTCCCAGGCCTATCTGCCTTTTGCTGGCCACACTAAGGATATGCCATCTCTCTGATAATTGAATTAAGGGGAGCCCCACAGAATACAGGAGCTCTGAACAAAGCCCTGTCCTGACCCAGGCAGATGGGTTATTGCAGACGTCGTAAATGTAGCTTCCTCTTGGCAGAAGCTGGGAGGGGCAGGGTCTCTGAGCTTGGCAGAAACTGGAAAGACTGGTTTCTGTACCATGTGACATGAAAAGACACACCTCTATAGCCAGAATATGGTTTTAGAAAAAGATGAATAACTCATAGAGCGGACTTGTGAAAATTATTTAAATGACACCATAATTCTTGTGATTTTTCTGCCCACATTTTAAGAGGTTTTTAGAACCGGTGGCATGTTCAGGGGAGTTTTAGCGGAAAAGAGGATATTACTCAAAATGTGTGCATGTGAAAAATCTGACACTTCATCAACTAATGTCCATACTCCTTGCGCACATGTGTGTAAATTTGGGGTAATGTCCGGAATTGCAAAATCAGTTAAAAAGTGCAAAATATTGCCATTTCTGAATGCAAGCTCCCAGGAAGAGTTTGAACAGGGTATACCTCCTGTGATATGTGATGGGTGCATGTAATTTCAAACCACTGTGTAGCTATGAAATATGTATTTGGTTCAAATCTAGATTTGTGTGCAAGTTGACAGGAGGAGTGGACTTTCTGCAGGCTGTAAAATGACATCACTCTGACACAACTTAGCTCCCCCAATCAGGGGAGAAATGAAAGCTTGGCCAATGATAAGTGGAGAGGGGCTGGCTAGTGATGCTGCTCACACACACCCATTTTCAAAACACATAAAAGCAGAGAGACAGGACAGATAGGGACCTTCAAATCCATTTGCAGCTGGAAGCTCTGCCGGGAAAATCCATACTTTACCTCCATCAACCTTCAGAGAGCAGACATAGAGACTTCAAATCTATCAAATTTCCAGAACCAGAGAGAGAGCAGAGCTGACCCAGATCACTGTTAGCAGAACCAGAGAGAGCTGACCCAGATCACTGTGAAGTGCAGAGTCCAGTCTAAAACCTGACCAGATCTGTGGCGTGGCCCATTTAACTCAAGAATATAGTGTGAGTACCTAGAAAACTGTGCAGAACCAATCTCCTAGTTAAAATAATATAATTCAATCTAGTTTAATCTAAGTAGAACTGTCTCCTAACTGTCACCTGTCATTTGCAAAGCTGTCACCTGTCATTTTCTAGTTGCAAGCTGCACTTGTCTTTTTGAACTTTAAAATTTCAAATCTGAAAAACGACCTTTATTTAATCGCTCATATCTCCGTGACCGTTTGTGCTAGAGACTTGCAGTAACTTTCATCTGGAAGCTGATATCCTAGGCTGTCTTAGGACCCCAAAACGATAGTGATAGTCACTGTAGTTCCTCTGTAATCGCACCAGAGGCATTCGCGAATTTCGCCGCGATTTGAAAATTTCTCCACTTGCAAAAAGATAGCTGCTTTTGCTTTCCTCTGAAAAAAATCGTTTGCCTCATAAAAACTATCCCTGCATCACTGCTAAAGTGAGCCTGGACTAATATTAACTTGATTTCACTCACCCTGAACCTCCTAGAGGGAATTAAAAGCATTTTAGCATTTTTTTTTTCTTCATTTCCAGCACATATCAAAGCATTTTGCCTGTGTTTTCAACTTCTGTAGTCTAAGTTGCTGGGTGAACTGAATTACGTTTGAATTGCATTTCTGAGAATTGTGTGCCTTCCTTCCATTTCCTTGCATTGCATAAAAGGGGGGGTGAATTGTCCAAGAAAGTGATTACATTGTTTTTGCTGAAATCCTATCAAGTTATTTTCTGTACTGCATTTCATTCCACATTGCATCCATTTGAACCCATAAAAGTATTGTTTCTATCTTATCCATTTCATGTCAACTCCTTAGTGATTATCAAGAAGTGTGCTAGTGCCAGATTCTCCGTTGTTAATCTTTATCATATCAGATTAAGTGTGCTATTCAATTATTAATTTATTATAAAGCGTGATATATATATATATATATATTGTTTAAATTATCAATTAAACCTTTTAACTTGCAAAACAGAACTACTTCTTGGCTCAGTGGGGTCAGGAGGATTCCAAGAGAGGGGTGTTATATAGGGGTAGTCATCCAGAACGCATGAACTGGACATTAAGATATATCAATAAGGGTTTTCATTCAGTATTCTAGACTAGGCGTTGACTTGGCTGTAGTGCTGAATTGAATCCTCTTACAAATTGGGGGCTCGTCCGGGATGTTTGGGTTAGATCTACCATTTGTGCAGATTAATACAGCGTGCCAGCTGACCAGATACACATATCCGGTCGGATCACCACGCTGTGTTACGCTGTAAAGCACTCCTCATAGGAACGCTCTTAGGAAAAGGTCTGTTTTGCAAAAATAAAATACAAACTTCTGTAAGTCAGGACAGAGACCAATCTCTAGAATGACGACCTTAGTAGACATGAAAATAGCCAGAGAGCACCTCTTACATAAACTATTTGTGAGAGGTGAATGGACTGAACAGGGCCAGGATGCCTGGTTGCAGGCCATCACGCGACAGGTCACTGAAACAGGGTCAGACCTATGGAGAGATCAGGGTCCATTACATGTGGCCCTGAGTGAACTATATATGGCTCCTAAAGCCAAAGATGAACACAATAAGATTGCCAGGATAGCAGCATACCTGTACCTATATATGGGAGACATGCAGGATAAATGCACTGAAAGCCAAGATCTGGCAAATAGGCAACAGATGGCATTAGAGAAGGCCCGATCTGATCTGGCCTCTTCTGAGCAGAGGCTGCAGAGGAGCCAGGAGTCAGAAAATGATAGTAGGCAATATATCATTAAAATAAAAGAGGATATGGGCATCTTACAACAGGAAAAGACAGACCAGGATACCAGATGTCTGGCCCTGCAGAAGGAGCACCAAGACAGTTTGGACTCCTTACTGCAGAACCAGAAAAAGCTGGAGCAACAGATCAATTTCAACAGGGCATGCACAGAGCAGGTAGCCACCCTGCAAAGCCAGCTAGATAGAGAGAAAGAGGAGAGCAATAAACTGATTCTGAAAGACCTGGATACCCAGGCAGAGTTTGATGAGGAGCGCCAAAAAGCTGGTGCCTTTCAACGACAGAGGGACGACCTGGCAGCACAGATGCAGGCTCTTGCACTGCAACAGGGAGCAGGGGCGGATAGAGATGAGGTTCGCTGGGAAAGGGAAACTCCGGAGCATAACCTCAGGAGCCCTAGTACCAGAGGCCCTCATACCTCTCAGTCCCTGGACTCTACCACCCCCATGTTCCCTGGCGCACATGAGCACAGGGCCACAGGGATGGCAGATTACTATCCAGCTAAAAGTATGGGGCTCATAGGCCAGCACCACTCAGGAATGGAGGGGTGGGCATCCGGGTATGGGCACCCAAGTACAGTACAGTTCAGTGGGGAACCCCAGGAGAGTAGGCCCCTTAAGGGCATCCTGAAAACCTCTGCCCAGTTAGGTCAGTGGGGGGGGTACCCATCAAATCCTGGCAGCAAGGAGGGATCTGAAGACTCCTCTGAGAGGTACAGGACACAAGAGACCGGGTCCCCACATTCTGCCAGCCATTCCCAGGCTCGCAGAATCCGGGAAAACCTGGAAGAGCAGACAGGAACCTCTGGGAGCAGTGCCTCTGAGTCAGAGGATGAATGGACAAGGGTTACCCGAACCAAAAAGGCCAATAAGGCAAAAAGGGCCTTGCTTAAGGACCCCTTAAAGCAGATTAAGGCGATCAGGAGCGTCATCACGCCTTACCATAAGAACGCTAAGTATTCTGTTTGGGAGCACTTAGAGTTGTTTGAGCAAATGATGGAGACTTTCCATTTGAAGGACAGCCAAAGCTGTATTCAATATGTAAAGTGGACCTTCTCCCCGGAATACTCCAGTTTCTTTGCGGGGCTGGAGGACCAAAATCATTTAAGATGGTCCACCTATAAGGCGGCCATCTTGAAACATTTTTCCATTCATAGAAATCCTCAAGAGGCTCGCAAGGCAGCCTACAATTTGCAATGTGGGGAGGATCAGGCCCCACAAGAATTTGTGCAAGAACTGAAACGTGCTTTTGCGCAGACCACCAGAAGGGTGCGCACAGACAGTAGAGAATGTATTAATACATTTTTTCATGCCTTGCCCAAATACATAATGACCCAGCTCGTGAGGGATTTTCACGAGAAAAGATCTTTAGACTGGGTCATTGAACAAGCTACCCGGATCTATGAGGTGCAGAAACCGGTAGATAGCAAAAGTAATGCCCAGAAAAACCCCAAAGCCAACAGCACCCCTGCTGCTGCCAAGGTGGCAGAGGTAAAGGTCACCCCCGTTTTAGAGTTGGAGATGGGGGGGCCTAAAAACCTACCTGCACCTAATAATGCTAGGCCCAGAAGGTCCTCGGGCCAGTCACAGACAGGGAGGCAGCCCCACAAATGGGGTCCCTCGCTCTCCTGATTATGTAAGTCCCCGTTACAAGGGAAATCGACCCATCCTCGGTTATGTGTGGACTCCTCCAGCCCAAGGGGGGGGATCCAACCAAGCACCTAACCCAGGGAACTTCCCTCCAAACTTTCCACAGGAGGGCAGAAATTTACCAAACCCTGGGCAGAACTTTTTCCCCAGGTATCCACCCAATTTTCAGCCCCAAAATCCTCCACCCTTCTTTCCCCAATTCCCTGAGCCCAGACAACCTAATCCGGGAGAGGGGAGGCCAAGGGTGGAGGGGTACCCAAATCTTCCCAACCAGGGGTACTACCAAAGAAGGGATAGCTACCCTTCCCGGGATCAGCCCAGGGGAGAAAACAGGGCCCCGTATCAGCCTGAGCGGGTTTCCCAGCTAGAGCGCCAGGTCCAAAATATGGCACGGGATCTGGGTCAAATACTGAGGGCTCAGCAGAACCCTCAGATCGGCATGCCGGCGCAGAACGCACCCAACTCTGGACCTGGTGCTCCAGAACAATGACGGGGGCAGCACCCCGATAACACACCGGTTCCCAGGGAGGAGGCACAAGGGGAAGGGGGGTGTAAAGCCTTGGAGGAAGCTTCCTTCCTCACTTGTAAACAGCCCCTGGAAACCCAGGAACCGGAAACAAAATCTCTTGCCCCTGAAAGTCTGCCTCCTAAGGAGCAGAGGGGTGGTAGGAGAAACAAAAGACCCAAACAGACTCAGTTTGAGGAGGAGGTACAGATCTTCCAATTTGAGGGAGAGGGATCCTCAGAGGATCCTGGGAAAAGGATCTTCTCCTTCAGAGAGGGGGGAACTCCTCCCAAAGAAAAATGGGTCCCTAGGGATGCAAATCCAGACTGGGGAGATGTGGAGACTGAGCTACCGCCGCCCACCATCTCATCCCAGAACCAACAGCAAGAAAATCCCCTGGTTCAAACCCATCCTGATGACTGCCTCCAAAAAGGGGGGGGCGGCCCAGAACCGGAGCCAGGGGAACCCACAATGGCTCTGATCTCCAGTTGCCAACTTTTTCTTTCAGATTTCCAAGGCTCTCCACAGAATTCTGTCCAAATCTCTTCGCTAGGGATGTCCAAAACCAGAAAGTTAGCCCACCAGTTGTCCAAAAATGTGCATTATCTGTGCCCCCTTGAGGAGAAGGAGGGAAGATACTATGCCCCGGTACAAGTACAGGGGCAGGGTACAATTTTAGCGCTGGTGGACACGGGATCTCAAGCTACCCTTCTGTCCAGAAGGGCCTTTGACGAACTGAATGCAGGAAGGGGAGAGAATTATCGTATTCCTCTCACCTCCCTTCCTGGACAACTGCAGAACTTTGACGGGAAGGAAATTCCCGTTGAGGGGACTGCAGACTTGGACATTAAGATCGGGCGACACAAGTTGAAACACCCGGTCATAGTAGTGTCTCCAGAGGGCACCCCTTGTTTACTAGGGAATGACCTCCTGAGAAGGTTGTCACCCCTAATAGATTGTGTAAACAAGGTCCTCTGGACCCAGACTAGCCGACCCATAAAATTAAAACAGAGTGTCAACCATGTTAATTTAAACGGCACCTGCCACATGGTTGAACAAAAATCTGACCAAGTAGAATTTCACTTCCAGAATAGCCAAATTCCAGACGTGACAGTAATAGCAGTAGGACAACAGACTGGTGATGGAGGGTCCTCTCTATTTCTGAAAATCAACCTTCCTTCCAGTTTAAGGTGGTATTCCACACTGGAAGGAAACACCCTGAAATTCTATACTAATCCACAATCTGAAACTCCCACTCCAATAGTCCAGAAAGATGTGAAATCAGCTCAGGGCCTGGCTGATATTCAGCAAATTGGAGAGCAGTTGTTCATCCCTGTCCAATTAAATGATGGGAAGGACTCTGTTCTCGCTCGAGTGTGTGTGAACAACGGTAAGAGCTTCATCAGCGAAGCCATGTTCCGCCAACTCCCAAAAGATCCAGCCATTCCCACCTTCAAACTGATAGACAAATGGGAAATGGACCTGGAAGCACCTAATTCCAAACATCTCCTGCCAAGCAGGTGTATGCTCAAAATCTCCATTGGCAACAAGAGCATAGTCCATAATTGTTGGGTAGTGCGAGACGTCACTGCCGCCTTTTACTTAGGCAGTGACATTCTCAATCGCTTTGCCATTAGTTTGGACCTAATAAACTTCAAAGCTTGGTCCCGATTAGCGGATAATCCCATGGGCTTTGATGATCCAGAAAAAGCATTTAGGTCAGCTCAATTGCTACCTTATGCAGTTGAAATTCAGATTAAAGAGGAAGTCACCATCCCAGAAAGGACCCGACAATTCTCCCTGGAAGTGAAAGTTAAAAGGGGACAAGAGTTGAAAAACCCTGATGCTTACATACATCTAAATGCTTCTCTCCAACAGCAAGGGTTGGGGGTAAACCCAACTCCATTAGTCAACATAGAACATGACACCATTCCAATAGAGGTGGATAACAGCGACTTAAAGAGTATTACTCTAGCCGCAGGCACCATTATTGGAATGGCGGTTGATGACCGACATTTCTCCATTGATCTTGGAAATGAACTGTTAGGACCAATCCCCAAGGACTGTTTTGACAGTGACAGGGATGACAATACAACACCAGACAGGATTTTTACCCGGCATGGGGGGAACTTCCTGGTGTACACTTCTTGCCCTTATGGTAAGGAAGATGTGACTTGTGACTTCCGGAGGGATGAGGTGATTTTCCAGGTCCATGAGGGCTGCCTTTCCCACCTGAAGCCTCCAGTCCAAATCAGCACTCTGACCAGGGACTTCTCCACCCAGCTGGAGGAGGCCGCTGAGATAGCCAAACCAGAAGTCTTTCCAGGCTTCAGGCAGACGGTGGAAGAGAGAGTCAACCTAGCTGATGCCTGTGTGACTCTGGAACAAAAGCAAAAGTTGAAACAAGTTTTCTTGGATTTCCAAGATCTCTTTGCGGTAGACTCATATGACTGTGGTCGCACCGACATCCACACAACAACAATCCCCACGGACCCTGGCATGACTCCTGTGTTTGTGAAGCAATATCGCTTGCCTCTCGCATCAATGGAGTCCCTTACTGAAATAATTAAGAACCTTGAGTCCAGGGGAATAATCCGTCCCATCCACAGCACCTTCAATAATCCGGTGCTGGGAATATTAAAGCCAAACGGCCAGTGGAGACTCTGCGCTGACCTTAGGGAGCTCAACAAACGGGTCCATACTTCCCGATGGCCTCTGCCCTACATTGACCAAGGGCTGGCCCAGATCCAGGGGTCACAGGTATTCACAGCAATAGACCTGACCAATGGATACTGGACCGTGCCTGTCAGTAGGGAGGACCAATACAAGCTGGCTTTTACCTTTGGGGGCCAGCAGTACACATGGACCCGGACTCCCTTCGGATACCTTAACTCCGGTAATGAGTTCAATATTTTCCTACATAAGGCCATGCCCGACCTGGGTGCGAGGGGTAACCTGGCTTATGTAGATGATGTCCTCATCAAAAGTTCATCTGTGGAGGAACACATAGCGGAGATCCGTTATGTTCTGACGCAGTTGAGGGCCGCTGGAGCAAAAATTTCCTTTCAGAAAGCACAGTGGTGTAGAACCCGTGTTAATTTCTTGGGGCATGAGATTACTCCTCAGGGCCTCTGTCCCCAGGAAAAGAAAGTGGAAGCACTTCAGAAACTGAAAGACCCCACAACTCTGCGGGAACTAAGGAGCCTCCTTGGACTGACTAATTACAGCAGAAAGTTCATTGAGGGCTACGCAGAGATCACCAGACCCCTGATTCATCTCCTGAAGGGGGGGGTCAAGTAGAAATGGGGTCCAGAACAATCCGAGGCAGTAAGACAACTCAAAAGAAGCCTCTCACAAGCGCCTTGCCTAGCTTACCCTGTCAGAAACAAGGAGTTCTTCCTGGAGACAGGGTTCTCTAATACGTGCTTGACGGCAGTATTATACCAAAAGCATGACAAGGTCAATAAAGTAATCTCCTCTGCGAGCAAAACTTTATCCTCTGTGGAGGAAAAATTCAACGATTGTGAGAAGGCACTCCTGGCAACGGTGTGGGCATTGAAGAATTACCGCCCGTTTATCCAGGGGGAACACATCATAGTGGAGACTCCACACCAGCCTCTGCAATATCTCCAAAGTGACAGAATCCGGGCCGGAAATGTGAGTAATTCCCGAATTACTTCCTGGATTCTGTCAATGCAAGGCTTTCCTGTGGAGGTCAGATATGGCCAAAACAAGAAGAGTCACCTCGCGCAAGGTCTGGCTGACTTGCATGATTGTGCCAGAGAAAACTGTCTCGAGGACGAAAGTCTAAAAATAAAGGACAACACAGAGGCATACCTTAATTCCCCACACAAAGTCTTTGAAGAAGACAAGTGTCAGGGAATGCCCACTGTGTATGTGGATGGATGCTCTTACCATGTTGACAACAACGGGGAGAAAGAACTGGTGGCTGGTGTAGGGAATGCATGGGTGAATGAGTCCCCAGAACCCTCCGCTGGATACAAAATTGGTCCCCGAAGTAGTCAGGTGGCAGAATTGATGGCTGTGCATCAGGCCATCCTCACTGCTGTCCAGCATCAACTCCACGAACTGGTCATAATCACAGATTCGGATTAAGTGCGGAACGGGTTCGTGGAGCACCTGGTTAATTGGAAAACCAGAGGCATGTTATGTGCTAACAACAAACCCTTGAAACATGGGAAGTTGATCCAAAACATTGATGATCTGGTCACCTCGAATGAGATGACCATCTATTGGAAAAAGATCAAGGGTCATTCCAAAGTAGAGGGACCAGACAAAACTGGAAATGACTTAGCTGTTCAGCTGGCCAAAACCGGGGCCATCCAAGGGGATCTAATTGAGATTGAGTCCCTGTTGGGGGAAATCCAGGTCACTGCTATCACTAGGTCCCAGACAAATGCTCACAACGACCTTTCAATTGCACAATGGAGTAAGGAGACCCCTGATGCTGATTTGATTACCGCTCAGAAGGGGGATCCAATTATTGGTAAGTTTTACCAACACATTGAGGACCCTGAGAACTTTCCCCTGACGGATACCGATTACACTGGGAAAGAGGACCTAAGAGTGTTGATGAAATGTCCAAAAATGTTCCGGATCCAAGACGGTTTGTTGGTAAGGAAATCCAAAGCTGGCCATGACCAGTGGGTGGTTCCTACCTCATTCCGAAGCCTGATGTTAAGTCACGCCCATGATGCGGCTACTGCCGGTCATAGGGGGTTTCACACAACATTGGAAATCTTAAGAGAGGTTGCATACTGGCCACACATGGGGCAGGACCTCGACCAATACTTGAAGGGGTGTCTTGTGTGTGCACAATTTCAGCCATCATCCCTCACGCACCGCGCGCCTCTCCAAAAGCGGGGGATGACACTGCCATGGTCAGATTTACAAATCGACTTTGTAGGCCCCGTGATTCGCTCTGCTAGGGGGAATAAGTACATGTTGACTGTGACATGCTTGTTTACTAAGTGGGTGGAATGTCTCCCAGCCCCAAATTGCAAGGCAGAAACCGCAGCTGCCCTGATGATTAACCATATCTTTTCCCGTTTTGGTCTACCTCAAAGGATTGAGTCAGACAGAGGTAGCCACTTCACCAGTGAAGTAATGACAAAGATGTGGGAGATACTGGGGGTCAAAAGGAAGTTGCATATTGCTTACAGACCAGCTTCTTCTGGGGCAGTAGAGAGATATAACCGGACAATTGTGAGCATCTTAAAAAAGTTTGTGGCAGATTCTGGGCCAAGTTGGGATATCCGATTACCTCTGGTCCTAATGGCCATCAGATCTACCCCTTCATCTGCAACCAAAATGTCACCATTTGAATTGATGACTGGGCGCAAGATGGTGCTTCCTCAGCATTTGCTCTACAGGACCCAAGAGCAGACACTGATAAATGCCTCCACTACTCATGAGTATGTGGAGAATTTAAGGAAACACCTTCAACATGCTTTTGCTTATGCTCAGCGGAATCTAGAAAGATCGGCTGATAGCATGAAGACCCATTATGACCTGAAGACTTCCAGGAAGGAATATCAGGTGGGGGACCGGGTCTATCTATACAACTTCCAAAGAAACCAGGCAAAACAGCGGAAATCTTTGCCTACGTGGAAGGGACCCTTTGAGATCATCGACAAAATCTCCCCTGTGGCCTACAAAATCCACATCCCCAAAGGTCCTTTGGCAGCGGGGGAAGACAAGTGGGTCCACATAAACCAGTTGAAATGTTGCCATCCCAGGCACGCTCTGCAACAACTGGAGGAATCCTCTGGAATCCTAGCGGGTACTGTCTCAGACTAATTCAGTTCCAACCATAAAACATACCACATCTAGTCTCTAAAATATTGTGATTTGCATGAAACTGTCTCTTAGTTATACTGTTTTTTTTTCAAAATAAGAATGTAATGTTTCGTTATGATGAAATGCATATGCTGCCCCACTATATCAATGGTGGGGGAAAAATGTCTATGGATAGGTATTGCCGCTCTTCCTTTGTCGTCCTAGGAGAAAGAAAACCTTGAGACGGTCCAAGGAGGACGATCCGGAGACCGGGAGCAGAGACGCAACGGGCCCGGGGTACCGCCCAATCTTCCCATCAGGACCGGCGAGGAGAACCGATCGATCCGACCGGATGGAGAAAAAGATGCTGAACTGTGCCATCTATAGGAAGAAGATGAGGAAACATCCCAGGTCTTGCGAGTCCCATCAGTGAAACCGAAACGCCATCGCAAGAGGGGGGCTTGTGGGATGTATTTACCCATGCATCCGAGCCCTACCTCAAAACTGTGCAGTACTGACATGGAAAACATCATGATGGCCAGAGCTTCCCAGAAAATGCACAGGGAAATGCATGAAGAATAGGCTGCCACTCATTTTTGCCGATGTTATGGGCACAGAAGGACACTGCCTAAAACCACCATTGGACTACCCACACAGTAGTCTGAAACCATTGGGAATGGCAATGCTGATTGCCAAAAGCAAACCCATAACTGTGGAGAATTCATTTTCTTAAATCCCAAAAAGGGGTGCAGTACCAGTACTCACCACTATCAGAAAGCCGGCGTTTTAAAACCACCAGATTTTACTTTTTTGTAGAAAACTGAATAAATGAACCCAAAACATGCCAATGAAAGACATTTTAAGAGGTGGATCCAATGTAAAGTTATATTCTGAAGTGACTTGAAGGTTTATAACAAGACTGGCTGAGCTGTGGATTTCAGCAGTTTAAGTAAATTTGGACTGAAAGACACTAAAAAAATCTAAATGTTTAAATTGAATGAGTGACCTACTTTGAATGTCACATAGGTTGCAATTGTTTAAATGTCATAGTTTTAAACTTAGAATCAGCATTCTAGCTGCATATGTAAAAATGTTTAGTTTATTTGAATGCAGAAAACTGGGGAACAGAAGTGACATTTTATCTGAAAACTGGCTTAAAGAGATTCCAATTTTGCCTGGCAACTACCCCCCATCAGGAGTGAAACTTGAGTCACAGCTGTGTTCCCAGGCCTATCTGCCTTTTGCTGGCCACACTAAGGATATGCCATCTCTCTGATAATTGAATTAAGGGGAGCCCCACAGAATACAGGAGCTCTGAACAAAGCCCTGTCCTGACCCAGGCAGATGGGTTATTGCAGACGTCGTAAATGTAGCTTCCTCTTGGCAGAAGCTGGGAGGGGCAGGGTCTCTGAGCTTGGCAGAAACTGGAAAGACTGGTTTCTGTACCATGTGACATGAAAAGACACACCTCTATAGCCAGAATATGGTTTTAGAAAAAGATGAATAACTCATAGAGCGGACTTGTGAAAATTATTTAAATGACACCATAATTCTTGTGATTTTTCTGCCCACATTTTAAGAGGTTTTTAGAACCGGTGGCATGTTCAGGGGAGTTTTAGCGGAAAAGAGGATATTACTCAAAATGTGTGCATGTGAAAAATCTGACACTTCATCAACTAATGTCCATACTCCTTGCGCACATGTGTGTAAATTTGGGGTAATGTCCGGAATTGCAAAATCAGTTAAAAAGTGCAAAATATTGCCATTTCTGAATGCAAGCTCCCAGGAAGAGTTTGAACAGGGTATACCTCCTGTGATATGTGATGGGTGCATGTAATTTCAAACCACTGTGTAGCTATGAAATATGTATTTGGTTCAAATCTAGATTTGTGTGCAAGTTGACAGGAGGAGTGGACTTTCTGCAGGCTGTAAAATGACATCACTCTGACACAACTTAGCTCCCCCAATCAGGGGAGAAATGAAAGCTTGGCCAATGATAAGTGGAGAGGGGCTGGCTAGTGATGCTGCTCACACACACCCATTTTCAAAACACATAAAAGCAGAGAGACAGGACAGATAGGGGTCTTCAAATCCATTTGCAGCTGGAAGCTCTGCCGGGAAAATCCATACTTTACCTCCATCAACCTTCAGAGAGCAGACATAGAGACTTCAAATCTATCAAATTTCCAGAACCAGAGAGAGAGCAGAGCTGACCCAGATCACTGTTAGCAGAACCAGAGAGAGCTGACCCAGATCACTGTGAAGTGCAGAGTCCAGTCTAAAACCTGACAGATCCGTGGCGTGGCCCATTTGGATACTTGGCTCCTGTATTCCTTCGTTCGTGAGAACTCAGGAGATCTACATGGTAGTAGTGTTTCCAGCCCCCTCTTATCCACGGTTCCCTTCGCGCCAAAACGGAGGGGAGCCAATGGGAGATCCGCTCATCAACACACACCATACGTGGACCAATCACGGACCACGGTGGTCCCAGGCATTCACACCACCCTAGACTCTCTGGCACCCAGGATGTGTATTGGGACCAGACATCCCAGCCCACACCCTGGAGGCACACAAAAGACATGTAGAAGCCCGCGAAAGCAACCAGGTTTCGCGGGAAAGTACATGCCCAAATAAGGAAGGCCCCGGGTCGCTCGACCTGGGGAAGGTGAAGGGAGCAAGACGGTCAGTGGACAGGACAAAGGAGCCTCGTGGTCTGGCCATCTTGGGAGCCAGGCCACCATTTTGGGTTCAGCGCGAAAAACGCGCTCAGAACGCCAAAAGGAGCTCAAAATACACAAATCGATCGCTGCCACCATTCCAGTCCCTGAATGACTTGCACCGATCAAATACAATCCTAAACGAATATCTAGGGCCTGTAGAAGGCTAGAGACCCAAGAGAGCTGTAACTTAGCTTACAGTGCCCTCTTGTGTCATGTTGCACTAAAGCCGCAACATGATAAAAGAAACTACGGGAAACAGCGTTCCCCGGTACTGACTGTCTTAAGGGCATGTCAGTTTCCCCGTAAGAAAAGGAGCGAAAGCCCAGAGGAGTGCGGCAGAAGGCTGCACTTCTCTGGCAAAGTCAAGAACAAGGTGAAAAACAACAGCAAAAAGTTTAGGGGTTGCCACATGGAAGGAAAATTACCTACAATTACGACATCTTTCCTAACAACTAGCCACATAATTATACTTTCATGCTTAGTTTATTAAAGATGGCTCGTACAATTTTACCGCCAAAATAAGAAATAGCTAGAGTCGGCTGCCCCACCATTCTAGCCATTGTATTGAATCCAGTAATATCATCACTGGAGACCCAATGTGGGTCTCATCTCCTGTGGCCAGGGTAAGGCATGGGCTACCTGATTCTGACCCCGGGGGTGGTTTTATGTGGGAGGATCACGGGGGAGGAGACTCATGTCGGGATACAGAAGGGATTTATTTTACTCCTCGTTCCCCTGTAATTCCTGAATTGACAATGGCTTATTGTAAAGTGGAACACGTTGATAACAATCATTCTCTTAAGAACTCCAATTCCCATCATGCCAAAAGTACTGGGACGAAAAGGAGCTCAGTAGCCATGGGAACTGTGAAGTGTGACTAACCAAAGGTGCAGTCTAGTCATTGGCAGTTAGAACACCTGAGCGGGGTGTTTAAATCCCTGGATAGATAACTGCTGGAGGAGTTGTGGTTGTCTTATGGTGAAGTTGTAGCAAAGTAGTTTGGATTTGTGTGGTTGGCGCAAGAAAGAATGCTCCAGCCATCCTCTGTGCAGGTGCAGCCAAGGAGAGAAGACAAGCAGCAGAAGTCACCCCAACTGGTGAAAATCCAAAGAACTGCAGAGTATGCGCAGTTAAAGATTGGAAAACTATAGAGAAGCCCAGCGGCGAGGAAAATGAGTTACCAAAGCAACGTGAAGCAGACTGGACAAGCCACGTAAGATCAACTGAGCTTCTATTGCACCAAGAGAACGCTGTGTTGTTTACCTGAGGCTAAGCGAAATGGGAGAGGGACCGAGGGGTGTCCGCCATGCCCCGCAAGACCTGACAACTGAAAGGAGCTGCCCAAAGTGAGTGCAGTGAGTGTTCAGTGAGGGAATACTAACACTGGGGCGCTCCATGGAAGAACGTTGTCACTTAATGCTTTAGAATATCAAACATGTAATGAATCCATGCAGAATATATTGAATGAATATAAATGAAAAAGAACAAATGAAAATAAGTGGCAAAGAAGGAAGTCTTTGGGGAAAATCCCAGAGAGGAACGGTTGTAACCAGTATTGCTCAGAGCCAACCAACTATTATAAGACGTTGTACAATTATGAAGAAGGGAAAGGTGGTAACCAGAATTGCCTACAGCTAACAGGCTGGTATCAGACTGTGTGTAGACGCCAAGAAGAATAAGGCTGTAATGAGTGTTGCCTACAACCAAGAGGCTGCCAAGAGACTTTGGGTAAAGTACCAGTGGGGGACATTTCTAACCATCATTGTCTATCACCATGACATTTCATATCTAACAAATCAAGACAAACTCTGGGAAATGTTCATATCAACATTACCAACAGTCAAGAGGTTATGGAAAAATTGTAACAGCACATTCAAGGCATAAGTCCCCTTCTAAGAGATATCGTTCAGGGGAAGCTTGTATCTCACATTACCAGCAGGCAAGAAATTGTGAATGAACGCCAAAAGACTGGTGTGGAAGTTAGCGGTACAAGTTTTCTTCCAGGCAGGCAAGTACACCAGGAAAGGGCCTTTAGTAGTTAGTCCTGGCAGGCGAGTGGACCAGCAAATAAGTTGCTAATTTGATAATCTAGTGGCAGAACAAGCTGTGGAAAGAATCTTTGTAAAAGAAAATAACTTATTTGCTTTATTCAATGATGGCAAATCATAACATCAATGAAGGAAGTTGTTGTTTGCTATGCTGACAAAAGAATGTTATTGTGACAAGAAGAAGTTTCTATGTTAAGAGATCACTTGCATTTAGGTTTTGGAATTCTTTGGAAGAAATTCAAGCATCCTCGATAAGTGATCTTGTGAAAGACATGTTGTTTGAACTATTAACCAGTTGTGGTAAAATTGACATTTGTTATTTCTTCAAGGAAAACTCTGTGGTTGATAAAGAATGTTCTCATTTTCTGAGCAGAACTTTGTTGGAACATAATTTTAATTGTATTAATCCTGAAATGACCCATGGGAAGGGATTACAGCCCTGGACACAGGGAATGCTTTCAAGACGTGTTTAAGTTTGAATTGCAAAACTGTGTTGTTGTTGAAACAGAAGTCAAACATGTTTCCCTTTTATTATTTGATTGTATGTATTAGTGTGAGGACAAGAATTATTTTGGACACTAGGTTGGGTTCCTTTTGTTTTAGTTTACTAGTTAGGGATTCCTCTGTATGGTCAGGGAAAGTGAGGTGTGTATCAGAACTCTTTCACTTTGAATTAATGGCAAACTTGAAGAAAACGTTACCTCTGTGTCCATCTCCCATTCCTGACCCCACACATCATGTAATAACACATCATGCTTGTTTTATCATGGATGCCCAGTAAAATACCATGAGAGAGAAATAGCTAAACTGACCACAACAAAAGAAGAGTCTTAATACATAATGATGGTTATGCATTCTTTATTCTAGATGCCCAGTAATAAATGCCATTCCAAAGAAATACCTGCATCAAAATACCAGTCTATCCAGATAATAACACTTGTCATGCTTTCTTTATAAAAGATGTCCAATGCAAAATGTCATGCCACTGTACAAATTGACTTGACTGACTGCACCAAAATGCATTCTAGGTAATTAATAACACTTATCAGGCCTACTTTGTCAAAAATGCCAGTAAAGAATATCATGCCACGGTAACAAAAGGCTATACTGGCTACAACAGAATGCTAGTTTAGTCACATAATAAGACTTATCAAGCTTACTTTATCAAAGATGCCCAATACAAATGTCATGCCACAATGAGAATTGTCTAGAATGTCTCC
This sequence comes from Ambystoma mexicanum, assembly GCF_040938575.1. Lineage (NCBI taxonomy): Eukaryota > Metazoa > Chordata > Amphibia > Caudata > Ambystomatidae > Ambystoma > Ambystoma mexicanum. Next base: position 198,853,252 of record NC_090938.1, read on the forward strand.
ACCAAAATTCAGGTCTAGCCACGTGATAACACTTATCATGCTTACTTTATCAAAGATGCCACATAAGACATATAATACCACATTAACGATATTTGCTAGACTAGATGCACCAATATTCTAACTAAAAACACTTACCATGCTTGCTTGATCAAAAATCCCAATGAAAAAGTCATGCTATCTCGCTCTGTTTTTTACTGGGCATGTTTGAATTTTGCCATCATGTCCCTAACCACGTTTCAGTTTGACAATGTAAGCAAGCCCAGTTGCACTCCCTCCACTTCAGAAAGCAGCTGTGGGAGCACTCATTTGTTTACAGAGGGCTCACTCATTGGCTCCTGCATATTGGGCGGGTGGCCAGTTGCCCATTATGGATGAGCTAACACTGAAAGTCACCCCATACAGTAGCCCCAGGACCCCATCTCTCTTATGTGATGTTCATGCATGCCAGTCCCTATCCCATATAAAGTAAAGCTGGACAGCTGAAAAAAACAGTGTTTTGGAAGTACTTCCCGTTCAGATAAAACCAAGATAAACTACTTGAAAATGGAAACCACGGTGTGCATTGCAAAAGGACTGCTCCCAGAATTCAAACTTCTTGGACAGGCAGAAGCACTTACGGAAACTATTTTAAGTGAGTAATATTTTGCTTGAGGAATTGACATGAGCTCTGCTGTAGCAAAGCCTGCTCCCGTAATTAACAAAATGTAATTCCCAAATGTGGCCGACCTTAATCAAGGCTTGTCCCTCAGTGCAGCGTAAAAAGAGGTGGAGCAACAGAAGCAGCAGAGAAACCGCAGGCAATCACAGCATAGCCTACCCAGGTGTGGGATCAGCCGCTTGTATAAGCTGTTGGCATGTTGACAATATTGAGTATGTAGGCTTAGGGAGAGATTTGGGGAGAGTTTGGAGGTTAAGGAAGAGAAAATTGAGGTATAACAGGAGGAAAAGGCATAGAGTGAGTGGCCAGAGAGAGAGAGCTATAGAGGAGTTTAGAGGAAGCATCAGAGAGGGAGCTGGCTGAAGGGAGAGCTAAGGGAGGAGGGGGAGAGGTAGGAAGTAGATAGAAACTTGAGGAAACTCAGTTTTGTTAGAAGGAAGAAGAATATTTTCCAGAAGAGGATGGAGGTGACATAAAGGAAAAAGAGCTGGACATGAAGGCACAGAGTGAGGAGTATGTTCAAGAGGAAGATGGAATTGACATAAAGGGAGAGATAGAGGAGGGTTTTCTGAAGGAGGGTAAATGTGATATCTGCATAGAGGATGATAAATCTGATCAGGAGTAGTTTTGAGCTGACATTGGAGGATATACAGAAGAGTGTTTTCAGTAAGAGAATGGAATAAGATTTAAGGAAGAGGCCACGAGGATTGAGGGAGGAAGTTGGAGGTGATTTCAATGATATGATATGATATGAAATAGCATTTATAATGCGCCTATACACAAGTGTTTCAAGGTGCGATAGATGGAGGAATGAGAGTTGGAGGAGTCATAAGAAGAGTTGTGTAGTGGGAGTGGATTATCAGAGAGGAAGTTAGAGGAAACATTGGAGAGCAGGAGGAACGTAGTAGCCAGGATATCATAATAGGAATTGAGTAGGATGCAGTGAAGTGCCAATGAGTGGAAGAGAGAGAGAACTAGACAGAAAGAGAGGATAGGAAAGAGCAGAAGGTGCAGATAAGCTTCCCTTAGGCATAAAGTCAATGTATTTCATTGAGGAAGTAGACAAGGACTGTTGATTCCCAGTGTGAGAGATTCCAGGGCGGTTCCTGTGGATCTGAGCAGTGCTTTCATGGAGTATGCTTACTTTAGCTAACCATTGCTACTGCCCTCAATTCATATTTATTAAGACTGTCTCCCTGTCTCTGTGTTGTTCATCCCACTCCATCCAGTGAAGGCTAGCTGCCTGGCAGCTGATGATGAGTGTGGAGGTAGTAAGAGTGAAAAGAAAGAAGAAAGGGGTGTGGATGTCATCAGCATGCAGGTGGAAGTGAAAGCCAAAGTATGAAATGGTTTTGCCCAAGTAGGGGAGTAAAGAGGTTGTCTCTTGGGTTGAAAGCTGCATGTGTTAGAGTTCTACAAGATAAAAAAGGAACAGCCAGGGAGGTAAGCATGGGCGTAGTTTTAGGCGGTGGGACAAGGGTGTTGGCCCCCCAACATTTGTTGCACATCATGTTGTCCACCTCATTTGGCCAGAGCCCTTTTGCTTTAGATGTCATGCCTCCCACCCCCCAAAATTTTCAGCATAGAGACTCCACTGGAGATAAGAGGCCACCCAGGTTCGTATGGGTTTCTTTGAAGCCAAGGGAGGAGAAGGTAAGTATGAGGGTGGGATAATCCTCAGTGTGCAAGGCTGTGGAGAGAGGGCTGTGTTTGCGTTCGCTCAAATGTAACAGACGCCAGCCCCAAATTGATTTTTTTTCACTAATGGAATATAGCTGCAACAAAAAACTGTCTTTTCAATTCTATCTGAGCTAAAAACAAATAGATTTGTGTAAATATATTGTTGTTAAGACAAAATCAAATGATGTGCTCATAGAAACTAAACAATCAGTGACATAACATATGGAATTGTGACTAAATCGAATTCATTTGCATGAAAACAATAGGATTTCATGGCAAAATTTAAATGATTCATGAGATAAAGAAGAACCATTTTTGTACAGTACAACAACAGGTTTCCTTGTATGCATTTGCCAGCTTAAGACATTAGTAGAAGGAGATGCACCTATCTAATAAACCTTACAACCTAGTTGCCTAATTAATCTGTGTCATGCGGGACACCCTGAGCTAACCGTGTTTTTCCTCATTGTATGCAAGGGATTGTAGGCCCATACTGACAAAGGTGGAAACCCAAACTACAAATCCCTGCATGCAATGCGGGAAAACATGACAGGCTTGGTATGTCACACTGGGCAACAAGGCAGCGATTTACATGATTGGAAGGCTTAAAGGATAGCAGCATCTCTTTCTACTGCTGCCTGAAGCTGGTAAATGCATAAAAGGACATTCAGTGCCTTGCGTATTCCGCTGCAGAGGAATGCTAGCGCATTTTTGAGCTGTCTGTAGGGCAGGCCTTAGGGAGGGGCCGGTGAGGCGACTGCCCGGGGTGCCACTAGTCCCGTGCCACGCCAGCTAGAGGGAGTCTTTCAAGGTCTGCCCCGAGCTGACGCTGCCACCACTAAGGCCGGTCCTGGCTGTCTGTATCAAGTCACTTAAACGAGATTGCGCAATTGAAGAACAAGTGTCTCTAAGTAGTCTTACCTTTCTGGGTTCAAAATTTTACTCAAATCTCGGGCAGTGCTTTAAGTGGGGTAAGAAATTGAGGGCGGCGGGCCTCATTTGGGGGCGTGGCTTGTTGGATGGGTGTGGCCTACAACTTGAAGGCGTGGCCTAAAGAAGAGCATGTAAAAATGAACAGGGGGGGGGGGTCTTGTCTACATAACTAAGTGCATACTGCAACACTGCTGGTACAACCAAAATGTGTGCTACTGGGCAAATCATTTAATTGCACCTGTGTCTTATGTGCAGTAGTCAAAGTCCTGGTGTAGTAAATAGAGTGCAATATAATGCTACAGTATACAGCAGTGTAGACCCAAAGGGTACGCTTCTTTGATGCCACTGTTCTTGTTTAGTGAAATAAGAAAACAAATATGCTATTTCAGAGCTGTGTCCATAGATGCTGCCTGAGCGAGGCTTTTCTTAACAGCACTTACTCACAAGTGTCTGAAAAGGCTCTGCAAAATTAAATGACTCGTCCAAGCTTCACACAATTTGGTTATGTGCTTCAGTTGGGACCTGCGAGTTACATGTTCCCAGGAGAAATATTTGACTCAATATTTATGCCCATTACTTGAGATAGTGCAGAGTGCACAGATAATCTGACAATGTAAAATCGCTTAATACAAAATAGGACCCCCAGCCCCCCACCCCCACCAACCCGCTGCATAAAACGTTCTTCAGGGGTTCACCAACACAATTTATTATGGCGTGCTCCCTTGCTAGCTGGAGATTGGGGAGGCAACCAGGACAGCACTTGAAAGAAAACAGTGGTCATTTTAGTATTTAGGACTTTTAGGTGCTCTGAAACATCACTCCAATTTTTGGTAGTAGCGCTAGTGGCTGCCAGCCTTAAGAAAGTACAGAGCAGCAGTGTTACATTCTTATCCAAAGCACTGGCATCTGTTTTGAACTCCCTCAAGACCCTATAAAGAACAATTGTGCACCACTTCAAAGTTCTCAGGAGTTTTTGTCATCTAGGCATGAGATGTGCGACCGCAACGTGTGTGGGCCTCTTCGGATTGATATCCCACACTATTATATCCCGCTGTGGAGGGCTACATGTTTTAGTGTTGTGTAGAGGTCCTACTGGAATGTATATTTCCAGCTCTGTAGGCCCCGCCTGGAATATTGAGCTGTATTCTGCAGTATTGGGTCCAGTTCTGGAGATCCCAGAGAGGACATAGTGTGTAGTTTCAGAAGTACCATATGGAGGTTTGCATGCATGGCTGGTGGTTTTCATCTGCAGTATTGAAAAGTATCCACCCTTTGAATTAGGACTGGAGCTTTTAAAAATAATAAGAAGTCCTGTAGTAAAAATTTGATCTTCCATCACCTGTTTCCTTTTGTAAATGACCATTGCTATCGATGCGTTATTTGCAAAAGGTAGATACGCTGAAAGGCCAAATCTTTATTAACGGATCAGGGAGTGGAGACAAAGGGGTGTTAATGTGGGGACACTGTGTGTTTCCTGAGCTGTGACTAACAAGTGCCAGACAGCCCCAGCTTCGCTTTGAGCAAAGCTGTGGCTGTCCTGCACTTCTGTCAGTCACAGCTGCCTGACTTGTTGACAGCGGGCTCATCTCCCGTTGCGGCTGCGGCCGTGGCGGGACAATGACCCACCGTGAAGTGGTGGGACCAGGGGGCCCCGTTAGGACCCCGGCTCAGCCTCATGATTTTTTGGAGACTGCCGGGGTCCAGCCCTGGCAGTCCCCGTCCCACTTAAAGCATTGAATCTCGGTGATTATTGTTATGTCATGCTGTGCTACTGGGATTTAGAGTGCACACTGCTGCCACTTGCACGGCCTCCACGCACTTGCGGAACTGCAAGCAACGCCATTTAACTTTAGACTGACGAGGTTTCCCTTTAAAAGGTGCAAACATAGAAAGGAGCTGCAACCTGGTACTCTCCCCGCTAAGGGGCGTTCGCTCCCCACAGAACCTGCTGTATACACGCGCCAGTGTGAGACAGCAATTTGTAGTTGTAGTCCCCAAACACAGCAGAGGTCGCTGTGCCTTGCTGAGCGGGGCACTTGTCCGCCAAATGGCCACCCGCAGTGTCCCCAGGACAACATGACGCACACATTCCACAGCCGGCCCAGGAGCCTCTGCAGGGGGCGCGCGGTGTAATGTTTAACTGCTGTTTGCGATGACCGCACTGTAGCCTCCTGAAGAAAAAAATGGTCTTGGGAGCAGGCGATGTGTTGAATGGGACAACGTCGGCCTGCACTGCAGGCTTTGTAGCTCACAAGCCTGGCACCAACATCCTTGCATTTCTGATGGAGGAAAAGCCAAATACTATAAGAACCAGATTTTAAAGGGGTATGCTCTATAAAAAATAAAAAAAAAACATCAGCTAATAACTAATAACTTGAGTTCTCTGCTCCATCTGACAACTGTGTGATCTTCAGCACATAACACTTCCGCGTTTCTCACTTTCTTGGGTATGAACTAGCATTGCACAGTGGCGTGTTTCTAGCCCATGTAACTACTTCACCAATTCATTCGTTCAATGGCTCACTAATTCTTTAATTTCTAAAACTGTTTTGCAATATATATTGCTTTTATTAAAAGGCAAATGCATACAGTGCGATGTCAAACACTGAAAGAAAAACGCAACCCCCTAAAAAACAAATGTCTAAATCAATAAGCAATCGATATTGCAAATTGTTAAATTCAGCACAATTGCTAAAGCTCCACGTCATAATCAAACTGAGTCTGAGACAATGGATGTTATTACGAGATGGGCGGGAGCCATGGTGCTATTAGTACCATGGCTGCCTCCCATACCGTGACCGAGTCCGGTCTTGGTCAATGGGGACTTACCGGTGTAGTCCGACCCTGGCGGGACTGGTAAGTCCCCATTGAACAAACCATTCCCCATTCCTATTTGAGCCCCCATAGGGCTCAATGGGAATGGGGAGGGCGCTACTAACGGGTCGTGACTTGCAAGCCCGTTATTAGCGCCCTGGTCCCTTAGCGGGACCCGTAAGGGACGTGTGGTCAGACCACATGTTCCTTACGGTCCCCGACCTTGGAATAGGGCGGTAAGGGATTACCGGCACCGGTCTCCTTACCGGTCCCCGGTATCCCTTACCGCCCACCTCATAATGAGGCTCAATAAGGGCAGGGGATCAGACATCGGTATCATGGCTCAGCCTTGGCAAACACATTAAGCGTGGGTACAATAGCTTCTGCAATGTCAGCCTTTTAGAAGCATCATCGCCACAATGATTCAGGTAACAAGAACAGAATTGCCTTCCAACTCCAGGAGAGGCTTTGGTATCCAGCACCAAATCAACTAGATTATTGTATTACCGTTCTGCTTAAGAAAATGCCAGAAAACACAGTTGTGAAGCCAGATAAGAACAAGTGCTCCAGATGTTAAAGTGCTGTAGTCAGACCAGAAGCCAGGACACTTTGTTATCTGATCTTTTTGCCCTTTTGTGTGGCTTTATGTCACCCAGATAACCCACATTAGACTATCTGACATATATGATTGTACGTCACCATTGGGTCCCAATTGGTGCCAGATAATCAAGTGCTTAATGTGTTAGCGTTATATTGCTTTTTTTCTTCAATTCTATTGCTCCCAGCCATTCTTGTGCCCAGAACATTATAGTAAACCTTCTGCCATTGAAGTGGTCGTCAGGTGTTGATAGGGAAATCTAGGACCCTGGAGAGCAGGGTCCTTCCATTCAGACATTGGACCTCACTTTCTGTGCCTTACAATGTGCAGGACGTGAGCGAAGGAAAGCACAGTCCCCGCCAGGGGCTGACTGTGGAAACAAGCACCCTAGAAGTAGGAGAACATGTAACATTGAGGTTCCCATAAAGAATTAAAGATGGCCACTCCCTCCCATATTTTTCTACACACTGATGTAATCATCAGTAGACCCTTATTTTCAATTCTATTGCCCCCGGTCATTCTTGTGTCCAAAACATTATAGTAAACGCCCTGCCTGGAAGTTATCGTCAAGTGTTGATAGGGGAATCTAGGACCCTGAAGAGCAAGGTCCTTCCATTGCGACAGCTCAGACATTGGCCCTCACTTTCTGTGCCTTAGAATGTGCAGAAAGTGAGCGAAGGAAAGCACATTACCTCCACGTCCACTCTTCCTCATCCCAGTACTTACCTCATGTGGCCCCTGCCTCCGACAGAGAACCTTCTTTTATTTCTTTGAATCCCTATAACTCCTCCCCCATAACCACGTCACTCAGTTTATTTTTTCCTGCCTCTGGCCGGGATACGACGATTGCTGGCCCCCTGGTGTAGCAGGGCCTTCAGCTCCCTCTGGTGCGGCAGTGCTCCCAGGCTCCCTGCGGGGCTTGGGGCCCGCTTAAGCAGGATTGCCTTGCCCAGTTTTCTGCTGGGCTGTGGCCGGCGCAGGGCATCACGGCCTGGGTCCTTGGATCTCTAGAATGGCTGGCCCGGGTTAAGGTAAGGAGTTGGGGATATGATTCTCCTGCCGGTGTGGCCAAGTGTTCCCAGGCAGCTGGGTGCGCTTTACTGGCTCCTTTTGATCATTTCTCCCGACGTTGCTCCAGAGGTGAGTGGGCCATGCCTCTGGTGATACGGAGCAGTGTTAGCATGGGGAATGATTGTTTCACTGTTGGTTAATGTTTTTCTGGCCTCTTTTTAGATGTAGACGCGGCAAGTTAGCATTCTGTTGTCTGTGAAACTTTGGATCATACTACAGAGGACTGTAGTGGCGAAACAGGCATCCTTTGGTCGCTGTTTTTGGGAAAACTCGCCATGGGTAAACATTGTGCAAAGCGCAGGCATCTGGTCCTGTCTTCTTCTTCATCTTCCTCTTCACCTGAGGTGTACAGGAGGATAAAGAAGAAGGCAAAACGTTTTTCCCTTACCAGAAAGGAGTTAAAGAAGCTGCTTCAGAGTCATGGAGGGAGTCCCGGCCATGTGCATGGACACAAGCAACGGTATCTGTCTTCCTCTTCATCCTCTTCTTCTAGCACTGAGTCCTCAGCCTCTTCCTGTTCCTCATCGGCTGATGCAGAAGGGAAATATCTGGACCGAGAGGGAATGGAGGAGGTGCTTGCTCAAGTTGGGGACTGCATGGTGTTTTCAGAGCCGATACTACTGACGGAGGGGGCTGACCCTTCTATTTTCCAATATAGGCATACCCCTAGGATGGGGTTACCCTTGGTATCTGAAATCCAGTATAAAATCCTTCGGGAATGGTGTGACCCAGAGAAGATTGCAATGCCCCGCTTCATGACCAAACTTTACCCATTAAAAGGGGGCGAAACTTTGCTGTCTGAATCAGTTGAAGTTGACAATATCCTTGCCAGCCTGGTGTGTCGCTCCTCCATGTCGGCCGAGAAGGTGGCTGTCCGGGACCCATGGTTAATTCCAGCCTCAAGAAGTTTCATGCAGGGGCACATCTGGTCCTTAGGGCGAATATCTACAGTTCCCACATGACTGAAACTGTGCTAACTGGTTTCAGAAAATTGAAAAAGGCTGTTGATGGGGGTTCTGATTGTGCCCCTTTGCTAACAGAAATGCAGAGACAGGTTGAACTTTTGTCCGATCTGGCTTTTGATGGGGTGCGTGGCTTGGCCATGGCCATAGGGGCTGGTGTGTCTGCCCGGAGGCATGTACATCTGGGGGATTGGAAAACAGATGGTTCTCAGAAGGCGGCTGCTCTGAAACTTCCTTTTGATGGGTTCAAACTTTTTGGGGATTCACTTGAGGATAAAGTGCATAAAATGTTTAGGGCTGACAAACATGCTGACAAATTGCGACGCAAGCCTCCTTCAACGGCCAAGAAGTCTTCCTCTAGTGCTGGTGCAGTGACCGGCAGGTCGTTCCCTGGCTCCTCCTTTCATTCTTTTCTGGACAGCGAGGGGGGGTCGGGGTCCTCCACACTCCTCGTGTCCTGCTCCAGTACTGAAGTCCGGATGGTATGGACATGGCGGTAGGCGGGCGGCTACAGCTGTTTTTCTAGTATGGGAACGGTGGTGCTCGGATTTCTGGGTTCTGGACGCAGTTCGGAGGGGTTATAAAGTATTTTTCCTGTCTCTAGCTGTCCAGGTTTGCATGGTTCAGACTGTGGTTCCCAGGTTACGGACCAAGAGGTTGGCTATGGAAACCGCACTAACTGAATTGCTATTGAAGGCGGCCATCATGCCCATTCCTCTCCCTATTCGGGGTCAGGGTTCCTACTCATGGGTGTTCCTGGTCCCCAAACCTTCAGGGAAGTATCCCCTAATTGTGGACCTCAGGGCCCTGAACTGCTTCGTCCGGAAGGAACACTTCAAAATGGAGACTTTGCAGAACATTCTTCCAATGTTGTACAGGGGGGACTGGATGGCATCTCTGGATCTCCAGGATGCTTATTACCACGTGGCTATCCGCCCCTGGCACATGAAGTTCTTCCGTTTTGCAGTGGGATCCCGACATTTTCAGTTCAGAGTGCTCCTGTTCGGGTTGCGTTCAGCCCCCAGAGTGTTCACCAAGCTGGTGGCGCCCCTGATGGCGCATTTGCACCTTCGGGACATTCCAATTTTTCCCTACCTGGACGATTGGCTGATCAAGGCATCTTGCCGGCAGACTGTCATGACTCATCTCCAATTGGTCTGCCAGGCATTGCAGGACTGGGGATTCCTGGTGAACTGGCAGAAGTCTCAGCTGGAGCCTTCGCAGGATCTAGTTTTCATCGGGCACAGATTTGCACCAGGATGGGGCAGATGTTCTTGTCCCCGGAGAGGGTCCATCCCTTTCTGGCTGTTCTGGGCAGGGTTCTCTGGAGGCAGTATGTCTCGGCTCACCTATTGCTCAAGTTGAAGGGGCACATGGCATCTTGCGTGTTTCTGGTTCCCTGAGCCTGTCTTCATTAACATTCTCTGGTGTCTTATCTTTAATCCCACTGGCTCCCGACATCTCAATCTTACGAAGCTTTGATTTTGGTGTCCCCAGCACTGCGGGACTCCCTTCTGTGGTGGTTGGGGGTTCCGAATCTCAGGGCAGGGGTGTCCCTGGTCCTTCCTCCTGTGACCACTCTTACTACCGACACCAGAGGAAGGGGGTGGGGGTAACATTTGGGGTCCTCTCAGCTCAAGGGTTGTGGGATCCGGAGGGAGAGCCTCCAATCATCCAGTTGGAGAGAGTTTTGTGCCATTGTATGGGCTCTGATGTACTTCAAGGTGTTTCTGGAAGACTACGCGGTTTTGGTCAGAATGGACAATACAACGGCCTTGGCATATGTCATCCGCCAAGGGGGTTCTGGCCGTTCCTTGAATGTTCTGGCGGCTAAGATAGGTTCTTGGTAGGGAATTGCATCTGTTGTCCCTTGTGGCCTCACATGTCAGGGCGGTGGACAATGTTCAAATGGACCTTCTCAGCCAGCGGTTTCCCTCCTCTGTGGAACTGGTTCTGTTGGACCAGGTCTTTGCGGAGATCTGAGTCCGATTCGGGACCCCTGTTCTAGAGCTCTTTGAAGGTCCAGCCTCGGCAAAAGTTCCCTTCTTCTGCTCTCGGTTTCAGGCCGAGGAGGATTGGGGGGTGGACGCCCTCTCAGTGCAGTGGCTTTGGGGTTTCCTGTATGCTTTTCCGCCTCTTCCCCTTCTGCCCCGGGTGGTTCAGCACATCAGAGTGTTCAGGGTGACTGTGTTGTTGGTAGCTCTGTTCTAGCCAGGCCGGAGTTGCTTCCCCTCTCTGTTGGAGCTTCAGTCCCGGGAAACTTGGCTGGTACTGAAGTGGCCTTGTCCCCATCAGGGGGATCTGAGGTTTGGAGTCCGATGGATTCAATGGGCAGTGTGGCTATTGCACGGTCTGGGTTGATGTCCCAGGGGTTTTCAGGTCCTGTGGTCGAGTCTATAATGAATGCTCGTAGACCCTCTATTCTGAAGGTGTATAGCAGTCATTGGGGCCATTTCCGGGATTGGTGTGGGCAGTCTGGGATCCCTGCCCTGTGTCCTCGTCTCCCTACTATCCACTTATTCCTCCAGGAGAGTTTTGACAAAGGCTTGGCGGTCTCCACGCTTTGTTCTCAATGGGCGTCTATTAAATTCCTCTTGGGGGACTCTGATGGCCACCTGGATGGGGAGGTGTTGGTGGGGAAGTTGTTCTGGGGTTTTTCTTCTTCCTGTCCCTGTGCTTATAAGGGGCTTCCCCCTTTGGACCTCCCTCTTTTCTTACGATTACTTCAGGGGCTTCCCTTTGAGCCCATTTCTGAGATAGACATCAAACATCTTATGCTGAAGGGGGCTTTTCTTATTGCTATCACTTCTGCCTGTAGGCTGGGGAGATTGCGGCTCTATTGTGTCACCCCCTTTCCTGAGGGTGCTGCCGGACTCGGTGGTGTTGAGGTGGGATCCAAACTTCCTTCCTAAAGGGGTGTCTCGGTTTCACACCTCTCAGGATTTGGTTTTCCCTACACTTTTTCAGGATCCACAAATGCCAGAGGAGGTGGCTTGGCATGCCATTGATGTGCGGCGGATGGTGTTGGAGTATTTGGCACAGACTGCCCTCTTACATAAGCCTGAGCATATACTGGTTGCTTTTTCCCATACTGGTGAAGGTTGCAAGGCCTCAGTGGTCTCCATTAGCCGTTGGATCAGGGTTGTTGTCTCCATGTCCTATGTGGCGGCTGGGCTCCCTGTGCCTGCTCATATTTAGGGATGGTCCACCAGGGGCTTGGGATGATGCAAGGGGGTAGTGGGATGAGGATGACTGGACGTGGAGGTAATGCTCTGATGACTTACTGGTAATCTTCATAACTCCTAGTCCTACTCTACCTCGTCACAGTACTGACGAACCTCCTCACCCTCCCTACAGGGAAGGTCCCATGCTCTAGCTTGGTAAGTTGAAACTGAGTGACATGGTTATGGGGGAGGATTTATAGGGATTCAAAGAAATAAAAGAATGACCTGTGTCAGAGACAGCGGCCTCATGAGGTAAGTACTGTGAGTAGGAGTAGGACTAGGAGTAATGAAGATTGCCGGTAAGTAATCAGAGCAGTCCCGGCCAGGGGCTGACTGTGGAAACAAGCATAAAGAATTAAAGATGGCCATTCCCTTCCATATTTTTTTACACACGGATGTAATCACCAGTAGATCCTTATAGAACAGCAACAGTTTAGCAGACCTTCATTCGCCCCAGAAATGACTTCTGCAATTCTGTGACCAAGAAGTCCTCCACCTCTGTTTTCCTTTCAGATTGTGGTCGTGGTTCAGTTGTTAGAATGTATCAATACAAGGCTTCGAAAAAAACTGAAACATGTTTTTCATCTCTGAATTGTTGCAAGTCAGAGTGGAAGAATGGAAAAAGAGGATATTTGCATTATCCCTAACCCACTACAGCATACAATAAGGTAGAATTAACTTAGTTGTTTTATTTATTTCAATATTTGTGTTCAGGTATAGGGCAGCATGCAGTCTTGTGGTGGCACCTGCATGACTGTTTCTGATGGAACAGCTCAGTGGTTGCAGGCACCTCTCATGACATCCGGCTGATATTATTCTTGAGGCTAAATTATGTTCCGCTATCGCTGGACCATTTGGTAGACGCAAGAGGCTACCTCCGGGCTGCATTCAGGGTGGACGGACTTATCATATTATGGGTTAGGATGGTGCCCCACAGTCACAGGGTCAGGGCTCTATACCACATTACTATGGGGAGTTAGTTGAGTGGGAGCAGATGGCCACATTCAGGTTTGTGTGAGTTATCATATTGTATATTGAGACTTTGGACTCATTATGAGTTGGGTGGTGCAGTAAAAATGGGCCAGTAATACTGTTACTGCCACATTAATGCACTGCCCAACTGTGAGTTTTGGGTTAAGGTGGAGAAAAACTACCAGCAAGAAGCTGGATGTAATTCCGCCACCTTACCACCCAAAATCAGTGAATTCCTCCTTAATGGCCTTGTGGTGGTGGGTTATATACCATGTCCACTATGGGGAGTGTGAAGAATTCGACCAACCGCATGGTCGGTGTGTACTCACCTGGGCTTTTTAATTTTATTTTTAATGGAGTGAGGGAAGACCAACCTCAGGAAAATGTGTGGGGCTATTCCACACACATTTTTCTATGCTCACACCACGACAAACATATAGACCTGTGTACTCTGGGTGACACAGCCTACAGGCACAGTCAGCTTTGTCAAACCTGGCTAGTAAATGACAGCCAGGAGTAGACACGGTCCTCTCCAGGAAGGGGGAGGACCAAGCTTCCCTCAGCCATGGCCAACCTGATTAACTAACAGACGCACCATGGATCTGCCCTGCTCTTTTGTTCAGCCCTGCAGCTGGTGACAGTGATAATAATACTAATAAAGTGGACTTCAAACAGGCCCACGCGGGGCCTGGATGCAGAGGCTAACAAAGGAAATAGGAAACCCCATCAACTATTCAAATGTAACTGTGTCAACCTAAAGCCGGCTCCCGCCCTTAGGGTCATTGAAAATGAACTGTCATGTCTGGGACTGCATGTTTACAGTAAGCCTCCCCGGTAGGCGGACCAAATTTATCAGGTAAGAGAATGTGGTTTGCAGAAGCCAGAGAGTCTGGTCTCGCTGCATCTTCAAGGGAGACCTTCCAATTTAAACAGGAACTTCAGTGAGATGCATTAACCAGAGAGACCCTTTGATTAACAACAGACAGGACAATGGTTGGGACTTAGTATCACATGTTTTCACCCTTTTACCTTGCCTGTTACAAAGCAATCTGGTTATGTCCTCATGCATGCACGAGATTGTTGGTACATACCCCAGGATTGGTTAATTAAGGTAGGTTTACCATACACCAATCACTGTGGCCCATTTGGCTTTAAAGAGGGCTGAGAACCGATTTTGGCAGATCATCTGAAGTCTTCACCAGAAGCAGAGAGGAGAACTCATCCTTGGACCCTGGCTGAAGGCACAGTATGCCTTACATCTTCTGCCAGTGAAGGAAGGCCAGGATTTTCAAAGAGGGAAGCAAGATCCCACCCCTAAACATGTCCCAGGGAACAGAGGGAGATCCAGAACTCAGAGGATCTCCGAGCCGCTCCAGAACCGGTACCCAGCAGCACACTGTGTGCCCTGTTAGGCTCTGCAGCAAGTTTCCTGGATAGGGGGTGCCAGAAGGTCTCCGAACCAAGAACAACACAGCTGCCTGCCACCACTCCTCAGCTTTGGGCCATCCACCTTAAAGGACAACACAATGTCATTGTCTTGATGAGCATCTCCAGACGTCCGCCTTATAGGACAGTTTCGAGCCAGTCGTGTTCCTCGAGCAGCAACCGACTGCAACGCTAACCGATGTCAAGCCGCAGTTGCTTAAAGTCATTCAAGACATCTTGACCAGTGCTTCAGAACCGCCGATCAGCACTGCGACAATGACTCCTGACCCTGAGCCGCTGTGTAGGCCAGCCTGCAGCCATTCGCCCAGCTTCGATTGCCAAACCATCTTGCCGCCTGATACCTGCAGCTGACTCCTGTCTTGAACTCTGTCCCAGAAGCCGGCAAGGCTCCATAAAGCTGAGTGGACCCTGTCGAGCACTAAAAATACCTTCAGCACGATGTACATTGTAGTTCTGTCCCCCTGGTCCTTCCCAGAAGGCCCCTAGAGACATATTAAGACCCATTCCTACCTTGGTGCTGAAGCCAAGTAACCTTAAACTGTTGTGATTTTCATGCATACCGACTACCATTCTGTCAGTATCCAGAACGCATCCCTTTTCCTTCTTTGAAACTGTCTGTCCTCTGCATTCCTTTACAGGGTGGCTTGTATTTCGTTGTGTTGCTAGAACTGTCTGTTGTAATATAAATAAAGTAAAAATGTTTGATACAACCTTGATTCGACAGACCCTTTTATCATTGGGTAATAATTGTATTTTTGCTGTATTGCAACTAACCAACGATCCACAACCTTTCGGAGATAAGCCTGCCGTTCTGTCCACATTACCAAAATTGGACAAGGAGGTTTATAAGTTGCTTGTTATTCCAATCTGTTCATATCCCTTCTGGTGCATTAGAGGTTTGGGGATGACTGATGGTTTAGAAATCGATATTCACCCCTAGACTACTGGTACTCCGGAAGTTGATTCGTCACAGGGAGAGTATGCAGTGGAAATGGAGGGTTGAAATCAGGTGGCAGTGCCTAGTCCAGTAGTGGAAGAGAGTGGAAGTAACATCAATGCCGGCTAGCTGTCTAAGGATTGTTTGAAAATACATTGAAATGAAATGAGCAGCAACCACATGTTCAGGATGGCATCGCAAAGTCGTCACTGCAAAGAGGCTTTGCTGGAGATAGGCCTTCTCAACAGAAGTGGAAATGAGGAGGGTTGAGTTTGGAGGAGTTGCTAGGTGGAGCTGCACATTCCTTTAGACATGGTGAGAGGGTGTACCTTTACTGCTGGCATTGGGACCTGAACACTAGGATATAATCCGGCTGAAGCACTTGCCAGAAAAAGTATGATTGTATGAACACCTCCAATGTTTCAACTTGTTTTGCAGTATAGTGCGCTATCTTCTATTGTCTCAAATAGATGTCTCCTTTCCCCCATCCCATCCTATTTGTTTTATCTGGTCACCACAAGACATCACACACCATATTGTCTGATGTGAAGAATGTCATCTCTGTTATCCTTCACCTATTACCATAACAGATTGGTAATGTGCTCTGTTGCTCTTTGCCTCACCGTATGCAATATCAAAGACTAAGGGTTTTGAACAGGCTGAGTCGAAGAATGAACCTTAAATGGCCAAAAAGTCTCCGGCAGAAGGCTGGATATGACTCCATAAATTTCAAGGGAATCCTGATGTCTACGGATCGTAAACGCAAGTGCTGAGTTGGGGTTGAGACAACCTCAGTAAGTTGTGCCTTGGTACTTGCATTCTCACAAGGTCTATCTAAGCTCAATTGCTGAGGATGTTTTAAGCCATTTCAGCAAAGCAGACAAAAAAGAAATATTTAGAAAATGGCTGCCATGGAATGGAAAACGAAGTCTGTTGTCCTTTTTCAAGGCGGCAATTGAACAAAATCTTTTAAAAAGTAAACAAAGAAGATGGCCACCATGGAATGGGAGAGGGGACTGCACATAGTCCATTCTCCCTTTCCATGGTGATGTGTCTCTGATCGGGAACACCAAGGTCAGAATAAATAAGGACATTGACAAATACAATGCAATTAGAAAAAAAAAGCATTACAAGCGTGGAAAGAGCCTATCTTAGTCCTCAAAGAGGCTATCGGCTTGTACAAGTCATTCATTATAAAGTAAAATGTTATAAAGAAGAACCTTTTGTGGTTAGTGGCCAACGCTCACCTTGCGCGGCTGCACCTGCTTTTCAGTACTATCAGTAGCGGCTAAGGCTTGGCAAACTCAGTGCAAAAGTACCAGACAATCATGTGGTCAGGAACATAGTCTGAATCCAACAATACAAGGCAACATTCCATCCCAGGAACTAACACCACTCTCACTGGTAACCATGCTATTTTATGACCTTTGCCCGCAAAAGTGCACCAGCATCCTTCGCACTCACTCCAAGCAACATTACCTATCATTCTCGGGTCTGTACCCTTCTCGATCCTAGCATCTTCCTGCTTGGTGGCCGCCATGGAAATTGTAAAATGACTCATGGTTGAGTTGTCATCACCATTTTGAGTGGGGCCATCTTGGTTTGTAGGCTTTTAAAAGGAATTTGGCATACACAAAGCCAATTTACTTTTAATAAAACAGCCATTAACAGCCTAGATTTTTGCACAGGGTAGTAAAAGCATTCATGATCATATGGTAGTAGTCTGTTAGTGGCGCTATACCTTTGCTTGCATGGATATATAACCTCGGGCTAAGAGGCCATCACTGGTCTAGTAAGCCCTACACCACTGCAACTGAAATTCACTCTCTAGTTTAAATGTCGAAAAAGATGAGCATGGCAGTTTTAAGAAGATTCACTATTTTCTTGTATAATGGCCTTTTTTTTGCGGAGAATGCAGAATTGTTTTGATCACAGACTCCTCCGATTTTAGAAATGACTTCTAGATTTTGAAAATGTATTGACAGTTCCAGCAGATTTCCTTTCTGTAACTATAGACTATGAAATTTATATCTCTGCAGATGTTCACAGTTCTCTGTAGATTTGGACTACCTTTACATGAACCAAGCTGATAAGCCAACTTCTGGCAGATCTTTCACTTATATCAATATCTGCTAATTGGTTTAACATTACCAACATTTCCTTTGGCCATCCCTTCATTGATCCTTTGAAAATGTTATCAATATCAATCAATTACAGGCAAGAGTGCTCTGGGATTTCCAGGCAGGTCTGATGCATCACTGCGTATGCTCAGAAGACTCCTAAACATTAGAGCATTCAGTACATTGTCCAGCCCCAGTCACTACGATCACAGCTTGTTATTTATTTATTTATTTATTTATTTATTTATTTATTTATTTATCTATCTATTTGGCATTTATAAAGGACACCTAACCCTTAGGCATCAAGGCGCTTATAATATTCCAGATACTATAGCTAATAGTAATGACCTTGATAGCATTATCACATATTAATATTACACTTGATGCTGAATTTATTCTGATCCTAAGGGATGTAATGAATTGGCAGCGACTTTGTGGTGCTGTGTTTGTTACTGGGGTTTCCTCCATGCACCCCTGCCCTTGAATACCTGAAGGGAGGGAGGGAATAGCAAGATAGCTTTGCTGTGAAGTTTATGAATGCAGATCGGGAATATTGTGAGCTCTGCATGCCTGTCTGTTTCTAGGGACCATGTGCCCCGCACACAGAGGCATTTGTATCCAGTTGGGAGACTTACATGCCCGTGGAGCTGGGGTGCATTGTTGCAACAGGGATGTGAACATTGAATGAAGAGGTGTAGCATTCTATTGTTTGATGACTACTAGAATTGGTGTCCTAGTGCTGCGAAGTGATTGCAAATCCCAGATGGCACTGTATAAATGTACTATACACAAATACATATATTGTGATTGGGTAAGTTGGTATGAGTGCAATGTGTTTCAGCCCAGAGGTTGAGATTGTTAGTGTTGGGGTCTTACTTGCAGGCCCCATGGGTAACTTGGCAATCCATCTGCTGTGGTGATGGGGACGTTTGAGTAGTGCTGCCCTTCGGGTATGGTAATTGTGAGGAAATGTCCTTAGGCACACATGGGCGTGCTGGTATCTCTGGCACTGGACAGTGTGCAGCTACTGCTCCTAGAGGATGGTGGGGGCACACAGGGAGGGGCAGAAGATTTAGGGAGCATGCAGCAGAGTGGACCAAGTAGACAGTGGTTGAACATAATTCCTGAGCAGAGTTTGGAGCAGTTATTGCATAGATAGCAGGTCCTGGTGGGGTCCCTAGGAGCAGCTCAGCAGGCTACAAGGACACGGTGCAACTCCTTGGAGCATGTCATGTGATTTACTTTGGGCATCAGAGAACAAAACCACAGTAATATAATAATTTCATTTGGCACGAGGGCATGAAAATACAATCTGACACTAGGGAGCAAAACCCGTGCGGGGTAAATTTACAGTGGGACACAACGAAGCGAAATTAGAGAGCAGCCAATGGGAGCAAATCCCATCGGGCAACTTCTCCCACCTTAATGGTAATCAGTTTATTATTCTTAGAAGAATTAAGGGCAGTGAGCCCGGCTAGGATGGAAACCTACCAGTGCCGCTTGAACACAGACGTCTGCATCTAGACCTTTTCATACTGAGCTATCTTATGGGCTGAAAGACAGACAATTTAGGTGAGCAACAGCATACCTGTTTTATGGAAGTGATAGATTGTCTCTTTCATTCAGGCTGGTTGCCAGCCTCACAGCCCCATTGCCCACCAGTTGCAGGAGCTTGCTGTCTCACTTGGGTTGGTCCAGGTCAATTTCATTGCAGCAATCCAGCGTTAAAAGGGTTGCAAGAGCAGGGCTGTTCCTATCCTAGGACTCATGGAGGACAGTGACTTGTACAAGTTATTCAATATGAGGTAAAAGGTAAAAGTTGCATACAGAAGAACCATTCGTGGATAGTGGCAACGCTCGGTTTGTCTATTTGAACTAAAACATTCGACATAATCACATTTGATCAAATTTATTCATCCTTTATTTTGGTTTAAAATGTGGGGGGAGACCCCCCCGGAACCCTCCCCACTTCCCCTCAAACCAATCTATACCTTTCCTCACCCCATACACATATTTAATTAAATTTTACCCCAAAAAAGGTCAAGAAATTTAGATCAAATGTTTTAGGTCAAATGTTTTTAGGTCAATTATGCTAATACCGCAAGGGTTAGCTCGCTCGGCTGCCGCCGCTTCAGTGCCATCTCCAGAGGCTAAGGCTTGGCAAACACAAGGCAGCAATTAAACAATTCTACCCTTACCTTTCGCCAGCCTAATGCTGCCACTTCCTTGTTACAGCTTCTAAAATGAGAACAGTTTGGACGGGTGTTGAAGGATGGGCAGTAGATTTGGCCTCTGGGTCTCAAAAGTGGTAAGTGATGCAGCTCAAAACGAACAAAGATGTTGCAGTTGCTCCCTGTGGAGCAGTTAACTTAGTGGTGGAGATGGGAGGAAAGGCCTGGCTAGATGCTCCGGCTTGGGCCAAGGTATCCAAAATGCGGCATTTGACCCTCCCATTGTTGGTAATACACATTTGCACCCCTGTGATGCATAACGTCTCACAGAAGTGCTAAACTAGGGGAGTGACTGCAGCATCTCTCAGCTTGGTTTCTATCCGCCTAGTAGAAGCTGCACGCCAGCCTCCCAAGTTTCTAGGACTCAAATCAAAATCTCGCAGGGGCTGGAAAAAGCTCAGGTTATATCCTGGCCTGAAATCAGCCAGAAACACCCAAGAGGTCTGATAGGTTTCTAGCTGAGGACGGTGCTATGCTTTCCATCCCCTGTATGTGGAAGGCTTCAGTCCCATTACCAGCAATGAAAGCTCAAGAATCTTGGGTTTTCTTCGGGGTCAAACAGGGTCAATCCCTGACTCTGTGACCACGCCCATGGTCATCACCTCCAACATTTCAGAAACCCTCTCAAGGCTTCATTAGAGCACTGCAAAGGCTTCTTCTGGTGCATGTAACAGAGTTGGCACCAGAACATTGGAACAAATTATGGTTTTCTCTAGGGTATGTTCTTGGTTCTCATAAAGAGCAGAGGTCTTAGACCCATCCTGGATATAAATCAGTTCTGGTCAGTGGAATAATTTCACATGGTAACTCTGGATCACATTCTGGAGCTGATGCCCCTCTGTTGCCCTGTTACTAATTGGCCTTTGTGGCTTGTCTAATACAGATTGTGCACTCCCGACTGTCTCTCTCTCTCTCTCTCTCTCTCTCTCTCTCTCTCTCTCTCTCTCTCTCTCTCTCTCTGCCTCTCTCTCTCTCTCTCTCTTTCTGTCTCTATCTCTCTCTCTTTTCTCTGGAATACCATCCTAACACCCTAGGTTTAAAGAGGCGTGTTCCTCTTGTTAGGGTGGCCCCCAGGCAGGTAGAGCCTTTTGCTCGGAGTCCACAGGTGCAAAACTCATGGAAGGCCTAACTCCTTCCCAGTCCAAAAGAATGTAAGGTCCAGACAAATAGCAAGGTACAACTGGGGTTTATTACTGCCAACAAACCACAGGGATGATATGCACAGAGGGAAGTTCGGGCACCTCTCGAAGAACTCTGGCTTGCAGGCCAGTTTTGGTAACGAGTTGCGTCACAACTTACGTCATATTCCGGGCCCTTCTACAAAAACCTAACTCCACTATGACTAGGTTGCTGAGTGGTAGTTCTCCAATAGGAGCCCATATAGAGGTCAGTTCATTGGACTAGGCCACGTCAGGTGTCAGGCTCGGACCATCCCCAAAAATTGGTACAAACTAATTGCTACAGTGTGTGGACCCCGCGATTGGTCAGTGATCCCAGCTACCCAGCCCTAGGGCTATGAATTCTGATTGGGACAAACTCAGTTTCCAGTCCGCTAGACACCTGTTCTCGGTGCATGTGCAACTATGTGTTTGTGATGTGCAACAATGTGTCTGTGGCATAATCGTGTGTAAACCATTACTGCCATGTGAGCGCTCCATATCCCAACACAGAACTGTAACTTGAGTGAAGCAAATTTGTTTCAACCATTGTCTGGTCCAGGAGACGGTTTGCTCTTCCCAGTCACCAAATCGTGGCTCCTCATCTGCTCGGCTGGATCACGTGCTTGGAGACCACGTTTGTGAGCACAGGAGTTCTGAATTATTCTGTATTTGTTGGAGTACGTGCCTCTCCTGCAACCGGTGTTACTTCGGTTCAGCGTGAGGAATGTCACTTGTAACATTGTGACCCTGGCAGTGGCATCGTTCCCACCGTGGTTGTTCTGCTTGTACAGCATTCTGTGTGGCTCAAGGTTTCTCTAAGACGATCATGGCCTACCAGATTTTCCTAAACCATGGTCTGGCTTCTACTGTGTGCACCCTCCATAGTATCCATAGGTTATTGCGTCATGGTAGTCAGGTCCCTCGAGTGCTCCTGCCATACCATGGGGTGATTTGCATGTAAACATCTGCAAGCATTTACACAAGCCCTTCTTGCTTCTTGTGTTCCTGTGTGGCTGCTGCAAGACTAATGGCAAAATAATAAACGTGCAGACAGTATGTATACGTCACTGTCCTCTAACTCATAGAGCTGTACGCATGTGTTCTTTGTGTAGTTGGGTGTGTCAGTGTCCCGGATATGCTGATGGCATATGTGCTTCATGTCTGACGAAGCTATGGCGTTGTGATGTCTCTATTGACTTGAGTGATGGCTTCTTGGCATGGTAGTCGATTTTGTCCATGTAGCTGACTCCAGCTCCCTCCTGCGCGTCTTCCTCCACTCTGGGTGGTGTTCGTACTGCTCCTGGGTTGTAGAGTCTGGTGAGAGGGTATCTCTCGTGGTAATTGTTCATCGGGGGAGCAGTGGGAATTGGTGTGAGTTCATACGATCGGCAGCCATATTATCTTTGGTCCTTTTTCCGGCTAGAGGGTCTTCCCCGGGACGGGAGGCGTACTCTGACCTTCCCTCTTCACTCCTTTCTCTTTTTAGTTTTAGCTATTTGGTGGTGCTAACGCGCCACCTATAATTAGAAACTATTGCATTAGAGTATGGCATACGAGGAGGGACACACAGATTGTGGGTGTTGTTTGGTTATTTACCCACCCTTTCACTGCCCATGGCCATGCTAATCTCTATGGCAATTCCCATCCACTTCCCGCCTCTTCCAGCCCACAATGCATCCTGCTGGGATCCCTTTGAAATACCTTTTTTTCAACCCTTACCATCAAACTTTGTGCTCAAAGTGTCAGGCATAGGTTTTTAAAGCAGTCTTCTGAGGATTGATGACTTACTTGATGCTGAAGCGTGCTACGAGTGTAATAGAAATGTCTTAACACGGTCTGCCTTCAGCCACTTTATGTAAAAGCATTATGCACCTCTTCACTGAAGTCCTGCTCAAAACAGCATTGTCAAAGCAAGCAGTTTAGGCTTGTATATATGTATTAGGCAGTGTATTAGGCGTATGCCCTGGGGTTTGCACCATTTTGCAGATGCTACCATTGATAGCCAGTTAATGCCACTACCACAGTGCCATGGCAAATACATTTCCCATGCCTACACAAAATCCAGAACTGTTGGCATTTCCAATACTTGCTTAATAAAGGTACAAGTAGTGAGATTGTGTCAGTGAGTCAACTGATTCAGGAGTCAGCTTTCCCCTTAGGGTTCTTCTTTTCTCAAATGGCTTCAGCTCCTCCCCAGTTGCGTGGCTGCTGATTTCATGGTCCCAGCTCCTCCCCAGTTGCGTGGCTGCTTATTTCATGTACCCAGCTTCTCCCCTGTTGCGCGGCTGCTTTTTTCATGTACCCAGCTCCTCCCAAGTTGCACAGCTGCTTATTTCATGTACCCAGCTTCTCCCCAGTTGCGCGGCTGCTGATTTCATGTACCCACCTCTTCCCCTGTTGTGCGGCTGCTTATTTCATGTACCCAGCTTCTCCCCAGTTGCGCGGCTGCTTATTTCATGTACCCAGCTCCTCCCCAGTTGCGCAGCTGCATATTTCATGTTCCCAGCTCCTCCCCAGTTGCGCAGCTGCATATTTCATGTTCCCAGCTCCTTCCCAGTTGTGCAGCTGCCTATTTCATGTTCCCAGCTCCTCCCCAGTTGCGCAGCTGCATATTTCATGTACCCAGCTCCTTCCCAGTTGCGCAGCTGCTTATTTCATGTACCCAGCTTCTCCCCAGTTGCGCGGCTGCTTATTTCATGTACCCAGCTCCTCCCCAGTTGCGCAGCTGCATATTTCATGTTCCCAGCTCCTTCCCAGTTGTGCAGCTGCATATTTCATGTACCAAGCTTCTCCCCTGTTGCGCGGCTGCTTTTTTCATGTACCCAGCTCCTCCCAAGTTGCACAGCTGCTTATTTCATGTACCCAGCTTCTCCCCAGTTGCGCGGCTGCTGATTTCATGTACCCACCTCTTCCCCTGTTGCGCGGCTGCTTATTTCATGTACCCAGCTTCTCCCCAGTTGCGCGGCTGCTTATTTCATGTACCCAGCTCCTCCCCAATTGCGCAGCTGCATATTTCATGTTCCCAGCTCCTTCCCAGTTGTGCAGCTGCATATTTCCTTCCCAGTTGCGCGGCTGCTTATTTCATGTACCCAGCTTCTCCCCAGTTGCGCGGCTGCTTATTTCATGTACCCAGCTCCTCCCCAGTTGCGCAGCTCCATATTTCATGTTCCCAGCTCCTTCCCAGTTGTGCAGCTGCATATTTCATGTACCAAGCTTCTCCCCTGTTGCGCGGCTGCTTTTTTCATGTACCCAGCTCCTCCCAAGTTGCACAGCTGCTTATTTCATGTACCCAGCTTCTCCCCAGTTGTGCGGCTGCTGATTTCATGTACCCACCTCTTCCCCTGTTGCGCGGCTGCTTATTTCATGTACCCAGCTTCTCCCCAGTTGCGCGGCTGCTTATTTCATGTACCCAGCTCCTCCCCAATTGCGCAGCTGCATATTTCATGTTCCCAGCTCCTTCCCAGTTGTGCAGCTGCATATTTCATGTTCCCAGCTCCTCCCCAGTTGCGCAGCTGCATATTTCATGTTCCCAGCTTCTCCCCAGTTGCACGGCTGCTTATTTCATGTACCCAGCTCCTCCCCAGTTGCGCGGCTGCTTATTTCATGTACCCAGCTCCTCCCCAGTTGCGCAGCTGCATATTTCATGTTCCCAGCTCCTTCCCAGTTGTGCAGCTGCATATTTCATGTACCCAGCTCCTCCCCAGTTGTGTGGCTGGTGAGTTCATGTTCCCAGCACATCCCCATTTGTGTGTCTGCTAATTTCATGTGCCTGCAGGTGATGGGCATATTTTACTGATGGAGCTTATCCACTCCACCGCCCAGCAGCCTGAGGTTACACGAATACCATCTGCCATGTTGCCATCATGGCGCCCTATGAATAAGGCCATTGGCTCCCTAGCGTCTGTGTAAGTTCTTATTCATGATTCAGGTACCTCTGCACTGAGCTCAATCCTTGGCTACATGTTTTTCCTGACTGACGTACATTTTATTTACCTCTGGCTCACAGTCCTTGTTGACGCTTGCTCAGCCAATGCCTGTGCATCGAACCAACATTGGGTGCTGAATTAAGTGTGAAATCTCCAGCTTGTTCTGTATACCTTACAGTAATTCCAGCAGTACTTAATTTGTTTGGGGGTGGAGGGGGGGGGGCTTGCCAGGGCTCAGCCCAGCACTTATCTTTAAGCCCAGCTTGATTATGTTGTGGTGTTTTGGCAACTTTATTATTTTAACTGTCAGTCGGTCATAGTAACATAACCATCGACAGCAGTTTGCACTAATGGCCAGGGTCCCTGCATCCTGGGCTGCCTCATTGTTATTCACAAAACGGAGGACCCAAGTCTGCAGGGTAGGACTATTGATTAATTTTGATGAAATACAATGAGTTGGACGGTGACAATCCTGGACACTGATGCTGGCCATGTCCGCACACTGCACACTTATCCTGCATGACATTGCTGCAAATTCTCTAGTGTAATAACCCGCAGGTTGAGTTGACCACAACAGGACAGTCACCAGCCAACAGCCCCAACACAGGCGAAAAAAGTCAGCGCTAAGACCATATCCAACAGGAGAGCCAGTCATGAGTGCCAACCTATGCAAGCCAAACTTGCTGCAGTGTTTGGCAGGCAGTTGCATACATCCCTCCATCAATTTACCATAGGAGGAAAGCGTTTTTCCTCTTTTTTCCTGTGGATAGATGGTTAACATGCTCCACTTGGCACCAATAGGATTAGAGCAAAATGTTAACAATGATGTGTTTTAACGAAACACTTACATATTTTATTTATTTCAAGACAAAACTAATAAGTTATGTTGATTTCATCCTCAATGAACCAGTGGGAGTTGGAGCTTTAACCCCAATTATGTTGACACTTATCGAGCAGCCTTGCGACACTGCATGGAGCAACAGTGGGTGGTGTGAACAGTAGACAGGAGCTTCCCCTCCCCCACCCAAGAAAATATTTGGGCCCTGGCACTTATTTTCTTACAAATTAAGAACTGATTCTGGAGGTAATTTTCCAGGCGTATTTCCCGCTCTGAGCATGGGGCTGTCTTCTGTTGATCCGTAGGAATCAGGGCACAAACAAATGGTCCATAGTGTTGAAACATGTCGGTTCAATTTCTGTTTTTAAGTAGACAATAATATTTGCATTGAACTTTATTTTAAAATATTCTGCTTTGGACGTTTATAAATCTATGCTCACAGGCATAGGCTTTTAGTCAAGTTCAGATTGTAAAGTCTGCGAGAAATCCCCCTCTTTTGTTTGAAAGTGATATGAAAGTTGTTAAAAATGGTGCACTCTCTTTTACAAGCAGGGTGGGTGTCTCCTATAAGATGACTATAGGGAAGTTGTAAACATAAATAGCATTTACTTGCAGAACTATAAAGCATGTCTTGTAAAAATGTACATTCTAATGTAATTGAGGATGTCCTCTGTTCCCTCTGGAAACCCCCTTCTATCAAAAACAGTGGTTCTGGCTTCAGACCAAAGGAACTAACATCACCTTCCTTTCTTATACAGCATATATTTCGGTATTAGCCTAACTGAGTGATTATAATCGATTGAATGGTACAATTGGCTGAATTCGGCCAGTGGCATTCGATCGATTATAAAACATACGAACATGTGGAGCGGGTTTTGTGGGTGTGTCCCCCGCCCCTCCCATGTTCAGTATGTTTGGCTTTGGGAGTTGCGGCGGTGTCCCCCGTTTCCTCAGAATGGGAGGCGGGGGTCCAAAAAAAAAAAAAGAAAAAGGAAAAAAGAAGAAAAGGGAACCCTTTGCCGTCAGATCCGACCCGCGTTATGATATGATATGATATTGCATTTATAATGCGCCTATACACAAGTGTTTAGTGGGAAGGATCTGAAGCCGCAGGGTTGCTGTGGACCTGGAGGCGAACATGCAGGTAAGTAGGGTCAGGGAGGGCATTTTGGGTAAATGTGTGTATGGATTTGGGTTGTTTCTTAGTCTGATAATTGTTTGCATGCGAGCAGATTAATTTCGAACAGTTCGCCTCAAACAATTATCAGGTGAACAAACAACCTGAAACCTATATTTCCCCTGTCTGGCATGATGGCTTTTTGCTGATATTGATTATCGCTGTACTCTAAGATTGCCCAAGGAAGCAATTATAAAGATTTACCATAGGCTGGGACGTCGTAAAGGTACAACTATGTACCTACTTTGTGATGTGTGTCTTGAGTGCCAGGAATATGGGCAGTTATGCATGCCATGCGTGCCTGGCAATGATTCCAGTGCACATATATCATGTTAGTGGTCGAGCATCCCACTAATATGGCCGGTCAGTGGCATGATATAAAAAGGATGCGTGAGCACCCTTCTTCCCACTCTGGTTTGTGCTATACTGAACTCATAGACTTGTACCTCGAGTTTGTAGCGACCAGACGCCTCTATAGCAGGATTCACAAGGTAAAGCAGTATCATATTGAAATTCAATTTAATATTGGCTGGATGGGGTTACCCCTCCTATTATGATGCCTGCAACATCTATCAAGTGAATAACCAGCTAAACACAACACACTATAATAGTGTAAGTACTCCCTGCACAGACGTCGGTACACTGATTGTAGGTTCCTTTCACCAGGCCAAAGAAATCACCCCCGGAGTAAGATCCACCCACACTCACAAGAAGGGATTGAAACATGTAGGGCAGAATCATTGGGTCCAAGACAATTTACAACAGGAAATAGTGATATACATAGGACCCTACTATGAAACCATTGAATGCCTTTTTCACCGGTTGTCATATATGTCATGGTGTGGTGATCTGAGCAAAACTGTTGTAATTGCTCAATAATTGCACAGATTTACATTTTTGCACAGCATTGCCTTGCACGGCACTGTTTGCACCTTATGTATTGTGGTACCTGGGCTGCTTAATTGTGATGAATTTTGAATAGCTTTTTTGATTGACCAGAATACATTGTATTTTAACATTTTCTACGAGGTGACCATAATTTATTAGTCATATAGTGTATTTAGGTATTATTATTTTTTCCTCATACACTGTTCATTAGGGGACCTATTTAACCTGATGAGGGTAGTTTGATGTGTTTGTACTGAAATCATAGATGTGTCATGTCATGGGAGTGGCGTGGATTTTGTGCTAGGATTTTGGTATATTGCATAAGGTAAATCAATTTTAGCTTTAAGCTGTAAGACAGCTACAATTACTTTAGGAGGGAAAAGAGAAATGTGAGATGTTTGCCAAAGATGAGTTGGGAATCAGTAGATCCTATGTCTGGCTAGATGAACTTTTGGGAAGACAAGAAACAGACACCCGCCGAAGCTATATACGGGGCAAGGTGGCGAAACACACAGATCCTGATGGGCATGTGTACACTTTGATCCTCATTAGCATGTTGTCGTGCCTCTATGTAGCTGAAGGAACTTCCAGAATTGCCACCAGAAATGCGCACTACCTTTAGTTTGCGCATATTTTGCTAATCAATCAATCCAACACTTGTATAGCGCTAATAATCACCAGAGCATCAAACGATGGCAGAAATGCAGATGGAAAAGACTGACCAGGATTTAACCAAACACATATTTTTTCAGAAGCTTTTTGAAGAGATTAATATCTGAAATCTTATGGAGTGAAAGAAGCAGTGATTTCCAAAATGTTTGGCTGTCTACTGAAAAAGCTTGGCCTCCACCACGTTCTCGTCTATAGAAAGGGACTTTAAGCAGGCCCATAGATGCAGCGTGCACCTGATAACTAGGACAGTAAAGCGCAATCTTTTCCCGTAAAATTAAGCATCAATTTCCTTGAATGGCTCTCAAAATAATACAGAGGGTCTTAAACTGTGTGGAGGCCTTTACAGTCAGCCAATGTAGCTCCCAATGAGCTACTGTCACAGAGGCCGCATAGGGAATATCTTTTGTCAAGGGAGCTGCAGTATGTTGTAATACCTGCAGTCGATCTAAAAGGAAAGCAGGCTGGCCCAACAGGACTGCATTGCAATAATCCTCAGAACCAAGCTATGCGGTCTAGTGTTTTGGGTGTGGTAGTTTAGGGACTACTTTAACTGGACTATTTTGTTGGGGATTTTTAAACCACACCCGAGCAAGACAACACGCTTCGCGTTACTTTGCAACTTGCAACGTGACGCTCACCGTGTCCAGCTATTCCCTCGAACCTCGGAGAAGCAGAACCTGCAAGGAGACAGAAGGAACATCATTAGCAGCAGCATCTTACCTGCAGTCTTCATCTTTAGTTACTCGCAGCTCCTGAGAACAGCTTTCCTTGGATCTGCACACCTCCCGGACTGCACGGCCTGAAAGAGGAAGATAGAGGCAACATTAAGGAAGCAGAATTGACATTGCAAATTACGAACTGCTCAAAAGGATTACCTGGCTGTTTGAATCCAAGTGATTTGACCGAATGAACCGAAAACAAAGTGCTTGAATGACCAAATGTTCGAACACTTTGTTTTCGGACACTTCAGCTCCGATAATTTGTTAAAACACACATTCTCTCACACACACACACACACACGCACACACACACACACACACACACACACACACAACACACCCATAACACCCCCGCCACCCACACCCCCAGCATACCCCCACCCACACCACCAACATAAAGAAACCCCACTTACCTTCACCTTCACGCTGGTTCCTGCAGCACCAGTTCCCTTTCACTTCTGTGAATGGGAACTGGCGCTGCAGGCTCCTTTTCTTTTCTTGTTTTTATTTTATTTTTTTTCTGCAGGGGTGTCCCCCGCATCCCCCGCTCACTATACCATAAAGTATAGTGAGCACGGCAATGCGGGGGACACCCGAGCAGCCCCTGTTTTTTTTTAATGCTACCACCAGAGGATCGAACCTTTGGTGTTCGATCCTTTGGTGGTAGCATTTTTAGAACTTTTGGTCGTGTCAACCGTTTTTTTTCAGTCATTTCGACCTAAACCGGCTGTTCGCCTCTCGGCTGGCACCACTCCAGAAATTCCACACGTGCTGAAGAACACTGCGACCTGCAAGGAAAGAAAACAAAACAGGTTAGCAAAGGCAAGCCATCGCAGCTCTGCACATAGCGCTTACTTACCGCATCATAGCGCTCTTAAAGTGCCATCATTTACCAGCGGGGCTCAACCAAGCCAGTTCGCCGCGCTGAAGCTCTGCATACCTAAGGGAGAAAAAGAGACATTATTAAACAAAGAGAGGCATGCAGGATAGCAACAATACTAAAGAACAGCAATAAGACCTACCTGAACAATATCAAACGGGCCGGCGTCAGTGAAGTAACTGGACCGCACACGCCCACGAAAGACAACGTGCCCCCGCAAAGAAGGCAGGATGGAGAGCACGCCTAACTCTGCCACAAGGTGAGGAGAGGGCCCCTGAGGTGCTGAAATCATATGGGGGTGGAGGGAGGATACTTACACTGGTCGGCCAGTCTTGAACACAGTCCTCCTGTATTTTCAGGCAGAACCTTCCCCGCAGACCACATCTGGGCAAAACTGAGAAGCATACCAGCGAGTACCCCGGCTGGGTGGCGTCCCTGTGGATACCAGGTGAGCGTAACAGAATGCGAAGAATACCGTAACAAATCCACCTGGGCGCCATGGAAACATCAGAAATGGACCAATTGGCCCAATTACTAGGTGAGCTTCGTGCTGAGGTTCATTCTGTCCGACAAGAGACTAATGCTCTCCGGAGAAACTTGCTAGTGACCAAAGATCGTACAGAGGAGATCAGTAGTCAGATCCTGCAATCACAGGCAGGGCAGACTCCTCTGCCTGGGAGCAACCCACTGATGCAAAACCCCACCTTACCATCTACTACCCCCACTCCAGTACAGATCACGTTACCTGGAACAGTTCCCCTGGCACCACCGGAAAGGTTCTCAGGCGACCCATGGAAATATTCGGCATTCATCAATCAGAGTCGCCTTCATTTTCTTTGTAGGCCTGGAGCATTTCCAAACGACCAAGCTCGGGTAGCTTTTGTCTTATCATACCTGAGTGGTAGTGCAGCAGATTGGTCAGTGCTGTTGGTGACAAATGACGATCCACTATTACATGACTTTGTGGGGTTCCAGAGAGAAATGGAAAAACTTTTTGCTCGCCATACCCAGGAACAAGCAGTAGACAATGAACTCTTGTCCCTCCGACAGGGGAATCAGGACTTGTTAACGTAGATTGCTACCTTCAACAGACTGGTTGCCGAAGCTAGGTGGCCAGAAAACAAAAGAACCACGTTATTCCATCAAGGCTTACAAGGCGAATTAAAGGACATCTTAGCATAGGTGGTTGATCCACCCAGAGACTGTGCCGAATTCATAAATCTGGTTGTGCAGCTAGACCACAGGTTGCAGGATTGAAAAGCAGACCGGTCTAAGATGGACTCTCGGACCGTGTATGTTCGACCAAGGGAAAACACACCCTATGTACCTGAAAATGCTGTTGAACCCAAGCAGATTGGAGGGATACGGCCTCTATTAACAAAACAAGAGTGGGACAAAAGAAGACAACAACTTTGTTTGTATTGTGGGAAACCAGGACATTTCCTGAAGGACTGTCCAGTAAAATCCCCAAGAAGAACAGATGGGGCCACAGAGAAGGATGAAGCTAAGGAATCGGAACGCTACCAAGCTCGACAAACGTAGAGGTCAGTTTGTCGAGTGAGAAGAAAGAGTTGCTGACCTCGCACTTTGCAATACCAGTGATCTTAATTAACCACCAACAGTCATCAAGAATGCATGCCGTTGAAGCATACATCGATAGCGGAGCAGTTGGAAATTATATTAATCAAGAATTGGCAGCAGAGATTGGGCTTCCTTTGTGTTCTAAGCCAACTATGTATAAGGTAACCACCGTGGATGGGACAGAAATCGCTTCCGGACCAGTAACCCAGTGCACAGCCAGGGTAACCTTGCTGTGCCAGGACGGACATCGGGAGTCTATTTCATTTGATCTCATCAGTGCACCTCAGTTCAGGCTAATACTAGGGATGCCATGGTTGGTTGCTCACAACACTATGATAGACTGGCGGGCACAAAAATTAACCTTCCCCAGTGACTGCTCCCCTGCTTGCTATTACCAAGAGGAAAAACCCGATGTCTGTATCCCCATAACTCCCAGAGCGACAGTATGAACCCTGGGAGCAACTAATACCTTGCCAAGTGAATACCTTGATTTCCAGGATGTACTCCGAAAGGGCAAAGCCAACACATTGCCGCCGCAGAGGCCCTATGACTGTCAGATCGACCTTGTTCCTGGTGCACAAATCCCTTGCGGCAGGATCTATGCTCTCACAGAACCGGAAAACCTTCATTTGAAATCCTATTCAGACCAGTACCTTGCAAACGGATTAATCCGTCCTTCGAAGTCCCCTGCAGCCAGTCCTTTGTTCTTCGTACCGAAAAAGGAAGGGGACTTGAGAACCTGTATTGACTACTGCTCATTGAACCAGATCACCGTGAAGAACCGCTACCCCTTCCCACTTATCCCTGAGATGCTAGACCAAGTTACAGATGCCCAGATGTATACCAAAATGGACCTTCGAGGAGCGTACCAACTGGTCCTAGTCAGAAAAGGAGATGAATGGAAAACCGCCTTCCGTACTAAGTACGGCTTGTTTGAATATCAAGTCATGTCCTTCGGGTTATGCAACGCTCCTGCGGCATTCCAATATTTCATGAATGACGTCTTAAGGGAGTTAATTGATGTGTGCACCTTATTGTACATAGATGACATCTTAGTATACTCAGCCTCGAAACAAGATCACGTCAGGCACGTTTGTTCAGTCCTCACCAAGCTCCGTCAACATCGCTTGTTTGAAAAGCTTGAATAATGCTTTTTTCACGTCACCAAAGTGGAGTTTCTTGGTTTTATCCTTACTCCAGGAGGCATCAGAATGGACGTGCACAAGGTAGATGCCATTCTGGAATGGCCTTCACCAACGTCTCTGAAAGGGGTACAAAGCATGCTGGGCTTTGGGAACTTCTAACGCCGGTTCATCCCAGACTTCTCTCAGGTTGCGCACCCAATCACAGTACTATTATGAAAAAACAATAAAAAGTTTGCTTGGACCGAAGAAGCAGAAGAAGCCTTTCAGGAATTTAAACGAAGGTTTACCTCAGCTCCAATCCTGTGACATCCTCGTCCAGACCTCCCTTATGTCGTTGAAACTGATGCGTCTCGCAATGGGGGCTGTCCTTTCACAGAGAGACCTCGAAACCGGCCAGCTACATCCTGTGGCCTTCTGGTCGAAAAAGTTCTCACCTCCAGAGATTAATTATGCCATCACGGACAAGGAACTCCTGGCTATCAAATCCGCCTTTAAAGCCTGGAGGCACTACCTTCTGGGGGCCAGACACACCATTACAGTCATCAGAGACAACCGAAACCTGCAATATCTCAAAACAGCCCAGTCCTCGTGCCAATTACGGTGGCTCCTTTTCTTCGCCGAATATGATTATGTAATCACATTTCGACCAGGAGTCAGAAATGGAAAGGCGGGTGCCTTATCTCGCGTAGGCATAGATTAAATGGTATATACAACTCCAGACCCAGTACCTATTATACCTGAAGACAAACTCTTGGGTATCACGACAGCCTTAACACAAGCAGAACTACGAAAAGAAATCCAATGGACAATGAATCCTGATGCCTTCCTTGCATGGCAAACTCAAGGAGAACAATATACCATCAAGGACCATCTACCCTTTTTTAGGGATTGCCTATATGTACCCAAGAAGGAATTACAACAGCATATTATTTCAAACTATCATGATTCACTGATCGAAGGGCATCCTGGGATCGCCAAAACCCTAGCTAAGGTGAAAGAGAACTTTTGGTGGCCTACTTGGCGTAAGGACATCATTCAGTATATTCAGTCCTGCGGTGTCTGCTCACAAAATAAATCACAGAAACAAAAAAACATCTGATCTCCTACAACCATTGGACATTCCTCCAGTTCCATGGCACACTCTTTCCCTTGACTTCATCACTGATCTACCGCCAAGCCAAGGGTTCAACACCATCCTTGTAGTTGTGGACCTATTCTCGAAGATGGCCCATTTTATTCCTCTCAAAGGCCTCCCAGACTCAGCCACTTTAGCAGAAGTGTTCCTGGAGGGCGTGGTTAAGCTACATGGCTTCCCTTCGGTTCTGGTCTCTGATCGAGGCAGCCAGTTTGTTTCTAACTTCTGGAAAAAATGTTGTTCAATGGCGCAGATCGACATTCAGCTATCTACCAGTCACCATCCCCAAACGGACGCCAAACCGAGAGAACCAATCAGACACTCGAGCAATATTTACGGTGCATGCTGCACCACGAACAAAGGAATTGGAAAGACCTACTATGGATAGCCGAATATGCATATAACAATTCTTTGCATTCAAGCACGGGCCAAATGCCCTTCTATACCCTTTATGGCAGACATTCACGTACCTCTGAACTAGACCAAAACCTCAATATGTAACAGCACCATGCACACAGTGGCTTCAACATAGCCTGGAATGACCTTTGACTATTCATGTGCTGTTGCTAGGTCTGGAAAAGATCCGGGGCTGTGCTAATGTCGGGACTGTCGGGGCACAGGGCTAGCTAGACTTTTGGTTGTAGCCCCTGAGCTTCTATCCAGGGCTACAGCCAAAAAAAAGACCTGGGGCTATAGCCGCACTCAACTCCCTCCAGCCCCCATAGCAACTCCTCTGGTCTGCTGACTGGGCTTCCTGGGATGCCCACAAAAGAGTGTGCACGGGAAGGCTCAAAGAAGACTGCGCACGTGAAAGAGGACGTGGCTGATGGTGGAGAGCAGGTAAGCAGGTGACCAGAGTGGTGGAGAGGGGTACCGGCAGTCACGTGGGTGGTGTCCGGAAAAGTGGACAGCAGGGGAAAAAAGGTTTGGGACAGTAACAGAATGAGTGGATGGTGAGTTATAAGGGCACGGTTAGGGGGTTCCAGGTGCAAAACAAGCTGATTATAACCGGAGTGTAGGAAGAGAACAGGAGGGGTGTTCATGCCTGTTCAGTCCCCGGTACAGGCTGCTTCGAAATAAGGAGTCGCATAGCAAAATTGCCCTTATTTTGGAGTGGCATCTACCAGGTGACCAAGGGACTTTGAACCCATTATTGAGGGTCAGTTGCCATACATTTCTGGGATGTGCATTATAAAGTTGCAATAAGAGGTAAGTGTCAGGGAAAACTAGATGAATCAGGCTGCTGAAAGCATAGGGCACATTTCCATGAAGCACTCCTGTGCCTGCCCTCAAGATGGCAGGATTAGAAAGAGAAGACAGACCCTTCTTAGTTTTGGCTATTAACCAACACTATTGCATGAACTAAAGATAGGAGGACTAGGGATGTACGGAGGGACACACAGACTGTTGGCATTGTATGTTTATTTACACACCCGCTGTTTGCCTATGAACCTTCTCATCCCTATGGCCGTTCACAATCATTGCATGCGACTCCACATCAAAAACAAACCTTTTGGTCCTCTTTTTTGCAGATCTATCCTGCCGTAATATCAAACTTTGTACTGGGGCCTGCTGGTGATTTTTCGAAGCGGTCGTCTGAAAGTGAATGGCTTAATTGACGAGGTAAACTAGTCCCTCTGTAATAAAAGTGTCTTAACCAGAAATGCCTGAGACTTCTATATATATAGGCAACATGGGTACACTTGCACCGAATCATTTGGCTGAAGTCCTTTTAAAAATAAGCTTCGTCAAAGCCAATAGTTTTTCTTTTTGTGTACAGTTATTAGATAGGCATTTGCCAGGCACTGCCATCATATTCCCAAGTACTCATACCATTTTCCAGCTGTTGACAACTCATGGCTAGGTGGTACTATGCCATGCATGAGGGCTTTGTCAATGCTTGCATTTTTATTTATTGACATACACACATGCATGTGATGAAATAATATTAAATACATGAATATGAAATATTAAACACAACAGAGCTTAGCTAGTTTCATTCATTGAAATCACTATGCATAATGAAGTTCAGCTGAATAATAATACATTATACCTGCCTCTCATATTCTCCTACAATAGACAACAGCCTATAAGTTCCTAACAGAAAACCGAACAAGTGAATAATGGCTGTTCTAATACATGATACACAGGGCGCAGTTCCGAAAACGGAATTCTTGCATCTAGTACGGAAAGTGGGAAAAGAGAAAATCAGTGGCATATGCAGAACTCTAGAAAGTAATTCACGTTTAAGAACTAGGATGAGAGGAATGGAGAATCCCAATCAACAGTTGAAACTGAACCTGGTGCTGATGATGTGAAGCAGTTACATCAAGCAAAAACCAAAGCAGCAGCAGCGACCACACAAGAGCACATTCTATAAATATGAATTTAATTTTAATGTAATTGTTTTTTATAATACGCCTAATACCGTACCTGAGTTCGGTTTCTAAGCGCAGATCCAGGATTTGAAACTCTGTTGCTCTGCGTGGGGTTGCCCCTGTGTTATCCTCTGTTCAGCACAAAGGATCTGGAGCTTTTGTATTCAGCTGTTCCCCTCAATACACCTTCCAATGGCACCTGCCAACAAGCATAGAAGAAATACTACCAACAATATACATGAAGGATTTACTGCTGCCAGCTTGGCACAGAAAGAGTGCTTTAGCACTGTGTGATATCAGTGGTGTGTTACCACATAGCAGCCGCGGCCGCCATATCCAAGACCTCTCTATTATTTTCAGGAATAGCATAAAGACTATGGTGGACACAAGCATAGTGTAGCTTAAGTTCTTTTAAAGTAGTAGGGTATCCTTTATTAGAACCCTTGGAGGGGGTGCCAGCCAATCAGGCGGCTAGGAACATGGGCTGAATTTCCAGATGTTAACCGACTTTCCAAACCACATGATGGCTGCTTTCCCCATCCACCATCTTCCCCTCACCCCCGAACCCTTTTTTAACAAATCCCCTCTCCTCAATTACCTCTACTTCCTTCTTCTTCATGCGTGAGGCTGCCATTGAAAGGGACGAGGGGCTCTCAGCTTCCCTTTCCATGGTGGCCATCTTTGAACAGTCTTTTCATGCCGTGAACGGGACGCCACGAGGCAACCCATTCACGGAATGAAAATACTTAAATTCGCCCCTTTTTAGCCCATGGGTTGTGTGCTAATTGCATTAAGCACCCGTTCCAAAGTGTGGAACTGGTGGTAACATACCAGGGCCTTTTTTTTACTTGGGCATTTAACTCGGGCCGCCGGGCTGTTTCCACCCGTTCCAGCCCTTGCAACAGGTGCTTAACACCATAATGTGTTACGTCCATTCACACTGCTTTTAGTTAAGGCACATCTTTAGGAAGAAGAGACTTGGAGTATGCAGACACCTCTCAGAGTGTGGAGGAGTCCGTAGTAAAAATACGAATGCCTGATGTTAACACGTACTGTTAAGGAATACAAGGATGCACATTTACTTGTATTCCTAAATAGTTGTGAAGGTCTGCAATATGTGTGTGAGGCAGTAAAAGTGCCAGAAAGCTGTATGCAGTGCTGGGTTAGTGCAGGGATGGACTGCAGCATACAAGTGGCCGAGAAACAAATGAAGTGTCCCACAGTCACAAATGACACACTGCTGAATAATGCCCAAGAGGGAGTTTTTGGTAGAATGGGCCTCATTACGAATGTGCCGGTCCTGTAACACCGGTGCTGGTAAGCCTACCGACACCGTTGTTACCGGACCGGCTCACTCTGAATCTGCCTGCCAGAGTTGCTGTGCCCGGTAGGTCTGACCCTGCCGGGCAAAGCGGCCACGGTAGGCAGACTTTCACGGAAGCACCGGCACAGGTACTACGGTGCCGGTGCTTCCATGTTCCCCACTCCCATAGAGTCCCATAGGACTCCATGGGAATGGTGAACAACATTTTACTGGCACCTGACTTCCTGGTTCGCCGGGTTTTGTAATGACCCAGTGTTTCCGGCAAGCCAGGCGCCAGTAAAATGTCCAAGTCCAGCGGCAACCTGCCAGTTTTAACGGCATGGTTACCGCCAGATCGTAATGAGGTCCATTATCTTGAAAAAGTGCATTTTAAAGAGTATGGAAGTCATTGGAAGTTTTCTGGTGCAGTAAAAATGCTAGTAAAAGTGCTAGTAAAAACATCACGGGCACTTTTACCACACCGGGAAACTACAGGTTTGCCAGTGTGGGATACCAGATTTTCCTCCAGCCAACGGATGGATGTGAAACAGTCCACCACCAGCAACAAACTGCCACAATTACTGGCACTGGTAATACCGGTGCCGGTAATTCAGGTACTTCCCTCCATGGAGTTCTAACGGGACTCCATGGAATGGGGAACAACCAGCATTCCCGCCACCTTTACTATCCCGGAAATAGCGGCATATCAGAGGGCGGGAATGCTAATTCCATTTGGTTGTATCCCACCGGCATTATCAACGGGATACCACCAAACTTGTAACAACACCCTATGTGTTCAGTAAAACTGGCCAAAACTACCAGCTGCACAGTGAAGCATCTCCTCGCACTGGGCCAATTTGGATAGAAAAGCTGTCTCACACAGTGTGTTGGGTCTGCACTTTGGGCGTTGCACTATTGCCCTGTAGGCCAGTCAGAGCCTGGGTGAAGGCTTGCAGCCATCCCACCTAAGACCGGCAGCTGCTGTGTACATTCTGCAGTCTTGACAGAACTGGAAAGCAGATTTATTGATACCCAGTCCAGGAGGACTTCCTGTGAAGAAAGGAGTTTGCAAAAGGCTTTGAGCAAATATTTAGATACCAGTTGCTTTCCGCACTCTTTCTTTGAGTAGCTGTGACTTAGCCCTGAGCAGAGCACCTGCAGCAATGATTACATCAAAGTATAACAGGAGCCACTCAGGATTGCTACATGATGCCAAAATACAGGGGTGTTGCTAGGTCTGGAAAAGTTCTGTGGCTTAGCTAATGTCGTGACTCGAGGCTAGCCAACCTTTTGGTTGTAGACACTGAGCTTCTATGGGGCCTAAGACCCAGGGCTATAGTCCCCCTTCCCCCAGGCCCTCCAGCATAATTATTCCTTCTTCGGGGGAATGCACTTGTCCTGAACTTCATGGGACACCCTAACGTAACACGCTATATAAGCATTAACGTAATTTCAGCAAAATGCCTGGGGTAGCGGAAGTGACATCACATGAGCTTGACCTCTGATGACATCACAGGAAGTGATGTCATTTTACCCCATTTTACCCCATCATGGGAAACGACAGAGCATGACCTTTCACCCCTTCAATGAATCTAGAAATTACTGTATAGAATTTCAAAAAGACAAATTGTTATTCCTATTCTTTCTTATTTAGGGTCACTGCTCAAAGGGTTACACTTGTAGAACCCCCTGTTTTTTTTTTTAAGAGCCCTCAACAA
Organism: Ambystoma mexicanum; assembly: GCF_040938575.1. Classification (NCBI taxonomy): domain Eukaryota; kingdom Metazoa; phylum Chordata; class Amphibia; order Caudata; family Ambystomatidae; genus Ambystoma; species Ambystoma mexicanum. Next base: position 198,892,418 of record NC_090938.1, read on the forward strand.
ATATTTAATTCCAGCCACTCCAGAAACAAAGAGACACATGGCACTGGTCACAATCCAGGAGATTCAATGTAAACATTAAAAAAATGTGCGACCCCTGGAGACCCCCAAATGACGTCCCTGGACCTTGCATAGCTGAACCTGTCAAGGTTATAATGTATGTGGCTTTATAGAAATGGAGCATGCTGCACTTTTGATTACAGGATATTGGACGAAATTACTATTTTAGAGTCACTGAATAAGGGTCACGTGCAAATTATGGTCTGGCCTGCAGTTTACTAACTTATTTTAGACACATTTTTTCTCATCTGTTATCCTGAAGAGGAATACAAAGTTGTACGTGATGATTGTAAATTCTATTTCCTGCACTACTTAACGACTAGGAATTCCCTTGAGCTTTATTCCAGTTCATGACTTTTAGCTTTTTTGTGAGTCGGCGACTACTTATAGGCAAATCAGTCGTGATGCCGCCTCCTTTTTGAGTGGTAGCATTTCGGCGGTAATAGGTTGTGTCCTGAAATGAATTGGTGTGGATTTTGGGCGTAGTGGATAGTGGTTCTCATCAGTCTTGATGCCACCTCCTTTAAGAGTGTAATGTAATGTAATATATCATTTGTATAGTGCCTAAGTGCCATTGGAATACCCTCAAAGCACTGAAGGTGAACGCCTTTGGAGGACCGAAGTCCGAGGTATGAGAAATTGTTTCGAGGTGTTTAGAATGTGTTTTTGCATTTTAGCCAGTGCAAAGTTAAGTAGGGGTGACAAGGTCCCTGCAAGCGACCCATGTAGAACTCCCTAGTGGATGGGTGCTGTGAATGCTGTCAGGAGAGTATGCAAGTCAAGGAGATTGATCAGGTGTCCAGCTAGACCACATTTTTGTCTTGGGACTTATCTGCATTCTAGTGGCAGAGCGGTTCTATGTCATTTTATCGGCATTCATTCCTTCAAAGTCATTTACTTTGAAGAAAATATGCCAAAATAACTCATCAAATTTTTTTACCCCAAGTACCTGACCACCCCTTTTAATCCCTTACCCCCACACGCCTACATAATTCAATGTGTTTTTTTCAGTAAATTACTTCGAAGGAATGCCTGTCGGCAAAACGACAGGACAACGGCAGAGGTGATTTGTGATAGGAGATCAGGTAGCGGATGGTTGCATTTGAGTGTGGGTGGCCGTTCCCTGGGGGTATAAGGCTATCCTCCATTTAGATGGAGTGCGATACGTACCCATGACTCATAGCTGATTATCATTTTGGCAGTGTGCTGGTCCTGTCATGCGTGTCTACTCGAATCCTTTCTGTTCATGTTCAGTACTTTCTTGGAGTCTCCTTAAGTGACTCATTGATGGCCCTGCCTACCTGTCCGAGACTGAATTAGGTCACTCAGGATGCAGGAGGGAAAAGGCAGGTCTTGTGTGCCTTCCAGAAGGCGAGGTGATCCGCTAGGCGGATGCTAAAAGGGATAGAGTTCCATATTGTGGGTGCTTGCACAGAGAAGGCGGTACCCCCTATTCTGGTCAATTTGGCAGAGGGATGACAAGGAGGGGAGCTATGCCTAATCTCAGGCTTCTGTTGGGTCTGTGGGGGGTGTACTTGAGTTGTAGATATTCTGAGCCTGTGTTGTACAGAGCAGGGTGCGTGATGCACATAGCCATGATGGTGGACCAACGGAGCCAGTGAAGGACACAGAGGGAGGGTGTGATGTACTCTTTAGGGTCTACGGCCAGGAGGAGCTTGACAACAGTGTTTTTTGACCTGTTGGAGTTTTCTGAGTTGAGATGCTGGGGCGCCCAGGAATAGGGAGTTGGCATAGTCAAGGCATAGTCAAGGTGAGAGAAGACGATGGTCGTAATTGCGGTCACTCTATGGGGGTAGGGGATATATGGGATGATGAGTCAGAGAATATGACGATGTAGATAGAATGATTTTGACCAAGTGTTGATGTGATGTGATAGTGTCAGATCTGCGTTATGGTCCATTCAAGGTTCTATACTGTGTTGGAGGTGGGGAGGATCAAGGGAGGATGGGCAAGGGGTAGGTTGGGGGAAAAGGGACATTGTCTCTGACATCATGATTGCAGTTTTTCCGGGGTTGAAGAAGAGGTATTTAGCTGTCATCCATGGTCGCTATCAGTGAGTCATGCAGCAAATTCAGGGGAGGGGTTGGAAGTGTCATTTGGGATCTTGAAGATGATTTGGGTGTCATCTGCAGAGTTGTAGCATGACAGGCCGTATGAATTGATGAGAGCAGGGAGGGGCATGAGGCAGCGGTTAAACAGCAAGAGTGATAGGCAGGTACTCAGTGGTACTCCATTGGTGACCATGTGCAGAATCGAGGAGAAGGATGGTGTCTGCGTAATTTGGGATTTGTTGGAGAGGAAGGTGGATATCACGTCAATGCTGCGTCCCTGATGCCTAGAGACTGTATTCTCTCCATGAGGGTGCAGTGGTCAATGGTGTAAAAGGCCGCAGAGAGGTGCAGGAGGATAAGTAAGGCACGAACTTCGAGTGAATGAGGGGTGAGTAAACAGTATGGCCACTAAAGTGTCGCTGAGGGATTCAGCACAATTTCGGTAGTATCCTGGGGATCTGTATACGAGTAAAAACTGAAATAAGAGTGGGCGTCATGAGAAATTTCACTAGGCGAGATTTACATTCTGCGTCGCAGGCTTGTTTCTTGGAGTGTGAAATGCTGAGGCAGGTATTGTGGAGCATGGCAATTCTGCACACCCTGCTGGTTCTGCTGTGCATGATAAGGGTGTGACCCAGGGCAGTAGTGAGGGATGACCGGTGTATTCCAAGAGCACTTCCCATCTGCTGCTGCCAGCAATGGATGAGGAGGAGAAAGAGGACAGAGACCATATGGGTGGTCCACATGTTAGTTGAAGGAACAGCAAACAGGATGTCAGTGATAATCTGGAGGAAGCATTGATGAAGATGTCTGTAATGGCCAAACCAGTGTTGGATTTTAGGAGTGATTTTCTTAGGTTCTTCCTTCCAGATTTTCTGAGAAAGGGAGGGTGGGAGATGGAGAAACTGTTAGAAAAGATAGGGTAGACGGGGAGCACCATGGGGGCAGGGAGAAAGGGGGTGTCAGAGGAAAGCGAAGAGAGGGTCACAGGCAATATGCAACAGTAGAATTCACCAGATGGCCAAATAGACAGAAAACAATGGGTACACTGGAAGTGCCCAGATTTACAGATCAATGACAAGATTGTAAACGTACTTAAATTCGAATTTTGCAGAAAAGCACTCTAATGCACACAAAAACAAAATGGCTGCACAGATGGAAGATATTGTGGGGGAGAGGTCACGTGGGTATCTTCTAGGATCGGATATGGGTCATGGTGCTGACATCCAGGGGAGCAGTGCTGGGACTGCCTGGAATCAGTACCAGAGTGTTGTATGACAGGCTGAAGAGCAATATTACTGGGTTTTATGTGAGGTGGGGGAGACCACGAAGGTGAGGGGGAATGTCAATGGACTGGGGAACAGAGTTGAACAGCTCTGGGTAGTGCAGTGTCTGTGTTTTGAGGGATTCTTCAGAGTAAGTGCTGTGTGTGTTTGAGGGTCGACAGAGCTGTTACTTGAGGGGTAATTGCTAGGGAAGCATTGGCTGCGTTTAGGGATGGAAATGAGGCGACGTGGCTGAGTGGATGTGGTGAGGGGGGTTGAGAACATAATAGGTGTTCAAGAGTGGGTGAATAGGGAGAGTTCTGTGAGGGTGCAGGTGGAATGGGAGGGTTTCGAGGGAGACCTGTATAGAAGGTGCGCAGGGGTTGGTCTGGGAATTCTGGGGGAGGGATGTGTTCTCCCCGAGTCAACTGGATGCGGTTGGAGCAGCAGTGTGTAGGGGTAGGGTCTGGCTGAGGGCGTGGCCAGTTTCTGGTTCACCAGAGTAACCCTCTGCTGCTTGGCACTGCTGAGGATAAGCTGCCTCAGCCATGTGTGTTGGGGGGGGGGGGTGAAGAGAGTCAAGGGGCCCATAAGCAGCCTTAGTTAGATGAGACATCCATGCCAGCTGTCAGAAAGTGAGATCATCTATTATGTGGTGTACTGTGTATGCTCGCGTGAGGAGGAACAGAAGGTCAGGAGTGAGGGTTGAGAGAAGCAACAACAAATTTCTATGGAGAAGATGTAGGCCTATAGCACTGATCTTGAGGGAGGAAATAGATTTGGGTGGCCCCAAGCAGTAAATTGGTTTAAAATGGCACCTACAGCACTAACCGTGTTGGAAAAGACGCAGGGTAGTGGTGCAAACAGTAGCAAGGTTAAAGGGACACTTAACATTTAGAAATCGCACATGACACTAGCCGTTTGGGAAAAGATTCAGGGCAGTGGCACAAACAGTAGCTAAATTCAAGAGACACATTTACAAATTGCAGACCTACGGCACTACCCATGAGGGAAAATATGTAGGGTAGTAGCGCACACAGTAGCTAGGTTCTAGATACACTTAACGTTTAAAAATGTCTCGTTCATTAACTGAGTGTTGCAGCAGACAGGGGATATGGGTCTGGTTGGGACTGGGGGATCCAGGGTGAACAGGCAAACAGGTGACGGATGTGGCCAGGGAGGTGCCCTTTGCCTATGCCCTTACTCTTACTCGGCTACTCAGCCAAGCCTGCCTTGTGTAAGTGATGATATCCAGACAGTAAGCTGGTCAGATAGCACAGCAAGTAGAGTGCTTGCTTTGACATCTGTGCAGAGCCTGTTGTCGCAGGTTCGAATCCCAGCAGGGCCAAACTCAGCCTTTCATCCTTTCGAGGTCGATAAATGAGCACCACATACTGTCAGATACCTGATGTTTCGTAGTGCTATATTAATGCTAATTATTATTATCATGCAAGTTCTGAGCCACATGAACCTTCTAGCCAGTCAATCTGGCTCTATGAGGCGGGCAGTCGGAGTGGGGAAGAGATGTGCCTGGGCAAGGTTTGTAGCCATGCAGTCTAGGCGTGGATTGCACAAATAAAGTATACGATCAGGATGGAAAAGCTCTGATAATCCCTCCATGCACCGCCAAAAGGAATGGGAAGAAAGTTAGAGAGAGGGGCTTTCCTTCCTGAGCCTTCTCTGAGCTCCGGGCAATGTGATCCTTCTAGCCAGCGAGCGGGCGGAAGCATTGGCAGGATAAAAGTTAGTTTCCAGAGAAGACTTGGTGTGGATTTTGGGCTTAGTGGATTGTGGTTCTCGTCAGTCTTGATGCCATCTTCTTCTGGCCCATGTAATAATATCGCCGCAAAAATGTCACCCTGCAATAATAGGGCCTTTTTTTGCGGCGATATTACTTCATGGAACGGGAAGAAGGTGGACAACCCCACAAACCCTGCTCCCATTTAAAACTAATTTTAACCCCATCAATAATGTTGCCTATGCCATTTCCCGACGACCATGTATATGGTGACATTATTGGTGGGGATAATATTACCTGATACCCTTCTTGCTGAGTGGTAGCAAGGAAGGAGTAATAGGTTGTGTCCTGTGATTAATAGTTGTGGATTGTGGGCTTAGCACATAGTGGGTCTCGTAGTCAGCCTTATGCCACTGCCTTTCAGAGTGGTAGCATAGAAGGAGTAATAGCCTCTTAGCGGAGAACAATACATGTTGGTAGTGCCCGAAGTGGGTAGTGTTTCTCCACGTACATGCACTGTCTGAGATCTACTTCAAAAGAGCGCTCTTCAGATGTTAGGACGAAGAGCATCTGTAATTTCTTCACAATGAAGAAATAGGTTTCCAATGACCATGCACAGGGACAACTATATTAGTGTTTTATAGCAGCAAAGAGGGGCTTTCCAAGGACTCCCCAAGGCCTCAGCACAAGCATCTCGGGGCCTGGGTTGGCTAACTGGGTTTAGATAAGAGTACAACCCCTTCTGTTGACCTATTGGTGATGATTTGTTGTTTTATAATCAAGATTTAGTAGACGTAATCAGCAATATTTGTGACTCTGACATGGCAGCCATCTTGCCTGGCAGGACCTTCCATGTTTGCCGGTAAACCTGTTCAGCCCTGCACACAAATGTCACTTCTGTTGACCCAACTGCATTATAATAAGGACACGAATCCTCAGTGAGATTGGATAGTTCTTTTAGCCATGCCAACTGCCAACCAAGCTTGCTCTCAAGTCCAGGACTCACTGTAGTTTGTAATCAGAAGCTGGGGAAACGCCCTTCCCAACTGTTACAAATCCCATGGTTGAGTATCATGACAATAGGATTTTCTGTTTACGAGCCAGGTTACATATAATCCTTGAATTAAAATCAACCACGAGCTCCTTCTTTCTCACTCTTACTTTCTAAGAGTCTTTCCTGGTGAGTTGAACATTGTGGCTGGGCGTGGGGGAGAGAGGCGCAGGAGTGCTCACTTGCTGCCCAGGGGAATGAACAGCCTTCCACTTCTCAGCGGGCTTGGAACACCAGCATTAGCACACGTTCCAAGCTCCCTGATTGACTCAGAGACCCCTTTCCCACTCCAGGGTGCTAATTACAAGGGTGTGGGGGGCCATTAAACTCCAAGTCCCAGCATGCAATAGGAAAACACAATCCAGACTGGCCCGAAGTGTTACGTATGGAACTGGAAATCCTGGCAGATATGAGTAGCCAAACATTGGTGGTCTGTGTAGAAAATACAGTGGATGACAGTGAGATAGAGAGGGGACTGTAGGAGGTTGCCTCTGCCTGACTAAAGACTGATCAAGAAGTGTTCAGTCGCCAGCCTATGACTGTCAGGCGAAGCTGCTGGACTGATATGGGGATCTCCACACCGCAGCCACTTGAGAAATAGCAACTCTTTGGACAGGCTGAGCCTGCAACACACAGTATGGAGCACACAGGTCTATGAGACGATGATGCTTTATGAGGGATGTATGTCCTTACTTCTTCTACATTCACTTCACCATACATTCACTTTGTCACATTTACCTCTTTGTACCTATACTTCTTCTGTCTTTCACTTATTCCAGCATTCACTTGATCATTTTTAGGGTAAGACTCCCCCCGTACCTCTCTTCTTTTATCAACAATATTCTTCCCCTACTCACCCCCTGACCCGCACCCTAAGCTTGCAGTTAGCCTTAACATACCCATTGCCATCTTGACAATGTGAAGCTACAGATGAAGTAAAGGTAAGAAGAAGTAAATGCATCAAGAAGTAAATGTCTGATGAAGTGAATGCAGAAGAGGTCAGTGTAGAAGACTTTTTTGGGCAAAATAAGGGGGGGATGCCCCTTGTAGATACATCGAAATTGGAGAAGATTGACAGTTCACCCCTAAACACTTAATAGAGGAGGCGGCTGGCAGATTTTATTTTCACTGGGAAAATGGAAGTAGTTATGGATCAGTGCTGGTTCCTGAAACGGTGGTGGTGAGTACGGTGCTGGCCAACAGTGATGCACTAATCCTCACAAACTATCTACGGGAGTGACGCACTGGCTGGACTTCCTTAAAACGACCCAAAGAATAAAATAAGCCAGGGTGAAACGCAACACAAAGGAAAAACCTCAAGAAAGGCACGTTAAGTGTGGGAGGGCACACTCGCACAGGTCGTGACCCGCCCAGGTCCAAAGAATCCATTGAGATAGACTGTGCATGTAGATAGAACCCCATTTAGGCCTTTTAGTGATGCTCTGTATCAGTGTCATGGAAATTATAAGATGCCAAAGATAGCAGGATATACTGTCCATTGTAATGCTATAAGATCCAAATGTTTAACATTGCTGTACACTTGTCTCACTCTTCTTTATTATTGTTAAACTTATCAATACTATTTGATCAATGTCACTGTCTATTAGTAATGCTTACTGGCTTCCACAGTACAGCATTTTCTATAGTCTCCGTTTCCAGTCCATTGAAGCCAATTGTGCTCCCTGTTTTCAAGATGGCCGCTCAGAAGTCCATTCACATGCAGTGAGTATAAAAGGGACACATTTACTTAGTCAGCGCGTATGACAAATTAAATGGTGTTATTGTTGTTCGCGGGGAACGGAGCAGAAGACCCATGATCTACCACGTAGGTTTGCAATTTGTGTATGCTGCACTTTTGGTAAGTAAGAAAAGTACGCCATAAGAAGTGTCTACATAGATAATTTGAATCTATGAGTCAGTCGCACCGCATTTACATTGGCACAGAAGCATCGCCCCAGGTTGCAATGCTACCAACGTGTGCTTGCAGATGTTCAGGAGGCATCCCTCTTGGGTAGTTCCTCATAACTCTTGCATCACTATTTCAGGGAGGAAGGTTGTGAATGGTGACATTTGCACAGTGATAGGTGTGCCCTGCTATATAATGGTACTTTCACCTTAGGCACGGCCGCTTTTATTGGGGAAGCTATCTGCGAACACTTTATGGCTTCTAAACAACTGTAATTGCGCATTTACTAGAAAAGTTGCATGACCTAACCTACAGCACATGTTGCACAATGTGCACCGTTGCTGCAGAGATTGAAACATGGTCTGCATGACATTATAAGTGTAATGTTTTTGACCTCATAATGTACAAAATATAGGGATGATGAATGCACATTCTGCACAGAGCTCTATAATTACAGCATGGCCATGAGCATGTGTGAGGACATGAAAGGGCAGCCTGCAAGTCCAAGGGCAAAAACACTGCAAGAATCAGGTCAGTTATAGGTGATTGATTCCAAGGTGAAGAAAGCAGGTTAGATATAAGCGCTTCTTGTTGGCTCAATAAAGGGGCTGTCTAAAACATGTTCTTTATTATGTTCACACATTTGCAGAGATTCCCACTGTCATCAGAAAAAAAGAGGATTTCAAGTAAATCTTTCATATCAAGCCAAGAAATTAACTTCGACTCACAAATTACATCCTATCTCTGTAGCTGAATCAGTCACAGACACCTATTTCTTCATACTTAAAAAAACAAAATGAGTAACATTGTTAGCTAGGTAAGGAATATGTACAGGAATGAGTCACGTGTGTCTTATTTTCAACCGGGGTCGGACTGGGTCTTAAATTGTCTCGGGCACCAATGAAAACGTGGCCCACAGTTGCAAATGTCTATTCATTCCTGTTGTGACACTGTTTGAATAGTAAGTAGTAAGCAAGGGGGAGGTTCTTGATAAAATGTGATACACATTGTGTATTTTAAAGAATATTTATTCAGCAACACTGGCCAAAACTCTAGCCGCAGAGTGGATTACTCATCAAAGAGGCCCAAATTGGGCAGAAAAGTGCCAATTTGGCCCACAAAACTGGCCCACAACAGCATTTTGTGTTTTTGGTTCGGCCATGGGCCTATTGCCCTATAGGCCAGTCCAAGCCTGTTTTCAACACAGAAAATGCACAACTCTTTTTTTTTTACAAGAACATAGTATTAACAGTGACAGTAGAACATGTAACAGAGAGTAACAGAGAGACTGTGGAGTGCAAGAGTAACCCACAGAGCTCAGACTTAAACTCGGTTGTAAATTGAAACTGAGATATCGGTCATTACAGTCACTTCTCGAAAGTAAGGCTGCAAAACTCAAAAAGCTGAAATACACTAATGAACATTTCTCACATCGTTCAGAACACTCTGTCACTCTAAATCCTTGTGGTTAATAGGTCAAGCTTTAATCCAAAATGAAAGAAGATAAATTGTCAAAGTAAATTTGAGCTAATGTCAGTCTTATCTTCCAAAGGTTAACTCTCATTTTTGCAGTAGAAATAATTATGTATTTACAACACTCTCAGAGATGTCTTCCAGGAGCCAACTTTTTTCATCCTTAGTGAATGTGTCCCTTTTTGTCTTTACCGAAACATGGGCAAGAGAAATGCAATTACAAGACAGAATCCAGATATCAATGTAATGTCCACTGTCTTCTTTTTGGTGGCCATTTACCTGCGTTATTGTGTGATTATTGTGTGATGTACATCTCCCATTAAATATCAACTTCAGAAAAAAGCATGTCTGAATACTTTCCACCAGGCAAAGATCTCACCAAAATATGTATGCATTTATGTGCATTTGTAAGGCGCTTGTACATCAAGAAATTGTGTTTCAAAGCCCTCACAGGGCAAATGGGGAGAAAACATGGGAACAAAAGGCAAATGAATATAAACTGATGACCAAGAAAGAGGTGGCCCTACTGGGCCTTCTGAGCATTCAGAACTTGCAAGGGCAGAGAGAGAGAAGGGACAGGGGAAGGGGTAATTGCTAGGAATTGCACAGAGGGAAGTGCCTGGCAGTTATTTGCAAGCAACAGTTAAGTGCCTGGCAGAGATCACTTGGTAAAGAGTGATCATCTCTCAATAGTAAGTGCAGGCTTGTGAGAACACAGGCCATTGGGTGCCTGAAGGCAAGTTCTGATAGAGGGCAATTGGGTGGAAGGCCAGGACCCAGAAGGACACATAAGGGCCCAGGCCACCAATCTCAGCGACTTTGGGGTTTAGCAAGGGAGGGAGAAGAGGAAGGAGGAGGTGAAGAGGAAAGTCTTGAGTAGCTTCTGGAATTTGAGGATATCCGGCTCAAGACGGAGAGGAAGGGGGGGTTGTTCCAGTGGAGGGAGCCAGCCGAGGAAAGAGATCAGCCACTAGCTTGCTCCTTAGAGAAACGCTTCAAATGCAGAGAGTTGGAGCCGGAGGAGCGTAAGGATCTGGAGGGAGAGTAGTTGGTGAGAGTCAGTTGAAGATAGCGTGGGCCCCAGTCCCAGAACAATATCTTTCCATTACAATTAGATTGGAAAGCATATGATATGTGTTATCCTTTCCAGGACTGGGCCCTAATTATGATGATGGTAGTAACATTAAAAACATTTGATCTGTTAATTAAATCTAATTTTAAAAATGCACTATAACTATGAGTTGGGATATCAATGGATGATTGGGGTAAAAAGAAATGACTGCATGGGGTAAATCTTTTTAAAAAAAAATATATTTGGCATTACTTTATATATTGCTTGTGCCATACATGTCCTATGCACCCCAGCTCTTGAGTTGTTTTAAAGAAATAGCATTTCAAATACCACATACATTTATGATGGTATTAATGTCTCATGTACTCATAATGCGACCTTAATGAAAAATGGAAATGGCAAAGTTTCTTCATGAGAGGCACAGTACCCGTGAACATGAGGAAGATTTCAGAATGGGATCCACTCCAATTTGTCAAATGTTAGTGCAAGAAAAAAAGTGACAACTATTTCAAAACCTTATTTATGTATCTGTCTTGTTCACGGATGCATATTTCTCTAATTTTAATAAACGGCTTTTAGATGTTTGTTTGTCTGGGAAAGCATGTGTCAAATATTACTTATCTCCAAATCAGACCATGCACATTCCCAAAAAAGTATTTTTCAGACCATATCAGGAAGACACTGTCTATATTTCGATATACAGGCTCTCGCTTTCCGGGATACATCGGGATCGTAAAACTCTCAATGCACTTAGAATGTTCCCAAACTGCTTCTTTTGTGAATTGTCTTTTACTTTGTCTTGTCATGAATGTCCAACAATATTTTCGTACCATACTGATAGTTCCCGAAGCCTATTTTCACTGCGCCCTTTCCCAATGTACAACAATGCAGTTATATAAGAAACATGATCACAGCAATTGATAAGATGCTTTCAACCTCAGGCAATGACTTGGTCAAACGTTGCCAATTATGTGAACTCACTTACATCACACTGCGACAGTACACAAAGTATTCAATAGAAAGTATTCTGTTGTTCTACTACACTTTTACTACACTTTTCGGTCTCCCAACCTCTCGACTTGCTCCCCTAAAATCTGTTTTCAATGCCTGTATTTGCATACTCTTCTGTTTGACCTTATGTGACTCTATATACTCTGCTCTTCTCTCTCTTGACTGGCTTCCTTTCCATGCACAGCTCAAATTCAACTTTTTATCCCTTGTCTTTAAATCTCTCTACGGTGCTACCCCAGATTACCTCTCCTCACTCGTCTCATTCTATATCCCTCCTGCTCTCTTCGCTCTAGTTCTCAGTTTCGTCTGGTAGTACCAGCCCCGCTGTGCCCAATCACGCTTTCGCACATTCGCTCACCTTGCTCCCATGCACTGGAATGCTCTTCCTCTTTCTCTACGCTCTATCGCTGCCTAATGTTTATGCCGCAAATTGTTGAAATCTCATCTGATTCAGGAGGGCTGATCTCAGGCTCCATTTGTCGAGCTCTCATTGTATACTATTGTACCACTTTTTATATTGTTGCTATGTTAAGCGCTTTGTATTAAGGCGATATATAAGTCCCAAATAAAAACAAATACAAGTAAAACCTCCATTGGTATCCCAATCTGCGAGTTCATTTAATAAACACAATTTCTTAGGTACAATCCAAGCTGACATGCTGCACATAAAACAAATCCATAAACACATAACACTATGAAAACAATCCATTATTTTGGTAGGAATTCTTGTCAAGCAATGGAAGTCATACGATGAAGAATATCCTCTGCTGAATAAGGTCTTAAGAGTGATATCACTTATTTTTACGCACAATTTGTTTTTATATTAGAATGTATATTCTAATGTTTTGTAGAGCATAACGTTTTCTGTAAATTAAAGATGCTTCTTAAAATATATTTCTTTTAAAAGAAAGATACCACAAGATATATATTTCTTTTTGATTGAGGAGTTGAAAAGGCACTTTGGGATAATTGAGGCAGCCTATTCAAGCAAAATGTAGCAAAATGAAGTGAGGAACTATGCGCCGGGTGTTCACCAGTTCACCTGGCATAACTGATGGCCTTAATGAAATGAGTCTACCATTATGTCACAAACATCCATGGAGTCCCAAAAGCTGCTGAATCAGGCAAGACACAAAAGTGTCACTCCCTTGTCAGAGGAAACATTTTCAGTGAAGAAGTGTGATGAAAGTCACACTTTCTCATTGCCTGTCCCTAGGAGTTATGGGTTATATGATATTTTATTTACCGCGCACCTATACACAAGGATGTCCAAGGTGGCAGGGTGCCACCACCTGTGCTGATATGCTGGACCGGAGGTAGATTGGAGGATCCCCTGGCCCACCTCCCTAAGCCTAGGTAGGTAGTCAGTGACTGCCATATGATACCAGGATAGGTTGCAGTCTTTAAGAGACCTCAGTAAGGTCAAGCTGTGGGTGTGTGCCTTTGTCCCCCAGTGAACCTCCAAAACCAGTGAGACATAAAACTGTGTGGAAGAGCCCTAAGTGCTACGTGTGTGGGATTTAGAGATATTTTAGGCAGACCGCGTACAAGACCCGTTGAATGTGTTTACAAATGATCAGGAAGAAGCCCTTATCGCAGGCTCAGGTGCTTGGATCGGAGAAAGAGCGGACCCACAGTGCGCTTACCTCCAACAAGCTTGTCCCTCCTCGTGCAAGAGTGAGAAGAAAATACAAAATGGCGGTCAGGCTCATAATCGACTCACCCTTGTGGCATCCAAACTGCTAATGGCGCTTAGAAGGAGACCAGTGGGTCACAAAGCAAATGTAGCACACCAATCATGCCACAGAAAGAGTAATGAGGCGAGACAATGGATCCAGTGAGCCAGCAGAGATACAGTGAAGTGCTTTTAGAGCCTTGTTTTTTTAAAACGTTTATTTTTGCTTTTTTCTATAACAACAACAACAAAAAAGAGATTACAACAATGTGCAGTGTGGTGTCTAACCCCCCCGACCCCTCCCTGTGACTTGAATAAAAGGTTATTCGTCGGTAATGGATTTACACTTCAATCTGCAATTAGCGTTCGAAAAGAGGACCAGAAACAAAGGGGAAAGCCAGAGATGTCTCATCGAGATTTAGTCCGGCAATGCTAGCAAATAGTTAATGTAGGGTCCCCATACGTCTGAAGGCCGCGTGTGCAGGGGTTAAGTTCTGATGAAAGATGTCTCTATATCGTGGAAGTATGGCCCGCCTTGGAGCCACGGCGGCGTTGTAGGAGGTCAACCTTTTCCCCAGGTTATAGCCACACGCCTACGTGCGAGGACTAGTAGTAGCCCAGCTAGTCTCCTCACTGGGGGCTGTAGGTCCTTGGTGTATCCCAGCATCACCACCTTTCGGAATTTGCACCAGTTGTTCCCCTACAATTAGTGATATCTTGTCTAGCACTTCTGTCCAGAATCGATGAATTGTCACGCACTCCCAAGCCAGATGGAGAAATTCTGATGGGGATTCGCTGCATCTCTCACATGCCGCTGATATGAACGAGCGTTGTCTGTGAAGCCTGGCCGGGATATGATACACTTGATGAACAGAATTAAAATGAATTTGTTTGTATCTGGAGTTTAAGGAGACCTGTGTCTGCCACAGTATGTTTGCCCAGTCTCCTCCCCCGATCGGACAGCCAAGTGTTATCTCCCATCTCTCTTTTGGGGTTGTCAGCTTGTCTGCGGTATATGTTAGTAGGTCCTTATAGATCCCTGATATCAGCCCGCCCTCTCGTTGTGTTTGAACCACTCTGTGTAGGTGTTGTCATGTGGGTGGTTGTGCCGGAAACAATGGGAAAAGTGATTTGAGAGTATGTCGGAGCAGGAAATATATGAACGTGTCGAGGGCAGAGTCTGCTCCCAGTTCCCGTGCCTGCTTGAGCGTTAGAAACTTTCCCTCTATAAATAGGTTGCCTAATGTTTCAATCTTTAGTTTGTCCGCCCACTACAAATATACCATCTCACCCTTGAGCGATATCCCTGGGATAAATCTTGCTGGGAGGAGGCAGGGGAAGTATCTGTCTGTTTGTTTTCTGTGCGATCTTTCTCCACATTTCATATGTGATTAGTATCATTGGTGGGACCCGGAGTTCACCAATGATCGCCGCTCCTAGGAGATTGGGGGTGGTCAGGGCTCGTTCAATTTGGACATGGGGTGCAATGATGTGGGTGGCATACCAGTGTCCTAGGAAGTGCACCTGTGTGGCCCAATAGTAGCATTCTAGGTCAGGTAGTGCCAATCCCCCATTGGTATTGGTTGGATAGGGATTGCATGGGCCACTCTGGCTGGCTTGTCTGTCCATACCAGCTCCAGTATTAAGCTGCATAAGTGCCGGAAGAAGCTTCCCGGCAGCATCAACGGGATGTTAATGAACAGATACATGAGCTTGGGTAGTATAACCATTTTCACTATGGAAACGCGTCCCATCAATGTGAGGGGACGGTGTTGCCATCTTGATATTTTGTCGCGTAGTGTTTCTATTGTCTTACCGTAATTGTCTTGGAAGAGTTCTTTGCGATTTCTCAACAGCATGATTCCCAGTTACCGAATCTCTGTGGACTCCCATCTGAGAGGTTTTAGAGCCCTACCTAAGGAGGGAGGTTTAGCAGGATATGTGGGTGTTTGGAAAAGGAACATTTAGAGGATCACAGAGGAGACAGCAGAAGAAGACGATATCAGGAGGCAGAAGGCTCGAGGAGGATGAACACAGCAGAGGTGAGGAAAGGAGGGGATGAGAGAGAGAAAGGAGGAGGCAGGAGGCTGGTGAGAGGAGGATGAAAAAAGTGGGGAAAGGGAAAGGGTAACATTTATAAGAGAGAGGTGGGTGGGAGGAACATAAGTTGATGAAATGAGGTGGAGGGAAGATGTGGCACCAGGGGATGCCACTTTTACCATAGAAACATGAAATTGTAATTAGGGCACCAAATAAGCACTTCATCGTGAGAGGGGTAAACATCCTTGTACCAGCCGTGGCAGGTCCTACAACAATTGTTGTCTTGTAGCCTGCCTTTAGAATTTCAGTCGAGGATGTTCTCAGTGGTCACCAGGGAAACTTGCCTGAAGGATATCAAGACAATGGAAAGTGGAGTTGCTAAGTGCAAAGTACTTTGAAACCACACTTCTCGACAGTGACTGCCCTTCTCAGTTACACCACCATTTTCCTTTCAACCAAACAAGATGAAGAGGGGCATCATCAAGCCAGAAACATGTTGCACAGATAAACATAGCCCTAGAAGTTACAAGACAAACAATCCTCTCTGATGGCTTGCACAAACAATCCTCTCTGATGGCTTGAGTAGTTATTTACAAGAAAACGGTCAGTTATCTGGCACTCAGGACACCTTCAACTGAAGTCTGGCATCTTGCCCACCAGTCTCTTCTAATCTCAGAAGCTAGAGCGTGGGCACCGTGTAACGATTATAGGCCATTGTTTCAGGTGATGGTCACCTGTGCCCACGTCCTACATCCAAGACACCCCTCAATTAAATATTGTATGTTATGTTAGGTAGTTTTTATTTTATAGCACAATGTTCTCCCTCAATTTTCATGGCGTTTGAGCACTGCCAACAATCTCTGTTGATGAGACATGCTTCTTTGCAGTTTGGCTGACCACACAGTGGGTGCTCGTTCCTAGTGCGAGGGTGGTCAGGATTTGGGCTTCTGTGATTCCTGGATGTAGGTTTTGCTGTAATCACTTACATATGTGTATTACATTGCTGTGGATTTAGTGGTGCGGCATAATGAGGTTTGAATCCTCAGTTAGAAGGGGGTGATGTGCCTGGTGGAGATTTATGGTTGGTGAGGTGTTGGTTAGGAGTGTTTAATGACTGAGGTGTGGGCTATTTTGGATCAATGGATGAGATAGTGGACTGGATGAAATATGATGGTGTATTGGAGATTGCCGGTGATGGTGGGAAGGCCAATGACGGTTGCATAGACACTAGCCACATTAATCTTGGAAGTTTTAGTGAAGAGTTGGGGAGTTTTATTAAGAAGAGATTCCAAAAGATAAGAGACTCACTCCAGTGTTCTTTAGCAACAGAGTCCTAATAAATCAGTCATCAAACTAGGGGTAGCTGTGTACTATATACCTGCGAAGAAAGGCTAGGATTGAGGACAGGACTACCAAGTACAATGCTCTGTACGGTTTGTGGAATTATACAAAACAAATCACCAATAACAACAATATGAATATGGGACAGAAATATGAAAATTTGGAGTCTTAAAGTCCACCTTAGGCACAGGCAATCTCCGCTCGATGGGATCTGGTCTGATTTGGCACTGAAAACGTCTCTAAAGACATTAAATGGTTTTCATTCTTACAGGTCTAAGATTGGGCTAGCATCCCCCTCATTCTTTTCGGAAGGCGAAAACAATGAGAATAATAGCCACAACAATCGAGAAAGAATGAGCAACATATCCCCCGAACTCACCGATTAATGTGGACGTTAACCGATATGCTATGGTCCTGGCCATGAGACTAGGCGGTGTGATGTGAACACTGGGTGGCGTTGACCTGTGGTTATCAATAACACCAGGCACCTCCTGGACCTCTAAACAGTGGCTTTGTCAGCTGAATCACCAAGAGTGGCAATTTCCCTTGATGCTGAGCAAGCACTTGGAAGAGGTCAATGGAACTTTCTGTTCATCGTGATGGGGCGGCTGGACTTCGGTGATTGTCAGGGCACTATACAAATCTACAGGAGAACGGCTGTGGGTAAATGGTGCATGTTGAGGTTTTTTCGGATTCAACATAGGACAAGTCACTGTTGCCTTTTATCCACCTTAGACTATGACCTGGCATTGGAGCCCTGGCCTGAATACACTTGACAGAACATACAGGTAAAGGGCTTCAAAGTAAATGTGAAAGAGTGAACACTGGCATCATAGACAAATGACATGCTGATCATTGCATCAGACCTATACAACACCACGCCAGCCCTCATTAACTCTCTGCAAATCTATGGGGGCGCCCAGGATGCAAGTTCCATCAGCTCTCAAGGAATTGCTCCCACAACCACACGGATGAATCGGGCATGAGATGGGCACCTGAACAGTGGAAATATCGTGGAATAATTGTCTAGAGGGAAGGCACAGGAAAAGCGAACGTGGATCTAGATCCAGTAATCGTCACACTAGAACTAATAGTGATAGTTGTGCATGTCACAAGCTATCACTGTGGGGCAAGAAGCCCCTTTTTAAGGCTTGCTGAATTTACACTGTATATTATTTAAACTGAAAGCATTGCCGTTCTATATCGGTGAAATGCAGTGATAGAAGTGCACCAAAAAAGTAGTGGAACTGTGACCCCGGCTGGGGGCAGATTAGGAAGGAACACATTTTTCAAGGGTTGCGGTCATGCTGGTGGACAGCTAATTGAGTTGAAATAGATTTCAGCTTAGCTGTAACCAATATCTGGTGCTAAAATTGAGAAGCGTGCTTTAACTTCGCAAAGAACAGTTACGGAATGGTGAAAATGGTTGCAAAAAGTAGTGGAGCTGTTAACAGTAAAAAATCAAAGTAGTAGAACACTGCTCACAACCGTTCGCGCTCACTTCGACCACTGGTGAAATCTACTGAAAGAAAAGCTGCTATTGCTTCAGCAGAGATTCCTGTGCAGTGACAGGAGACAAGGCATGAAAAGGTGCTCCAAATTGTATCTGCCCATGCATAGCGGAGATTCGGAGCACCTGGAGACCGCCACTGTGGTGACAGCAGTGCTCGGTATAGTTCAACATAACACAATATTTAATCAGTCAAATTGAAAGCTATTTAATGTGGCATCTGAGCAAGTTGCTGGAAGAGGGATCAGACCTCTGAGATATTTACGTGTCCCGGGAGTGGCCTAGGGTGGCATGTGCTTCCCCTGGAATCTGATTGGCCACCCAAGGTGCCACCCCATTATCCTGAACTATGATCATTATGTGTGTGCGTGCGCTTGTACTTCATGCCACCCAAGCATAATTCAGTGCCCCACTTGGGCAACCCCAGTCAAAAGAGTCTGGAGGCGCCACTGCCTGGCAACACCAAAATAAGTCAGCTATAGAAGGATATCATAGAAGCCATGGAACCTGCAAAGATTCTCTGCAGGAGACCTAACATGGATGATACCACCATTATGGCCACCACTCAATCGCCTAAGAACAGATGGCCCATTATGCCATTAAGCTAGTCGCTTCTGGGAAAAACCCTTTACCCATACAAATGCTCCAATTCTCGAAAGTCTGCCACTGAAGTAGTGCCAGTCCCTTGAGTTGAGGCTCAGAAAACTGAAGGGCTTGTGTTATGACTTTGGCTTCGCCTAGTGGTGGGACGATGTAATCTCCTCCATGGTGGGAAGATGAAATATCCAATTTGAAGGTACAACATGGTTTAGGGCACTGTAAGCTTGGATTGAGTTTTTGTCATCAGTGCCTGGGGCAACTACAGCGGCAGCAGATTTAAATCCTAGGCACTTGCCCAGTCAAGTAGTGGCTAACTGGAAGGGGACCGCTTGTAAAAAACCCAGAAATCGTCACTGTAACTGGAACAAGAAATATCGTAGGCGCTGGGAGGATAGATTAGGGGCAACGCGCTCGTCTTGGAAGCAAGACGATGCAGAGCAATAAAGGTTTGATCCCCGTATCTGCGCTTCGAATCCACTGGGTATTAAGCGCATTATAAATAATACATTACAATTACAAAATATATTCTACTAGGTGTCAAGAGGTACTCCTGTGACCCAAGAGACATTTTTATTGCAGATGGGAACTCTATTCATTATATTCTGTTAGCATAATGTATTTATTTATTATTTGTGTAGTCCCAAACAGCAAACCCAGGGGCATACGGGTGCTCACAAACATTGATAACTACACACAGCATGAAGAAGAAAAGACATGACACGTACCTACTACCGGCCTATGGAGACGGTACTAGTTACCAGGAAATAATCAGGCAAGGAGATAGGTTTTCCAAGGTCCAGGGAGGAGCAAGCCCACAATTCAGGTAGCAAGGCGTTCCAGATCTTAGGGGACATAGGGTCAACGGCACACTGTCTACATGTCATCAGGCTTCTTCTTGGCCCAGTCAGCGGATTAGTGAAATTGAACCTAAGTGTTCTCCATGCCAGTAGCCATGAAATCCTTTCCGATAGGTAGCTCGCGCTATTTCCAAATAGGCATTTGTGCATGAGAGTGGAAAGTCGAAAGGTTATCCGGCCTTGCACTGGTAACCAAAGGGGTGTACGCCTGGCCTGAGAGATGTGATCTCTTTTCCTTAATCCTTTGACCACTCGGACAGCACTATTCTGTGTTAGCTCTAGCTTCACAGTGTGCACTTGCTCATTCCGTACAATCAGCTACTGCAATAGTCAAGTTTAGCACCAATAATGGCCCTTGCTTTAGTAGCACAGCTTTCCTTGGACAAATAGCGTCTAATTTGACTTAGCAGTTTAAGGTAGTATGCTGATGTTGATACAGTGCTATTGACCTGAGCCTTCATTGACATATCTGAGTCTAAGTACACGCTTAAGGTTTTTACTTTCTCTGCGGTGGTGATTGCACAGCCTGTGAAGACAAAGTTTTAATACTCGCGGCCTAGTTTCTCAATTCTAAGGGCCGTCCCTGCTCAGTCTTTGAGTCATTTAAGGGCAGCCCATTTTTGGCAATCCAATGCTGAATAAGGAAGTAGACCTTATGTATTGCTTTATTTGTTACATTTAGGTAACACCCAAGACCCGGAGGTATCACAGCATTTATATTGGAGCAGGCATAAGGTAGAATTCAGTACTTATGGATACAGCAGGCATTAGTCATGTTTGTTAAACAACCATGTTTTCGCATGTTTTCTAAAGGACAGATAAGATGGCTAATTTCTGATGTCAGATGGCAGGGAATTCCAGAGAGTGGGCGCTGTGACACAGAAACTGACGCCGCCAGCTCCTTGCGTTTGAACCGTGGGGCGGGCAAGGTCAGGCTGTCCGATGATCGTAAGAGACGCATCTGGGGTTTTGGGAAGATTCTGTTGTGAAGGTAGGATGAAGCATCTTTGGATAGGCATCCGTGCGCAATATACAGGATCTTAAATTCAATGCAGGCTTTCATGAGAAGCCAGTGCACGTTTCGTATGGCAGCCGTAATATGGCCAGAGAGACGCAGGCCCAGGGCTGCACGGAGTGCCTTATTTTTTTAGGAGTTGAAGTTTAGCAAGATTCTTAGCCGAAGTTCCCATGAGGAGTATGTTGCATTTGTCGAATTATCTGTTGCTAATGGCCCTCTCGACTGTCAAGCAGTTGTCGAGAGTAAGGAAGTGTCTACTCAGGGTGCAAAGCTCGGAGGTATAGGCTGTGGATGAGTATTGGGCATTTTATGTTTGGTCATGGAGAGATTGCGTCCAGGTAGATGCCCAGCCTTTTGACATGTTTGGCCATTGATGACTCCAGAGTCCATTTACCGGTAATGGGGGGACTGTGCAGTGATGTGATCATTCATTACCAGTTGTCTGTGGTTTGTGCTCTCCAGATGTTTTGCACCCCCATGATCCTCACCATTGACTGTGCTGTCTAGATCTGATGGGAGTTGTGGTCTAAAACATCTGGGGAGCCAAAGGTTGCAGGCTGCTGGTCTAGAGTTACATAGTTAAGCACAACCTTTGTAAAGTTGGAATCCTGAAGATCTTGAGGGCTCCTGCATCTTCACTGATTAATGACAATACAATTACAGTCATTTGAAATCGGTCCACTGAGAATACCTCAAGAAAAGCATTGATGGGAATGTTCACTTGGACTGCTTGCTAACCTGCACTAAATAAATAATGCTCATTCTTTTTATGTTTTATTTATTGTGTTTTAGCCAAAACAGAGTAAACACAATTTTGACTTTTAACACACCTTAGACAAAAAAAGAAGAGAAAGAAATCTCTTTACATTAAATACCTTAATACACAATCCGCCCTATCTAGCAAACTGGCTAAAATTAGAGAGGGTATCGAGGCAAAGAAACCCAATCTATCGACTCAGGGTCCAGAAAAGAGTCTCTTGACCTCCACCAGAAAACCAGAGTATCAAGCTGTGTTTAGCTTTCATCCCATCTCAGAGCAAGACTTGTCTAAGATAATTTCTAATTTAAAAAGCACAAGTTGTAAAGGAGATCCTTGCTCCTCGCTTATAATTAAAGAGTGTTCCCCGGTTCTCATTCCACCTTTAACCAAGTTCGTTAATGCCTCCCTTTTAGCGAATAAAGTTCCCGGCAATATAAAGAAAGCATGTATTAATCCATTGCTAAAAAAAACTAATCTCTGCCCCCTCATCGCTTCCAGTTATAGGCCCATTACCAACACTCCGTTCTTGTTGAAGATTTTGGACAGAGTGGCCTATAATCAGATTGCTATCTTCCTGGAACAAAATCAGATTTATCACAAATTTCAATCAGGGTTCCGTTTGAATCACGGCACCAAAACAGCCCTGTTGGCACTCAAATCTCATCTTCTACAGAGGATGGACGGCGGTCATATTTCTCTCCTCATGATCTTAGATTTGTCGGCTGCCTTCGACCTGATGGACCATAACATACTGTCCACCAGGCTAAGGCAGAATGCTAACTTTTCGGAGGAAGCAACTAACTGGGTCTTCTCTTTTTTGAAGGACAGACAAAACAGAGTGGCCAGCGACATTGCAGAAGCAGAACCAACTATACTTATGTATGGGGTCCCTCAAGGAGCCTGCTTGTCGCCTTGCTTCTATAATATATTTATGATTCCCTTTTTCCAGATGCTCGAGAACGAGGGGATCATATTTGCAAACTATGCGGATGACACTCAATGTGTCATCCCCATATCAGGTTCCCATGCAGAAGACGAAGCTAGAATTAATGAAATATACAAGAAAATCCAGGATTGGATGGTACTGAATGGTTTAGCCATAAACAGTTCAAAAACTGAGCTTCTAATTACTGGCTCAGAGGCCAAATTAGATAAGCCAGGAATTAGTTAGAAATCTTTCATTATAGATGGCTGCCATATTGAGGTTATGAGTAAGGTGAAAACTCTAGGCATTTATTTGTACAAAAATTTGAATATGAATGCCCAAGTGAATAATTTGGTCTCACCTGCTTCATATTTTCTTAAGCTGTTTCGCTGCCTTAGACCTTTTATATCAGAATCTAATGCCGAAACTCTGGCAAGAGCCAT
Organism: Ambystoma mexicanum; assembly: GCF_040938575.1. Taxonomy (NCBI): domain Eukaryota; kingdom Metazoa; phylum Chordata; class Amphibia; order Caudata; family Ambystomatidae; genus Ambystoma; species Ambystoma mexicanum. The sequence continues at coordinate 198,915,232 of NC_090938.1, forward strand.
AATCGGCTCTAAGATCGACTATTGTTGTAGTCTACTTGTAGGGTTGCCAGTATCGGACATCCACCGGCTGCAAGTCATACAGAATGGCACAGTTAGGGTTGTGAAGGGCTTATCAAGAAGAGACCATGTGTCGGAGGCTTGGCGCAGCCTACACTGGTGACCGGTACAGGCCAGGATTATGTTTAGACTGCTCCTTATCACTCAAAAATGCATACACAGAGTTATGCCACTCTACTTGAAAGAACTAGTCTCAGTAAAAAATAATATCCAATCCCTTCGTTCGGATGAAACAAACACTCTGGTTATACCACTCTGGCTATGCCACGCGTGAAAACCAAAAAATCCAGAGACTCAGCTTTCATCTCAGCAGCCCCCCTTAATTGGAATTCATTGGCTGTCACTTTGAGGACTACCACCTCCGTAGAAATGTTTAAAAAGGGGCTGAAAACCGCGCTCTTCTCGTAGGCCGGACTTTGACCTGTGTATGATTTCTGCATATGAACCTGTTTTGGAGTTGGTTTCTACTCTTGTCTGTTTTCGTATTGTTTGTGTTGTCGCTTTTTAAGCGCCCCTAAGCCTTAGGGTACCTGGTGCGCTATACAAATGCTAAACATAAACATAAACATAAACATAAAACAAGATAATGCACTAAAAGAGACTGCTCACATAGACACAATAGATGACATAAGAAAAGTGAATTAATACATGTAGAACACATATCATAACATAAAGCATATTCATCATTACAATAAAAGTAATATCTTACTCAAAACAATGTTTTCAGTTCAATCAGAAAGGAGTCACCCCACCAAAACCAACAGTTGAGGACGATTGATTGTAAAATGTCCATTACATTTCTACTCCTACTGGAGTAGGTTTCCTCCCCCCCACACCAAAGTTGAATTCCTTCAAAAGAATAACAACTTCCGCAGTCAAAAAGATTTCAGTTCCCGATGCTAATAATCTCTCCCAAAACTCATCAGAGTTCAGCCAGCGTATATCATGAACAAATCTATGAAATCTTACCCCTCTCAGATTCCAGGTACCAGGACATTTTGAAAATAGATGTTGTAGTGACCGCCATTCTCTCTCATCACATTTATGAAAAATGTCAGTAGCATATTTCTCTTTATCTCTAATTGATAAAATTGCTAATGTTGGAAGCAGGTTTAATCTAAATCTCAGGAATTCTGCTCTAAAGGCTAGATCTGGAGATTATTTTTTTTTTAATCGGGGGGCAAAATTGACCTTCCTTTGTCAGTTAATGTAAATAAAGCTGAGATTTTGGCCACCCTCATATTGTCTATCGTCCGCATCCAATCCATGTGTTTCATCCGCTCTTTTACTTTGCATGGATTCTGTATAAGGAGATTGACTATACCGTCCGAATTAGTCAAAATTTCACAGCAATTCGATCTTAACTTAGTTAGTACCCTATTGTCAGCTCTTCGCATCAATAGCGCCACATCCTCATAAAGAGAGCCCTTTGGTGCTATCCAGTGCAATCCATTTCCACTCAACCCAAGCCCCTCAGGGAGGTCAAACCCAATTCATACCTTAAGCATACTATAGGGACACAGCTAGCTAGGCGGGTTTAATGATCTTTTCCAGAGCGTAGCCTCAATTTTGTTCCACTCTATGTCAAAGGATAATGAGTTTGGTTCTAAACCAAATAAAAAGATTGGAACCACATTTCCAATGTAGAATCTCACTAACGGTAGAATGGAAAATTTACAAAACTTTGAGCAAATCCTTTTCATTTGGGACTCCAAATTTATGACCTTATCAATAGGTGAGATAAGATGGTTTTAGTTCGGGAAGGCTTTAATGTCTGCCCCCAAATAGGACAACTCCTTAACTATCTCGATTGGTTGCTTATCCAGTTCCCAAGTATAGGACTTAGTTACCTTCTTTAGGTGCTTAAAGATTAATATCTTAGATTTATTAGGATTGATTATTAACTCATTCTTAAGGGCATAATCCGCCAAAGCAGACAATAAATGTTGCAGTCCGACTTGAGAGTGGTCCAATACCACAACATCGTTGGCGTATGCCAACCAATTTATTTTGGTGTTACCAATTTTTGGAGTAATTAAACCACTCTCCTGCAACCATTGACCTAAATCAGCCATGAAGAAAATAAAGAGAAAGGGTGGGAGCAGGCATCCTTGACACACTCCTCTTTCTATCTTAATTGGACCTGACAGAGATTCTGATCTTGAAATTCTAACTCTCATTGTCGAGTTTTAATGAAGTTCAATCAAGATAGATAATATGTTGGGTGGGACACCCCAGGCGTTCAATTTCTTCCACATAAGATTTCTATTGATGTTGTTGAATGACTGGGATAGGTCTATCCATGCTCAAAACAGGGGGGTGCCACCCCTCTGGAAGGATTCCGCACTGATACAGCTTAAGACTAGACCATTTATTGATGTTGATAGGCCTCTCCTAAAACCTGTTTGCTGTTTAGGTATTATACCTTTTAATTTGGCCCAAGTCTCTAACTGACCTAGTATCAGTTCTGCAAAGATTTTACTGTCAGAATCTAAAAGTGAAATGGGACGATAATTTGATGCTGCCAGATGGCCCCCCCTTTTTGTAAATCAGAATTACGATGGACAGTCTCCATGTCTCAGGTAGATTTTTTGTAAAGATGATTTAATCAAAAGGTTTTTTTTAAGACTCTCGCCAACACTGGCGGATTCATTTTTAAGATTGAGTTAATCAGTCCATTCGGACCCACCGCCCTAGAGGAGGAGGATTTCTTTGTCAAGATTTCAATGTCATTGCTGGGAAAAGGCCAATGGCCAATTAGAGATCACTTTAGTTATAGTTATCACCATTTCTGAGGGTCCATAGACCTTAGAGAAATGGGAGATCCATATCTGCCCCTGTATAATGGATTCCTGATAGGTGTTAGATGGATTATTCGTAGATCCAACCATTGTCCAGAAATGTCTGGAGTTTCTCATGGATAGAGCACTTAACATTTTTCCTCCATCCTGCTGGAGAATCATATATCTATGACACCGAATTCAATTTCTCTATTTCTTATTTAGGCATCTCAATTCAGCTTCGTACTCATTGCTATCCGTAACCACTTTTTTTAATAGGGCCCTTTGATGTCGTTTGTACCTCTTCTTTTCTAGAATTAGTGGATCAAAGAAATATTTTTATGCCAATTGATGTTTCTGCGAGAGATTACTTGAGGGATTCAAGTCCCAAAGAAAGGGGAGAAAGCTACCTGGCTCATATCATACCAAGAATTGTTGGTCCGATAGTTTCTTGATGGTATCATCCAATTTGTTGGTAAGAGTTCACCCTTCTCTATCAAACTTTCTTAATTGGTTACCAGCAGAATTTAGTGATAATTCCTAGATAAAACTGGAGACCATCTGGTCTGACTCAAAACCCAGGGCAACCTCTAACATGGCATGATCATCAATGTTGCCCTCCCCAATATGAAATTTAACCAAACATTTCGATTGTTGATTTTATATTTGGTTTTTCCAGAATTCTGATATTTTGTTGTAATACATTGCGAGTTCAAATCTCCCGCTATTATTATTTCATCCAAGGGAAATAGGAAAGAATACTCTACTAAACAATCAGATAGATTTTGCAAGAACTCAGTTAAGGAAAGTGCCTGGGGGTTCCCATAAACATTTACTACTATCTAACTCATTCCCGAGTTCAACCCGCTTCTCTCCACTCTCACCACCAAGATTCCCTGATTTACATTTGAAAGCATTTTTGAGGTATAGAAAATATCATTTTTACAGGGCATTTGATGCCGTAGATTTCCGTGTTTTCGCTTGTGGCCCCAGGGACCCCTTCAACTTTTTAATAAAGTGATTAATGTCTGTCGATCGCTTTATCTTCTTTCAATTAAATAGTTTATTGGCCTCTACCGCTGGGATTTCAATAGAGCCCCTAGTCATTCTTTTCCTCTTCTTTTTGGTCTTCCCATTGAATTTCTTTCTCGGAATCTCTGCTTCTTCTTCTGCAGTTGAGGATACATCTACTACAGGGGTTTGATCCTTTTTATGGAGAGGTTCGGTCTTAGCCATTTGAGCCAATCGTAGAAACTCTTCCATGACAGAAGCTAACAAAGGGGTGTCATTGAAAGGGTTCTTTAAACTGGTATGAATATGGGACAGAGAGTCTCTCCCACCCCTTCCTTGGTCAAGGTCGGCCTGTCTAGCCGGAAGGGATCTAAACTCTTCCTTTAGATCCGCCCATTGTTCGGTTAGGATATCATTTCTTTTTCGACTGAGCCTCCATTGCAGAGCAAAATTCAGCCAAGATCACTCCAACTGAGTCATTGACTGATGATTTTATTGCAACCATAGTTATCCCATTAATTTCTAGTCATTTTGTGATCTCTAAAAGTATACCCAAATGCTGCTGTACTTTTTGTTTAAAATTTTCAAAAACTTTAACTAGAGAACTTAACACAAAATTCAGGGCTGTTATTGTGGGCGGGCATAGTTCTTTTGATTTATTGCCTTCTGATAGAAAGCCGTTCAGACTCAGGCTTGTTATTTTCTGGGGCGAGATCACAAGAGGATCCTTCCGTTCCTGATCATTTTCCCATGCCGCCGATATTGTATTCAGTTCATAAGATGAATCGGGCAGAATTAAATGTTGCTTTTCTAGGAGTTCTTTGTCAAGCAAGTCAATGGGATTTATACCGATTCCTTTTTGACCACTAGAGAGTTTGGTTCGGTCCAGGTCCTCAGTTAGTTGTTCCGTCATCCCCTCTTCAATCCGCCACTCTGAAGACAGAGAGAAGTGATCTAAAATGGCATTCTTCATTGTCGTGGTTCTTAGAGTGTAATTTAAGTTGGCTGCAAGAAGATATCGAACGGGCTGATAGAGTGGGGTAGACTCCCCAGTTTCTTCTCTGGGGGCTCCCAATGGGCCCATAAGCCCCGAGCTCATCGGTAGTTGGTTGTCTGTTGAAAAGATACTCTGTGGAGGAATGAAGACACCCCCCCCAGACTTATAGAGTTTGAATGTGCATTTCTCCACTGTATTAATATTTTGATTTGGAGTATACGCATCATCTAGTTTTGTGACAGTAGACCATTCCCTAGTAGTGCACTTCAAAGGTTATATATATCAGACATTTTAGGTAAGCGCCTGGAGCTCTCTTTACCAGCACTCAAACCCGGAGAGCTACGAGGGTCCTCCTTCGAGTTTGAGAATAACAGGCTCTTTTTGTCTATGCGATCTTGGGGCTGCTCAACGGGTCAAAGGCTTACCGTCCATAGTCTCCATTTTAAAGAGAAAATGTTCTTTAAAGAGGAATTCACAACCAAATAAATTGTTAGCCTGTGAAGAGTATTTTCCGGAGCACCAGTCTATGTTAGACGACTGGGACCACTCACTGTAAACTATTCCTTAACCGCTCAGAGGCTTCACCGGCCCCTCCCACTGTACAACGTGGGCCGCTGGATCTTAAAATCAGCACAGGACCGCCAAGTAAGTTATTTAATGTCTGTACAATATTGGCTAATAGCAAAAAGCAGAATTAGAGCGGCGGACCTCCTGAAAATACACTCAGTCCTACAACTCAGCGTACACTAGGGACAACAACCCCCCACCGCTCACCTCCCCTATCCTCGTTCGAACTCGAACACGGGCACCCAAGCTTGGCGACAGCTTGGCGGCAGGGAGGGGGGTCTCGATTCTTTTCAATTTGGCGCTGTAGAACTCCTCTGAAGCTTGCCGTCTCGCTGCTTTGCTACGGAAAGACTAGGGCAGCGGTCCTAGAGACCAGCGAGTCCATGGTGATCGTGTGTCAAGCTGCACTGTCTCTCCTGTAACACGCACAGCCGCTTCCGACACAGTTCGAACAGCTTTGATCTCATTCAGCCAAGCAATGTTGATATCAGATTATTATTAATTATGTGTGCCCCCATTTAACATCTGTAATGGACACTTTATTTATTTGTTTTCTTTCTGGCAATCTCTATCATTGTGGGAGGCATCTGGAGACCCTGTGAGTCACATTGTTTAATCGCTATAAAAAGTCCTTATTTAATTATAATATGCATTCTATTTATGTATGTTTGTTAAATGAGATGTTTTATGTAACGCTAAGAGGTCACCACCTGCTCTTGAAACACTATTAGCCTCAGTCTGATGGCAGTGGTGATATTGCTTGAAAGAGTCCAATCAAAAATCTGTCAACAGAGTCAGGCTTATCCCTCAGATTCTGATCTGTCTCCACAAACTGTGGCGACAGGTCAGCATCCCAACACAGGCGTTCAGTGATTAGGGAATGATCGCCAGCGACAGCCCCTATTCACAATAGACTCCTGCCATGGCAGTAGCCACACCGTAAATGGCAAACGTTCTTGCTCCGTTCGTTACCATGGATCGCACTTGACGACGGCGCATAAACCGGATTCAGTCAATAGAAATTAACTCTGCCCCAATAAGAAAGTTGCAATTCCTAGCGGCTTGTACATCCTGTTAATATCCAGGTGCCAGTGTTATTCCAGATACTGGAACTTCAGGGTTATCCAGGATTCATCATCAGATATGCTAAATGTAACTCCATGGAGTACTTCTAGAAGTTCCACTGCTTTTTCGGTGCCTTGAATTAATTACTGGGCTGGTAGTGGATGAAGGTGTGCCTTTATGTGGAATTTGGTGACCTAGACACATCTGTGTAGTTGTTAGATATGCAATTACATATTATTTCCACCATTTTTAGATTTGTTTGATTGTGGTCCTGGGTACTTGTTGCCAAATGTTGTTATATGAATGGACGTGAGCTGGAAACATCAATGGGACTAAGAACAGCTTAACAAATATTCTATGCAGTATTTATCATTTCACATGCAAAGCAGTGTGCAAAAAGGGATTCAGTCACTGTGGAATGCCCTGGAGTGCATGCTCAATGAGTCAAGAGGAGAGCAGAGTCAGCAGCGATGAACATATGATACGATATGATGTGCCATTTATAACGCGCCTGAACACAAGTGTTTCTAGGTGCGACAAGACAAGGAAGGGAAAACAAAGGGAGGACAAAATAACGGTCTTACTAGGCCCTGTGTCATTCAGATTGTGCAAGTCAGGGTAAGAGAGAAGGAGAGTCATGACAGAAGGGAGGGGAAGGGGGAAGTGCAGTTAACTCACAAGTGCAGTCAGAAGGTGGCTCACAAGGTCAGGGAGACAGGACTGTAGGGTTGCAGGTACAGGCACTTAAATTCTGGGGAGCCCGGAAGCAGTGCATCAGCAGGGCAGAGGAAGAGAGACAGCGGAAGCGAAAAGGAATGTCTTGAGTTGCTTCCGGAACCGACGAGTGGTTCTGTGCATGTTTGAGAGAGGCACCGAGGCTGTTCCAGAGGGAGGAACCAGCTGAGGAGATAGATCTGCCCCCTAACTCTCTGCTTGGAGAAGCCGCTGATCATCAGAGAGTTGGAGGAGGATGGGCGGAGAGCTTGAGAAGGAAGATACTTTGGAAGAGAAAGTTGGAGGTAGAGCAGTCCCAGGCTCCAGAAGAACATAGAACTTCAACCTCAACAGGGAAGCACTTAGAAATATATATAACGCAGGTGACAATGTTGAAGCTCTATTTCTGTGAGTTTCCAAAACATCTGAACTTCAAAACTGCAATATTTAGCCAGTGGGTCTGCATCACTGTTCTCATCTGAAGATATTCCTGGTATGGGCATTGTGGAAGCAGTGTTTGCCTTTTTATCCCTTGAATGGCCCTCAATACACCAAACTATTAAGTAGCTCCTCCCACATTTCTACCGCTCTTTTCTGAGCTTGTCCAATGAAGATTTTGAAAGTATAGATGGATGGTTTGCTGTTGTGGAGTTATTGAAACAATTTCTTACCTAACAGGAAAGCACTTACTAAACAAAGAAAAATAGAAAGAACTCCTGTTAGGTGAACACATGATGCTCAAATGCAATCCTTCCCTAAATATTGTAACATACACTTCCAAGTTGTTGTTTATTTCACAGAACTTCAACCTCAAACAGGAATGATTTACAAATACATAAAATCCAGGTGCCAATCTTGAAGCTGTATTTCTGTGAGGTTCCAATACATCTGAATTTCAAATCTACAATGTTCAGCAAGTGGGTTTGCATCACTGTTCTCATCTGGGGCTTTTCCTGGTATCAGGCAGTTTTTCACTTGCCACCAAACCTTTACAATATATGGCATATGATCTGAGTATGTAATGGGAATAGCAGACAATGGTGATTGTTGCCAAATTCCTTAACGCTGCCTACACAAAACCCAAAACTACTGTCTTTGCAAATGCTGGTTTAAGAAAGCCTGACTGTTCTCCCTATCTTTTATAACAAGAACTTTAAGATACACACAGAACACTCCTATGCTCCATCAGTTATGTTGTACTGTTGGAAATTATTTATTGTTCCTTTTGCACCTTTATCTGGGGTAGTAGCGGTGTGTGGTATAATTCAAGATAACATAACATTAGTGGGATGCAGCAACAGCATCAGGCTTTGTCTCCAAGCCTGGCCTGCATGTCCCTGTGATAGGTGCGCTGGTTGCCAGAGAATTCTGGGAATGCCTGTGAGGTGAGCTCACAGGTTGACTTCATCGGGTGGGGCGATAATATGCCGGGTGTCTCCGCGTTGACAGATGGGAACAATAGGGAAGGTGCGGTGAGCCTATTGATGATTGAAATAGGAGCTTCCTCTCTTTCCAGCGTGGACATGTTTCAGCTTATTGCATGTATTAAAATGCAAGTCTGGCTGATCCAAGTGGAGAGTTGGGCAGGTAATTCAGGTCTGATGATTCACTAGTGTGTGGGCTGGCACTAGAGCTGAAAGGTAGAGTTGCAAGACCGGTCTGTCACTCCATGCCAGGATTAGAGGGTTTGATAATGAAGATGTAGCCGCAGCGTGATGATAGTAAGGGATTGATCTGGGGTAGTTGGATCGCTCCCTTGTAGCGTTGCAGAGGCCCCTTAAATGTACCTTCTCATGGACAGTATTGAACAGGTTGCATATCAGCTGAAAGATACTCTTGTGTTGGTAGCTTAGGGTTTCATATGTGGGATACGTGCATAATTAAGGGTCTCAATAGTCTCAATAGTGATATTGCTCAGTTATTTTGCTGGTTGTATGCTAGACCTATGGGGTTTGGGTATTTTTCAGCATAGTTTGGTGGTAAAAAAAATGGGGTGCTCGGGGAAGGCCAGTGGTTCAATGTTAGGGTTTTAGGCATTGTCAGTTGTTCAATGGAAGAGTATCAGCGTAGACTAGGGTCTCCATAGTGAGAATGTAGTACATCAAGGGGTTTAAAGGTAGTGCTTTGATGATCATTTGATTAATCAATAGTTGTGTAGTTAGGGTAGTTGGATGGCAAAACATTACAGTCTCAACCATAGTCTAAATGATATAGAGTAGAGTTGCAGAGATAGATTCCTTTATTGTACCGTTCTCTGTACAGCACCTTGGATTAAGGCGCTTTATAAATCATAAATAAATACAAATACAAAATGTTGCTGGTTCACAGGTATTTTAGGTGGAGCGGTTCCATTGGTGGGTTATCTTTGTAGTCTGTTTGCTAATAGTAAGTTAGTAGGGGATAGTAGTAGTAGTAGTAGCAGCAGTTGGAGTATAATTATAATTCTTTTTTATAACGCGCTGAATACCGTAAGCATGGACCGGGATTCGAACCTGTGTTGCTCTGCGTCACACGTTGCCACTGAGCTATTCTGCCTGCATGGACAGTAGCACTGGCAGGGCTCATTGGTAGTGTTCTTGTCCAATAGTGTGCTGCGGGGTAGTTTCATGATGTAATGTTAGGGTAATAAACCTATTCCAATGGTTCAATGGAAGTATGTTGGGGGGTCGTTTTATGGCACAATGTTATGGTTGCAGGAGGTAGTCCAATGGCTCAGATTAGAGTGGGGAAAATATTCTAGTATCCCAATGGTATTGCAAAGCTGGAGTAAAAGAATAATGGTATGGCTTCTTGGGTGGCACTATTGGGAATATATATACACAACTGAATGGCAGCAATGCAGAGACAGTCTATGTAAATAGATAATGAATTGCTAAACAAAATCTGAGCTAAATGATACAAATAATAATAATAAAAATAATAATAATAATAATAATAATATTAATAATAATAATTATACCAAGGTTGATTACTTATGGAAAGTACCCAATGACTGAAAAATACTATGTAAAAAAAGCTTACACCCTGCATAATTTCCAAGGAAACCTGCTATCTCAATAATAGGCCTTCTATTATTAGTCAGATAGTTGATCAACAAGGTCTCTGTCGTAGGCCATTACCTTAAATTAAGTGGTTATTGGAGTCAGTTCTTGATGAAATGCCTAGCTTGGAGGAGCACATTGATATCTTATTGATATGGGCGGAAGTGTAAAACACCATCTTGATTGTAGTATTTCATGTTTAGCTCAGAGGCAGAGTACATTCCAAACCATTATGCTCCCATGGTGGGTTTACTGGTGTAATTCAATGGTCCAATGTTTGCACCCATTGGTTGGTGGCATGGTACTTACACTGTTCTATTCATTGGAGTTTACCCGGTGTTAGAACTATGGGAACGTGCTAGAGTGTGATCTCTGATCCTTAGGTACTCTATACAGTAAATAGTGGGTGTGAAGGAAGGCCAATATATCGTACAAGGACTGACTTTCTGGGCCAATTAGGCCATGCACAGTACTATGTGTGATGCTCTGACTCTGTGCATCATGAGAGGCGTGTGTGACTTGTGAGTGCGCTCTACCAGCTTGATGTGGTCATGGTACTACTAAGTGGTGGTATGGCTGTGATATCCTTCTCTATTGGTTTAGTAGTGAGCTGGGCCAGTGGTTTAGCTTTGAAGGCAATCTAATTGCTCTGCAATGGGTTTGTATGCATAGTCTCCGGTGCTCAATGGTAGGATGCTGATACATGCTTGAGGGCTGTGTGGTAAGGTGGAAGGGATTGATCTGGCGGTCCAATGAATGAATGTGAGCATGGCCAGGTGGTTCATTGATAAGGTTAATTGGTAGTTGTGAAGCTATTCTGTTTCACAATTATAATGCAACAAACTAGTCTGACGGTTCAATGGTAGGAGTCCCTGTAAGGTTGTCAGATGGGTTAGTGGTATTTCTGAGAAGCATATTGCTGTTTCAAGGTATGGCTGAGTGGTAGCTGTGCAGGGCAGCTGGGGCGACGGTTTAGTGTAAGTGCAGTGAGGCTGGTCTGATGGCAGTGTGAGGACTGTTAATAGCAGTACTTATATGAGGTCATGTTGATTGTTCAGAATATGGCTGTCTGACTGCTTTGATGGTTTGGTGGCTCAGTAGTCGGGCAGTGAGAATGGACTTGATGGTTCAGTGGTAGAGCTGTGGGGCTGGTCCAAAGGCACAGAGTTGGTGCTGTGACACTGTTCTAAAGGCACAGCGGCAGTGCTGCAATACTGTTCTGATGACTCACTGGTAGGGCTACTAACGAGGACTGGTGTCTCAGTGGTAGGTCCGAGAGGCTGGTCTGATGGCTCAGTGGTGGGGCTATTGGGATGGTCTATAGTCTCAATGATAGGGCTTTCAGGTTGGTCTCAAGTCTCAGTAGTTGGAAGGACAGTTCTGTGTTTCCACCCTAAGTCTGATATAATGGTTAAGCATTAGAACAATTAGGTCAGTTTGATGGCCCAGTGGCAGGAATATAGGCTTGCCAGAGAGTCTAGTGTATTTGCTGACTGATTCTCTATGTTACAAAGCTGTGGTAGTAGCCTCGCGTGTTAACAGTAGTACTGTGATGCCAGTCTTTGTAGGCCAGTGGTTGATAAATGGTCTGATTAGTCTTATTTATGGTGGGAGTGCACCTGCCTTCAATAATAGGGTTATTGTTCTCCCTTTTCCAACCATTCCGTGGTTGGCTTGTAAGATTGAAGAATGTGAATGACTGTCTTATGATGGAATTCAAGGAACACATATGAAGGGAAGTATGATTTCATTACTATTCAATCTATACCACCTCAGCATCAGGGCAATCTCATTAGCAGAATTCCTGCCTCAGACTCAACTTGACAGAATCCATGAATTCAGCGCATTGGCTTTTCTTTGTTTACATTGTAATCCGATGAGCCACACACCACTTATTATAAAATTCCAAAGATGGATACAATTAGCACGGAAAACAGATGGAGATATGCATAAAACAAAACTACAAACAAAATGTCTTTGCAGCTCAATTCTTCAAACACCATCTTTCGTCCTTCCCAATGAGCAACCAATATTCCCTAAAAAGTATTTAGGAGGCTAGTCCCACTTATGAGATCTTACCCCGGTAACACTAGGTCCCTCCTTGTGGGAATACTTCTTGTTATTTTCGCAAACAGAGCACTGTTGCATAACCCGCTCTCTGAAAGCAATTCTTCCCATAGGATTATGACTTTGAGAACATCTTGAGTTGATTTGATGTTACTTCCTGTTCAGTCTCATTTGCCTGAAGTCTCCTGAGTCAATCATAGTGACCGTCAGATCCATGCTCCCTGGACTCCAGATGACATCCTGTAGATATAGAAAACCTTCATAAAGAAGTAGAGTACACAAGTGTCCCTTATTGTCAATAGGAGATCTTTCCACAAGTTGAAACTTTTTGATAGAAGAGAACCTGCAAGAAATAACAGTTCTATAATGTATGGCCAACACACGTAGATGCGCCCATCAAAGGTTGTCTGTGATCTTGAGAATTAATTGGCCATGGACATCTTGAGTGTTTAAGATATCTACAACCAAGCTATCTTACAAAGATGCAAACATTTCTTTCTTACAAAGGTAAACATATTTTGTTTCTTTTAAGTGTTCAATTATATTCAATGTGTTTGTCAACAGCAATATGGGTTTCTGAAAAAAGACCTTCATACATTCTATTGTAGTGGAACACAAAAGGGCTTGTGTCACAGATGTGTGATATGTTGAATGTGAATTATGTGTGGACATTTGTATTTACCTATGTCATCTACATAGGAATTCCTCTAATGGACCTTTCTCCATCATTAAAAACTCTGTGAATCTGATTATAACGTTTATTGAGCTAACAGGAGTGTTATATGTATAGATCATACAGAAACATGTATGCAGAGACTGTAGAAAGCGACTAACTGGAAATGTACATAGATACATCAGTGCTATCCTCCAATAGAAGGTATCGCCACCTCCACTTAGTCTATTTGCTTCCAATACCTGCTAGGCATTGAAACTTTCCCTGTGAAGGAACGCAAAGTATATGAGCTGAACAGAGAGTCTAATTCATTTTAGCTCCTGTAATTTTTAGAGCTTTTTTTGATTTCCTCAAATGATCACCAAATGCGACTCTAACCGCCCACTGCACTAAATGGTTAAATGTCTTTATAACAAATAATTGTATAACAAATGCACATATATCGAAAATGGTAAAATGACAAAACATGACGAATTTTGTGTTTCTTTTTTTTTCTGGCAGTCCCCCCAAACTTCCATTTCCCACCCCTAAAAACACTCCCCAACCATTTCTGTACAAGATTTAACCCTTTACCCAACCCCCACATACATTTTAGTTATGTTTTACCGTGCATTCTACATAACATTTTAGTTTTAAAAACTGTATACCACATTTAAACAACCACTGCATTCTTTTAAAGTATAATGGTAGAAATTCCACAACACTCTTACCCCCAAAATCTAGCCCATGGTGTTACTCCAATAGTCTAACACTAAGCTAAATCATTACATGACAACTGTTTAAGGCTTACTGCCTTGGGAGGCTGTGGGGGAGCAGGAATTCGCAGGCATCTAGTGCATGGAGGCAAGACTTAACAAGCGCAGGCAAAGTGTGGGCATTACAGGGACTTTGGCAACCTAATGGCTGGGTGTTCCTGCCCCTTATGTGTGCTAAGGGTTTAGCAGCTGGATAAGATCCATCAGAGTCCATCCAAAAATGCCAGTTGGTGGACCACAGCGTCTCCTCGGCATAGCATGGCCATGCTGAAGGACACAGTGGTGGCAGGAGAACGTGTGGAGCAGTTTGTGCTGTGCCGACACACTCGGGAAGCTGGAATACTGGCAGAGCTGGCTGGGCTCTCCGGGATAAGGTAAGGCTGACAGGCAGATGGGAGGCGGGTGGTGCAGCATACACTGATGAGCACAGGGTGGCAAGAAGACAAGAACTGACAGGTTGCCCAGTTTGCATCTGCTTGGATCAGCAAGGCAGGTAGACTGATTCTGAGCAAATACCAGGTAATAATACCCAGGATTTGATCAGATTCCTTGTCCTTCATTGCATAAGCCAATTGGAACATTCCACCTGTGGTACTCTATGTTACTATTCCTTTTGGATCATGCATCTGACATGCTAGAGGCCCGGCACTAGACCACTGGCAGTAAATGATTTCACTGTAGTGTTCAGGACATCAAGTCTACTTTTAGCTCTCTAGATCTTTAGATCTTGTAAATAGCTTTGCCTTTGGGGTTCTGTATTATAATCATGCAGTTTGCAATGGATATATGTCACTGGCACTTTGTGAATAAAGAATACACTAAACAACATAGTTGTGTTCTTAAGACATGTGTGCGACCCCCCTCCACACAAACACAAAGATTAAATAGTTCTATGGTTCGCTTACAGGTGTGAAAGATTTCCATCTCCTTGAAGGAATCTCCTTGGTATTTCGAAATGTTAGGAACTCTCATAATGGATTCCGCCATGATAGTCAGAACTGTTGTACAGGGACACTTCCAGACACCATTCTGTGTAAAAAATAATGCAGAAATAGGATACGGGCACACAGGTATTTCTGCTGAAAAAATGTGTATTACATTCAACAGCCTCAAGAAACTTAGATTCCTAGTGGAGTGGTCGGCCATTTTCAATGTACACCCCTCACCTAAATTATATATTATTGTCTGGTCCCAAGATCTGGTGGCAGTATAATATGCCATGCCTGGGTTGACCTGGTGACCCCCTGGGCTTATACCATTATAAAGGGAAAACTAATATAATGTATTTTTATTGTCAGTCTGGCAGTAGTGTCTCAATCCTGACAGGGCTTTATGTGTATTCAGTTGTCTGGGCCGAGTTTCACCCAAACATAACATTGCGTTTAGCACCAAAGGAAACACTCCTTTTGAACCCCCTAAGAAAGCTTGTCAACTTCTACAGTGAACTGGAAATCTCCCAGCGGTTAGCTTGGACCAGTGCTTCAAAGGAAGCACCGGCAGTACAATAACAGCCCATTCCACGTGATGATTACGTGAGACTCTTGCATGTAGACAGACAAGAGAAGGAGTGGAGTAAGAATAGCCCAGGAGAGCACTTTCCAGAGAGAGAGAGATGGTTATCCATCCTTGGATTTTCTATGGCTCCCAAAACTTCTGTCCCTTCTCAACACTTCCTTTAGATAGAGCACTCTGGATATGACATCAGAAGGCAAAGGACTCCTGATACTTTAGCATGGACTGGCCCTTTACACAAGGCTTGGAATGATTCTACTCGCTTTGGCATTTTACCTATATAATGTGGGGGGCACCTCCCCTTAATTGAATCATCTTTGGATATCTGAAGAAGGGTAACATCTGGGCCTTTATTGGGATCAGAGTCTGCTTAAAAGTCTTCTGCCAGAGAGGTGAAGATAAAGTCTCCAAGAAGCGAGCAAGATCCTTACCTTATCATTCCTGAGGAATGTTTGGCTGGACAAGGCCTACTGTAACTAAGACCACTGTACCCAAGAAACCTTCTCACTGAAGGTGACAGCCCTGAAAGTTCTCTCCAAAACCCTTCCTGGATTAGAATTGCAAAATTAAAGGGTTGCCTTGCCCCTTGAGACCCAGACAGCGTCCTGCAGCAACCAATTGACAAATAAAGTGAGCTCTGTACCCTCCCAACATCGCCACACTGCTTTGATGCTATTTTGGACACTATCAGTGTTGTCCAAGCTACTGCAAGGGAACCACCAGAGAGATTTTCGAGCTTCACGCTTGGGGCCTTCTGCTTGTTTGTGGTTTACTTGATGCTTATGCCAAAGCTCATCTATATCCGCATCAGAGACCCACCGAGTCTTCTAGCGTCCCCAACTTGACACTGCCTGCCTGGTTACCAGAAAATTCAAGCCCCAAGCCTTCCCCCCCTGCAGTACCACGATGCTGTGTAGAGCATATCAATCCTACTCACCATTGAAAGCAAGTCTTTGCTTCTCCTCATGCAGCCGCATCCTCCAATGATGCAGTCCTGACACAGCCTATTTACCTGCATCTTCGATCCATCAGCCATTGCCACTGGCAAATCGCACTGTGTTGGTGAACCCTGTTGCCTCTGCTCCCCGATTCAACCCCTGGCCCGGTGTTGAAAGCTGCCAGACCCCCGGTTACATGCCGAAAAGCCTGCACAGCAAGAATAAAGATACTGATAGTGGTGTTGTCCCGATAGTGGTGTTGTCCCCCTGGCCTGCTTTAAAGGGTACTAGTGACATTTAAGACACCACTCTCTACATTTTTAAAGACATATATTTCTTAATGTGCACTGCTTCTGAAATTCTTGCCTTTTTCCCTGTCTTCAAGACACAGACTGACTACTTTCATTTAAAATTCTGGCTTCTATGTGTTCTCCCTTACATGGGCGGAATAATTGTGTGTACTTTTAGTTTGATTAAAGTTTTGTATTTCTATTGAAGCCATAGTGGACATTTCGTTTATTTTCATTACCCAGTTCTGTTGTTGCTTGTATTGCTTCTGTGCCAGCTCACATGGAACATAGCCTGCCCTTGGCGATATCTTAAAAGTCGAAGGAGTTGTACTTGTCAGGCAGTGTCTATTTCAACTTTATGATTGGGATCACTGCAGGTGTATTGGTCCTGTGGCACCGAGTAGACGCTTGATGCAGACAAGTTATGTTACGTTAGTGTGGATTTGTATAGCGCCTTTCACCACTGGTATGGTCTCAACGCGCTGTAGGTTGAACGCCCTCGGGGACCGTAGTGCAGCTCAGTGGAGTTAGTCAGAGCAGTAAATAGTGCATGTATGGGTGCAGCGAGACCACATTTTTCATGGTAGATAGCTGCATTCTAATACTGGAACAAGTGTGCAGGGTGAGACAAGTAGAATTTGTGCAGCTAGGCCGAATTTGTCGTGGGGTAGCTGTATTCTAGTGGAGGTGGTACTAGTGTGGGAGATTATGTGTGCAACTAGGCAGAATTTATCATGGGGGATAACTGCATTCTAAAGCTTGTTGCAGTGTGCATCGTGGTATATAGTTATGTGTGCAGCTAAGCCAAATTGATCGTGGGGATAGCTGCATTCTAGTGCTGTAGGTGCGGAGCATAGATTCAGGGTAGAGGACGGTATCTGCGAGTATCCGTTGTTGGAAAGAGGCCTCTCTATCCTTGCTACCCTTCCTGTGCCTACTGAATTAACTATGCTCCCCTTTAGGCGTTGGATGAGTCAGGAAACCTCTGAGTTTAGTATGAACTCTGCTCTATCTATGATAAATGGCTGTACATTCCCGGGCCTAGTACTTCAAGCAATGCTGTGTATGGCCACCTCCCACCTGCTGCACAAGGGTGGTAGCCTCCCGGTGCAGATGAATGTTGAACAATCAGCGTCCAGGCATGGCTGTGGCTGCTGAGTGTGGAATCAATGCTAAGGTCATGTTAGTGCAGCACAGGACCACAGCGTTACAGATCTTCTGTCTACATCCCTGTGTCTACCTGGTGTCTACCTGATTGGGTATTACTCGTGGATTATAAGCTTCTGGAAGTGCAGAATACATCCAGGCCAACAGCAAATTTTGGATACTTCCGGCAATACGTGGCTGGGTCCTCCAAGAACCCAGAGACTCAAGCATTGAAAACTAGGCCATCCTCTTAAGTGCTTAGCATGTCTGAGACTTCCAGAAGCAGCGGCTGCATGAGTATTCTAGAAGCAGTCCCTGGAAAGAGGTGGCGATGGCCAGAGCGATGCTGTCATTACAAGAGCTGAACATCATCATCATCAGAACATCACTGATCGACAGAGCGCAGTACATTGCCAAACTTCTAAGTGTGGTACAGAGTCATGCATGATTAAGTGCTACTAGGCTCAGGGTTCCATGTCCCGGGCATTCTTACCTGGCTGATTTGGAGTGTGGACCACTAGGAGGAAGGCAGTGCTCTACCCCAGGTTGCGGGTTGGGAGGTAGGAAGTAATCTTCTCTTGTAGGTATTTGGGGCAGGTTTTTTGCATGGCTCAGTGAGAGATCCAAACGATTTTGAAAGTGTCTCGTCGCCCTTTCGGGAGCCAGTGTAGTGTACAGGGTGCAGGTGTAATGTGATCCTTTTGGCCGAGGGCAAGGAGGAGCCAGGCTGCAGAGTTCTGGATTATTTGAAGTTTGTTTAGTTGGTAGGCAGGTGCACCCAGGCATAGGGAGTTGGCATAGTCAAGTCTAAACATAACAATTGACATATTTTCTGTCAGTCTATGGGGGCAGGTGAGATAAGGGAAGATGTGTCTCAGTAGCTTGAGATGGAAGTGGCAGGATTTGGATAAATTGTTAATGTGATGGGACAGGGTTAGGTTAGAGTCTATTGTGCAGTCAAGGTTTTGATTGAAGCGGAGGTAGACAGGGGAGGACCAAGGGCGGGAGGCCAGGAAGATTGTTGTGAGAATAGGGCTGTTTTTCCACTCCCCATGATCACTGTTTTCCAAGGGTAAGAAGGAGTTGGTTACTTGTCATCCAGAGATCAATGTCTGTCAGGCCTGCTGCCAGGTCAGCGCGAGGGGTGGAGATGATTTAGGAATTCTCAGGATAATTTCTGTGCCATCTGCATAGTTATAACAAATTAGCTTGTGGGAGCGCATGAGCGTAGGCAGAGGTGTCATGTAGAGGTTGAAAAGAATGGGTGATAGCCAGGCACCTTTGAGACTCCATTGATCACAGGGCACGCAGTGGAGGAGAAAGGGGGGAGATAAGTGATTTGGTTTCTGTTCATGAGGAACATTTCAAACCCAATTGAGCACTGAGTCTCAGATTCAGAGGGAATGTAGTCAGTCAAGGAGGATGGTGTGATTGACAGTGTAAAGGCTGCTGAGAGGTCAAGAAGAACACGTGTGGCACAGCCTTCTGAGGCGGCAGTGACTTTTAGAGACTAGTGTGTCTTCAGTTCCGTGAAGAGGATCTAAGTCTGATTGCACAGGGTCCAGGAGGTTGTTGGTTTCTATGAAGGAGTTGAGGAGGGAGTATGCAGTGTGGTTGATGAACTTTGCAAGAATCAGGTGTTGGAGATCGATCTGTAGTTAGTTGGTTGAAGAGGGTCAAGGGATGCCTTCTTTAGAAGTGGTTTGGAAGTGGTTTGGAATGCGAGACATGGGAAGGTTCTGGAAAAAAACAGAGGTGAGGGAATCATTTAGGATGGACCTGGCCAGTCCCTCTGCACATGTTGAGGTGAAGCTTTCTTTGTGGAATGAGACGGGACAGAGGTCGAGGGGGGAGCCAGGCGGTCGTCTGTCAGAGAGCAGTTTGATCAACTCCAGACTTGAGATGGGGCTGAAAGAGCAGAACGATGAGGTCTCAGACGGCACATTGGTGGGTTCTTGGACATTTGGCGTTGGACAGGCGGTGAGGTTGTTAGTTTGGTGTTGATGGTGGCCGTCCTGTCTAGGGCTGTTTTGTGGAAGTGTTCAGAGAGGGGATTGCAGAGACTTTGGGAGGAGTTGTTGGCGGCAGTCATACAGGGGCGGTTCAGGAATTCAGAGATGATCCTTTGCAGCACTTGGCTGCTGTTGCCGCAGTTCAAGATTCTATTATTGTAATGGGATTTTTTGGCCTTGCAGATCTCAGATTTGTAGTTACGGTGATGGTGGGCATATGCTGATTTGTTTTGTGGGGTTCGGGTGGCTCACCATTTGCATTCTAGTGAGTGGTTTTGGGTTTTCAATGCTATGAGGTGGGGGGTAAACCACTTTGGGGCCGTGCCTTGCCAGGCTGGAGTGGAGCTAGTTGTTGTGAGAGGAAGAAGTGTGTCATGGAGCCAGGAGTCAAAACGTTCAATTGGTTGAGATCTTTCTGGGGCAAGGAGTGAGGGGAGGGTGAGGAGCAGGGCTTCAGCCAGGTCTGGGATTACTTTGACCTTGTTCCAGTTCTTGGACTGTGAGGGAGCGATGGAGCGAGCCTCGTGAGGCAGTCGGGGTGTATAGAGAGAGAGAGGGAAGGGGATAGCTGAGTGGTCTGCCAGATGTAGGGTGTAGGGGTGGAAGTGGTTATAAAGTTAGCTGAGCTAAAGATGGCAATAAGGGTGTGACTGGAAATGTGGAATGGGTACTGCCTGTTATCTGCTGGGTAAGACTGAATGCCTCCAGACTATCGACCAGGGGTTGAGTCCTGGGATTGTTGGGGGCATCAAACCAGATGTTGAAATCCCATAGGAAGGTGAGTGCTGGGTGGGTAAGCTGTTAATGAGTAGGAAGGTGCGGGAGAGAGAGGGCAGGAGGGATAGTTTGGCTAGTCAGGATTTGCAGTTGGCTGATCAGGGATGTTTTTTTCAAAGAGTGTGATGGTTATATGTGGTTTGTGAAGGAAGGCTACTCGACCTCTGGTAGAGTGTCAGTTGTGGGTGATAAGTGAGTATTCCGTGGGAATGCTTTATTTGTGATTGATTTGAAGTCATCCGAGAACCATGTTTCAGTAATAACTATGACATCTGGGTTTTTGGAGGTGAGGAAGGGAAGAGGGAGCGGCCAATGGCAGTTCTTCGAGTGAGGAGTGTGGTGATGCTCAGTCGGGGGATGTTAAATTGTTAGTGATTGGCTCGGAAGCAAAAGAGGGTGTGAAAGGTGGAAATGGAGCAATGTGTGCTTGAGGGATGGGTAGTTCTGGGGTGGGTGGCCTGGAGTGGAATGCAGGGGTGTTGAGGGTGGTTAACGGGGTGGGAAGGTGGAGCCTAGATCATGTTCAAAAAGGGATTTGACAGGAGTAGGAATATGAGGGGGCGTTGTACAGGGGTCAGGAAAGGTTTGGTATGTAGACTGGTGCAGGGCTGGAGAGGCGTGCAGACCTGAGGGGGAGGTGTGGTCCCTTTATGTAATTTGTGTGCTTGGGAGCAAGAGGTGTGTGCAATATGGTGGGGTGGAGAGCAGGCTAGGGGGTTGAAGCAATGGTTCGCGAAAGGGCATGAGGAATTGGAACGGTGTAGCCAATGGAGGTCTGGGAGTGGTGGCTGTGGGGTTTGAGCGGTTGTTACTGGGGTTGATAATGGGTGCAGGTGAGGCTTGAGAGGGTTGAAAGGGTTTTGTTGGGTTCAGGGGGGAGGAGACAATGCTTATTGAGGGAGAAATCCAAGAGGTAAGAGGAGGGCGAAACCTCGACTGGTCCTGCTGGCAGGGCTGGTGGCAGTGTGGTGTAGAATGGGCCCTGGACTATCACAGTGCCACCAGGTCCCCTGGGTAGGGGGTATGGGATGGGGTGGGAGTAGCCAGCAAAGAAGGTGTGAGGGTGGTGAGGGGGGCAGGAATGGGATGCCTTTTGGAGTGCCAGGGAACTCCCATGGTAAGAGCATTTGACAATGTGTGGTATGAGGAGGGGTGAGAGGCTATGGGCAGGGTCAAAGGGAGCAGTTGGAAATAGAAGGGGTAAGCAATGAGCAGGGAGTGTTCCTGAATGTAGGTGTGAGGGTTATGTTGGGCTGAAAAAGGGGTGTCTTTTGTTGTGCCAGACAGCTCCCCTGGTATGAGAGTTTGAAGATGTGTGCTGTGCGGACAATGCAAGGTGTCTGTCTCTGGGCCAGGAAATATGGGAAGGGAACGGGATAGAGATCAGGAAGAATTATTCCTGATTGGAGGTGCTAGGGTTATGTTGGGGGCAGGAATAGGGTGTTTTAGAGTGCCAGAACGCTCATCTGCTCTGAGAGTTGAAAGATGTGTGGTGTGGGGATGTGCTGAGGAGAGAGGCTCTGGTCGAGTATGAATGTGAAGGATGTTAGTTTTGAGAGGGGTTGTTTGCCTATGTTGCAGGAGAGGCCTGCTCGAGTGTGAGTTGGCAGTCATGGTGGGTAATCAGTGTCTGGTTTGTGAGAGTGGTAAGGATGAAGATGAGGTGAAGAGGGGTGGGGTGTTAGGGAATGCAGTTTCCTCCAGAATAAGGTTGTGTCACTCAATCAACAAAATGCAACCTCTGCACACTTAGGCGAAAGGTAGTGCTGGACCAACCCTCTCAGTCAGTCGAAATGCAGTTTCTCATTTTACTAGCAAATTCAGACAGAGTACAATATTGGGCTTACTGGCACAGCCCGGTAAGACCTGCTCAATCAGGCGAAAATCAGTTTTAGGCCAAGTAGCACAACCAGGTGAAATGCAATACTAGGCTAACTACACGATCAGGTGGAATGACATATTAGGTTGTTTCAAACAGTCAGACAAAATACAGACAGAAGAAACACACAGCAGTGGGAAGAGCACCTAGATCTGAACTCACAGTAGTGGAACAGCACACCTAGATCTGTAAAAAACACAATAGTGGGAGAAATATCTAGGTTTGAAATACACAGTAGTGGGGAAAAAAAACTAGATTTAAACACACAATAGTGGAAGAAACTCCTAGATTTGAAACACGGTAGTGCAAGGAAAAACACCTAGATTTGAAACACACAATACTGGAAAAAATACACCTAGATTTGAAACATACTGTAGTGGAAGAAAAACACCTAGATCTGAAACACACAATAGTGGAAAAATCCACCTAGATTTGAACTCACATGTTATCAGCAGTTTAAAGATGACCATTTAGATTCAATACTTGGCAGTGTAATGAAATACCAGTTACTTAGGCTATATGCGAGTAGGTATAAGGTAATTAGGTAATAAGAGTGGTGGGGGCTTACTGGAGTGCATTAATGGCTGTACTTCCCGCCCCCAACACACGTACCTTATCGGTCGCTGCAGGTTCTCTGCAACCGGCGTCCCAGGCGAACACAGGGAAACACAGAGAGGAGCTGCTCAGTGGGCAGCTGCCGTTTGCGGCCCTTAGCTTATGGCTGTCCCGGCAGAGGCTGCCCTCAGGGTTTGTTCTAAATGGGTCACTGGGCCAATCAGGGGTCAGATGGGTGGGATGCAAGGTGGGCGGCTCAGGGAAGCAGGAGGGGTATTGGGATGGGAGTGGGTAGGTGAAAGAGCATGCACAGAGTGCAACAAAACATTTAAAAAGAAAACCACACAAAAGGGATCTCAGCTACTTTAGGTGCTGGCTTACCTCAGGCACTCCAAATCAAAGTCACTGTGGACAAGGAAATTATGGTTCTAGACCCACACCGGTATTACGGCTCATCACTCGACCAATCAGGGGTCAGGTGTGAAGGGTGGGGGGCGGACTCGTCAGGCAAGCAGGAAGCAGGATGGGAGTGCAGCGGGGAGGGGACAAAGCACTCACGGAGTGCAAGGAAGGATTTTAAAAGTAAAACCACACAAAAGGGTGTCGCAGCTAATATAGGTGCTGGCTTACCTCGGGCACTCCAAAGCAAAGTCCTCTATAAGCACATGGCTTCATGGGGTAGACTGTACCCCATTCCTTTATTAGTGGGCATGTTATTCCAGGCATTGTACAGCCGAGAACCCTCCCAGAATCGAGGGAAGGCTTCCCAACAAAGGAAATACATAATGCATCTTGTGGGAACCAAAATGACTCATGTTTCTGTATTTTGGGTGGCTCTAGCTGGTTTTGCATGTTTTACACAACACTCTCATGGAAAATGTCATATGGTTGATTGTGCAGAATTACATTCCATCACCATTGTCTCCTGATCTTCTTGGTTGGGAAGGAGCACATTTTTGGAAAGTGTCTGAATATTTGATGTTTTTGGGAACGTATTGATTTTTTGTGGGATTCTCATGTTCGGTCCAATATAGGACAATCAATAGGATTTGTATATTTGGGTCTCAGATATAATTTTGATTGCAAATTTGGAAGCTATATAATCTATGGTATCTTCTATGTAACATGAGTTTATGTTTAACAGTTTGTGAATTACATCTAGATGATGGTACCAGAAGAATTCAAAGTGACCTTCTGAACTTCCAGCCTGACAATCCAAACGCCTACTGTGACATCACTAGAGGAATGTGTCTCGTCCAAGAGACTATTTATCCACGGCATGATGTTATCAGTGCTCCACCTGGCACATGATGGGCAATCGAACATACAATATCATACACAATTGGCAGGAAACCTGCACCACATCAAAAAATATTTGTATTCTACAGAAAGTGAGATATTAGTAGCACGCAACTGAGAACACCTTCTTACAGAAGACAGAGAGAGAACTAACTGAGAGAGAACTAGCTGTCCATCACCATCCTGTCCACTCTCCGTAGTAAGCTCTGACGTACCACCTATCTAAGTAACGGATAGGAAAGGAAGAAAATATTGTATCTTAGAATACTCCCAAACAATTTGTATCCTGTGATATCATTTTCCCCTTTTTCTGTGAATATATTTTACACAATGGGTGTACAGGCACCCATTACACAGTGCAACTATGGACACTGTGAGAAAACTAGGGGTATTCCCCATGTAGACCCTGAGAATCCTCTATTCAGGTGACATGGGGAGGGCCATCGCTTTCGGATCTCAGCCCTGGGGGTGGATGAACGAGGGAGGATCACCTGGATAGGGAAGTTCAGGTGCGCACTCATGGGAATGCCCCAGATGAGACGCAGTATCCTAACAGGACGTAAGATAAGAAGGAAGAAGTCCTGACAGCCTTCATAGGATATGCAGGTCCCATTGTCCCTGATCCAAGAAGGAGGTGGAAATACCATGCCAGAGCAAACCCAGCCAAGGAGGAGGGCCAGATGACACAAGAACCAGGCTCTAACCTCAATATATTGTTGTTTTCCCCTGGTTCAGACCATAGGGAATATAATCAAGACCAGTACATTCATGGTTGGATGTCGGGGATAGGGAGTAACCTAACAAAAGGGGAATCAACCCTATTGTATAGCAACAGGGCCAGAGGTTCCTCTCTCTCCTGTGCCAATCAACTTATCATAATTCAATCTATAAATGTCCGTTCCAGTCTTGTCCTGTCGCACCGTCCCCTTTTCCAGCATGTACTGGGACGAGGAAGAGGTAAACGGGAGCAGTTAAGATTACCCATAGACATAACAGTGAGAAGCAGAGAGAGGCCTACCACATTACACCACTAGGCTGTCCCACTACTAGAGTCAGGCAAAGTCAGGCTGGTTACCTTAACCATTCACACCCGACTCCACTTGACACTCTGTTAGGGTATAAAAGGTGTGGCCAGAGAAGATGAGTGAGCTAGGGTTGCTGGTTGGAATGTGGAGGCTGCAGCATGAGAAGCCTGGAAAGTCTGGAGCAGAGCGGGACGCCAAGACGCTAACCCTGTGTGGCTGGGGGGTTGTAGCGTGGTGAGGGAGCTGTGTCTCTCAAGACCCAGAGGGAGGCGGGTTGCTAAATATGGGCCGTGCCCAGGCTAGTGCTCATTACCCTTGCATGTGTGTCGGTCCGAGGGGTGTTTGTGGGCAGGTGGTGAGACCCTGTCCTCTACCCACAGATCCCAAGAAGCTGCCCACCTGCTATATCTGGGTGAGTTTTGTAGCAGGAGAGAGAGAGAGAGAGCGAGAGAGAGAAACCTAGTGGTGTGTGTGTGGCTGGAGCGGGAGCAGAGGTTTGAAAATGGAAAGCTGCATGGAAAAAGGAGAGCAAGGAAACCGAAGTACGCAAGCAGCGCAAAGATAGGAAAAGACAGAACAGAGGGCGTGAGTGACCCAACAGCAGAGCAAAGGGTGCGAGCGACCTGAAAAACTGAAACACTGCATTTGAAATTTTAAGGAAAGCAAAGAGAGCGTGCAATTGACCTGAAGGACAGAAAAAAGTGCATTTGAAAGAACTGGAAAGAGAGGGTGCGAGCAACCCGAAAGTAAGAAAAGAAGGTGCAAAGGTGCACACCAAAGTGAAAAGAGTGTGCCAGGAGCATGACAAAGCAAGAGGAGCGTGCAAGAGGCACAGAAAAAAGTAAGAAGGATGTGCAGGAGTGCACTGCAAAGGGGGAATAAAGGGAAAAGTGAAACAAGACAGAAGAAAAGATACAAAGCGTGAGGAGTGGGGTCAGAAGTCAGAGTGCTCGCACAGGGGTGGAGCAAAAGCCCAACATTTCCGAACGTCTCTGCCACTGGCACACAGAAGAAACTGTGTGAACTTTCGGTTGAGACCTGAGGGGCCTAAGCTCGGGGAAAGGAACCCTGAGAGGCCTGCCGAGACATTTTGAACTTTTGAAGGAGAGGCCTAGACTTGGGTAAGGAGGAAATCCTGAGAAACCTAACCAGAGCTGTGTCCTTTTGTTTGGAAATGGAAGAACAAAATGTTTGGGGAAGGGACCCCCCGAGTGGCTCAGAGACATTGTGAAGTTTACTTACTGCAAGAGCCCTATGTGGATGGTACAAAGGGCAACCCTTTTTTGTGTTGAACTATATTTTTAAAGCTAGCAGAACTACACCAGATGGTAAGGCTACCTGAAACCAATAGGGTCTTCATTCCTTTTTGAGCCACCATTTTTCTTAAAGAAGACCACAGATCACATTTGTTAAAGAGTGAGAGCAAGCATAGGCTGTGACACAGGCAGATTTGGGTTTGGATTTATCGAAGGCCCTTAGAGACATCAGTTGAGGGAACAACCACCTTAGAGTCAGGACCAGTTAGGCATTACACCAACCCAACAAAGTTTTCCAATAAA
The DNA here is from genome assembly GCF_040938575.1 of Ambystoma mexicanum. NCBI lineage: Eukaryota > Metazoa > Chordata > Amphibia > Caudata > Ambystomatidae > Ambystoma > Ambystoma mexicanum. Next base: position 198,941,951 of record NC_090938.1, read on the forward strand.
GGTTTTCAAACTGTTGCTTTTGAGTCTGTGTCTCTCTTGATACCATGCCTGTCTCACAACACACACTTGTAAATGAAACATATTCCATGCAACACAAATCTGTAAACAGTGAGCTCTCTCTAGGGTACATCTTCTTTATTTTTCTTGAATTTCTTTCACTGTGGAGGTATAGGCAGAACTATTTGGCACAAAAAAAGTCTAACTACAGTGAATTTTCTCTAGGGAACATATTCCTTGTTGTTATAGGGGTGTATAAAAACCTCAATGTCAAGGTTTTTTGGAAGATGATAATGGACATTCGGACTAATCGAATGATGAGTCACATCAGGATAACTTTTTCAATTTAGAATATTCCTGATGCTAGGTCGACCGGTTTCAGCGACACTCAATAGGTACAGGTCGCCTTCTTCAGGACCATCTTCCTTTAAAGCACTTTACTTAACCATGAGCTCATTATAATGAATGACTACTGGATTCGATGTATGTGAGGTATCATGATTGTGTCCATGCATAGATCATAGTGCTGATACCAATTACATTCCTGCTGGGCAGATCACACCCACTTCACTGTCAGGATAGCAACTCATCAATGGCAAACCACCCACCTGAGTGACATGTTTCAAGGTTAACTTTGTTTTATCTACTGGTACCAACAAAGTAGACACAACAGAAAGGAACAAATACACATAATGTATAATTAGTTCCTGTAGATCATCACAACATGTGTCCTGAGTCCACAAAGTCGTTTTACTTTAATCAAACTCATGTTTACTTAAACTTCTTCCCTCTGGTCTTGTTCGCACATCACCCCGGCTGCAACATCGCATTCCATGCAGTCTGCCTGGGGAGAAATATTGACGGAAGACAGATAATTCAGAGTTGGCACCAGCTGCCTCAACCTGCACCTATAAACCTTCTCTCACCCCTTCACTACTTTCTCACGCTCTTACCCATTACTTGTAGTCATGCATCCACAGCATGAATGGGTTCCTCAATATGCAATTGGGCTCATCGCGATACTGAAAATAGCCCCAGATAAAGTCACATGGTACGTCAATATGTGACCCGGACTGATGCCGTTGTTATGGTGGCTGTGTATCACGTCAAATCTTCACACTTGAGTTATTCAAACGCAACACCAATCCCTAGTATGCTATGCCTAGCGACCCATCTCATGGAGACACAATGGATGTTACCTGATAAAAATCTCATGCCAACCAAGGTACTCGCATATGCCATTATCGATAATGGGAGAAACCTCTCTGATTTTTCATGTTTGCATTGTAAAACCATGATCAAGCATTAAGAATCTAGGAGAGCCATCCTGGCAGATTCTTCTGGCTGGCTTTCTCTTGCGTACCATTCCAGGCTTATCGGTTCATATAGTATAGCAGCACACTTTACGAGCTGTGCCTTACCTTGTCATTTGTCCAGAAGTCCATGTTTAACTATGGCTTCTGCTTGCCATATACCCCTTCAGGGGAATTGATGTATGGAAGGCTACAAGTCTCCATCAGCCTGGGTATAATTACCATTAGTATCCTCCCTTTCAGTATTGGATAACATGTGCTCCTAACTGGCTCAATAATCATCCACATGGCGGAACAGATCTATTACTAAATTGATGCTGCTAAATATAAATAGCTATTATACAGCAAATGCTTGCCAGCAGATGTTTTCATTAAGTCCAACTGCATATGTCCGTAGTCTGTAAATCCAGGCTGTTCCTGTTAGAAGAGAAGTGTCTGCATATATCCTCCTCATAACGTTTTTTTTAAACTTTCTCCAATATAGTGCAGGTAAAATCATTCCCTGTATGTTTTTTTCTGGAGAAAGTGCTCCACCAATGGGGCAGTTGTTTCTTTGGTAAAGAACACTTTTTCTCTGCACAAATTCACATTTTGTTTCTTTGGTACCTTTTGTATAGTGCTTGGAGGGGTGCATGGATTTTAGGATTACAGAGAGAATGCTATGAGAATGTTGTTGTATGAGTGATAGTGTGTTTATGGGATAAGGTTCCATACTCAGGAGTTTCAAAGCTCAAGCCTGGGTGATGGGTACCAGTGGGCTCCTTAGAGATAACTTAATGTAGTAAACAGATCTAAGGAATAAAGGATATTACCTGGAACTGACGTGAAGTGCCTGCAGACCTGCTTTATTTCACGGTGGTGAGCTTCAGTATCAAAGGCGTGCCGAAACTAAAAGAACAGAGAAACAGAAAGAAAAGTGAGGTGCTGCGGGGATGTAGCAAGAGAAGGAGAGAACCCACTGTCCCTAAAGACCACAACCCATCACCCATGGCATGCAAAAAAGTGCATAGTGAATGAAAAGAAGTGCCCATCAAACAAGGCTAATGGAAAACGGCCAAACCATGGATCACAACTTGTGATGTATTCTTTTACCTAAACCAGAGTACAGGTTCATAAAGGGCACAAGGGATTTAAGCACCTTAGTTAATACTAGATTTACAATCATGCCAAATTGATGCATGAATAACTTGATAATGGCAGGACCCTCTCTGTTATAGCACTAGCATATTGTCCATAGTCCTTGCCACACACCGGGCTACCCTTTTGTTTCCAAAATACGGCAAAGAAGAAGCAGTGAGACCCAGGGCAAAGAAAGAAGGAGTGAACGTCCAAGGCACACGAGAAGAAGGAAGTAGCAAAACCCAGGGCGCAGAAGAAAACCCAGGGCAAAGGAGGACGGGAACACCCAAGCCTTAAAAGAAAAGGAAGACGTTTGCACCCAGGTCACCAGAGAAGAAGAAGCAAGTGACCAGGGAAGGAAGGTGGGCCAGCACCCAGGGCGAGAACAGAAGAAATACCCAGGACAAAGAAAGAGGATATGTGGACGCCCATTAGAAGTGCCCAGGAAGAAGAGTATGGGAAGCCAGGGACCCTTGGGGTACACCATGCAATGGAAGGATCAGGACGAGAAAAGAGGATGTGAAAAGCCCCATGAAGAGAAGGAGGCAGAGTGAAGAGTAGTGAGAGAAGAACAGCTTTACACTCCGTTGTGCAAGAGGGTCTGCTGAAATGCGATTGCTGAGTCTCCAGGAAGTGTCATCCTGTGCTGCCTGGAAGGGAACAGGAAGGCTGGAGCCGTTGGAAGTCAATGGAAAGAAATGTGAGACTGCACCAGGCGCCTGCGTATAGAAGGAGTCGAGTGACACCACGCTCTTTAAACGCCAAGTGCAGTGAAAGGATGGATCTATCGCTTCAGTGTATGGGTAGTCAATGGAAAAGGTGTGTGGTTAGTCTCTCTTGCATGAGAGTTAGTTATTGATAGAATGTAACATGTTCTAAAGTGTTTGCAGAGCAGTACCACTCTCAAAACAAGGTGCATTGTGAGAGAAGACTGTATGAGCATGTATATGTCTTTGGGTGCAGATGTGACTTTTCATGTGTGTGAGTGAATGTAGTCGCGTTTGGTTGGTATGTGGTGAGGGCTAGGAAAGGATGGGTTATTTGCTGTGTAGTGCTTGAGTGGCATGTGTTGAGAGCTGGCAAAGAAAGGGAGAGGTGTCGTCTAGTGCTTGGGTGAAATGTGGCGAGAGATACGAAAGGAAGGTACATGTGTTGTATAGTGCTTGGATGGATGCATGGCTCTTATGATGTAAGAGAGAAGGCTGTGAAAATGTTGTTGTAGGAGTGAGAGAGGATGTATAGGTTAAGGTTCCATACTCAGGAGTGGGAAAGATCAAGCCTGGGTGATGGGTGCCACTGGGATCCTAAGAGATAAATTGATGTAACTTAACTGAAGCAATAAAGGAACTTACCTATGTACCTCCAGAGGTCTCCAGGAATCCACTTTACTACAGATTCCTATTCTTTAGATGGCCTTCTTTGGCCACGCCATATTAGATGATGTAGCTGAGAGTCCTTTTGAATTATTGTTAATGGTGGATGCCATGTTTTTTCAAGGTGGCCACCATTACTGATCTTCTCTTTGCACGCATGATGGAGATCCATTTGCATTTCCTGCATTGTGTGATAACAGGTGTGCGAACTTGGGTCTATCCAGATCCCCAGGCATAGTTCCACTCCTTATAAAGATTAAGGAGAACGCAGCACAGGAATCGTAACAGTGATACGCTCTTAGGTCCTTCAGCTGGATTGTCTGGATTTAAAAGACACCTCTGCCCTTGACCCATTCATATTCTAATGAATATGTTTGCATTGTGTTCAGAAGACAATTTTATTTATTTATTTTAATTATTCATTTACACACAGGAGGAACAATGCTCTTTTGATCACAACATAACATATAATAGAAAATAAATCAGATTTGACAGGAAGCTGTGAGCTTCTTACAAAGGGGTGAGTTTGAAGGACATCCTAACAAGGTTGAGGAGGGGAGTAAATGGCACAGTCGCGAGTGACAATACATAAGTAAACATACATAGGGCCTCATTACCCGGTAGGCGGTGAGCCATGGCGCTATTAGCGCCATGGCTCATGCCGGTAAAATACCGGCACCGCCTTGGCTAAAAGGGGATTTACCACCCCAATCCAAGGTTGGAGGGGCGGTAAATCCCCCTTCCGCCATTGCCCTTCCCCATTCCAATTTCTGCCCCATAGGGCTCTATGGGAATGGGGAAGGCGCTAATTACGGCATCGTAATTTTGCGGCGCCGTAATTAGCTCCGAGATCCCTTAGCGGTTGGATTTTAACGCCTGCAAAAAGCAGGCGTTAAATCCCCCAACCCGCAAAGGGACCTCGTAGTAAGGCGGTAGGGATTTACCGGTACCGGTATTTTACTGGTACCGGTAAATCCCTACCGCCATCCGTGTAATGAGGCCCATAGATTAAGGGCAATGAACATTGGTAATTTTCGAGTGCAGGTAGGCAGTACTGCTTTCTGTGCTCGGGATTTGACCTTGATGGCTGAAGTGCTAGAGTTGAGGCCGGGAAAATGAGGGGCAAAGGGGGGTTAGAGGCGAGGGCAAAATGTTAGCTAGTAGGCAGATGAGGTCGAAGTCAAGAGGGTAACTTGAAGGTGATGAGGTAGGCTTTTAGTTTGGTTTTGAACAAATTCATGTGGACTGTTTCTCTGCTGCCCGGGGAAGAGATTTCCATGTAAGTTGAGCAAGAAGAGAGAAGGAGCAGAAGTGAGACGAAGCACAGGGAGGGTGAGGAGCCACAAGGGTAGTTAAGAGTATAGTTGGATAGAGGCAGTGATGCCTTATCATGGATAGATTTGTGAACCAGCTAGAAATGTAAATCTGGCCCATGAATTGCATTCTCAGCCAGCCAGCCTGTTAGCGGTATGAGGAAGTAGGTGTGAACTAAGGAAGTTCAAAGAGAGTCCTTAATATTTAGGACAATTAGGCATAGGCAATCTGCTGTTCCAGTTTTGGAGACGAAAGTAGAGAAGGTGAGAGAAGTGTCATAGATGTCGCAGAGGTTTCTAGCTGTAGATGAGTTGGGGAGAGTGTCAGGTGGGAACTTGATAGGCAGAGTAAGAGATGAAATAGAGATTTTGGCAGGGAAGAAGAGCACCTCTGTTTTAGTAGAGTTTAACATTAGAGTGTGTGAAGCCATCCAATATTTAATGGCAGAGAGACAGTTGTGAATTTTGATATAGCGATCATAGGAGAATTCAGGAAAAGCGAAGAAGATTTGGATCGTTCACAAAGAGTTGGTACGGGAACCCAAAGGAGGAGATTAGTGCCCAAAGAGCAGAAGTGCAGAGTGTAACGAGGAGCCGACCCAAGACAGAGCCTAGTGGAACACAAACAGTTAGAGGAGTGAGTTGAGAGATGTTGTTGTCCCAGGATACAGAGAATTAGTGAGGTACAAGGTAGGATTTAATCCAGCAAGGGCTTGATCGTGAATCCAAAGAAGAAAGTGAGTATTAAGGAAATCAGAATGATCAACAGTGTCAAAAGCATCAGAAAGGTGAAGGAGAATTGTAGTAGAGGATAGGTTGGAGTGCTTAACAGAGATGATGAAGTTAGACACATTGAGGAGAGCAGTTTCCGTAGAGTGACAGGAGTGGAAGCCTGCTTATAGGGGGTCTTGAAGGTTATGGAGGTGTAAGAAATTGGTAAGATGGTTGAACACACCCTTTCAAGGACTTTAGAGTAGTCTAGAAGGAGAGACACAAGGCGTAATTTAGCTAATAAGTTCAGGTCAGTCCCTTTCTTTTTTAGGAGAGAGATGACCAGGGCTATTATGAAAACAGAGGGAAAGCAATTGGAGTCAAAGGACAGGTTGAATAGTTCAGCGAGGTGAGAGGCTACTGTTAGATATTTGTTTATCTCCAGGCCACTACAGTGTCATGTTTTGTCTTACTTGTTTCTGTGAGTGCTAGCGCAGAAATCAGCTCCCTGCAAAATGTATCTTTTATTTGGGGCTCTGACTTAGGTCACCCCCGGGCCTAGTATTGTGTAGGGCACTCTGTCTTGTATCCAGCCTCTGCAGTTAAGATCACGGGAACACTGCTCTTTACATTTTACAAAATAAACATGCCATACAATAAACAGGCATGCACAACCTTTGTTATTTTATAAGACACTTTATAGATTGTCTGCAGATCAGAATGGAAACACATGGACATACACACGATGTACAATCATTGTAACGTTGGAAGCGATCTGAGAAAGCAGAAATAGATTCCCATCTATCTGCACATTTGGTTTCACAATCTGTCAAAATGATGAGTGGTTTCAGAGCTTTTCCTTGCCTCTTTCTCCGCAGGAGAAACTCTCCTCCACAGACAGTGGAGCCGGCCTCTATCTCAAGTTTTCTAAAATGGGCAAAGTACGCTTGTGCAAACAACTTTGAGAAGTAGCTACTGCTGTTTGTTTATTTATTTATTTATTTATTTATTTATTTATTTATTTATTTATTTATTCGAATTTGTAAAGCGTGCAGCAGCCCTAAGGTATTGTGGCGCTTGTTAAAGGGAGTGGAATCATTGTTACAGTGTTTACATTTCTACTTTACAATTGTGAAATATTTACATATAATATATATACAATTACAGTTGAGGGAAATTAAGAGGAGAAAGAAAGTTTAAGGATAGAGAGGAAGGGTTAGTTAACAAAGGATGTTTTGAGGTTCTTGCAGAAAGCAGGGAGGGAGGTTACAGCTCTGAGGGTGGTAGGTAGTGAGCTCCATAGTTTCGGGGCTATGTAGGAGAAGCTAATCCCTCCTGCTTTGGCTCTGCAGATTTAAGGGATATGCAGTTGATTGGCATACTGCTTTTTTGTGTAACGCGTGGAGGATGTTCTGGATATTGATTCTGTTAGGTATGAAGGTGCTGTGTAGTGGATGCATCTGTGCGTGATAGTGAGAATTTTGAGTGTGATGCAGTCTTTAATAGGAAGCCACTGTGGTCCCGTCTAGGGATGCTTATTGCTGCTCTAAGGGCATTGTTTTGGGTGGTTTGGAGTCTGTTTAGATTTTTTGTGGATGTGCCTGCTAGGAGGGCATTACAATAGTCTAGTCTGGAGCCTATGGTTGCTCTAGCTATTGCGAGACAGTTTGGTTTAGAGAGGTAAGGTTTATTGGCATTTATGAGTTTGGTGCTGTATGCTGAGGCGAAGGCGATGGCACTGACTTGTTTGTTCATTGATAAAGTAGCATCAATGTGAACGCCTAGCGTCTTGCCAGATGACGAGACTTGGATGATGGAATTGTCAATGTTGAAATTGGAGTATTGGACGTCAAGTTTGGCTAAGGTGGCTTTTAATCCGAGAATAAGAATTTCTGTCTCCGTTTAGGCAAAGGCCATTGGCCACTATCCAAGCTTGGATTGTGGAGTCAATTTTATGTAATGTGGTGGAGTCTTGGTCGTAAGACACAGACAGTGATAAGAGTACGTGGGTATCGTCAGCATAATTAGTATATGCTATACCCTGTGAATCAAGTAGGTCAAAGAGAGGCTTTGTAAAAAGGTTGTATAGAGTCGGGGCTGTTCAAGAGCCTTGAGGGACTCCACAGTGGATGGTGGGGGGTTGGCATTCGCTATGTTGGAGAATAGCTTCATTGCTCTGCCCTCAAGGAAAGAGGTGATCCATGTGGTTGCTTGTTTGGAGAAGTGGGCCGCATGTGTGAGGTGTGTGGTCAGGGTCTTGTGATAAACCAGATCAAAGGCCGCAGAGAGATCGAGGAGTAGGAGGAGGGCTGGATTACCCTTGTCCATGATCTGTGTGATTTGGTTCTTTAGGTTTAGTAAGGCCGTTTCAGTTCTGTAACCTTTGCGGAACCCAGATTGTCTCTTACCTAATATGGAATTGGATTCCAAGTAGAGTTGGATCTGGTTATGAGCCGCCTTGTTGAGAATTTTGAGAAGGAATGGGACAGTGGTTATCGGCCTATAGTTATTGGGCTGTGCTGGGTCTAGTGCTGGGGCAGCGCCTCGATGCCCACGGGCTGTTTGAGCGCTTTATAAATGTAAAAAAAATAACAAAAAATAAAAAAATAAAATAAAAACAGTGAAGGTTTTTTTTAGGAGGGGGCATACCCAAGCTTCTTTGAGGCTGTCAGGAACAATACCTGATCCGAAAGAAGCATTTATGAAAGCTGTTAGGATGGGGGCAAGATCCTTGGCACATTCCTTGATGATTTAGGGAGGGCAAATGTCCCCTTTGCAGAGGGACGACTTGAGATGGTTAATGAGATCAATGACCTCTGATTCTGAGGTGTCCTTAAACGGAAATTGAGAGTGCGGAGAGTGTGTCGTTTGTGATGGTAGTTGTAGCTGTTGGCTTAGGAGGGCTGTGTAATGGTCATGAATTCGTTTTTGGAGGAGGTCTATTTTATTAAGCAAAGCGGTCTGGATGCTAGTACACCAGGATTTATCCTTAATGATCTCATCTTTGCTAGTTGGAGGTGTGATACGTTTGTTGAATGTGGATAATATCTCTTTGGTTTGGGAGTTTGCTTTAGAGATCCTGTCATTGAAGGAATTGGCTTTGGCTGAGATGATTGCTTCTTTGTAATGTGAAGCTATCTGTTTGAAATTATTTTTGGTTGAGTCATTGGGATTAGTCTGCCAATTTTTAAGCACTTCACGTTTATGTAAGCGAAGGGCATGGAGCTTGTCTGTAAACCACCAGTTGCAGTGGAAGGATTTTTTTTCTTTCTTACTTTCGAGTGGTGCTATGGAGTGTATAGCATTGGTGAGAGAGTATCTTTAATGATGTCCGCTAGTATGTTGAGATACTTTGAGAATGGGGTGCTAGACATGGGGTGTCAAGGTATGGATGGAGGTTATCTGCATTATGTTTTTGGGAGCTTCTTGCTTGTGCTGGCGGGGTGTGTATGAGGGTTTTGGTGTTGGGGTCTGTGGGGATAGTGAACTGAATGCATGTGTGGTCCATCAGGGGTAGGCAGAATTCAAAGTGACGGAAGATGGGCAATTATGATTCATTATTCAACCTAGGGTGCAGCCTTTGGGAGTGAGTCGGGCTGAAAAGTTTTTGGGTAAAGCCTAAGTCTCCCAAATCTTTAGCTAGTGCTGTGGCGGGTTTGTCCTTAGGGTCATTGAAGCCTAAGTTCAAATCCCTAAGGAGTAAGATTTTAGAGGATTATTTGATGTTGTTGCTAAGTAGTTGGGTGAGGTGATCTTGTAAGTCGGAGGGGAGGCCTGGAGGTCTGTATAGTATGTGCAAGTTGATGGTGTCATTGGGTGATAGGGTTAATTTGGCTGATAGGAAGTCTGCATTACCTTCCCAAGTGCTAGTAATGGGCCTGATGGTTAGAGTATCTATGTAGATAAGGGCTACTCCTCCCCCTATTTTGTCAGGTCGATCCTGTCTAAGGATAGTATAACCTGGAGGTAGGGCTAGTGTTTCAGTTTCTGGAGTGATAACTCCCCTGTTTCTGCAGGCAGCTAACTTCAAACAGGAAAGTGCCTTTGTGCTCCAGCAAACGAAGAACAAAGGGCTTTCTTAAAGCCTAATTTGACATCCCGCTAATCAGTGCAAATGTATCCATTATTTGTATAATTCTTTTAGTTGGTCACTTTATGCTTAGCATAAATATAGAAGCGTTTTGTCTTTTCCGACTGACAGCAAACCCTCTTGCAGGTCCACGAGCACTCTCGCTCCCACACTTTCTCACACCCGTCCAGTCAAACAGCAGCTCTCGCCCTCTCCTCCTCCAGCCTGCACATGGAATCTTGGCTCTGCCCCACATAGCAAGAACTCTCTGGCTTTTCTCTTTGTGTTCTTAGCAAACAGCTCCATCCGACTCGCCTTTCTTTCCTTCTGCACCTTTTTTAAATCCCTTTCTCTGCCAGCCCATTTCACATATATCTCTCTAGATAGAGTATATGATCTCCCCGCCTCTGGCAGTGAGTCATGCATCAATCAGACACCTCCTCTGGCATTGCCAAGCCTTCTGGAAACTTCCAGAAGTCCTGATTCTTTTTCACCTTTGAACATAGTTTGGTTCAATGGGCGCCGGAATCGATGTGTTACAAATTTATTCTGGCTTCCTGTGCTAGTAGCTCACACAATGTGCTGTTTAAACAAAATGATTTCTGCACATCAGATGTTCTCTAACGATCATGCCTCCTTCGCAAAAGCAGATTTAATTACTGAATTTATTTTCTAAGCAGTATCGCATAGTCTGTTCTCGCAGCCTACATCTATATCTAGCCCCACATTCTGCAGCCTAAATTTGCACCAACAATTTGCACCAATGATTTGCACCATGTGCTATGGACTCAGCTGTCCAATTCTAAACACAAATTATGTTAATGGTTTAATGGTTAGAATCAGTAATATGTAAGTAAGGGGTTAGTGTAGATTAGTTCCTATTCCTGAATGCGGTTTTATGGTACACTTTGCTTATGCTATGCTAGGGTACACTATTAAAAAATTCAAGCTGCACCATGTTGCTATGCAATGCTAATTCCCAGTCAGCCTTTCTTTAGTTCATATGAATCCCCAGCGCTGCCTCGCATCAGTGTCAACCACACACAGTATGCAATATTTTATCATCATTCATGCACTAGCATACCCCTTCTATAAAGGTCTGAATTTTAATTCCTGGCCTAGTTGAAATTTGCACTATTTGTATCTCTTACACTACTAAATGGGCAATAGGACTGACTAGCTTAGAAGCAAGAGGGTCCGATGGGCCACAATGGGGTGCCTTCATCTCAAATTTCCTAGAAGATTACAAAAACATGAAGAACATCCAAAATATTAGCATCTCTTCAAAGCCATTTGTTGAAATTCGTCACGTGGATGAAGTGTGCTCATAAACTGTGCAACATGCCCTGCTTGCAAGAGGTTTATAGGAACTTTATCCCTAAGACAAAAACAGAAATGTGCTCAGCTACCCTATACATCCTGCCAATGAAGCAACAGTGTAGCATAATGGTGAACACTTTGAAGCCAGATAATTACGTTCCCACTTTTCATGGCATTCCCCACATCCTCTCCATAATCCACAATCACATCTGAAGGGTCCCTTTTAAAGAAGACTTCACCCCACACTGTTCAAATGAAAATTCTTCTATGAAATTGCAGGCTCAGCAAAATTATATTTGCCATGGATTAGAATTTGCATAGCTCATGAAGGAATAATTTCTAAACATTTTTGTTCCCTTAACATTGACAATGAATTTAGGCGTGACATGCCTCTTGGTGACGTTGTGTATCTCAGCGTCAATGGGAATTTCTGTTTGCTAAACGTGCAATTTCGCGCTGAGTACAATCTAGCTCCAGAGGATCTTCTTCTGATTATAACTAAGGGATCTTCATCATCATAATTGATAGGATTGTTTTTTGAATCTGCAGAAAAATAATCAGAGGAAATGACCCCTCTCCCAACGTTCTATACGCCTTCTACTTTTATGAGAGCATTACAGAGGGAGGACTTATCTGGCCATCAATGTTTCCGCATCCCTGACTGTCATATTCTCAAGTCTTATGCGTTTATTTTTAATAATGTTAAAAGCTTAGTCAACTGCTGTTCAAAATATGGACTTAATTAAAACATACAAACAAAGGATATCTTGCATGTATAAGGCCCACAAATGCTCAGATGTGCCGAAAACATTTTTTTATAGCAAACTGAGTTGTGGAATCATCTGTCTGTTTAAGAGAAAGTCTCAGATGTTTTACTGGAGTGCTGGAGTCTTATGAGTTTGACATCACAGAATAACTAATACCTTCTCAAGATGCTGGCCCTATTCTGGACACTAAGGACTGAACAGATTCTGTAGAGCATGGAAGGGCTTTAAAGGGGTAGTTTGGTCATAAATTGTATTGGCACAATCAATCGGGCATGTATTTTAGAGCATACATCGATCTTTCTTAAAAAGATTTCCAATGCAACTTACCCAAGTTTTCTCACTTTAACACATGCAAAAACAACGTGTCGGTACCTCCATCTTGTGCTAATCTTATCCAATGATCCATCGCCATAACTTCAAGTGCCCTCGCAGCACTGATTCAGATCACCCACCCCTCAAGCTGACCTCACTAGATGCTCACTTGAGCTCCACCTATTTTAATGATGTTAGTGAGCAGCGTAGCCAAGCGTACCCTGTCATCACCAAAGCCATAACATTATCTAGAGCAGAATCAGGAACATAAACAAACAAATCCACAAACAGACAGAAAACTTTAGTTTCTTTTGACAAAAATGATAAAAACTGTTCATTTTGAAGAAAACAGCAATAGTCAGGAGATTAATAAGTACTTTTAATTTTGACATAATGCTGAAATTAGGTAATGAAGTCCACAAAAACATGGGTAACTTTTCCCAATAAAGGTTAAAGCTAGCGAACATTGCATGTTTCGACTGTGATCTTAGAATGCTGATTCCATTCATCAATCGATTAATCCCAGTCTTTGCAATCTTCCCTCCCAGAATTCTGATCGAGGCACAACGCGTTCAATTACAGAGAAGAAATGAGCCGTTTCAATTACAAATGCAACACTTTCACAGCTTCACATGTTCAGAACCAATAGGCTACATGTTGCTCCTTATCACTGCAACCACAAAAGGACAGATTGGTGTCTGGTGATCATCCCAGATAATGGTTATCACAGATGCGTTGTTGATGATTATCATCCCATTGTGATTGAAGAAGCCATCGACCGGTAAACTGTACCCATGACTGGAGCAAATAGGTATAATTTGATATATGTCATCAAAAATGCAAAAATATATTTCAGTACCCAATTTATAATTGTATATACACATATATACAATTCGCGCCTTGAAACACCTGTGTATAGGCGCGTTACAAATGCCATATCATATCATATCATATCATATCATACATATTTATGTTAACTATCAAGTTAAGTTACAATTAAGACATACAATGTTTATTATTTTGTGTCAAATTGAACATTCATCCATCACAACGTAAATTTTGTAGCATACAGCACACCTGGCATTCTCACTTGCATAAATAGTATAAAAAAACTTTGCTTACATTGTGTCTTGTGTTTCCATTCTCCCTATGTGACGAATGACCAACTGCGTTGAAAGACAGATCTCAGTAATCAAAACTTAACATTCCACGTAAGCTTTCAATATAGTGAATCTTATCACTTCTTTGTGGATATTAGACACATTTTGGCCTTGAAGTTCTTAGTGCGGTGGATTCAAGGACACAAAACAAGGCAACCCTTCCTCCCGCGCTCACGATGTGTTGGAGGGAGTTTCATTTTGGGAACACATGCCACAAAATTGAACAATATTAATGGCAAACTGTGCAGTGAAAAACAACAAAATATTTAAAGTATCCCACATATCACAATATTTACTTCCATTGGAACAGTATCAATGCACCTGGTCCCACAACATGTACGTATTCTTTCAAATATGATCCTAGGCAAAGTGCAGACAGTTTTGGATTACCCTATACTTCAATAGGGCAATGCCCAAAAAAGCTAAATTCATTTTTTTGACCAAAGTGGGCCACTACTTTTCTGAAATAAACATATTTGAATAAAAAACTGGTGGATTAATGCATGGAGATAGCACGGATGCACAGGGAAGGGAGGGGGGTGGTGGTTATTTCGCCAGCAGGCTCAGTGAACTGTTGCAGCAAAGGCAACACATACAATGAGCAACAATAAAAATAACAAAAAAATTACAAACACTAAAATTCCAGCATACCTCGTATGAGTGCATTTGTCTAAGGATTAGTGGCGTCTGTGTATATCTATTCCAGCAATCATATTGATTTCTCCATTGATGCATGTGTGCCTGGGTGTCCTCCACATGTGGGCCTCCACAGTAAGATATAAATGTGCAAATGCAATAGGCGCATTTTCATAGTGCATATTGGCAAGACATATTCCTTCGCTCGTTATTTCAATGTTCCCTAACACTGTGGCACATAACCCTTTGGTCTATTGCTATCTGCAGCCATTTATCATGATTCCTACTTTCCAGCGAGGTTAGACTTAATTTATTTTACTTATTATTGGTTATTTGTAAAGTGCCCATACAAAATATTGTGTTTCAAGGCACCACAAGACAAAAATGGGGGGGCATGGAAGAAAGAACCAATAACGATTGTACTAGGCATTGTGTCATTCGGATCATGCAAGAGCAGTAACAAGACGTGCAGGAGGGAAGGAGGGGAAAGGGGGAAGGTGTGGGTCCACAGAAGGGAAAATGCAAGGGTGTAATGGAGGTGTGGGGCAAGAGGAGGTGAAGAAGAGGGCCAATGGGGCAAGACAAGTGCTAAGGGGAGGCCAGGTGGGCAAGTGCCAGGGGAAGCATGGAGTGAGTACCACATGCGAAGCACAAGGACGGGGTGGACCAGGCTTGGTATGGATTCAAACCCTGCCAAGCTTGTCAAGGGACAGGGGCCCAGAAGGGCAAGTGCAGATTGTGAGGGGTTGGGGGCCAGGAAGACAGGGTGCTGCGTTATACTGGGTGAGGATAGCCTGGTGCCCTGTGGAGCTCAGAAGGTACCAGGCAGCTAGTCAATGTGGCAGAGGGGGGTATTCAAATGGGGGAAGGGTGAAGAAGAGAAAGGTTGGGTCTTGAGAATCTTCCAGAATTTAAGGAGATCAGGCAGAAGCCTGAGAGCAATATGGAGGCCATTACAGAGAGAAATAGATCTACCCCAAACTCTCTGCTTGTAATAGCGTCTGATCTGCAGAGAAGTGCATCTAGATGACCAAGGACTCAAAGAGGGAAGTATTTAGGGAAAGAGTCAGATGCAGTGGGTCCCTGCTTCAGATAGCCTTGTGGAAGAAGCAGAGGGTCTTGACTTCGACATTCGCAGCCACTGGGAACTAGTTGAGATATTTTTGTGCTTGAGAGATGCGGTGCCTGTATTTGAGGCCAGGCATACGTGTCACAATCTTATTCTGGATTAATTGAAGGGGGCAAAGGGAGGATTTAGGCAGATTGAGGAAGAGGCTGTTGCACAAGTCCAGCCTGAAGAGAACCAATGAACTGACAACATTTACTTTCTGTATGTCTGCGGCAACATTTTTCTGCTTAGATTCTTCAACAATTGTGAGTTCATTACTAACAGGGCTCGAAATTAGGATTAGATAAACAGGAATTACAAGCACTGGCTGCATATCGAGCAGCAACCAGTCACCAGGAGCTACCACTAGAGAACAAGGAGCTAGTTTACAGCATTACATTAGTTGGTCTGGGGAGCCAAAAGTAGCTCCTGGTAACTTTTGGTTTTAAGCTCAACAGTCTCTTCTACATTTGATCTGATTTCAGTCACATAGTTGAAATAATCTGACTGATATTTATTGTTGTAATACAAATCAATTATATTGATGGTAATGAATACAAAAAACAAAGAAAAATAGAAATGCTAAGGCTTATCTAGTTACATTACTTCACAAACAGTAATTAATTAAAAATACATTATTTAGAAATTACATCTCAAGTGACATACAATTGCATTTATTGTACAATGAAAATATTTTCAAACACCATGGGTTTGTTAAACTTTGTGAAGAAAGCCATACATCATTTAAAGTTCAGGTGTTGGAGGGCAAACCTCTTTTGAAATGTTCTGTGGCATGGACTGGGCCCAGAAAACAAAATCTAGATCAATTCCATATGTTTGCATGGCCAGTACATTCAATGTCTGATCTTTACAAATTCAAAATCCATCTGCTGGAATGTTGGCTTTGCCACCCACTGTTTGCTTCTTTTGTTAAACTTGTTGTTGTTATGCGGCATACTGAAAATTCCTGCAGTTTTTGCTTGTTCCCTTCCAAAGCTCTTGTTGCGTGCAAGTACAGCCAGTCTTGTTCTGGCCTACATACCGTCTGTGCCACAATGCAACCTTTCAGGCCTGTACTTTCAGCACATATTATGGAACACCTCCAAATCACCAGTGTGGCACAACTCTAAGACTTTCTTCTTTTCTCTTGAAATGTTTTGCATAAATGATCTTCCCAAGTGCTGTGTAAGGATGGGTGCCTAGAACCAACCACCTTTCCTTACACTCCTGCTTCTTGCTCAATGGTCCATGTGCAAATGTTAATTTTCTTTCCAGGAGTGTATGTTAGAACAATGGTGCATAAAAGAATGCCATTTCTCAAGCAGAACATCTACAAAATTGATTTTATAATGTGCCATACAACATATTGATGCTTTATGTCTGGGAAATGCTCCCACATGGCCTTGGCTATTGAAAAGTGCCAGTCAGTGGCATCAGGTCTATTTGCACTCCTCTAGATTGAAGAAGTTAAATGGATTTAATTAAATCATATTTTTCCATGGCAACAGAAGATGTATATTCAGATATGTGCACGACAACTGAGCTCACTATTTTTTTGGTTTCCATATCTTGGAAGTGGTAAGTGCAGTATTTAGCAGAACAACCTGTACTGTCAGACTGTCCACCAACAAGCCAGAGCCTTTTGCCAGCAATTGCATAGTCCATTGACATCTGCCGAGTGTCCAAGCCTAGCTAATAGCTGGGAACAAGACATCTTTCTGATATTTGTAGTACTGGATTTTCAAAAGGAACTCAAGTCCCACAAAGTTAGAAAAGCTTGAAATTGTATGGTACTTTGATCTGCTAAACAACAAGCCAGATGAACAAAGTACATTTCCATCAGGCAATTTTCCAAGAATTGGTTGAGCATACCATGAAAATGAGTTATGGTGGTATACACAGCTACACTTGATCTTCAGGTTGGTGCCTTTGACTACACGAGTAAAAATCACCAATGGCTCCCCACAAATCCTCCTATGCAATTTATGATCACAGTTAATCATTTTCATAATCTTGATCAGTCAGCAGTTGAATATGATGTATTTTGGTTCCTTTAATTGCAATTATATAGAAATATACTTGTTTGCCATTCTATGGTGGTGGATAAGTTCTCAACACTAGGAAGAGTGAAGTCCACATCACGAGCACGATCGTCAATCAGTATGGAAGATGCTTTGGTTATTTCTTTGTTTGATATGTCCGATGTGTCCACATGCATTGGAGAAACAGGGAACATTGATTGTTTCTTAGATTGCATTTTTTTAGAGGGTGTGGATTGTGTGAGCTGTTCTGAAAGGAGTTCTGAAACATTTTATGTGTTGTATGTTTCTTCTGGATGATGTTGTGTGCTATAAAAATGATCAAGGGTTACTTTTCATTGGTCACTGCTGACATTCAATTCACATTCTGGCCCCAGGACCATGCTGAGCCTCAAAATGTACCTGCCCCAAGTGACAATGGTTTGGCAAGCGATATGATTAGTTTGTGAAGTTTTCTGAGTCTTTATGTTCCTCTTCTTCCTAGGCCTGTAATTGAAGAAAAAATACATTCTTAATTTATAGCACACATATAGAATACATGAGTTACAACATCAAACTGCAATATAAATGAAATAACTGATAAACCAACTTTTTTTTAACCTTTAGGTATGTAACCTTTTCTCCAATTTTTCCTTGAAACAGTCAAATTGGATTTGCGGACAACCAGACAAAGCTGCAAGACAGCATTCTGAAATTGCATGAACCTTGAAATGTGCTCTTCCATTTAAAGAATCATATATACATGTATACATAAATAACAAAATATCACTATGGAAACAATTAGAACGTATTAAATATTACATCACAGTTAAAATGGATGAGAACTGATATTTTACAATAGCTTATGTATACCTCTTGTCCATGTGTTTCTTCAATTTCGACAGATTCAGTGGTTGGTATGGGCTCCTGGTTCTTGTTAACAGTTAATCCCAAGACAGCCAATGGGGGGAACAGGGTTAGGGAGAAGTTGTGGATAGGGAAGGGGTTTTTAGGGTAACCGGTTAGAGGGTTAGGGTTTGTTTAATGGATGGGTAATGGGGTTTGTAAGGGAAGACACATACAACATTGACCATAAAGAAAACAGTATTAACCCTCTTGCTCCATGGGTTCTTCTCCTCCTGACCTCTCTCCTATTCAGCACAGCACACTCCTTCTTGGTTAGGAATATGCTCTCATAGTACTCGTATCTTCAAACATGCATACCCTAATTATAAGCAACTAACTTAAGGTTATAGTTCCAGGAGAATCCTGGACGAGCAGTAGCAAAAGCAGAAAACAAAAACATCAACATGACATTTTAGCCATTGAACATAGGCTGAACACATGACCCCCTTGTGCTTTTAAATACATTTCTCAAAGGAGTTATTCCTACAGTTCAATTCTCCACAGCAAACACAGCATGCTGCCTGAACGCTCCCATATGTGCCTTTTTGAGCAAGCAGCGACAAACAAACATGGCATGCCCTCAAGACAAATGTTCTCATACAACGTGTCCTTAGTAGCATTCATACACATTCAGCACAACTTTCACTATTTAGCTTTCATGTGCTGTAATACCGTTCTTCACCAACGGCATTCATGCACCTCTCCCTCCGGCTCCTTTTTCTCCCCCTGTTACTGCACTTGAAAACCTCCAATGAGGTACTTAACTGAGGCCTGAAGGGGCCCGATGGCACCTCCCCAGGCAATGATGAATCCGCGTTGAAGTGGGCGAACCCACAGTCTCAAGAATGCTTGCCTCTCATGCCATGAGAGAGAGGAAGCTGTGATGTCTTCCGCCACTCATCCTGCACAGCATCTGACCCCTTCCAGTCTCCTTAGTCCTCCAACACTCATTCATGCTCTCCTCCAGCTGTGTCTTCAGATGCCAAAATCACCAACACGCAGCACGGGCCAGGGAGGAGCTTTATCGGCACCAGCATCGTGTGCACGTCCGCACTCCAAATTCCCAAGAGGATCATGGGAGTTTAAGTCTTTTGAGCCTCCCAACCTGGAGATGGTGTTTCCTGACAACCCATTTCCTCACACTCACAAAGTACATCTTGAGAAATGTGATTTAATTATTGTTGACCTTACAATATAAGTTAAACTATGTAAACAGGATATGGATAATTGTCTGATTAAAATGGTTAAATTAGTATTGACATAAAGTCGAACACTATGTACATGTAACATTTTAAAAAGACATGTTTGAAAACTGTACCTGATAACCTCTACAGATGTCGCAGGGAGTTGTTGCGAGATCACCCTACAAAACATATTGATTACATTGGGCCTCTTTAATGTGTAATAATCTTATTTTGTTTCAATGATTCCATTTTTCAATAAGCAGCTGAAGTTTATAAACAAAATAATACACCATTAATATAGTGAAAGGGTCTATGTTATTCAGTGACAAAGTATATTTTTTCTGAAGATTTACTTTCATTGTTTAGTGTGTTTCTGAGATAAACACATCAAGGCTGTTGATCTAATGCTTTGCAGTTCGCTGACAGTATTGCATAGTTTGTTGTTGAAGGTCCAGGCTTGGCCTATATAACAGTACTAAAGATATAAAATAAATAAATGTTATGCAAAAGATGGTCGATATTGACAAAGAAGCCTACAAGCCAGTTTGTATCAAAACCTAATAATCAATTTGTGAATAGTCGCATCTGAAGGAATATTCTAAATAAATTACCTGAAAGGTGAGTGAGGTTGCTGTTGACTCTGGATTGGTGGTCGATGTTGCATCACAGTCCTTTAATCGATGTATATATTCATACCATTGTTCAATAGAAAAGAGAGATTAGTATTATAATTTAGACCACAATAAAAACAATAAAGAAAGGTTTGTGTGCAAGTTGCTTGGCCTCACCATTAGGATGTTGGACGTGTCTGTGGTTTCCTCCATGGTAACAGTCTGTAAATCCATCAGTGCGGTCTACGTAAAGACAGACATGGAAAGGCTCTCATTGGGCTGAACTATTGGAGTATCTCTAAAGTAGGGATACACAAAGTAATCAAAAATTCAAAATTTACAAACCACAGTTTATGGTGTCACGAAGGAAACTTGTGTAGTAAAATACCAATGGAAATATTCCCCAAAAAATGAAAACCATTCATTATGTTACCTGTTCACAGACTATTTCAATATATTGAGTGGTATTTTATAAGAGATATTATACAGGCACATTTTGGAAATGGTAAAATACATTTAAAAGTCAGCATCCACTACTCAGAGTGTGCTGAAATTTAGTTGGAACAGGATTGGGAACTAATTTGTGAAGGATTCTGGGCCGATGCTTTTTCAGTGGACTATGAATGTGAATGGGAGGAGGAAGGTGAGCGGAGCCGAACAGTTCAGCCCTGCTAACCAGGACCACGACAGTACCAAAGGGAGTGGGCATGGGACCGTATGGAGTTAAGGGTGGCATAGACTGGATCGATTCCACGGGGAAAGCTGGAGAAGATATGACCTCTAGGAGACTGGGCTTCATGGACTATTTTTGCAGCAATCTGGAGACAGAGTCAGATGATGATGCAGGGGGGCGTGGGGATGAGAAAAGAGGGCGACCAAGGTATGGGTCTCCTGGTGACAGCAGGAAGAGGAGCGTGACATGGGAATAAGGAAGAAATGCAGGGGCGACTAAGGATGATAGGAATGACCAGATGCTGCGGACTAGAGCCGCATCACATAAATCTGAAACTTAGGGATCTCCCAGGACAAAGGAAGGGGGAGACGGACATAGCATGTTTCGGCACTATGGACAAGAGGGGGTCTGACAACTGTGTCTGAGTGACTAGAAGTGATCCAGCAAGAGCACACACCAACTCCAGAGACGCAGACAAGCACATTAGGCTGACTCGAGGAACAAACAGTGAGGTAGGCTTGAAACAACTGCCCCTACTAGAAAAAGCAGAGGGAACCTAACACATACATGGAAACATATTGACAAAGAGAACGTGAGATGTAGGCTACCTTTGTTAACCATTGGTGCAGAGAAATGGACATACGAAATGGAAAGAATGACAGTGGGACAGAAATTAGCAGTAGGGGAGGCTGCTGACGACGTATGGAAAAGGGTCGGGTTCCCAAGAGTAACAGTCCATGACAGAGCACATGATGGTTCACCTTTTCCAAATGTTGAGCTGTTGTATGGCAGGATCTAAAGAAACAATACCCAGACACGTCAGACATTAGTGAGATTATGGTCCGCAAGATGGGGAGGACGAAGACCCCTTACACTATATTCAGCTAATCCAAGAGATTTGGCACCTTGAAACGTGAGAACCGTGGGACAAACCAGTAGCTCTATTTTACCACATATTGTGCCTGGTGCAGCTGGAACTGGTACAGAAGCATCTCAAGAAGTTAGTAGGAATGGACGCAAAACCGTGGCCAGAAATACAGCTCACGATAGTACAGCAATGTAGACTATTACAAGAGAAAATAAGGAAGAAGAACGAGGAAAGAAAGCAAGTGGAAGCAAAGCTAGTGCAAAATAAATTATCCAAGTATGCCTTGGAAGGGGCAGTACTGACAAGTACAGGAGCAGAGGGGATAACACAGCACCAGTATGCACCGCTGCCCATTGGGGAGGATTCATGGGGTGGGAAACATGCAGCCTGAATTTCGAGGAAAAGAAGGCCACCAATGGGACGTGGTATGTGCCACACATTCATCACAACCAAGGGGGCTTTCCAGTAGGGTTCTGAGGATATGGCCAGCAGGGCAAGGCCCAGGGGACTATTCTTGGGGTTTCCCAGGGAAAGCGGGAAAGGGAAGGAGCCACCACAGTGCTGGTTGTGCAAACAGATAAGGCACATCTCAAGAGTGTGAAGAAGCAGGGGAGAAACAGAATGGGGGATGCAATACCAGCCAGCATACCGAGGGGAACAGGTGAGTATGGCACACAGGACCAAGCACAACAACAAGGATCAACACTGAACACATATCCACACCAACATCAGCCCATTTCACAGATACCACTGATGCAAGCGCCTATACCGCAGTATTTGCAGGTAGTGCAGTTGCCCCAGAATAAGGTAACACACAGCATGCATACACAGCACAACAGATGCCTCAGATACAGCACAGCCTGCAACCAAATGACAGGACAGTAGTACACACAGACTTCACAGCAATATCCCAGTTAGGAACTTGGAAGGGGTCACCATGGTCGGTAACAATCCATTTTCTGGGAATGGAATGTCCTAAAACCCTCAATAGGACAGCCCACAGACAGACTTGATGTGAGCAATCCCGTCGATCACACGCAACTCTGGGAGGCACCACGCATAGGGGCATCAATAGGTGACAAGACTTTTTTCCTATCTTGTAGACACAGGGGCAACTAAGTTCTGCATTCGAGAGGGGAACTATAGGTTTTCAGGTGATGCCATGAATACTCAAGGATTCTCTGGGGCTACGGAACTGGTTTCTTTCAAAGACAATATTTCCCTCTTTTTTATATGGGAGCATGATTTATCTTTGCCTTTACTTTCCTCTCGACAGACACCTGTAAACATACTGGGGAGATTCGACATGAGCAGACTCAACATGACAAATTAATTCACAGACAGGGGGATAGTGTGTTGTACACCAGAGATACATATTCTCAACATAAGGAAAATCATTCAAGCATATTGTGGACAGAAGGTACAGAGGGGGGGCTTGTGATATATCTTTATTTTACAGGTTGCCCAGTTGGGGGGATCTCCACACAGAACTGTGTCTAACGGTAGAGGCCAGTATTCTGCAAATTCTTCTAACCAACTGCTTTCCCTCCTATATCTATTGTTGGTTACCTTTATAAAGTGATTTGTGTGACATTTAAGCAGAGTACAGTTGATGCACAGTAATGAAATCTGATAATAATTGTGGTACCACTTAAAACTGTATATATTTGCCATTGTAGATTTACTAGGCACAAAGTGAGTTATTGTGATTGTGTATAACCTTGAATCTTAATTATATAAAGACTGTGTTTTAAATTATACAGTATGTGGACATTCCTTTGTGGGGGTTTAGGGACTACACTGTACTTAAGAACCAGCCTGCATCACCTCATGAGAAGCTAGGCCCTGATTGCTTGTCCATTGCTACAAACAATAGAGAATCTTGGCTGGGGTCCTCTGTGCCTATCCTCTACCATATAGAGAGCAGGAGTGCAGACACCCCATCCAGTCTTTACACTGGTGGCAGCGGTTGGATGGTTTTAAGGATGGTTTTATGGTTTTAAGAATCAGTGTACAACCGTGCCACTTACAAAATATCTGCACTTTGTTAAATTGAGGTTTAGTTGTGTACAATATAACTGCATTACAAGCAATGGAGTCTATTGCAAATGGTAAATTGACTAAGATGAGCTTAGAAGCTCTCCAGAGTGCTTGTGAAGCCAGGGAGTTAGACTTTGTGGATAAGTTTAGGGTTGAGCTGATAGCTGCCCTGGTGGACTACCAGACTGATGGTGAGACTCTTGAAGGGGGGATGCAACCAATGAGGACTCTGCCCCTGGGGATGTTTCTGAATCTGTGTCTGGGAATGCCACCATTCCTGCAGCCTCTGTTCCAACCCCCAGCAATTCCATGGAACTTGAGTTATTAAGGGTGAAATTGTCCTTTGAATACAGCACCTTGGAATTAGAAGCTGAGCTTAAAAAAGAAGAGCTGGCACAGCAAGTGGAGCTCAAGAAAAGGGATCTTGAACTCAAAGACAAGGACAGCCCTGCCCAAAACCAGTATGAATGCAGTGTGTAGTGTTGAATGGCTGGGTACTTGTCCCAATACACATTCATTGTTGTGAGTGTCTGAGAGGGAGGATAATGGCCTGAATGCACTATATGCCTGAATGGCTGTCTCAGTCATTGTGTCAAACACCAGAAGCCAGACATCCACAACAAGAAGTGCATATTGGTCACACGCTCCGTTCACCCAGGTCCCATCAACAGGTTGTACCCACAATATAGAGTCACTGGGAAGGCTCCAGCCAGTCTGGCCTGGACTTCACAACAACACCATCTTTGGAACTTCTACCCAACAGCCAGTCAGGGGGAAGGGACAGAGTCAGGGCTCCCCAGGACTTTGGGAAAACAAGGTAACAGGCAATAGAAAGCAAGAGGCCACAGGGGCCATCTTGTCTACTATCAGGAATCTACTGATTCCAATGGCAGGACCTGGGCATCCCAAAATGGAGGATACTCAGAGCACCTGTCAAATTCGGCATGGAGCTGCCACAAGCCCATACCCTGCTCTGTGGGTCACACAAAGGTGACCAAAAACATACATACACTAGGGGCACAGGGTTGTACCCCCACACATGGGTGCCATAAGGGTATCCCATGGGTCTGTACACCAAACCAAAAACCGGAAGAGCTGCACTGCCAGGAATCCCACATGGACTCCTGGGCAGAAAACAATACAGAACACAAAAAGGACTACAGAACAAGGACAGGGAGGCCCTGTGCCTCCAATGCATTTCCAGCATCATAGTCACCCCCCCCCCCACCGAACTAAGGTTACGGTGCCTAATCTTCCACGAGATAGACACCCTCATCCAGATGGTCAACATACCTTCTGGAAAGGCCATCTGAATTATCGTGTCTCTTCCCTGGTCTATGGTGAAGTCTAGCCCTTGCAGGCTAATGGACAACCTGAGTAGTTTCTGGTGTTCACCCTTCGCTGCATAAGCCACTTCAGGGGTTTATGATATGTTTGGACCTTGAAGGTAGACCCCGTAAGGTAGGACCTAAAACGCCTAAGGCTCCAAACTATACTGAAACATTCCCTTTCAACTGTAGCCCACCTAAGTTCTCTACCCTTGAGTTGTCTACTGATGAATATGATTGGATGTTCCCTCCCTTTGTCCACTAACTGGGACAAGACATCTCCAATTCCGATGTCGCAGGCATCCGTCTGGACGATAAAGGGTTTGCTGTAGTCAGGCGCACACAACACAGTTGCCCTACACAGACTTTCTTTCAAGCCATCAAAGGCCATCTGACAGTCTTCAGTCCAATGAACCTCCCTAGGCTGTTTGGGTGAAGTCAGAGCTGTCAGTGGTGCAGCTATGGTTCCATAGTCCGCCATGAAATGTCATCTAAGTAGGCCACACAGAAGGCCTCCAGCCCACTCAGCGCATGATTGACCAATCTCTGGAAGGTGGCAGGGGCATTCTATAACCCGAAAGGCATGACCCTAAACTGGTAGAGTCCCTCAGCTGTTGTGAACACCATCTTTTCTTTGGCATGGTCCGTCAGAGCTAATTGCCAATACCTTGAGGTAAGGTCAAAGGTGCTCACATATTTGGCAGCACCTGTGGTGTCCACGAGCTCTACAGCCCTGGGCAATAGGTGCGCGTCAGTTTTGGTGACGGCATTGACTCCTCGGTAGTCCACACAGAACCTCCAATCCTTGTTACCTGCCTGGGAACTTGCACTGGGGACAAGGAGCATGGGACTGGACGAGGGACTGGTTGAGGGTTCAATAACACCCAGATCCAACATCTTAGCGACCTCAGTCTGGATGTTGTTCTTAACTGTATTTGAGATACAGTAGCACCTGCTTTTGACAGACACACTGTCACCAGTGTCAATCTTGTGCCTGCACCACGGTGTAAGGCCTGGTGTCAGTGAAAACAGAGAGGCATACTGCTAGAGCAAAGCCCTGCAGGCCCTCTGCTGCTCTGTCGTCAGATCTGGAGAGAGATGCACTCCCTCCACTGAGCCATCCTGAGGGTTGCTATGCAGCAAATAAGGAAGGGGCTCACTCTCATCCTCTTCTTGCTCTGAAGTTAGCAAGAGACATGAGACTTCTGCTCGCCTGTGGAAATGCTTGAGCCTGTTAACATGGAATTTCTGAGGGGCTACCACAGAGACTCCCATGTCAACCAGATAAGTAACTTCTGATTGGCAGACTGACTGCTGAATGCCCTTCTGAGTGATTGGTTGCCTGAGTGTGACCCAGCAGAATGAATGTGAGATCAACTAATATATCTGGGGGTCTCTCACTGCTAGAATTCGTTCAGAAGCTGGAGTTGAAGCTGAATCTCGAAGCCGAGCCTGAAAAGGAAGGTTGACCGCTTGACTCTGTGCCACCGACGACTGGAGCTGCACGCTCCTTTGCATAAGACTTTTTGATTCACGGACGCGCTCATCCGCACCGCCGCCCGCCTTATCCTGTCGGAGAAGGCCAGGCCGTCGACGTGCCGAGGAGCATCCGCCGGTGGGTTTCCCACCATCCAAAGACCATTGAGAATATGGACGACTCGACGCCCTTGCTGGGCCACAGTTCTTCACAATCTCTTTGCGGTCCAGAACTATCGACATCGAGGTGTCCCGCACGCCTCTTCCTTGCAGGACGTCTTCGAATCGTTGTCGACTAGCATCGCTGGGACCGAAGCTGCTGCCTCAGCGCCGAGTTCACTTTCGTCGTGGGATCTCGATGAACCGTGGTTCCTGCTTTAAAGGGAGCTGCTCAAGAAGGATCCGTCGAAGACTCGTCATCGAACTCCACTATTCCAGGTACATTGGGGTGGTAGAAACATTATAGAAGGAAATAAGACTTATAGATTGGCCCTCATTACGACCCTGGCGGAAATCGAAAAACGATGGCGGAAATGCAATACCGCCATCGAATAGCGCTCGGTGCGACTATGACCCGTCACCGCAAAGTACGAAGCCATTAGCGACACCGTAGTGAACGCCAACGCTAACTGCACCAAGCACGCGCGCGCGCGCCATGCCAAACTGCAAACACCACCATGGCGCAAGGGTACGCCAATTCCGACCCTAGCGGACATGTACCTAACGCCATCAGGCATGGCGTAATGTACCATTCCGCCATGGCGAGAAGTACGGCATCGCGAATCAACCGTAAACGGCCCCACTGAGTGCCTGTACACCGCTCCCTGCCCACAAAGTACAACTCCCCGTAGGTGCAATGAAGCCACAATGCAACCATTGAAATGTACAAGTCACCCATGCATGGCAACGAACAAAAGAAACACAAGAGGGGCCAATGGGAGCTGCAGGGCACAGATGGCACGAATACAGAAGCCATCCCAATGGACATGACCACAGTCCCCCACCAAGAAACGCACGCAAACACAGGCACCTGTGACCAGCAATATTCCGAAAATCACATCATTCCACCAGTCCACCTGGCTGACCGGCATCTGTTACACAAAACCCAATCCCCCGCCCCTGAGCATGACAACATTCAAACAGTCATATTGGCAGCCCCCATCCCTGACCTCACTGGGCTTCGTAGGCAAACGCGCCCAGCACAGTACCACGCAACTAAACCCCGAAGCTGGAACCCAATGCAGATCTCCTCACAATACATCGTCCCCCAAATAGGCATATGCCACATCACTTGCAAAGAAAAACGCTACACGGGCCAAATCTGAATAGAAATTTAATGCACATCAAAGTCACCAAGCCCATACAGCCATCAGGCCATGAACTCCAAAACACTAATCACCATTGTGGGCTGCTTCCGCAAGAAATGACCAGCCACTACCTGTGTGTCGCCCTGTTCCCCCATGGTACACAGAGCCACATTCACGTACGAAAAGGCAACATGGAAGCGCACAGAACCGCAGGGCCGTCCCAATGGGGAGGCACTAGTCCAGCTGAAAGGCCGAAATGTTGCTCCGAGCCACCAGTACTGCGTAAGGGCATGTGGGCCATTGGCGATCGTCCCATAAGATCGTAATGCTGCTCCACTGATTAACACGAAGCAGCAGGTGTCGGGAGTAAAATCCATCTGCAGGAGTGGCATACAGATGGCAGTGGCAAAAGGGGAGGAGATACCTGTCAACCAAAAGAAAAGAAAAAGAACAGAATGGCCATCAGAACTACATTCCAACAACTCACTTCAATGATCACACGAAATCCACAGCCATATGCATGCTAGCCCACTCAAAAGGATCATCACCACCCCAAAACCACTTGCGACTCATAACCATCTATATCGAGGTGCAAACACCATCACAAACGAGTGTACCTGTGCATGCGTCTGTCAAAACAGAATCCATCAGATGGGAATGTTAACGTGCATGGACACAAGTGTCTGAGGGCGCGTCGAGACAGGGAGGGCTCAACAAGGCCAGATAGACGATGGTCCCACTATGGCAGCCCTGCATCACATAGCGTAGGGGAGGCGGATAGATCCCAAGAAGCCCTGTACATGGCAAACTCTGTATCAAATCACCTGCCCATGCATCCATTCATCATTCCCTCATCCCGGGATCAAAACGCCTGAATAATTACTCACATAACATTAGAAACATCCATTGAGTCTGTGCGTTATGCAGCCTGCTAAATCCACAGTGCCCCAGCCCGTAATTCCAGTGTTGTGAAGTAACATGTATTTGGGAACGGACGGCCTCATCGCCCACGTAGCTATTGCGCATCCCAAACTATTCATATCAATCATTGCTCCCTCGCCATGGGCCCTGTCTCAAGGACATAGAACAATAGAACGTTATATATGCAGTCAGACCTGTGGGCATCTCCTCGCCGCTAGCTGGAAACCGAAAGCGCCGCCCTTCGAATTCCTCATTTGCAACATCACGTCGAAAAGGCATCTGTGGCCGTTTGAAATCACTAATTATTCCATCGAGTGCGGCTGTGTGTGAAAATGGCAACTGCCTTCACCCACGAATGGGACGCCCCGCCCGTCGTTGCAACTCGGTACAGTGATGCATGAGGGCCCACCGTTACTCGAGTACTACGTTCCACTGACCCTTCACAAGTCTGTTCGCGACTGCACAGATAGTATGGGAAACAATGGGACCACAGCAGAATGAACATATCAACCAATCTTACACGGCCATCGGGTACAAATACATGATTGCAATAGCAAGATACAATTCCACGAATTGCAGCGTTGTGCGCGGGACGTGCTCGGCCAAAGGGGAGAGCAGTTTGCACAGGTGGAATCAATCACCACAGGTGGAGGCCATACAGCCTGAAAACACATAAATTGCACAGCCAGTCTCCTCCCACAACCACACCGAAATGCTACCGGCAGGACTCGCGATGTTGGCCCTGGGGGACCTGATAGCACTGCAAGTGCTCCGACTCCAAGAAGAAGACGAACACCAACTACAACCAGCCGCACGGAGGAGACGCAGGAGGAGGAGGAGGCCAAGGCAGGGCCAGCAAGGCCCACCAGCACAGCCACTACCACCACGCAGGCAGCCCGCAATACCACGCCTCCGAGCACATCCGTTCAACCTCACTGATGAGCAGATCCACACCCTCTACCGTCTGGACCGGGACACCATAGCCGCCATTGTGGACATGACACAGGCTGACCTTGTCAGCATGATAGATAGCCCAACCGCCATCCCACCCCTACTGAAGGTGGTGTCTGTACTACACTTCCTGGCCACAGGCACCTACCAGCACACAGTCGGACAGTTGCATGGCATTTCTCAGCCACTGTTCTCACGGACACTATTGCAAGTGCTCGATGCCCTCCTGCAGCACGCAGACGACTACATCTCTCTACCACGCTCGGAGCAGGAAATTACCAACACAAAAGTGGGATTCCATGCACTTGCCGGCATACCGGGTTGCATTGGTGCCATCGACTGCACCCATGTTGAATTGGTCGTCCCACATGCCATGGAGGCCCAGTACCGCAACCGAAAACAATTTCATTCCCTGAATGTACAAATGGTGTGTGACTCCAACAGGATCATTACACATTGTTGTGCCCGATTCCCTGGATCAACCCATGATTCTATGGTCTTGAGGAACTCTACAATACCACGCTACATGGAGCGACACGCAGGGAACAGATCCTGGCTACTCGGTGAGTCTCATTACATGCATGATGATGTGGGGTATGTGAATTGGCAATGACCTGCCAGGAAGGGGGGGGGGTGTGCGTACGTATCAATGGCATTCCACATCATACGTTTCTCGTCCACATACAGGTGATGCTGGATATCCACTGAAGAGATGGCTCCTCACACCAGTCCGGAACCCACGGGACCAGCATGAGGAGGACTACAACCATGCCCACTCACGTACCCGTGTAGTCATAGAACAGGCATTCGGCCTACTGAAGGGCCGTTTCCGCTGCCTCATCAGGTCTGGCGGGGCACTCCTGTACCGCCATGAGAAGGTTGCAAAGATGGTCATGGCATGTGTCATGCTCCACAACATGTGCGTACGTAGAAATGTGCCCATGCCCCCTGACGCAGAACTGCAAGCACCTGATGATGGTCATGATGAGGGTGGGGATGTGGCAGCACCTCATGGAGTCTGCGAGGCACCGGAGGCCCGTGACATTCGTCAGCATCTCATTGATGTATGCTTCTAGCACTCACGCCTGGTGGCTGATACATGGACACGGGACTCGTGGCACTGCGTGTGTCTGGGACATGCACAATATGGACTGTACGCCTATGATGGCCTAGTACACAAATATCAATGTCCACACTTCTCATTGGTTGATCGTGCACTTTTTATGGCATATGTGATATGATGTTGAACACCCTATCGACCCGCCACCCAAGTGAGCCCAACACACCCCCTCCACCCTCCTACCTCCCCCCCGAACACCAGTGTCCAAAGATGCTCTTTGTCAGTGGGCTGTCGCTATTGCATGCCCCCTCTGCGGGTATCAGGGGCACCCCTGCCTGTGGAGCGCAGGTTCCTTCCAGATCTACGTTGGGGGCTGCCCTGGACGGAACTTGCAACGGATGATGTGTCTGCCTGCTCACGTCCATGCATGTCCCTAAGGGTTTGCGAGAGCTCAGTGAGCACACGGCGCACTGCGGCAAGTTCGGCACATACGTCTTTGGACGTCGCATGCAGTTCCCCCCTCAGGCTCTCGGTGCTTCTCTCAATTTGTGCCCTTACCGTCTCTGTACCTCTCTCCATTTCTGCCCTAAGTGTCTCAGTTGATGTTTCTATGTCTGCCTTAGTGCCCCCACATTCATCTGCATGGTCCTTGAGGAGTGTGGCCAGTTGCTGCTGTTGTTCGATCAACTGGTCGAGGGACTGTTGCCTCTGCTGGGCCATGGCCATTTGCGGGGGTGTCACAGAGGGGCTGTTGTCCTCATGTTGCCTTGCCACAGGGCTTGTGGGGGATGGCCAGTCGTCGTCTTGTGGGTGCCCCTGCGTGGTATCCTCATGTTGTACGGGATGGGACAGACAGGGGGATTGGGACAGGTCATGGATGGATCTGACTTCGGCATCCCCGTTTTCTGTGTCCGAGCATGCTGCCATCAATGGGGTGTCACCTATGGTGCTGCTGCCACCAGAGGCAGTGCCTTCTGTGGCATCCATTGGGGGGACCTGTGGTGGTGGTGTTGTGGGCATGCTGGCTGCTGGGGTGCCTGTTGATGTTCCCTCCTCTGTGCTGCCACCTGATTTGTGCTGCTGCCGTGTCTTGATGCGTGCAGCTGAGGTGGAGGGTCTCTGGCCGTTGGTCTTGGCCCTCTTTGCAGGTGTGCTGGTAGGGGTGTCCTGTAGCTCGTCGTTTGGATCGGACCCTGTGGTGGAGTAAAGGAGGGCGAGGGTTATTGATGGGTCTGTGGGAATTGGAATGGCATTGTATCACATGCTTTGGGGTGGTACCTGAGGGTGATTTGGGTCGGGGCCTTGGAGGTGCTTTGATTTGTGTGTGGAGTGAGGGTGCAGTTGTTTGGCAGCCTGCAGTTAGGGTGTGCCTGCTGCACGTGTAGTGCGTGTTTTAGGGGTTTTTTATTATTTATGTATTTATTGTGGGTTTTAACGTGCGCTATCAGGCCGATGTGTGTGGACGTTCTCCTGGACATGTGTTTCTGTTGCACTATGTGGACGCATGGTACTTCACATGGATGGTCTGTGTGGATTTGGCATTGTTTTATCTGGCCCACCTACCTGATTCTTCGGATGTCTGCACTCCTTTCTCCATCCCTCCGACTCCCTCTATGCTCTCCATTCCGATGGTGGAGGCACAGATTTCTTCCCAGGGGGTCAACTTGATGGGTGATTCAGGACCTCCCCCGGTGGCTGTGGCAATGTTGCGGTTGGCAGAGAGTATGCTGCGGACGCGTATCCGCAGGTCGTCCCATCGCTTGCGGCATTGCTGTGGGGTGCGGGGTGCGGTCCCCACCGCACTTACCCGCTGTGCCACCAGAGCCCATATGGCCTTCTTGTTTGCAAGTGCCGTCCTGGTCATTTGCGTGCAGAAGACGACGGCAGCATTCTCCTGGAGGGTCTCTGTTAGCACGGTGAGTTCCTCACGGGAGAAGTGGACCTGCCGCTTGCGGTCGCACGCTTTCTTCGCTACTTTTCCCATTTTTCTTGGTTTCGCTAGGGTGGTTGACGGGTTGGGGTGTGTTTCAGGGTAGTGATTTTAGTGGTTGTGTGGTTTTAGTGTTTTTATAGGTGTACGCCGGGATGTTTCCCGTTCCGGGCCCATGTTTTAACTTCCGTTTCCGTATATTTCCGGTCACCGTACTTTCCGGTAGGCGCACACTGCGGTGACCGCAAAGAGGGGTGGCGGTATTGCACCTAGGGCGCCGTACGGCGGCGGTGTGGGCCGTTTTGGGGTCATTTCCGCCATCGCGGACTTTGCACTTCCGCCGTGGCGTGGTGCTCGTGCCCGATGGGTCGGAATGGGCCGCACTTTGCTCCTTCGTGCAATGGCGGAAACGCTATTTACGCTGTGGCGCTCCGGTCAGTCGCTTTCCGCCAGGGTCGTAATGAGGGCCAATATATGGACTGGGCTTGTGATATATCTTTATTTTACAGGTTGCCTAGGTGGGGGGATCTCCACACAGAACTGTGTTTTACAGTATAGGCCAATATTCTGCAAATTGTTCTAACCAACTGCTTTCCCTCCTATATCTATCGTTGGTTACCTTTATTAAGTGATTTGTGTGACATTTCACCAGAGTACCGTTGATGTACTTTAATGAAATCTGATAATAATTGTGGTACCACTTAGAACTGTATATATTTGCCATTGTAGATTTACCAAGCACAAAGTGAGATATTGTGATTGTGTATATAACCCCGAACCTTAATTATATAAAGACTGTGTTTTAACTTATACAATGTGTGGACATTCCTTTGTGGGGGCTTGGGGACTACACTGTACTTAAGAACCAGCCTGCATCACCTCTTGAGAAGCTAGGCCCTGTTTGCCCGTCCATTGCTAGAGAATCTTGGCTGGGGTCCTCTGTGCCTCTCCTCTTCCATATAGAGAGCAGGGACCTTTTTTACCAGACCGGCAGGGTTGTAATGACCCCCAATGTGTTTCAAAGCACTTCAAGGAGGGAGGAAACAAGGGAGAATACAGTGACATTCTTATAAGACCTTGATACATTAAGACTGTGAAATTAACTATCATACTCGGCCTGGCGACATTTCAGATAATGCAAGAGATTTTGACAGTGATAAGGAGGGGAGGAGGTGGGAAGGAGAATGAGACAGACAAGCGGCTACCTTACTAGGCCTGATGACAATTTTGGTAGGGCCAGAATTTAACAAAAGGTGGGGGGGGGGGGATAGGGAGAAGCAGAAGAACAACAAAACAAGCAACTATTGTATTAGGCCTGACGACATTTCAGATAGTGCTGGAGGGGGAGAGGAGGAAAAGACAAATAAGGGGGGGGCGAGAAACAAGCTGCTATCATACAGGTTGGGTGACATTTCTGATAGAGTAAGAGCTTTGACAATGATAGGAGCGGAGGGGGTGAGAAGGAGAATGAGACAAACAAGCGGCTACCTTACTAGGCCTGACCACAATTTTGGTAGTGACGCAATGTAATAAGAGGTGGGGGGAGGGGGAAGCAGGGAGAAGGAGAAGAACAAAACAAGCAACTATCGTACTAGGCCTGATAGCATTGCAGATAGTGCTGGAGGGGGAGAGGGAGGAAAAGACAGAAAGGCAGTGGGGAGCAGACAAACAAGCTGCTATCATACAGGTGGGGCAACATTTCTGGTAGAGTAAGTGCTAAGTATATAGTGAAGGTAGGGGGGAGAGGAGAGAGGAGGGGACAGCAGAAGAGGGGTTAAACTAAGCAGACATCTAAGCAAAAAACAGGGGGGGGCGAGATACAGCAGGCTCTCATAGAGGCAACCAGGGGGGAGTTTGAGAAAAGGATAGAAAGAGAGGTAAGGTTAGACAAAAAAGATGATTGCAACTAAGCTAAACGCATGAAAACACAGCCACATCTGAATTAAGCTAGATGCATGAAAACACAGTCACATTTGAATTACGCTGATGCATGAGAACACAGCCAAATCTGAATTAAGCTAGATGCCTGGAAACACAGGCAAATTTGAATTAATCTAAATGCAAGAAAACACAGCCACATTTGAATTAAGCTAGATGCATGAAAACACAGCCAAATTTGAATCAAGCTAAATGCAAGAAAACACAGCCACATTTGAATTAAGCTAGATGCATGAAAACACAGCCAAATCTGAATTAAGCTAGATGCATGAAAACACAGCCAAATTTGAATTAAGCTAGATGCATGAAAACACAGCCAAATCTGAATTAAGCTAAATGCATGAAAACACAGCCAAATTTGAAAAACACCCAGAAACAGAAGTTAGAACTGGGTATGAATACGCAGTATAATCAGAGGTGCAAACATGGGGGACAAGCAGAGAGGGGGGCTGAGGCAAAAGAGGGAAGAAATGTGTCCAGAGTAGAGAATGTACCCATAGTTATGAGTGAGGAGTGTTATGGAAGTTCAGATTTCAAGGTAGAATGAGGTTGCAGCGTCAAGGAAGTTTGAGTGCAAGGGTGACAAGAAAATACCTCAAATAGCGGACAGGGAGCAGACCGGGGCATTAGGAAGTGTGCCTTTGGAGAAGGGGGCCAGCTAAAGCCCATTTTTCTTTTTTCAAAACACTTGCGGGTCACACAGCAATGGAGGATGGTGCCGCTCCTACCTCGAGGCAGATGTTGCTGGAAGCAGGGATCGCTGTGGCGACTGCATCAGGCTCGGAAGTGCAGGGAGCAAGGTCCATGAGCCTTGAGTGCAGAGGGGGAAGAGGGACCAGATGCAGAAGGGCCCAGGAAATGGGCCTTTGGAGAAGGGGGCCGGCTAAAGACTGCCAGTTCCCGATAGGCCGCAAAACAAATGCAGGACCCAATCAGCAGCAAGCCTGCTGAAGTGAATGAAAATAAAAGTTTCTCTGGTGCAGCAAAGCCCATGTCGGCCATTTCTGAAAGTCCATGAGGCCAGGCCAAAACATATGGCCGACAAGCATTCATAGGCAGTAGCAACGTAGCAGATGGGCAATGGGCAATAAGCACACAAGGAAATAATGCCCAGATTAAAGCCTGTGTTAAACAAAATCAACGCACACTCCGTCAGAAAGCATTTTTCTTTTTTCAAAACATTTGCGGGTCACACGGCAATAGAGGGTGGTGCCGCTCCTACCTCGAGGAAGATGGGGCTGGAAGCAGGGATCACTGTGGAGACTGCATCAGCTTCGGAAGTGCAGGGAGCCAGGTCCATGAGCCTTGGGTGCAGAGGGGGAAGAGTCAGAAGGGACAATAGTGCCACTGAAGATCGAGGAAATGATTGTTGAAGATAAGTGGATAGCAGTACACGTGATGGACAACACATGATGAGTATGGCGAGCAGTGATTGTCGTAGCTAAGGGGTATAGATTGACAACAGTGACAGATGAAGATATTCAGAGACAACAGGTAAGACCATGAGATGGTGTTTCAAATGAGTGTGACATACTGGATAAAGAAACATTACAGAGAGGTACCACAGAGGCGATGGCGCTGAATGCAACACTGTCTTTCTGACCACCAGTCCATATGATGTGGGGTTTTTGAAGGGGGTGGGAGGAGTGAAAATAAAACTGAAACAAGGAGTTGCCATGAGTAAAACAATATCCACTATCAAAGGAAACAGACAAGGGTATTTATGAGACAATTTCAGCACTGGTGAAACAGGGCATCCTAGTACCATCAGAATCACCATGCAACACTGCTGTGTACCCAGTGAAGAAGGCAAAAGGGGACCATAGCGTTTCATACAGGACATGTGCCCTCTCACTCATATTGAAGAAGCAGAATATCTCAAACCGAGCGACAATTCTGGGCAGCATTCCAGCAGAAGCTGCCTGTTTCACAGTCATAGACTTGAAAATCCCTTTTTCTCTATACCAATATTGCCAGACTGACAGGACTTTACTTCCTTTATGCATAGAAACAAGAAGTGGAAACATACAAGACTTCCTCAAGGGTACTGTGAGTCAGCCTCCATATTCAATAGGTTCCTCCAGGTGGACCTAGGCAGCATACAGATGGAGAGCACAGTCCTAAAGTACATAGATGACATTTTGTATTGCAGCACAACAGAAGAACCGGGTAGAAAGTACTGCCAGTGTTAGCTGACAAGGGTTACAAGGTGGACAAAACCACACTACAGTACTGTCAGAAAGAAGTGCTATGCATTGGACGGAGGATCTCCCAAAATGGTCGACGGGTGACTCCCAAAAGGCAAGAGGCAATACGCAGGACAGCAAAACCCATGACAGAGGGAGATGCAGATTTTTGGGGTTATGCAATTACTGCAGGCCATGGGTCTTCGACTACAACACTTACACCAGACCTCTACTAAGTGCTCTGAAGGAAGCACAGAAGGGATACAAGATAATAAAATGGACAAACAAAATGACTGAGGCTTTTGATAAGCTGAAGGAAGTGCTATGCACAGCTCCAGTGTTAGGGATCCCAAACTACAAAAAATCATTCTTTTTGTTCTCACACTCCGATGGGGTAGTGATGACAGCAGTACTGACACATTTGACAAGCTTGAGTCACAAGCCACTAGCATACTACAGTGAGAAGCTTAACCAAGTAATTAGAGGACAGTATTCTTGTGAACAAGCTTTGGCTGATGCTGCATTTGCAGTGGACAAATCAGCAAGTATTACCATGGGGTGCAGTACCAATCTTTTTGTGAAGCATACCCTCTTCACAATACTGGAAAGACCAAAGGCACTCTGACAACACAGAGAGCATTGGGGTACGAGGTGTTACTATCAAACCCATGACTTAAGGTATTAAGTGAGGTGCAGACTTGTCACTCTGGTGACTTTTCTCGCTGACGTACTACAGGAAGGTGACTACGCACATAACTGTACAGAGAACATGCAAGAAGGCAGTGACACTCGCAAGGTGCAGGAGGATTCACTTGATGGGGGACATTCTTTACTTTGATGGTTCCTCAACAAGTGACCAGACAGATGGGGTCAGACATACAGGAATGGCAGTGGTGAGGCTAAGAGAGGATTGAACCAGTGAGGTAGCGGTCAGTGCCTGATTGCCATGACATTATTCAGCACAGGCAGTGGAACTAGTGGTCTTAATATTGGCGTTGGAGCACAGCAGAAGAAAGGAGGTGACAATTTACTCAGATCAGCATATGTGACATCCACAGTAAATTCAGGACTGTCACGATGGATCAGGAGGGGCTTCAGGAGGGCTGACGGGTCACCAGTACAGCATGCACTTCTATATGGCAGGCTAGTAGAAGTTATACATTACCCTGAGAAACTAGCCATAGTGAAATGCCAAGCCCATACGCAAGGGGAAGACCCTGTCTCAAAGGGAAATGAAGCAGCAGACACAGAAGCAAAGTGTGCCACATATTTTGGAGAGCTCCTAGAAATGAAGGCCTCATCACATGCCTGTGACTATGCAAAGTCAATAATGCTAAAACGGGGATGCAATGTATTGCCAGCAACACAAATATTGGAGCTGTATGTGGCCTCACCCAGGGATGAGAAGGGCCTGTGGACTTTTAGGGGATGTACAGAATCTCCAACAGATGCCCTATGGCGGCCGAACAAAACAGGGAAAGTGGTCATGCAACTTGCCTTTTTTCTCACATCACTGACACAGTTACATTATCCAACACATACAGGGAAGGATGTGCTTGCCACCCATATTGAAGAAACATGGTTCTGTCCTCATTTGGCAGAACAAATGGGTGAATTTATGAGCAACTGCCTAGGTTGCAAGCAGTTTACTGCAGGACATACATTGAGAGTTGTGAGAGGAGCCATACCTCACCCAGATGTTCCATTTCAACACCTCCATGTTGACTGTGTCAACATGATCCAAGTCCTCCAGGGATACCACTACATGATAGTGGTTGTATGCCCATTCTTTCGGAGGATTGAGAAAGACCCCTGTTCTCATCCTGACGCCCTCAGGGCAGTGATATTTCTGGTACGGGAAGTGTTCCCATGATGGGGCCTGTGTGAGTTCCTGCAGACTGACAACGACTCTCACTGCGTCAACAAGATGTTCAAGCACATCAAAACATTGCTGGGGATTCAACACATATTTTCCTCTGCTTATCACCCACAAGAAAATGGGTTGTGTGAACATCTCAACTGCCTTTTGAAGGAGTGCATCGCAAAAACAAAAAAGAGTACGAACAAAAACTGGCTCCACCGCTTACCCTTAGAATTATTTTCATTGTGCAAGAAGCCTGGGTCTGACCATCATTTCACCCCACATGAGGTGGTAAGAGGGTGTCTCATGCAACTTCCCCTGGCTCCTCCCATTAGGGAACTAAAAGATGCAGAGGGTAGTGTGACTGTTTTAGGCTAGGAAATGTATGATTATGTTACTTCCTTGATTGCTAGTGCCTCTTTTATCTCTCTCCAGAAACAACACCACCAGGGAGGCCCTGAAGCCAATGGAGAAAATAGCAGTGTTAGCGGTCCAGAAGTCTCGTTAAAGCTACCACCTTTTTTTCCTGTGGACCAAGTCCACATAAGCAATTTTGTCCGCCGTTGGGACGCACCCAGATTCACTGGCCCTGATACCGTCGAAGCTGTGACTGAACGAGCGGTGAGACTGTAGGAGAGGTCGCTCTGGAATCAGTAGAATAAACTCTAGACGGTACATCTATATGGGTTACCACTCTCAGCATCCAATACGCAACAGAATAAATTTTTTGGGTGATGACGACAAATCACGACAAAACCAGGGAGCACGCATTGTAAAGTTGAGATGTACTCGAGAATCTTGTTTGTCTTGTTGATCCCTGTTGATTTTTTTGTAATAAACTACAGTTCTCTATTTATTCTGGGGAAGGGTGTTGGGCCCTAGGGCGTCGGACGGAATACCTGGGATACCTGCGAATCACCCCAACACACGTCATCCAAGAAATCCTTGGCTCTGCTTTCAATTTCAGAAACTGGAAATTCGCAGCTCAAGAGCCATTATCATATTAAATTTAAATCCTTTGGAAATGCATGCAGGACTGTACTCTGACTTTTAGCATGGCTGTAATTAGTGTAACCCAAAACGATAGAAGAAGGCATTGTTGGATTGTTCCTATGATCTGTTAAAGAAATATAAATAAATAATCTTATTAAAAAAGTATCACAGTGAGTAAATCAAAAATCATATTCCTTTCATAATAAAAAAAATACACCATTATCGACCGTCCTATGCATTTTTATCTCTTTATAAAATGCCACCTAAAGCAAACATGCATTGAAAACATGCACTATGAAAGATCACATTTGGAAACAATACTGTGTAATGTTATGTGCTAATTACAGAGATAAAAATGCATAGGACGGTTGATAATGGTGTAAACTTTTTGTATGTGAATGTCTGACATGTTCTTTCACACCCACAAGGACTCTATGGCCCTCATTACGAGTCTGATTTACCGGTGCCTGACTTGCCAGAATAATTGGGCATTATAGCCCCGGCGATCCCGTAAGTCAGGTAGCATTAAAATGTTTATCCCCATTTCAGTGGAGTCCCATAGGACTCCATTGGAATGGGGACTACGGAAGCACCGGCACTGTTAATAACAGTGCCGGTGCTTCCGTGAAAGACTGCTGGTGGGCGCCGGTCCACCTGCCAGGGTCAAACCTGGCGGGCAGAATGGCACCCGCCAGCAGACAAGTAGTTTGCCTGTCGGGAAACAACGGTGCTGATAAGCTTACCAGCACTGTTGTTTCCGGACCAGCAAACTTGTAATAAGGGCCTATGACAATGTTTGACCTCCTCAATCCCACCATGCAGCCCCACTGCGGGTGCACATCCACATCCATGTGGGTACAGGTGCAAACTGTCATTAATAGCGGGTGGGGGTCTTGAACTTGATCCTTGCAGCCACGGCGAGCCAGTGAAGAGCTTTCAGTGCTGGAGAGATACGATCTCTGGATGTGGATGAGGCGAGCGTAATAGGCCCGGAACATAGTCAAAGGAAACAGACATATGTTGATTGCAGGGACGCGGTCTTCCAAGGGGAGTCTGGAGACACTCAGTCTGGGGTATTTAGCACCTTCAACGTTCCCATCCTCCGAGCCCCCTTCCGAGTGCACACACACAGGTGTAAACAGCCATTGATAGAGAAGGGGGGGTGGATGTGGATGAGGCGAGCACTGTAGGCCCAGAACACATTCCAAGGACACAGATATATGTTGATTGCAGGGACGGGGGTCTTCAAAGGGGAGTCTGGAGACACTGAGTCTGGGGTGACCATGTGGATAAGGGTCCCCATGTGAAAGAACCCTCTGTGGTGTACATGGTGTTCAGCACCTTGAGAGTTCCCATCCTCCCAGCCCCCTTTGCGAGTGCATGCCCACAGGTGCGAACAGCCATTGATAGCAG
Source organism: Ambystoma mexicanum (assembly GCF_040938575.1). Classification (NCBI taxonomy): domain Eukaryota; kingdom Metazoa; phylum Chordata; class Amphibia; order Caudata; family Ambystomatidae; genus Ambystoma; species Ambystoma mexicanum. The sequence continues at coordinate 198,982,813 of NC_090938.1, forward strand.
AGGGGGGATGGATGTTTCTGAGTGTAGCATGATAGGCCTGTAAACTTGTTAAAGCACACCAATCTTTTACGATACTCTTGGACTTGTTGTGGACTCACAAGAAAAGTCTAACAACTGTTCAGATTTCCTAATTAATAACTGTGTTATTTATTTTGGTGAAGTGGATGACGCTACAAATTATACTGCTATGGTTGAGGTACTGTCTTTTATAAATCTACTGTATTGTCCATGGTCACTGGAGAGTTCATCGCGAGTGTCTCGAACCGCACAGGCAGGTATTGTTCATCAAATGCGAAATCCCAGTCTTCCATGAATCTAGTATGTAAATTCATGATATGCCCCAAGTCTGTACCACCTATGTAAGGGATGCAGAAACAGTTTAGTTGAATGAACCAAATAATTGCATTTTGATTGTTTGCACTACCTTGTAAAATGAAAGGCATTGTAATGCTTTAAAAAGTACCTTTTCATTCATAGTACTGACAGTACTTGTGATTTCAAGTAGGGATCAATTAGAAATGTGAATGACATTCCAGCAAAAACAGATTGGGAGATATTTCCAAGTGAAAGAAACTTATTTTTTCGGACAATAAATCTAAACATGAACACTGGTTTAAGATTCGAATTCATTCAATTTACAGAAAAATTATTTTGTCAGTGATCCATCAAAGTTATGTTGATGTAGGGGAACGACATATTATGTTAGCCGTCTTGTTCCCCAAACACACAACATATGTAAAGTGAGATGCTCGTTACTTGGATTAAGAGGGCGAACTGTAGCTCGAAGTTCATGCTCAAGGACCATCATAATTCACAACATGGATCTTGTAAGGCAGGCGGCCCTGAAGTTATGCAGCTTGGTAACCCATAGCGCTGGTGTGTCTTCTTCAGCAATGTAGGCCAAGCAGCCAGAGTTTTCTCTGCAACAGCAGTTCTCCACCCGAATAGTCATCAGCTCACAACGATGGCAGATACACCAGGTGGAAACATGTTCCATGCGACTGTGTTCAGGCTTCGGTGATGGATCCTCAGGACTTTCATCTGATTCTACATCCACTCACCTTTTTTCTCTTTCAAAGATTTCCTCTTCTGAATATTCTGGCTCGTACTGGTAGGGCTGAATTGTTGCCATGGGTCCTGAATAGTGAAGAAGCACAGTATCAACAGTGAGGTAAATAAAAATGTTGTTTGTTATATACAGTAAAGAAAAGAGTTTTACCATTAACATGTCAAAGAAAGACAAGCGAAGAAACCGCCATGTTACAAAAACACATTGTGAAAAGACAAGATGAATAGGCCCAAACTTTAAAAGTTTGCATGGACAATTGTTAAAATATGGTTTGGTAAAGACATTTGTCCATAATATAAGAAATGAAAAGTGACTACAGAGTTAATTCATTTTAGGCAGTATAAGTACCGGTTCTCAGTGTGTCATGCTTGGCAGATAGCTAACCAGAGCAAAAACAAGTCAGGGAAGCTCAAATGAAATGCACTGACATGAAGGAAAAAAAGACCTCCAACGTTGTGTGATCAGAAAAAGGGTTTGTTTACACTTGTTGAGGAACAAGGGGTCTTGCCATTTCCATGTAGACACGTCAATAGATTGTGCACAGGGGACGCTGACATGAGACGTGCATTGGCGTTGTGAAAAGGGGTGTGAGCTTCTAGTGATGTCAGCTTGAGGGGCGGGTGATCTGAATTAGTGCCGCAAGGGCACTTGAACTTAAGGTGATGGATCATCAGATAAGATTAGCACAAGATGGCGGCACCCATCTTGGGTTAAAGTTAGAAAAACTTGGGCACGTTGCATTGGAATTATTTTTAAGAACTATCTATGTTTGCTCTAAAACACATCCCAGATCGATTGAGGCAATGCGATTTCTGACCAAACTACCCCTTTAAGTAAATGGAGTGCCGAACATGCTTGCATATGTTAGCGGAGTATGGTCTGGAGCGGTGCAGCCTGAACACCACCAGGACTATTGAAATGTCTTATGAAACCGGACATTGGGATAGTGAGCTTCTGAAGGAGGTGTCTTAGGTGAGAGTAGCATACAGGACACTGGCATATTTAAGTTGCTATTTTTACGAGTCCCTACTATGGTCAATCCTAGTTGAAAGGGAACACAACAACAGAATCGATGGCACTGTCCCAGTGTGCAAAGGCCTCTGGACATTACATCACTAATTCCTCTGTTGGGTCAGATGTCCCAGTTATCAGATCACTTGTTAAAGGAGGTGGCCCTTGACTGCGGTTATAGGGCTGTGGTTAGGGGGATAGAAGATGCATAAAGGAGGCAAGTGCGTGGCTGCCTGACTTCTAAGTGTGATTAACTTAGTGTGGCAGGGTTGGCCTTTCCAATGCAATCTTCTTTGCACCCTGAGACCTCTATGAAGGCATCTGGTGGCCCATAGGCAAATGTGTAATCTATGTGTTGTCTCCAGAGGAACAGTACATACGGCCGTGATCTGGGAATGTGCTTGCTGCGACAGAGAGATGTGGCTGTTGGCCCTTGTTGGAAGTGGCAAGGGATGGCGTTGGCACTGCAGGTGAATTTGCACAGTTTGAAGTGTCCCAAACTTAATAAGCAAGTGAACCATTACAATGAAGATTTCCACTTTCATGTGGTCACAGGGTGTCATGGCACAAAAGTGACCTCATTAATGAAAGTTTTCCAGGACCCTCAACTGATGGCCGATTCAAAAGCATCTCACCTTTTGGATCAACAGACAAGTTCTGGCCCAGAAAGGCCAACAAGTGATAGTGTTTGTAATGAGTGATATGATATGTTATGATATGGCATTTATAACACGCCTATACACGTATTTCAAGGCGCAATGAGGCAAGGGGGGGAACAAAGGGAGGACAAAGACAACGATCTTACTAGGCCTAGTGACATTGAGATCGCGCAAGTGAAAGGGAGAGGGGAGGGGAAAGGTGCCAGGGGAAGGGGATGAAGGGCAAGTGCAGGACAGAAGATCAAAAACAAGTAGTGCGGCCAACAGGTGGCAGCGCAAGGGTTAAGTACAGACAAGTGGCTGATAAGTACAGGGAAGGGGACTGTAGGGTTGCAGATGCAGACCCAAGTGCAAGGGTTGCCAGGAGGCAGTGCAGGTGTGCAACTGGGCAGGCAGGGACCTGGGCCCGAAGTTCAGAGGGTAGCCAGGAGCCCAGTGTGATATCAGACAGGAGATCAGCAGGGAAGAGGAAGAGAGAAGGCAGAAGCAAAGAGGAAAGTCTTGAGATGCTTCTGGAACCGGAGATGGTTCTCCTCAAGTTTCAGAAAGGCATGGAGGCTGTTCCAGAGGGAGGCGCCAGCCGAAGAGAGAGAAGAATGGTAGTCCATAATGTTCAGATGCTTACTGGTACTTGTAGTTCATGGAGCGAGAGGCACTACGACCAATAGTTTTCAAAGTGCACGACCCAGACTGCAATCAAATCTAATAGACAGCCAATCTCTCCTTTCGGAACAATACAGTTTTCAGTTGTTAACAAAATAAAGTGAGATTGTCTACTTCCCGAAGGCAAGGTGGGAGACTGGTTCACAATTCGGTTCTTCGCGCATCGAGTGACAAGGACCGGGATGTGAACATCCAGGGCGTCTTTCCTTCCCTGCCGCCGCAGGTGTGTGCTGAGAAGCAGTTACCAGTGGTCGAAGTGAGCGGGAGCGGTCGGGAACGGTGCTCCTCTTTTTTTTTAAATTACCTTTTACAGCTCCTACTTTTATGTTAAAAAGAAACCGTTCCGGAATGGTTTCGTTTTAAAATAAAAGTGTTGGAAGAAGTTGACACTTGCGCCTTCAGTGCACTTGACTGGATGTTCCCTTAAGCAGTAGGTGCAAGTGTTTGGGGGGGTGTATTGTGTGTGGAAGGGGACATGGTGATGGGGTTTGCGGGGAGTGGGTGCAGGCCAGCAGGGAACATAGTTCCACTACTTCTTTTCGTACACTTCGACCCCTGGTTAGCACCCTGTCTTTCAGAAACAGGCCGGTCGAACAAGCCCTGAGGCAAGGACCCACCAAGGGAGGGCCTCCCCACACACCCAAAAAAGGGACCTGGGAACACCGGAGAAAGGTTCGACGGCCCAGTCTGCGACAACGCGAGGAACAACACAATACGTGTTTTCAGAGGCAGGTAGGAGACTCAGCACAAAGGTGCACTTTGTACAAACTCGGTCACACCCTACTTACAGAACTGGCTGAGCACTTTTTTTTTATTTGTTTTTTTTTTATTTTGCTAGGAGCTGCTAATAGACAAATTACAGTTAAGCAGTGACAGAGTTTGCGATAAAAAAAAAAGCCAGCCACGTGATCTGGGAGCAACAGGAACGGGCAGCCTCCAGGGTGAAGGTGCAGCGAGGAACAGCGACGCAGGGGGGCTGAAGGGCGAGCACCTCTGCAGGCGGCATCGCCTTATCACCTGGCACGAGAAGTCGTCCACAGAAGGGTGGTTTCTTCGCGTTTGGGTTCCTGCTGCCTCTGCACTTGTCGGATGAGACGGTCCTAGGAGGGGGCAGCGTCCGAGAAAGAAAGTATAGTGCTTCAAACTTAGTGGGCAGGCATTTGCCAGCTGCCGTTCGCCCGCCGCGATGTCTCTGAGCAGAAGGAACTGGTCTGCCCTGTCCAGGTAAGCCAGCCGACGTTAATCGTTAACGAGACCCTCCTTGGACGGGCCTGGGGGCCTCGCAGGGGATGTGTGTAGGCGGGTTACCCATGGGCTAGAGGGGGTAGGCTAGAGGGGGCAGGCTTGTGGCAATATTGTTGGCAGCAGCGCAAAGGTGTGTTGTTTATTAAAGAATAAAATAGGCGTCCTGCCTTAGACGAATGTGTTGAACTTGAAGTGGAGCTGCTGCTCAGTAGAAGTGTTATTTTTTTGTTTTTGTTTTTTTACCGCGGTATTAGCACTAGCGTAGTTTGCCCTATTTTTTTTTTTAAACACTGGCAAATATTAGAAAGCCATTGCACCATGCCAAGTGTAGTTTGTTACAAGCTGTAGGGCAAAATTGCCCTAGTGTAAAAAAAAAAAAAAGGCACACTTTGCCCTCGTGCAAAAATGCATTCAGAAAAATCTTTTTGCACTGGTTGAATTTTTGCCCTCGTGCTTATGACATCCCAAACTACACTCGTCCAGGTGCAATGCTTTTCTAATATGTCCCAGTGTTTTTAAAACTAGGGTAAAAGTTGCCCTAGTGCTAATACCGTGCAACTTTGCACTTGCATTGGTGCAACGTTTCTGTAATCCGGCCCTAGATGTGAAGTATGAAAAAGCCACAATCTCCTAATTTGCACAGGGCACTTTATGGGACCCATTGTAGAAAAGTCAATGTCTTGGTATATTGGGTGAAAACGAAAGGGCGGCTCTGTTAACACATGCAGTAATGGTGTAAAGAATTTGCACCAAAAGGGCATAAGGGTAATTTTCCAGTGGAAGGTAACAGCTGTCTGCACAAACCCAGTAGGTGAGAAGATTCAGCAGTGTCCTTCAGTTACACTGCATGATCCCATATGTCGATAATGTACAAAGGAGCCTGTCATTTACACAGTGTGAGATCAGATGGTGAGAAGTGACTGTGAAACCCATCAGTTACACAGCAATTCAGAAAGTGAGAAGGTACATCAAAGTCCACCAGAATGTAAAACAAAGTACATCAGTTACACAGCATGAACCCAAATGGTGAGAAGGTACAACGGGGTACATCAGTTGCACATCATGAGACCAGATGGTGAGAAGGTACATCACTGCCCATCATTTACACAGCATGATACCAGATGGTGAGAAGTGACATCAGGTCCCACCAGTTACATTGCATGAGCCCAGATGTTTAGAAAGTATAGCAGGGATCATCAGTTACACAGCATAGCATGAATCCAAATGGTGAGAAGGTACAGCAGGGTCAATCAGTTACACAGCATGAGACCAGATGGTGAGAAGGCACATCACTGCCCATCATTTACAAAGCATGAGCTCAGATCGTGAGAAGTTACATTAGGTCCCACTAGTTACATTGCATGAGTCCAGATGTTTAGAAAATATAGCAGGTTCATCAGTTACACGGCATGTACCCATATTGTGAGAATGTAAAACAACACCCCCATCAGTTACACCGCATGAGCCAGACAGTGAAAATGTACAGAAGGGTCCTTCAGTTTCACATGATGAGACCAGGTGGTTACAAGTTACATCAAGGCCCATTATTTACCAAGCGCTCCCAGATGGTGAGAAGTTACACCTGGTCTCATCCGTTATAGACTATGGGAACAGATAGCGAGAAGTTACAGCAGGCTCCACCAGTTACACAGCATTATCGCAGAGACTCAGAAGGTACAACAGGGTCCATCTGTTACTGAGGAGAAGACACAGCTTCAGCTACAAAATAGACAATACATGATCTCAACAGACTCACTCCATTAGATACACAAGAGAGGATGCATTACCCAATAGTTGGTCCATCAATCAGGCTGGAAAGGAAATGTTAGTTATACTGTGTGCCCAATGCATCAGTTACACAGCTGACAAACAGTCACCTGTTTATGAATTACACCATAGTTATGCCACCATAGACAGCGGTGGCATTGCCTACACCATGATTGCCTCATCTCATACACAGCAGAGAATGCATCAGTGAGACTGTAGGTTCTCTGTCAGAGACACAGCAGACCATGCATCAGTTACCCAACAGTAACCCCATCAGATATACAGCAGAGGATGCACCTGTCACACTGTAGTTACTCCATCAGATACACAGCAGAGAATGCACCAGTTGCAATGCAGTTACTCCTTACGATACACAGCAGAGGATGCATTGCTGTCTCAGTACTTACTTCATCAGATACAAAGCAGATCATACACCTGTTACACTCATTCAGAAACACATCCGAGTTAGAATCAGTTGCACTGTAGATACTCAATCAGATACACACCAAAGGAAGTATCACCTAGTCTGTAGCTACTCCCTCAGATAAACTTCAGTGCATGCACCAGTTGCACTGCAGTTACTCACTTAGATACACAGCAGACAATGCCTCGTTTATCCATTCAGGTGCCCTGCATACGACACAGCAGACAATGCCTCGTTTACCCATTCAGGTGCCCTGCATACAACGTATCTGTGCCACTGTAGGTTCTCCATCGGATACACAACAGATGATGCATCAGTTACACGTTACACCCTAGTAGCCCCTTCAGGTATTCAGCAGACAATGTATCAGCTTCACTGCAGGTTCTCTTTCGGATACACAGCAGAGATTACGCCAGTAACACTGCCGTTACACCCTCAGATACACAGCAGAGGAGCATTGGCTGTACTGTAGAGTTATGCCCTCAGATGCAGAGCAGGTAATGCATCAGTTGCACTGCAGTTACTGCGTCAGATACACAGAAGAGTGTGCATCAGTTACACTGCAATTACTCCATCAGATACACAGCAGTGTATGCATCAGCTGCACTGCTGTTACTCCTTCAGATACACAACAGCGGATGCATTTTGGGAAGTATTATTGTGTAATAATGTATTTTGCTAATATGCAATTGTTATTATATTTTAAATAGTTGTGGCTATGTTCTCTCTCTTATCTTCTGTGCTTTGCTTTTATCATGTATGAAATACGCTGATATGTCGATATTTTTACATATATGTGTCTTGATGTGTAATTGTTCATATGTAAGGTTAACTTGATTAACTAGATCATATTACATTTTTAAAAAATGTTCTGAACTCATGAAATAGCAGGAATTTCAGCTACTAATTGTATGCATTTCAAGGGGTCTAAATGGGATGGGGAATGGGGGCTTGCGAAGATATTGCAAGGCCGGGTCTCTAGCTGGTGTATGCAACCTGTGCCTGCATCATGTGTTGTCCTGCAACTCCCATCAACCCTATTCAGGCTAGCCCATGTGTCAGGGGATCATGGGAGTTGTAATGGAAAACCTCAGTGAGCCACTAGTATCATACACTTGCATAGTGCACAGTAGGTCGCGAGCATTCAATTATAACAGTGTTTCTGGTCCATGATGGCGGCACTGTGGGATGTGGGAATAGGATGTGCAGTGGAATGGGTGACCTTCTGAGCCCGTGAATGCTGGTGCACCATATGACAATATGTTGTAGAGAGTATAATGCAACAAAATGTATTGGGCTGAGATGTTCTGTGTAACCCCTCCCCATAGCAAGAGTATGCATGGATCGTATTGACTATTTCCTGTGTCTGGTTTCCATTGAGCAGACTGATGAGCAAGTGAGTGAGTGAGTGAATAGATATTCAGCCTAAATTGGCTTAAACTCAACAGAGATAAGACTGAGGTGATGGTCCTCCTTCTTCCTCTTCTTTTGGGCCTCAGTCGTCTGGCCTCCTTTTTTTTGGCTCTGTCCCAGACCCAGGCAAGCAGGCTCAAGATCCTGCATTAAGACCATGACCTCACTTTCGCCCGATGCTCAGACCAGTGCTTCCTGAAAATGAAACAACAGAAGAAAGTAATCCAGGACATTCCTGCTGGATTTCATGCTATTGTCATTGCAGCCACTATACATGGCAGCCTTGACTATGGTAATGCCACCTTGTAAGCTCAGCCGCCCTATCTATTACATTGCTTACAAATACTGCAGAATGCAGCAGTCCCTCTAGCTACAGGCGTATCCTCTGATCAGTCAGTATCTTCAGCCGCCAGGGCCTTCATTGGTTCCCTGTCACGGCTCGTATTCAGTTTAAATCGCTCTGTGTGATCCATCACGCATGTCTCGGGAGGATAGCTCAGGGGCAACGTGCTCGCCTTGAAAGCAAGTCGACACTGAGCAACACAGGTTCGATCTCCGGGTCCGCGCTTAGAAACCTCTGGGTATTAGGCACGTTATAAATAACCAATCATATCATACCAATCATAATATGATACAGGTTGCCTATCCTTACAAGAGAAGATTTCCCTCTATTGTTCAACATGGCCGCTGCGCGTAGACTCTTCGGCTCTTCTTTTCCTCGTTATCCTTTAGATAGCACTGGTGGCTGTGCTTTTTCTGTTCCTGGCCCGTAACTCTGGAACCCTCTTCCAGCTTCTCTTCAGACTACCCATGATTTCAATCTCTTTAAAGCCAGACGGATCTGTTCGCATAATGTTTATTTCGCCTTGCTGTCTGTATCTGTTTAGCGCCGTGCTACGTCTGGTGAAGGTTTGTGCTATTCCAGATCAGTACAGATAGATTGATAGATAGATGTTGTTGAGATTCCTTTTCCTCTCTGTTGTCGCCTTTTATCTCAGAACCCAAGTCATGTATCTTTCTCTCCTATCTCTAAGATTTAATCGTCTCTCACTTTTTGATGTCTCTCTAATTAATCTCCCTACCTCATGGCAACTGTCCCTTGGGTTCGCCGGCTTCTGCTCCCCATCCTTAACTTCCAGTTCCCGCCCCTAACAACCTCACGCCCACTCTCTCAATGTCTATGGGTAGTAGTGTTCTATGCTTATTCATGGAAGAGAGGTCAACAGTCACCCTCGGCACTTGACTTACCACCTCCCAGAAGCACCACCCTGCTGAGTTCCCTTTGGGCCAGGCACATTGGAAATATGTGTCGTGCAGATGTGCTCAAGCAGTGGGTGCTGCAGGGCAGGACTGAGGTGCCTCGGTGGAGCTGTAGGTTGACCAAGCACTGGAGGGCATGGTTGAGGAGCATTGCTAGAGATGCAGCCTTTCTCCTATCGTGGATTGGCACATTCACGTTCTACTTCCCATGCCACTCGCAGTCCAGAAGAAGCAAGCACCGCCGTGCTTGTACGTTGCCATCTGCAACAACATGGCACTATTCAGAGGTACAGCGAACACATGCAAGAATGCATGAAGACATTATGATTTCGCAGAAGTGCGGCTTGTTTCAGTAGTGAACGTTCATGGGATTCTGCAGTCTAAGTCTGAGGGGCATTGTTAGAGGAGGTGCATGTTATCACAATAGTGTATTACAGTGTTCTTGTGTATTCAAAGGGTTCCTGCATTGTTCATTGTTCATTTGAGGTGCATCGCTATTATCTCCTTACAATATTGTGTTCATGAGCTGGCAGGAAGGGCTTATGCTGTATTATTGGGATCTGTACCAGGCATCGCTTGCAGCCATTTCCATGGTCTTCAGGCACTCACTCGTATGGCTCTGGACCAGAGGAGGGAGTGTGAGCAATCAGGAGGACATCATTACAAAATGCAAGATTGCTGTGCTCTTGTGTTGGCATTGCCGGTCAGCTTGCACTGTGAGCTAAACCCTCGCCCCTGATATCTGGCAGGCTCAGCTCAGCCTTTCATCCTTCCGAGGTCGATACATTGAGTCGCACTCTGTGGGATGATAATGCCTTCTGTTATTTCAGCGCTCTGACACCTATGGGTGTGTTGTGCTCTATAAGAAATACATTATTATTGTAGGTGCAGACTAGACAGACTAGACACACCATGTGCGCATGTGAGTTCTTAGAGGGATTGTGTTAAGAGCATTGCAGTGTTTCTGTACCAGAAAGGACCCATGTGCGCCCATAGTGGTAAAATGCTTTTGCAGGTGAGCTGTGGTATGTACGTTGCTTGTAGCAGGGACATGTTCTGTTGTGTGCCGTCTGGTGAGATGGGTATTACTAAAATGCATGTGGGTAGATAGGATGCTTTGCATTTTTCAAGTTTGAGCACATATTGGAGTTGCTAATGGGAAGGGTAAGAATATTCACGGACGCTCAGCCAATCAGGTGGCTGGATCTTCTGGTGAGAATACACAATCACCGCCCACTGTCCCAGCCACCAGAGGCCCTTCCCTGGGTGGTGCCTTTTTTCTTTTCTTTCAATGCGTGCAGGGAACCACCCGACCCCCAAAATGACCCGATTCCATCCCCACCCCTCCACTTCCCTGCGGGACTGGTGCATTGCGCTCCGGTCCCGGGCGCATCTCCCGTCTGGCTGCCGCCATAGACATGGAAAAGGGACTTAGTCCCTTTGCCATATTGTGCGGCCATCTTTTGTTCTTTTTTCATTTGGAGGTTGGCTGCGCTGGCAGCGCAGATCTCCCAATGAAACATTGTGAAAGCCATTTTAACCGCAGATGAACCCCGGGGTGCGAATGGCTTTAATGTCCTGCCAGTCGGGCATACATGACCTTTAACGGCCCACAGCTCAAGCTGAGGCACCTTGCTTCACTCAGGCCTGCCTTAGCCCGGTCCAGCCATAATCTGGGGCAACAATCAATCTGGCCAAGAGAACGAATGAATCTTTGTGCAATAATACATTTTTCCAGGCGTTAAGGACGGGACCCGCAAAGGGACTCTGGAGCTAATAACAGTACTGCAATTTGCGGTACCATTATTAGCGCCTTCCCCTTTCCCATTGAGCCCAATGGGGGCTCAAATGGGAATGGGGAAGGGCCCTGGTGAAAGGGGAATTACTGGTCCCACCAACCTTGGAATGGACCGGTAATTGCTCCATTCACCAGGGCGGAGTCGGTAGGGTTTTGGAGGCAGCCATGGAGCCAATAGCTCCATGGCTGCCTCCAACCTCGTAATGAGGCCCAATGATTCACCTAGAAAATGGCGTGGGTAAGGCTACTTGTAGCAGACTGCCTTTTTCCCCCATCTCTTTCCACTGTTTCACCTTTTTCCATTGCCCAACATCGCCTACCGGCTGTTTCTGTTCATCTTAGAGTGCATGACTATGGAATTGTCCTCTTGACTTGCTTCCAATGGTCGACTCCGCTCCACAAACCCTTGACACGCTTTCCACATTCTGAACTGTACCACCTGCGAAGATGTTGAGAAATGAGTAAACAAAGGCAATCCACTTTCTTAAGTGCTGTGCTCTTTATTAAGTCTTAGTGATTTCAGGTTTGGTTCCCTCAAATGTCCACAGCTGCTAGGCTAATGATCTAGAAAAAAAAATGAGTATATCTGTACCACAGTGTCAAGGATGGGACAACACAAATTGAGGTTCTTCCAGTGCTCCACACACCTTGTGCTGTACTCTCCAATAACTGGGTCAAGAGTTGCTTCAAAAGACTTTGAGAAGGTCTCACAGTTTTCTTCTCTGTACCTCTTCACTGTCTCACATTTGCTTAGCCAGACATCTTCACGGTCTCACAGTTTTCTTCTCTAGATCTCGTCTTGTAATCATAGTTGTTTACCCAGGCCTCTCCAAGGTCTCACAGATTTCTTCTTTTGAACTCTTCACGGTTGCATAGTTTATTCCCTAGACATCTCCACGGTCTCAAAGTTTTCTTCTCTACACCTATTGAAAGACTCAGTTTTCTTTTCTAGATCTTTTCTTGTGTCACAGTTATCTTCCCCAGACCTCTCATAGTCTTACAGTTCTCTTCTCTTTACATCTCAAAAGACTCAAAGAGTTCTTCTCTTGAACTCTTCATGGTTGTTCAGTTTATTCCCCTAGACCTCTCAAGGTCTTATACAGATTTCTTCTCTATGCCTCTTCAAAGTCTCAACGTTTTTTTTTTGTTCTCTAGATCTTTTCTTTTGTTCTCAGAGCTATCTTCCAGAGACCTCTCCATGGTCTTACAGTTCTCTTCTCTTTACCTCTCCAAAGACTCAAAGAGTTCTTCTCTTGAAATCTTCATGTTTGTTCAGTTTATTCCCCCAAACATCTCCAAGGTCTTACAGATTTATTCTCTAGTCCTCTTCAAAGGTCTCAAAGTTTTCTTCTCTAGATCTTTTTTACTTCTCACAGTTATCTTCCCCACACCTCTCCATGATCTTACCATTATCTTCTCTTTACCTCTCCAAAGAATCAAAGAGTTCTCCTCTGACCTCTTCATGGTTGTTCAGTTTATTCCTCAGACCTATCCAAGGTCTTACAGATTTCTTCTCTAGGCCTCTTCAAAGTCTGAAAGGTTTGTTCTCTAGATCTCCTCATGGTCTCACAGTTTGTTCCCTAGACCTCAACAAGGTCTGACAGTTTTCATCTGTAAGCCTCTTCATAGTGGCACAGTTTTCTCCTCCAGACCACTTCATGGTTTCACAGTTGTCTTCTCTTTATCTCTCAAATGACTCAATTTCATTATGTGGACCATTCCATGGTCTCTGGGCTCTTCATACTTTTCACAGGTATCATAAACCTGCTCACAGTTTCTTCTGCACACATTATTATCTGTTATGCCACAGTACTTGCTCCTTCCACTGCCTGGGGTGGCAATGGTGGATCACCTTTTTTCCAAGCATTGATTCAAAGGATCTTTCTCCCCATCGATTCAGGTCGATTGTTTGAAAAAAGCCTTATTCACTCTTTTCCTCCTGTCTCTCTCTCTCTCTTTCTCTCTCTCACTCTCTCTCTCTTTATCTCTCTCTCTCTGTCTCTCTCTCTCTCCCTGTCCCTCTCACTTGCTCACTTATGCTCTCTTTCTGCATTAGGTTATTTTCCCATTCTCCTGTCTTTGGATTGGGGTGACGGCTACCTTTCCCTTAAAACTGTGGTCAAATCCATGCATTCCAAGTGCAGGGACTCTTTGCGTTACTTATTATTGATCCCATCCTTGGTCCTCTAATCAAGCAAGCAGTCAGTAGCACACAGAATCTCGAGGTTGCTTTTGATAGGTCTATTCCTTAGTGCTTCTATAAGCCAGTCTTTTCTCTTTTCTTCTTTTCTTAGGAGAGGGAACCTTGGGTTAGTACCCACTTTTCAACCTTCCACAGATCACCTTGAACACTCCAGTTCCCCAGTCTCCCTGATCTCTTCCTCAGAACTCCCCATAGTTTCTCAATTTCTTCTCCACCCTCGGTTTTCTCTGAGGCCAGGATATCAACTCTTTCCCGTGCTGCAGGTCTAGGTGTTGACTTCCTTTCATCCACCAAACTTTACTATTTCTCTCCCCTCGATCTGTTCCCTTGTCAAGCAGTTGATATTCGTAGCCTCCTACGAGGGGTCTCTCCATAGCAGAACTTTCTTTAGTTCAGGATCTACCTTGAAGAACCCAGTTCTTGTATCTTCTGCATTCTTCAAGTTCCCGGTGGAAGCTTCTTGCTGTGGAGGCACCACCTCATAAGCACTGCGGAACCTGGTGACGTGGTCTCTCCCTAGGGAATCAGCTATGTGGACCACGGTAGCACACATCCTGAAGACAGATATCTCCCTGATGAAAGGACCTTCATGGTCCAAAATACATTGGCTAATATCACGAGCCTTCATATTGATGAAGACAAGGATGCTGTTTTCTTAAAGGCTGTTACAAGAACTTTTGGGTCATGAGTCTTTTATCTCATAAGTAGTTAAACAGTACCTATGATCTCGCTGATGAGGTATTTTTTAAATTTTTTTATGTCATATATCAATTGCCAATGATATGATATGTTAGGTTATTTATAACGCGCTTAATACCTAGAGGTTTCTAAGCAAGGACCCAGGGTTTGACCCTGTGTTGCTCTGTGTTGTCTTGGTTCCAAGGCGAGCACGTTGCCGCTGAGATATCCTCCCGGGACCTATGATCTCGCTGATGAGGTAATTATACTACCTGGCAACACCCAATACTCTGTCAGGTCTGTTTATACTTTGGCTGTATGTTTCCACATAGTGTGTGTGGCTAACTAGTGTGCACCAAATATCGGTTCACAAGTACGGTATTTTGGGTACACTTGGGGGTGCCCACTCCCTCATATTTATACTATCACGGCCAGCCACTGAATACAAATGCTGTCCCTTTGCATTGAACAATACGCTCCTCATCGGTACTCATCCACATTTACTCTGTAACCTCCCCTCGGAAGACCATAGACTACTCACATATTAACTTTATGAGCTCTTCTTCCCCTCAAGCTTTTCCACCTCACTCTCATGGAGGGGCAGGCTAGAGATTCTCTCAACCTTCACTCTGAATCTAAATGGAGCTAGCATGTGTAATCTCTTACAGTCTAGTCACAATGTGGGCCAGCCAGGAGGAGGCCCTTGTAATATTCTGGGGAAGTTGGACGAGGGATCAACGGTCCATTCATACGGAAAAGGTACACCCCACCATTACCACCTAAAATTCTATACACCCCCGCTGCATGAGTAAGTCCACTATGGTACGTTAAAAGCCCTTGAGGTGTAGGCGATTGAAAGTTCTGTGGCAACATCATTTTGACAAAGCACCCCATCCAATCTCTTGCAGGCTGAACCTAAATACAAGTCTGATGGACTGTCTGCGTGGGAGGAGTGGGCAGTGCGGGACCATTGGCAGTGAACTCGTTCAGCTGCCTCAAATGCTCCTTGGTTTTAATTGGAGTAGGGCGGGTGCCTGCAAACCTTGGGTCTCCAGATATTTTCGATCACAACTCCCATCAGCCCTAGTCATTATAGCCAATACCGAGGACTGTTGGAGTCATGGTCTAAAACATCTGGAGACACACAGGTTGCAGACACCCTGAGTAGACACACTATTTGGCACCATTAGTAGCTACTTCTGGGGCCTTACCAGCAACACTAGACATCCAGTAAGTTGCATCATTCTCAGCAATGCCTGGGAATTACAGGTGTTCTCACATCTTGGTTGATATGATATGATATGATATTTTATTTGTGCGCGCTCATACACAAGTGTTCCAGAGCGCGACGAGGCAAGGGAGGCGAACAAGGGAGGACAAAACAGCGATCTTACTAGGCCCAGTGACATTGAGAACACGAAAGTGCAGGGGAGAGGAAAGGGGGAAAGTGCAAGGGGAGGGGAGGAGTGGAAAGGGCTGGGCAAGGGATAAAACAACAACTGGTAGTGCAGCCAGCATGGTGGCAAGTGCAAGGTTAAAGCACAACCAAGGGGTGTCTAATAAGCAGGTAAGAGGACTGTAGGGTTGCAGATACAGGCCCAAGTGCAAGGATTCCAGGAGGCAGTATTGCAGGTGGGTGGCTGGGTGGGCAGGGACCTTGGCCAAAAATCAGAGGGTTTCCAGGTGCCCGGTGCCGAAGCAGAACAGAGCTGTGGAGAGGAAGTGCAAAGGCAGAAGCAAAGAGGAAGGTCTTGAGGTGCTTCCAGAACCGAAGATGGTTCTCCTTTAAGTTTCAGAGAGGCAGGGAGGCTGTTCCAGAGGTAGGCCCCAGACAAGGAAAGAGATCTAACCCCAACTCATTGCTTGGAGAAGCGACTGACCCTGAGGGATTTGGAGGTTAGAGACGGGCACTTCAAACCTCTTGGTTCTCCTTGGGCTGCACACCTTGAAGTGTGATACCCACGCCAGGTATACAATTCCCTGATACAATGACTGGCAAGATTCTCCCTTGACGGTCAGCCCCTTGTCTTGCGATAGGTTCAGCACCTGTTTGAACCTCGAGTAATGGTGATCGTGAAAGACCAGCAGATCGACCTCAAACTCTTAACTAGCCGGTTCCTAAAGTGGTTCAACAGCGTGTGCCAGCGCTGAAACAGTGTGCTTGTGGGGGTCCCAGCTGGGGCACTAGTCCTGAAAAAGCAGAAGATGATAGAGGTTCGGTTAGTTAGCAGTGCCAACGCGTTGAGAGCCATTCCAGTACTGCATTTGTAGAGAATGATGAGGGGGTTAGTTAGGTTGACATAGAATGGGAGATGTGACATTACCGGCCACAATCGAGTTTGTTGTTTAATGTTGAAAACATTTACTTTTATAAAGTGTCAGTCATAGCATGGACCAACGGATGAAAAAATCCCAGAAATATTAAGACCTACCATCTGCAGGCTACTTACACACGCTCGTCCATCTGGCCATAACCTCACTGAGCTATCTTTCTCGTAGATCCATTTGTTGATACCGAAGCCAGAAAATACCAAATCATGTCTTTCTTTTCGCACATGTTCACGCAATTATATGCGGGAGAGACACGGGCAGCACCCTTTAGTCCCCAGACAATATGCAATGCCGTAACCCAGCTCGATGTACATAATTCTGCAGAAATACAAGTTCTACGTTAAAATACCGGCAATAAAATAACAAGGCCTAAAAAACTAATTGTCGAATTTCGAAAATATTTTCTTTTTTTTAAAATGGGGCGATACCGACCCACCCGGCCCCACGACATGCCTCTTTTATACCCCAACCCAAAACCCCATCTATTTAATGTTTACAAAGGTGCAAAGTAATCGAAAATGCGACTAACTTGGCGCCTGCATATAAAGCAAAGAACTGAAATAAAAGATTTTTTTTTTTTTGTGCTTGATTTGGGATGCAAATTCCAGATGGCGGGGGCGGGTGTGGAGTGGGGGGTTACAACTCCATGAAAATAATATGTATCTGGAGCAGGCTTTGAGAAACGCAAGGGACTTTTGTAGGAGTACTTACTGGCTTTTCAACCAAGCGGCAAGTGCCTGAACAGACGATTTAGGGTTTGTATTACACAATACACCTTTCATGAAAAGTGGATTTTTTTTTTAAAGTTCTATTAAATATAATGAATCAGTAAGCAAAGCCGTCATCTGACATTGAAACATGCAAGTGAAAGAAAGCATGTTCAATGCCGGTCCTAAACCTGCAGAACCTGTACACCAGGGAGGTCGCACAGGCTGTTGCATTCCCAGCTTCAGAGCCGCCCATGAACCCCACAGATCTGAAATTCCCATACCAGCGAAATATTTTAGGGGTTTAATCTGAATGCGGCAAGAATCTTAGTGCAACATTCAGGACCCAGCCTCCTCCATAGGAACAGAAGATGCGGTGCCATGCTGAGCATCGAGCCCACCTCTCAAAAACAGAACAATTAACACTCAAACATTTGTCTCCAGTGCTGGAAATGGAAAACGATTACGGTGGGACTTCCCCCTTTACTCCTTTGTACAGGTGGGTGTGGGTGGCGCTGAGGGAAGGAGCCCCAGTCCGGCAGCACCAAGGGAATCCTGCTGATTTGCATAAAAGCAAAGAGCATTTTGGGAACATATGAATGGCTGCATTTTAAATTTGAAATATGTCTCTGATGGTGATTCAGCAGTGAACCATTGTAATCAAGTAATGCAAACTGGACTCTCTGCTCTTCTCATGTGTCTCAATACTCACCCTAACAGAAAAATGTCTGTACATCCCAAGATATATATTCCGATTTGGACAGCTTTCCTAATGCATGTGGGATTGGTTAGTTGTGCATTCTTACAAATACCAAACCCAACTACCTTGGAATCATGAGATGGGTTGTTGCAAGTTACCAGCCTCCAGGATAATGGCAGCTACAGGCAGGGGGAGGCGGCAGCGCTAACCAGAATATACGTTTTCATTGAGGGAGAGAATAATATTTATGTTTAGAAGTTATGACAATGGCTAGGGCACACCAGCAAAGAGAGAGAGTGCTGTAGGATATCACTTCTGGGAAGTGGGAAACTCTTTTGTCATAACCTCTACATGGTCTTTTATATTTCTTACATCTTGTAAAGTCTGATGGGTGTGGATGTACATTTTAACTCCATTGCAAGAACAAACCACTTTTTCCAACTTGGTTCATAGCAATGAGGTGTTAATTCATAGCCTTAGTAAGCAGGGCTCTGTTTTGGACTACAACTCCCATCAGCCTTAACCATTATAGTCAATCTTCAGAGAGCATTAGAGTTATAACATAACATAACTGGAGAGCTCACGAGTTTCAGACCTCTGCAATAAGGTGTCCAGGTTTTCCAACCAAAATACATGGCGACCAGGAGAAAAAAATAATATGTGTTATTTGGGAGGGCCCACAGACATAGAAGTAGACTACACAGAGACTCTGTGCAGACACTCCAGCCACGAATGGCAAAGACCAATTTATTCATTTCATGGAGTTAAGGAAACATGTATATTTGTGGAGGGACTATTGCAGCTGATTTTATTGATTATTTTTTCCATATCAAAATAAGAAGCCGAAACACGCTGGGTTCCATAGGCAGAAATCCGAGGCTGCTCACGCAGGTTAAAATCACCCTGTTGTTAAGTCCTGACATCAAATTTACACCCTCTTCCATTCTGGCGGGGATGTCCAAAGCTATGGTGTCTAATCTGGAAAATATCACAATATCCTGGCCTCTGAGAAACGCAGAATGCTAGGTCCTCGGTTAAAAACAAACCATGGTCTTCCCCTGACCGGCAAAAGACCAAATCAAACATGCTCAAACTTTTCTACGCTTAGAAATGTAACCCAGTGCCTTGTCATCTCGAGATATACAAAGACACTGCCAGAGGATGTAAATCTGCTATTCAGGACACAAAAAAGTATTTCTTTAATAACAGGATCTTGAACGCAAATTCTGAGACAAAAGAACTTTTTAAAATCCTCAAAGAGCAGGAATCTACCAGCTCACCTGACTCAGGTTCAGTAGTCAACGACACGGCATGGTGTCAGAGCATACAGGATGCCATGTCTAAGAAACGTCAGGACATTAAGGCCAACATACTAATCAAGAAAGATGACGCACTTCTGAACGCAAGTAACATGTGCTCAGAAAGCTTCAAAAAATTCCCCTCCATTCCTCAATTTAATTTTTCACCTATCTCCCTGGAGGAACTGGCAGAGGTCGTGGCCCACCTCAAAACCACAAGCTGCAAAGGTGATTCATGTTATGCAGTCATCATTAAGACCTGCCCTCCGACCCTTCTAGCAGCAATCAGCAAATTTGTGAATACCTCGCTTATGGAGGGCTTCGTGCCAGAAGACCTCAAACAATCTTGGGTGCCTCCACTATTGAAAAAAACGACTCTTCCCAAGGGAGTTCCCCTTAATTACAGACCCATTACAAATGCAGCATTCCTATTAAAGATCCTGGACCGCGTAGCATACAGGCAAGTGGCCCAAAAGCTCAATAACTTCCATGTCCTAAACAGCCAGCTATCAGGATTTAGGGCAGGTCACAGTACCTAGACAGCCCTTTTAGAGCTTAAATCTCGGCTTTATGTGCGTATGAATAAGGGACTCCCCTCAATGCTCTTGTTACTGGATCTTACAGCCGCTTTCGACCTGGTAGAACATCCACTACTTGTCTCCAGGCTCGAGGAGGTGGCAAATTTCACCCCAGCCGTCTCTTGCTGGGTCTCGTTTCTGAGCAACAGAAAAAGTAGAGCCTGCTCTCAGTTGGCAGAGGCTGCTACAATACTGATAGAATATGGTGTTCCACAGGGTGCGAATATCTTCCCCTGTCTATATAATATTTTCACGGCTCCTTTCTTCGTAATGCTGGATCGGGAAGGGATAAGTTTCACCAACTTTGCAGACGACACTCAGTGCGTCATCCCCCTGGCTGGCTGTCACAAATCTGATGAAGAATGTCTGAACAAAGTCTATACCAACATTGACAACTGGATGTACTGGCACTCAACAGGTCCAAGACCAAACTCCTCTTTGTGAGCACACCGCCCACATTAATTAAGAAGAGCCTGGACTATGAGGCCTTCCAACTTGGCTATGTGAAGATCATGCCACTGAAGAAAGTCAAGTGATTAGGAGTTATCTTCGAACTGAATCTTTCAATGAAGGCCCAAGTCGGGACTCTGGTCTTGAGTGCTGATTATTATTTTAAATTGTTGGCCCACCTACGCCCCCTTATGACCCAGGCCAATGCTGAGATTCTGGCAAGAGCCATTGTGGGCGCCAAACTGGATTATTGTTGTAATTTACTAAAAGGCCTCAGCAAAGCAGAATCTTATAGACTCCAGGTCATACAAAATGGTGTTGTGATGTCGTGAAGGGCTTATCCAAACGCAATCACGTTACTGAGGCCAGAAGAGCCTTGCACTGGCTGCCGGTGGAGGCGCAAATCCGTTTCCGCCTCCTCACTATCACATTTCAGTGCATATTGGGCATCATGCCAGGCTATCTTAAGGAACTAGTTGTGAATAAAGGTGCCAGCAGAGCTCTTAGATCCAATAATAAAAATCTATTAGTCATTCCAAGATGTAAATCGAGGAAGTCAGAAAAGGGGGCTTTCTAAGGGGCAGCCCCTTCGGCCTAGAACACGCTACCCCTCAATCTAACACTCCAGATTAAGCTTGAGCCTTTTAAGAAAAAACTGAAGACCTGGCTGTTTGCCTAATTCGCCCCTACGAGCCTCGCTGCGGATCTCCCTTTGTATTCTCTGACTCAGGTTCATGTTTGTTTCTCTTTATGTATGTCAACACCCTTATGCCCATTGGTACATTGCTGCGCTATACCAAGTAATTAAAGTAAAGTTGAATTATTTTAGTCTTTGGATGGGATTTGGGGGAGGGTCTTACTTGCACTTACGTGCAGTTATTATTTTAGTAAAAGGCACAAAAAGCAGTCAGTTCGCACAAGCAAGTTGGATAACCTAAAACTCCACTGATAATACACCCTGCTCTATTCAACATCAGAAAAAGCACTGAGTGTTAGTGGGAATGTGACACTCAATGCTGGAGGGAAAAAAGCTTAGAAAGCAAATAAAACAGGAAATTAGAATTTACTTTACCCCCATTTGTGACTCCAGCCACCGCAAATCCAATGATTCTTAGTTTGGTAAATCCACCGGAATACCAGCAAACGGAATTACCTATACCACCACTATGGTCAAGGGGTATGGTAATACCTCCAGATTGCTAGGGGTGCTTTGGCGGTGTAAATCCCAATTTTTCTTTTTTATTTTTTTTATTTGGTTGGTTGATAAAATCAACCTTTCAAATTGTATCACAAAGTAATTTCACATATATACTGTATCATATATTAATCAAACAAATCAAAAGTAATATAAAATTAGTAAAACTTTTCAAACATCAAATCTTAACAAGCCCAAAACCGACAAATCAAATAAAATCAATAAAAGGAACTCCTGGAGATCTTTGCGATTTCACAGATTCACTTAAGATATATTTTTTTAGACAATTGCGCAGGATCTTCCAGAGAGATCTAAATACTGTATTATGGCCACTCTACCTGCTAATTTTGAGCTGCAGAATAGCCATTTCCACACGTCATTCAGTTCCATTGTACAGTATTTGACTAATACATTTTTAAATAAAAATCTTGCATTGATCATTTAGTTTTGGGAACAATACTAAAGTTTCTTTTTGTGATTCTTTCTTGCAAAAGCAACAGATATTATGCTCTTTTGGAATCAGCTTTCTTCTAGCCATCACATCTAAAGTGGGCCAAAGGTTTAATCGAAAGCGTAGATATTTGTTGCGTATCTGTGAGAATGGACATTTTATTAGGTAATCAGCCATTTTATGATATTGTTTATGGCCAAATAATCTAGAATCAAAATCCCAATTTCATGGAGTCCTTAGGGTTCATGCTCCAACGTAACAAATAGCCAAATGTTGGGTCTTGCCCTACATGAATGCAGCAAGGAAGCGCAATGTGGCCATCTCATGTTGCACCTTTGTTGGAGGCCATGGAGATGCCCAATATGGCAGGATTATTGAATGCATGTACTGTTACAAAAGGTGTAGTCTAGTGCTAGAGGTTTCAGGAATGATCTGCCCTTTCTTGGAACTTGTTTGCAACAGTCAGCACCATGTTGATCTCTAGAATGTGCTGCTGAAAGAGACAGGTTGGACATTCACATGCTGATCATTTAAAAAGATTTGATGAACATCCCAGGTTATCTTTCTTTCGATGAAGACATAGTGAATCCTGCCTACAGACCCAACAGTGATATGACTCCTTGTGAGAGATTGTCTGGAAGGGCCTCGGACAAGCTGCGTGCTCTTTGCAGTTATGGATGAAGTATTGTAAAATGGGTACCAGTCTCCAGTATGATTCTTTTTCATACCCCATTGTACGATTTCTAGATGTCCCAAGCTTGCAGAATGCCGGACACCTTTCCTTCTACGAAAGGGCTATAGTTTGGACAGAGGGAAAATCAAACGATCTAACTGCTGGAGTATGAGAGGTTTAAAATACTTGACGTTGGCTCTCAAGATGGTTTGTACTACAACTTCCAAAAGCTTTTGTCAGCATAGTCAATGGTGAGGGTTTATGGGAGTTGTAGTATAAAACATCTGGCGAGTCACAAGTTTAAACATGGTATTGAAGACTTCCTTTGAATTTAGTGGCGTCAGATTTTGGTTTATCTTTTCAATCGGTGCTGACCAAATGCCTAGTAGGGAAAATAGGTGTTATTTCTCCCCAACTATGTGCTGCTTATTACATACAAACATCTATTTGTTGACCTCTTTTGAAGTGTTCAGCAATCTAGGGGCATTTCTGGTCTTTTGAGTTCTTGTGTTTTAAACTGTGATCCATTATTTTAACAATATTGTGAACTTTGAGTGGGATTATGGATATAGGAAACCATAACTTTATTTTTAATCATTGAAGCCTACGATCATGAAACATACACTGACTGAACATGCAAGTTCAGTGTTATTTGCGGATATTCTTTCTTTACTTGGGGAAACAATTTTTCTTATTTCATTCCTATAGGCCTATCCAGAAGCATTCCTGCTTCATTCTGTATTCTTCATTAGCACCCTGGGATGTGCCGTCAACTAATGAGAACGCTTGGAACGTTGGCTGTATTCACTAAGGAAAGCCTGTGTTCTGAGCATTTTCATTGGTGTCGGGAGCTTTCCTTCCCTTCCCCGCTCTTCTTTATGATATGATATGATATGGCATTTGTAACGCGCCTATACACAAGTGTTTCAAGGCGCGACGAGGCAGGGGGGGAAAAAGGGGAGACAGACAACGATCCTACCACGCCAGGTGTCATCCAGATTGCGCAATAGCTCCCTACACAGATGCTAATGGTGTATTATTTTCTGGTGTTAGGCACTGCACTGTCGTCCGGGGAGTCCGTCTT
The DNA here is from genome assembly GCF_040938575.1 of Ambystoma mexicanum. Classification (NCBI taxonomy): domain Eukaryota; kingdom Metazoa; phylum Chordata; class Amphibia; order Caudata; family Ambystomatidae; genus Ambystoma; species Ambystoma mexicanum. Next base: position 199,006,470 of record NC_090938.1, read on the forward strand.
CAATGTTTATGATGTCAGTCATCAACATTGAGAACAGACTTCCTGGATGAGATTCTCATGTGTGGGTTCTTGACGTGGGATAATGTTGAGTTTCTTTCTTCTAAAAGGTAACAACATGGGTGCTAATGGCGATATTACACAAGGTGGCGGAACAACCCTGTCTGCAAAGAAACTGCTGCCCACATTAAGGGACCCTTGTTTCACTTGGGCCCTTAACATTGGCGTGAGCCATTACCGACATGTCGGCCCAGCAACTCGTATAATATAGCCTCCTTAGCACATTCAAGGGGGCCACGAGCCGCTCAGAAGGCTCTGAACATGGGCTGTACTGTATGCTACAAGCCCGTGTTCGAAGCCGCCTGAGTCACCTGGGCAACCTTCCCTTCCCCGATCCATCCACCCACTCACCTTAGCACTCATGTAGTTTCCTACACGGGTGCTAATGGGGTCTTTTTTCAAAATCAATGAAAGAAGAAAATTACCTTTCCTGCGCAGCGCCGGGCCACCCAGTGCTGCGGTTTCTCAGTCCGTTTTCATGTTGATGACATTACAGTCATCAATATTGAAAACAGAATGCAGCTTTTGTAGCACTGTGCAGCCCGGCCGGTGCCACACAGGAAAGGTATGTTTCTTTTTTTTATTTGAAAACAAAAACATTATCACCCATGTATGAAACTACACAGGTTCTAATGGTAATATGCCCATCGGTGGCGGGCCGACCCTTTTGGTAACAGCATTGCCACCCTCGTTAACTTGGTGAGCCGTTACAAGCTGTTGGTTCGGGGCTGAATAGAAGGTCTTGTTATAGAACTTAAAATCTCATGTCCAAGTTACATCCAACCTGCTCCTAGGTACTGGGACCCTGGAACCTCCTGCGAGTAGGCTCAAGAGCAGCAGCAGCAGCAGGGGGGGTGATAGGCGATTCTCCGAGTGCCAATGTAATCACTCTGGGTAATAGAAGACGCACACATTTGGGGAGGCAATAGAAATACTGCTGCCTTTACAAACACAGTCTAATTGCAACACTCATCAGGCCTCCATAAACATGCATGTGCATTGTTAGAGTTTTAAATAAACCCCGCATGAAGCAGGTTTCACAATCAGAGTTGCAGGTTGTTTTCAAAGTGTGATTAGTCTAAATACGGCAATTTAAAGGAATCCGTAGTCTTTCCACAGTGTCTGCTTATTTGATTGGCAGGTGATGCGGTTCCTTTCCTTTTTAGTTTGCGGTATTAGGTAGGTGGGAGGATTGGCATATGTGGAGGGGCACACAGCCTGTGGGTGTTGTTTGGTCATGCGCCCCACCCGTGGACTTCCCATGGCCATGCTAATCCCAATGGCCATTCTCAACCAGTTCCTGCCCCTCCCTGCCCAAAACACCTCTTCCTGGCAACTCTTTGAGATAGCTTTAATCAGTCATTACAATCAAACGTTGCACTGGAGGTTCCTGCCAGTGTTTTTTCAAAGCAGTCTTATGACTTAATTGCAGTTGTGAAGCCATACTGGTGTAATAAAAATTTCTTATTAGGTCATCCTTCAGCCCTCTGAATTTATAAGCACCCTGCATGTCCGTCACTGAAGTCCTTTAAAAACAAGCATTGGCAAAGCCAACAGTTTTGGTTTGTGTATAAGTATTAGGCATTGGCCAGGCACTGCTGTTAGATGCCCAGGTAGTTGCACCATTTAGCACCTGCTCCCATCAATAGTCAGTTAATACCACTACGGGAGTGCCTGACAAGTGCCTTTCCCATGCCCACGCAAAGGCCTAAACTGTTGTCATTAAAGGATGTTGTAGCTGTTTGCAACTCTGTTTACCTTAGACTTTGGGACAATACTTGAGGAAACAAATCCCATAGGCACAACGCCCTAAATCCTGCATCCCCTTGCTTCCTTGATCTCCCCTCAGGAAAGTGTGCAAGACATCCCGGGACAGAGAAATGCAAGAATCAAGAATCAATGTTGCCACCACCAATTTGATATTCGGCATCAACCCCAATACAATAAGCACACTCTTAAAGGGATAAAATAATAATAATTTGCAATTTATATAGCGCTGTAGCCAAAGAGCTGTACAAAGAACCTACTGACGCACATTTATCATCCCAACCTAAGTTGGTACTCATTTATCAACCTCGGAAGAGCGAACGGCTGAGTTGACCTTGCCGGGATTCAAACTTGTGACCTGCAGATCACACATAGATGGCAGCATTGAGGGCTCAACCCGCTTACCAGCATGGCACCCCATTGAAAGCCATCGCAGGCCTAGGCCGTGGTGTTGTGCGGTGCGGGTACGCAGGAGACGCTTCCTGAAACACAGAGAACGCAATGCAACTTTATACGCTCCCAGGCCTTTAAGAACCAAGGATCGCACCCTCTTTGGCAAGGTCCTCGCAGGACAAGGCCACGTTGTTGTGTGACGCAAGTATGCAGGAGAAGCTCTCTGATGACACATGCATGAAAGGCAACTTTCCACACTCCAGACCCTTCAAGAACCGGGGTTCAGACCCTCTGCCGCAAAGCCCTCGCAGGACAAGGCTATATTGTTGTGCGACACAGGTTTTTGGCGGCGATGGGGTAGTAGTGCAGATTGCGAACGCAGATGATTTCTGCCTCCATCTGCGTCTGTTAGGTAAGAGGGTGCAGGGAGGTAGAGTAGCATTGCTGTACTCCACACAACTCCCTGACCTTGTGCATCTATCCCATTCCCTCCTGCCCCTCAAAAATCCCCCTCGCAACAGTCCCCGCTTCCCTTGCCTGCTCGTCCTCCCCTTCTCCCTTCCCCAAATGCTCTCCCTAGCAAATTAATTAGGCCCCGCTTCCCGCCACTTGGGCATCCGTCCCTTCTCCCTTTCCCCGCTTGCGTTCCTTCGCAACTTAGGCTGTCTTGCACTCCACATGCATCCCCACGCAACTGTCCCCCGTGTCCTTGCACGCCATTTGTTATCCCTTTGCAACTTAGTCCCAGCTCCCCCATCTTTCTCACCACGTGCATCCCCATGCAACTTGTCCCACGCAACTTGTCCCCGCTCCCGACACAAGCGCATTCCTCTCTGTGTTGCTCCCCATGTAACTTGTCCCCACTCTACCGGCCTTACTCATTCTGCTCTGCGATACTCCCCACGCAACGCAGGCCTGCTTCCCTCCTCTCCTTCCTCTTCAGGCTCCTCTCTGCTATGACCAGTGTATTGTTCCCTGCTTGTGTCTCTGCATTCCACACCGTATCGTACTTTGACTACTGTATTGTCATCTCTTGTGTGCTTGCATTTTTCTCTTACTTTCAGGTCTCCCTGGATTACTAGTTTATGCGTATTTTGTTTTGTAGTGTGACCATTGTATTCTATACTTGTCTGCAACTTGTGCATTTCTCTTCTTCCCCTCCAGGTCCGATAGGATTACCAGTTTTGCGTATTCTGTATTGCTTTTCATACTCACGCCTTGAGGGTTATTGTACAATTGTTGCTTGCACTGTTTTCTCCACTCACTCCTCTAGAACCCCCAAGGTTCCTGTGTTCTTGTTCTGTTGTGTACTTACTTGTTGACCCCTCAATTGTATGTGACCCCTCTTGTGTCTCTCTCCTTGTTTGCCCCTAGCTTGTGGCCCCCCGCCCCCTACTGCCTGGGATGACCCTCTGCACCCTCTATGGTGCTCTCTGATTCCCTATCATCTCTAACTGCTATTCTATAGACTATCCTACCCCTCTCACTAAGTCTGTTAGGAAGAAGCTCAAATGGGACATCCTGGTCTCCAACCCAGGCCACCCTATCACTGATACCTACACCAATGCATCCTCCAGACAGATCCTCACTGACCTCCTCTTTGTTGCTCCATTTCCAGGCCTATGGACCCTTCATATGGTCTCTGATCTCTCTCCTTTTTCCTTCTCTCCCAATAATGGTGGCACCCAGTGGGAGGCCCTCCTGTCCCCCTTCCACTTCCAAGACCATACTTAATGTCTACTTAAATGGCACTGTCTTGGTCCAGGGCCCTCAGGCCAAACACCTCCTTTTCGATTGACACTTCCTGCATCTTACCAGCTTCCTTCCTTCTCCTCCTACTTCTACCTACTCCTCTCTGGCTCCTCCACCACCTTCCTCATCTGCCACCTCTCTGACAGCCTCCTCTGCTTCTCTGGCTGATCTGCCACCTCCTTCCTCCGCCACCTCTGTGGCACCCTCCACTGCTTCTCTGGTCGCTCTGCCTTCTCCTTCCTTTGCCACCTCACCAGCACCCTCTTCTTCCTCTCTGACTACCGGCCATGTACTCCTTCTTCCTCTGCCCATTCTCAGGCACCTCTAACCCTTCCGCAGGGCATACCTCAGGCCTGTATCCCTCCATGGAAAGCTTGCAAAAGCAGCAATCTGCTCCTCGCCACTAGTCTTAACTCTTGCTCCTCTGTCAAACACTCCTCGAACATCTGCCATCTCCCCGAAGAGCTTGATTTGGATGTACGTGATCTCACCGAGGTCTGGTTCACGGGCAGCTTTGTCATGAGTTTTGTCACTCTCCTTCCTGATGGCTACAAGATCCTTTCCAAACCCAGAACCAACCATCCTGGAGGAAGAGTAGCCCTGAACTTCCCCAAGTGGATCCCTGCTTCCGTCAATCCTACACAGGCCTACTCCTCCTTTGAATGCCTGGTCTGCAGGCTCTCTATCTCCGGGCCACTCTCTCACTGTGGCCACCATCTACAGGCCGCCTGGCCAGGTCACCCTCTTCCTCTCCGAGTGGGCTGACCTCTCCTCCTCCCTCCTTGCCTCTACCGCTCAACTTTGGTATCCGTTAATATTATCCCCACACAAATTGTCGCCATCCATAAAGTAGCCGGGAAAAGGATGTGGTGACATTATGTATGGTGACCATTTGTGAGTGGAATGGGGCTGCACCCCACCAGCCTTGGGGGAGGAAAACCAAATTTAAAACAGGGGTTGTGGGGTGTCTCCCGACAGCTCACAATGATAATGTTCCCGCAAACCACTGCCTTTTTTCAGTGTCTTTATTGCCACACAGCCTTTTTGCAGGGACATTATGACATGGCGCCTCAACTCCTCCTCCTCCTCTGAAACATCAACATCCACTTGGATACTTCTCGCCCTTCCTCTGGGCTCTTTCTTAACTTCAGTAACTCTCTCTCTCTCTCTCTCTCTCTCTCTCTCTCTCTCTCTCTCTCTCTCTTTATCTCTCTCTCTCCCTCTCTCTGTCTCTTTCTCTCTCTCTCTCTCTCTCGCTCTCTGTCTCTTTCTCTCTCTCCCTCTCTATCTCTCTCTCTCTCTCTCTCTCTCTCTTTCTGTCTCTCTCTCTCTCTCTCTATTCTTCCCTCTTCCTCTACCTCCTCTTCCTCTCCCTCTACCATTCCAGGCCCCTCTCTGGCCATATCTCCATTTCCTTTCTCCTCCTTCTCCCTGTTCACTCCCAACGATATGATATGATGTGGCATTTATACCGAGCCTGTACACAAGTGTTACAGGCGTGACAAGACAAGTAGGGGGACACAAAGGGAGGACAAAATAATGATATTACTAGGACTTGTGTCATTCGGATCACGCAAGTGCGGGGAAGTGGGAAGGAGAGAAGTGCCAGGGGTAGGGGGAAGTGCAGTTAACTCACAAGTGCAGCCAGCGGGAGGCTCATAAGTTCAGAGAGAAGGGACTCTAGGGTTGCTGATACAGACCCTAAAGTGCTGGTGAGCCACCCCCTCCTTCTCTCCTCACATCTCTGACATCTCTAAAAAGTCACACTATCGGCTGCACCTCCTCAGAGGTTTTCTTCCTTTCCTCACCTTGGCCCAGAAGCTTACTATCTCCAGTGCTCTGGTTCTCTCTAGGCTGGACTACTGCAACTGCCTGTTTCTAAATCTGCCTGCCTCTACTCTTCGCCCTGTATAACTAATCCAGAACAGGACTGCAAGACTTGTTATTGGCCTCAAGCCAATGGATTGTATCTCTCCATCCCTTGAATCTCTCCACTGGCTCCCTGTGCTGCAAGGTTCAAGTTCAAGACCCTCTGAATCATCGACAAGGCTTTCTGGGGCCAGGGACCACACTACATCCAACTTTCTCTTCCTAAGCATCTTCCTTCTCGAGGTCTCCGCTTATCGACCTCCAATTCTCTGAGGGTCAGATGCTTCTCCAGGCAGAGGGTGGGAGGTAGATCTCTGTCCTCTGCTGGGGACTCCCTCTGGAACAGCCTACCTGCCTCTCTCAAACTTCAGCAGGACCACTTGAGGTTCCGGAAACAACTCAAGACCCTCCTTTTCGGTTCCGCTTTTTCTCTTCCATACTAATGCCCCTGTCTGCTGTGCAAACTAGTTACCTGGCCACCCACTGAACATAAGGGACCAGGCGCCTGCACAACCAGTTGCCCTTGCTCTGCCTCCGGGCCTCCCAATCACTTAGGGACTGTATTTGCAACCCTACAATCCTCTGACAATCCTGCACATATGTGCCACCTCCCTGGCAGCACTTATACTTTCCATTGCACTCTCCCATCCTCCCCCCACCCACTGGCACTTCTTCCTTCCCCTCCACCCCCCCCACACAATCTGAATGACACAAGGCCTAGTAAGATCGTTGTTTTGTCCTCCTTCCTTGTCTTGTTGCGCCTAGAAAACACTTGTGTAAAGGCGCGTTATAAATGATTTATCATATCATACTCAGCTGGTGGCACCCAAGGCAGCTTTGCGTAGTGTCTTTGTTGTTGTACCCACCGGAAAGTGGGTTCCTAAATCACCCCTAGTTCACCACTGCGTTTGCAAGATTGTTGGCACCAAAGTGTATCAAGTAAGAAGTTGAAGACTTCCCTTTTTGTCCCAAAACAACAAGGCAATGAGTAGAATGCAGGTGTGTGTGTGTAGGTGGGGGGTGGGGGAGATTCATGGCTTTTCATCTTGAAAAAGTACAATCAAAAGACAGCCCTGGTGAGGCCAGAGTATTCCAGATGAGGAATTGCGTTCTGAATCTGCGCGTAAGAAATCATTCCTCGTGTGTATACCTCGTCTCCGAAATTAATTTATTAATGAACAACTATAGAACACAATTTCTTCAATCCCGTCTTGATTTAATGTGGCTCTTTGTGAAGATGTTACTTTGATCATCACATATTGGATCTCTAAGACAATGGCCCTCATTACGACCCAGGCGGTAAGTAATCGAAATTACCGCCATGGCGTAATGAGCGTTAACGCCATGGTCCGATGGCGATAAGAGCGCCATATTACGACCCATCGCGCACGAGCATTATGCCATGGCGGTAATGTAAACTGCGCCATGGCATTAATGCCCCCAAAACGGCACCTACCGGCATCGTATGCCGCGCAAGGTGCACCACCGCCACCCCGCCCACCGTTCATAGCGGTGACCGTAGTTAGCGGTCACCGCAATTAGCGGTGACCGTAGATAAGCGGAACCGGAAGTAGCGTCACGGCGGCGGAACGGGAAAGAGCACGGCGGCCATCTTTAAAAACACAATCCATTGCCATCCTCCGCAACCACTGGACATCCGAGCCTGGGACCCGGCAAATACCATCATCAACCTTCTTCCTGCAAGAAAATGCCTAAAGTGGTCAAGAAAGCCTGTGACCGCCAGCGGCAAGACCGCTTCACCAGAGAGGAGCTCACCATGCTTGCGGAGACCCTCCAGGAGAACGCCGCAGTGGTATTCTCCAACCAAATGACCAGACCGGCCATAGCCAAGAAGAAGGCCATATGGGCACTGGTAGCTCAGTGGGTTAGTGCCGTGGGAACAACACCCCGCAATGTGAGACAGTGCCGCAAGCGGTGGGACGATCTCCGGCTCAGAGTCAGGAGCATACTATCGGCAAACAGAAACCTGGCCACGGCAACCGGGGGAGGATCGGAGTCCCCTATCAAATTGCAGCCATGGGAGGAAATCTGTGCCTCCACCATCGGAATGGAGAGCATAGAAGGAGTAGGAGGAATGGAGAGAGGAGCCCCGACATCAGGTGATGCAGGTAGGTGGCTCAAATCAAGCCATGCAAAATTCACCAAAGTCCATTCATGTGAAGTACAATGTTGCCCCATAGTGTAAATGCAACACATCAGCAGGAGACTGCCCACAGATACATCCGATCTCCACCCTGTACACATGCAGTATGCACACCCTAACTGCAGGCACCCACATACCTCCATGCTACTTCCACACAAAAGGGAGACAACCTGTTTTCCCCTGCCTCAAATGTGCCGCATGTACTAACTGATAAGATGTCAGTCGTCACAATGCCCGCCCAATGTCCACAGACCCATCAATAACACTTTCCCTCCTTTGCTCCACCACAGGCTCAAATTCCGACCTTGAGGATGAGGACACCACTGCCTCCACACCCACCAAGAGGGCCAGGACAACTGTGCCAACACCACAACCCTCCACCTCTGCCGTCCCGAGGAAAACCCCACAGCAGCCAAAATCCATGCCAGGAAAACAGGACAGGGCACTGACAGCCACCCCAGCAGGCAGCACAGAAGCAGCAGCAGCAGCAGACATTACCCAAATCGTGCCCACAGAAGGGACAGGCTCTGCTGCAAGCAGCACTATTGGGGAAACTGCTGCCATCGCAGCCTCCTCCGATAGCGAAGCAGGGATCATTGAGGAGTTTGATGTCGGAAGCCCCACTGCCCACCCTCATTCCCCCTACCTGTCCCTAAGCAGCCCGCATGCGGGTGCTACACAGGGGCAGTCAGAGGATGACGATTGGCCAGGCTCTCCATCCCCGCTGCAGGAGGTGAGCAGCCCAATGGGAATACCACTGCCATTAGCTATGGGCCAGAAAGAACAACTAAGCCTGGAGGAGATCGTCACCCGGCAGCAGCAACTATCCTCGCTCCTCAATGAGCATGTTGCAGAATGTGGGGGGTCAACGGCAGCAATGGAGAAATGTGCAGAGACAGTGAAGGCTGCTATAGAGTCCTCCACAAAGGACATCTGCGCAGAACTCGGCGCTGTGCGGCACGTCATCACTGAACTTGTGCAGACAATTCGGGACATGCGTCCAAATGAGCAGGCAGGAACCTCCTCGGCTGCCAGCTCGACACCAAGCAGCCCCATCCGCCGATCGGGGAGGAACCTGCGCAGCACAGGCAGGGGTGCCCCGGGGGCCAGGGGAGGGGGCTGCCAATAGTGGCCGGACAGTGGAGAAATCCTACATCAGACACTGCTGCACAGACTTACTCACACCTTTGTAGGGATTCCAGGGGGGAGGGTGGAGGGGGGAGTGGGTGTGTTGGGGAGTTCAGGGGGGAGGGGGGAGTGGGTGTGTTGGGGAGTTCAGGGGGGAGGGGGGAGTGGGTGTGTTGGGGAGTTCAGGGGGGAGGGGGAGAGGGTGTGTTGGGGAGTTCAGGGGGGAGGGGGGAGTGGGTGTGTTCAACAAAATCACTTTCACAATACACTTTTCATATTTGCACAAATCAGATGTGTGGACATTTCTCATTGCGTATGTGTGATTTATTGGTAAACAGTCCCCAGTGTCCATATAACAGACGCACACAGTGCCACAATCGTCATCTGCAGGTGACACCCCCCATTCGCGTGTGCTAGAATAATTGGTTGATCAGAGTACTACGCATTTCACGCCCCTCCTGTGCATCGCCGCCTCCACGAGGTGCTGCCGAATCCCCACCTTCATCATCCTCATCGACAGGTGGTTGCAGTTCAGCATCAGGGGGCAGGGGCACATTGCGTCTGACGCACATATTGTGGAGCATGACACATGCCATGACGATCTTTGCCATCTTCTCATGGCGGTACAGGAGTGCCCCACCAGACCTGCTGAGGCAGCGAAACTGTGCCTTCAATAGGCCAAAAGCCTGCTCAATCACCACACGGGTACGTGTATGTGCACGGTTGGAGTCCTCCTCGTGCTGGTTCTGTGGGTTCCGGACTGGTGTAAGGAGCCACCTCTTCAGGGGATAGCCTGCATCACCTGTATGTGGGCGAGAATGTATGTGTCAGTCATGACGTCTATTTCAAAACATGACGTGCCACCATGGCTTGCATCCAACTGTTACTTCGGACCTCTTTTGAATGCACTAATTGATTCACACTATGCGACCAGTATATGCTCATGGCTCCTATGGAATGTGGTGCATGCCATCAACCAATGTATGCAGGGGGGTCAAGTGCCTTGTGAATGTCCATCCACTGTGTTCGTTCATGCCGTTTGTTTTGGTGGCCTGGCACGTGTCCTGTGAGGTCAACGCTCACATCATTGCAACATTGCTGTCAGCATCATCATGACCCCAGTGAGCAATACTGATGTTGATAGGGACATTTTGTGGGCCTTGCTGTCTGTGTGATGGTGTGTTGATGTTTCTGTCCGTCATGTGCCTCATTCGTGCGCAGTTATGGGGACAGGCCTTTCAGTGGATGGTGTCTGGTGACGTGCATGTAGGTGCATTTCGTTGAGGTCAATGTGGTGTGAATTGGTACAATGCACTTGCAGATGGTTGTGTCAATGTTGGGGCACACCTTCATTCACGTGGTGGGGCTGCATACATCGGGCATTAGGTTTAGTGGTGTCAGCTGAGGTTTGTGCTGCTTTAGGGTATGATCTGGCTCCGTTGTCTCTGCTACTCACAGCCAGGTGGGGTATTCAGTAGGGGTGGGATGGCGGTTGGTGTTTCTATCATGCTGTTTGTGTATCATGTATACGATGGTGTTGATGGTGTCCCGGTCCAAACGGTACAGGGTGTGGATCTGCTCAGCGGTGAGGTTGAATGGACTGGCTCTGATGCGTGGGATTGTGGGCTGCCTGCGTGGTGCCACTGGCTGTGCTGGTGGGGCTTGCTGGCCCTGCCTTGCCCTCCTTCTCCTCCTGCGTCTCCTCTGTGCAGCCTATTGTTGTTGTTGTTGTAGTTGAAGTTGTAGCACTTGCATTGCTATCAGGTCCGTCAGCCCCAACATTGCTAGTCCTATTGGAATCATTGTGGAGTGTGACTGGGTCTGGGAAGGGGTTGGGTGTGCTCTTTTTGTACTTCCTGACTCTGTATTGCCTCCACCTGTGCTGATTCTGTGCGCCTGTGGCAGCTGGATTCACTGCACAAGGCCCTTTACGGTTGGTTCGCGATGGCGTAATTAGCACCATGGCGGTAAGGTACTTAACGGGCTGGGTGATGGCGTTAGGTGCATGTCCGCTTGGGTCGGCATTCGCGTACCTTTACGCCATGGCGCTAAGTACGGTGTGGGAGGTCGCGTGCGCGCGCCATTGGCGCAGTTAGCGGCAGCGTTAACTACGATGCCGCTAATGGCATCGTAGTTAACGGTCATGGGTCATGATCGGACCTAGCGGAAAACGATGGCGGTAACCATTTACCGCCATCGTTTTTCACTTAGCGCCAGGGTCGTAATGAGGGCCAATGTGTGCTATCGCACCCAGAACATTCCCCTCTGGACACATTCCCACTTAGTTTTTGGTCTCTTGAATTCTGTGAATTCCCAGGAAATATCAGGGTATGGGGCCACTTTCTTGGGGGAAAGGGAAAGAGGTAATTTAGCTTGGAGTAGCTAACCTTCTTGTATGGATGGTCCATTGAAAGTCTTGGGAGATTGTTGAAAATCTTTTGAGAGACAAACGATCTACGTTGAGGTTTCTCCACCTCTCCCACCCCTGCCCCCAACTCCTTCGTCCTAACGGAAGTCAAGTCGACAAACCAAATTTGGCTTCCTTACAGAAGTTACCATGAACCCTGGAAGGCGGTAATCCTTACTGCTGGGCGTTGGAATGGCGGCTGAGCAGCTTTATATATAGTAATCCCACTCTGCCCAGGTAGCAGGGTAAAGGGTAGAGCTGACCGTTTTACTGCCCGCCTGTCCGCTATTCTCGGGTTGGGGACAGGTGTTGCCCCAAATTCAGTGCAGTTCTTTTTGCCCTTCTCTGGTCATACACATTATCCTTGTAGAACCCCACACATGCAGCGTGTCTCCGGGCAAATCAAAAGCCAGAAACTTCACACAATATTAGACCCGCTCCCGCACACTGCAGCCTCCACCTGCTACTTCTGGGTTCACATAATTGATGATATGTTATGTTATGTTATGTTATTTTGCATTTATATAGCGCCTTATATACCATTGGTATGGTCTGAAGGCGCTGGTAGGTTGAACGCCCTCGGGAACCGAAGTTCGGGTCAGTAGAGAGAGAAGAGAGAGTCAAAAGTGCGTGTGTGCACCAGGTATGTGTGCAGCTGATGCGGAATTCAGGTGGTAGCTGCTTCTTAGCGGTAGGTGTGGTGGTTGAGAGATCAGGAGTATGTGTTCGCTCTGGCTGGCTTTATCCAGGACGAATGTGGCTGCGTTAGGCCTGAGGAGAACGCCTGGCTGGGGGGTGTGAAACCAGCAGTGTTTACTTAGAGTGTTGTGGAGTGAGCGGGAGATGTAGATATGAGAACAGTTATACCGAATGGTGTCATAGTATCTCTGTGTTCTAGTTGAGTGGTGATGTAAGGGAGAGAGTAGGCGTGAGGTGTGTTATGATAAGTACTCTTTCAAATGTTCACTGCATTCCAAAACATATTATGTATGTCACGCAGTTCCGAGCGGGCAGGTCCGTTCTATTCATTTTGTTCATTTCAGGCGTTCGGGATTGTACTACACATTCATGCTTGCTTGACCTATTCTTCTCCAGTGTGCCTCACGCATGCTCTCATGTGTTCCATAAGTGTGCACTCCTGTCTTTCTTGTGCATGCATTCCAGTCTACCCAGCGCATGAACTCCTGTCTGCCTACGCACTCATCCGCTTTGTATACTCAAACGCTTTCTATACACTCATCCGCCCTCTACATTCATCCGCACCCCACACTCATCCGCTCCCCGCACTCATCGGTACTCCACATTTCTCCGCTCTCGCACTCATCCGCTCCCCACACTCATCCGCTCCCCAACACTCATCCGCTCCCCAACACTCATCCGCTCTCCAACACTCATCCGCTCTCCACACTTGCTCTGTGCTTTCCACATTCAGTCGCTCTCCACGCTCCTCCGTTCTCCATGCTCCTCCGCTCTTCACACTCATCCGCACTCCACCCTCATCCGCTCTCCACACTCATCCCCTCTCCACACTCATCCCCTCTCCACACTCATCCCCTCTCCACACTCATCCCCTCTCCACGCTTATCTGCTTTCCACGTTTCCCACCCATCCGTTCTCCATACTCATCCGATTTCCACGCTCATCCACTCTCCATGCTCATCCGTTCTCGACGTTCATCCGCCCTCCTCGCTCGTCTTTTCAACATGCTCGTTCACTCTTACACTTTCGTCTGGTTAAACGTCGTCCGCTCCGCACATTCATCCGGTCCGCACATTCGTCCCGTCTACATACTCGTCCTGTCTATACATTCCTCCCGTTTACACAGTCATCCCATGCACACACTCGTCCCGTCTAGACACTCGTACAGTCTTGATACTCGATTACCCGGACCACCCACACATCGGCCAAGCATACTACTCGTTGGCCTGATAATATTACTTGTCTGTTCTGCGTGACTATCCGTTCCAGACACTCATCCGCACTGTGTATTTGTTCGCTCTACACATTCATCTGTTTCACAACTTTCATCCGCGCCACACATTCATCCACTTCACACACTCGTCCGCTCCACACATTCGTCCGTTCAGCACACTCGTCCGCTCCACACTATTCGTCCGCACCAAAAACGCTCATCCATTCCACACACAACTGACACTCGGCGCTGTGGTTAGGGTCTCTTCACAGCGCTACGAGGACTCTACTACTCCTAACACCTTCTGTAAATCGGAATGTTTTTTCCATATCTTTATTACACGGTGCTTAAACTCTTCAACTGACTCATTTTTGGGGTTATTTTTCGTCACTCCTTACATGTTTTTTTGTGTTTGTCTCTGCACAGGATTTGTGTTTTGCAGATAAAATACCACAGGAGTTCGTTGTTTCCAGATTAGGGACCACTGTTTGGTATCGTTGTTACTCACTTACTCTACTGACTTGACGGCTGCCAACTATACACAGCAGAGAATAGTATGAATTGTTAGGAGACAGGTTTTTCATTAGCACCCGAGGTGGGGGTGCGCAGCCAATCAGGTTCCATAGTTCGCTGGTTTATACGCCCGAGCTCAGCCTGCATTCCATGGAACCCAGTGGCTGCCTCCCCCGCAGCACTCCACTAGACACCGATACTGCCACTTTTATTTATTGTATCAATCCCAACCCACTCCTTCCAAACCCCACTTACGTGATTGTGGTAGCGGCACCGACTGCTGTCACCTCAGCACTTTCTCTGGATCTTGGTTTCCCACCGCCATGGTAATAGAAGACGGGCTCGTAGGGGGCCCCACTTTATACAAACATGCCAGCCATCTTGGCAACGTTTTATTCATTCATTGAAAGGGACACGCGCAGTATCTTGGTCAATGAATGAAAATACTTATTTTGTTAGCATCACGGGTTACCGCTTTGGTAACCTGGGGTGTGTGATGAATCAACTTCCGGGGCACCAGTGGTCCAGGGATGAATATCGTGTTTCTAAACCATCAATCAGCTGGACACCTCTCGTACACCAGAAGGAATCGAAACAGATTGAAACACAAGTAAATTATAAACCTCCTTGTCCAATTTTGGTAACGTGGACCGAACGGCAGGCTTATCTCCGCAAGGTCGTGGATCGTTGATTAGTTGCAACTCAGCAATAATACGATTATTACCCAATGATAAATGGGATTTTCCAAAGTCAAGGTTCTATAAAAATATCTACTTTATTATTATTACAACAGACGGAACACAGAGGACAGAAAGTTTCACGAAGGAAATTGATGCACTCTGGACACTGACAGAAGGGTGGTTGGTAAATCAATCGGTCTTAACTGTTCAAGGTTATTTGGTTTCAGCACCAGGGGAGCAAGGGGTTGTAAATGTCACTAGGGGCCTTCGGAGAAGGTCCAGGCGGACAGAACCATAATGTACCTGGTGCCTGAGATGATCTTGATGCTCGACAGCGTCAAGTCGGTTCCAGGACGCTTTGCAGAAGATGGGACACAGCTGCCGGTATCAAACGGCAAACAGTTTGGCAAGCGAGGCTGCACGGATAGCTCCAGGTTAGCTTACACAGTGACTCGGGGTCAAGAATGGCAGATCTGGAATGCTGGTCTAGGCGTCTCAGACAGCTTGAGTGACTGCAGTGTGACAACAGGCAGTGGTGTAGCCGGTTGCGGTTTAAGGGCTCGACTGCCTTGAAAATGTCCTTAAAAGTTGAACGCTGGTTGATGCTTGTGTGGCACTCCTCCTAGCTTCTTTACAGCGCTCATTGCATCCTTTCAAGACGGACATCCCAAAGCTAAGGAGAGTGCTTGCCGGTATCAGCTTGTCCTTTGTTCAGCGACTCTCTGGCACTTCCCACTTATGAAGCTTGCTGGCAGAACCCAGCGGGGCATACTGTGTGCTGGATGGGTACCAATTCTGGAGCTGCTGCATGGGTCCTCTGAGTCCGTTATCTCCCTCTGTTCCCTGGGAATTGTTTAGGGGAGGGATCTTCCTGCCCTTTTGGAAATCCTGGCATTTCTTCGCTTGTGGAAGATGTAAGACAGACTGTACCTTCAGCCAGGATTCAAATGAGCCGTTCTTCTTACTCCTTTGAAAGTCGTCAGATGATCTGCTAAGTGAGAGGCTCAGCCCTCTTTTAAAGCCAAATGGGCCTCAGTGATTGGTGCAGGCTAAGCCTACCTTAAGGAACCAATCCGGGGTCCCCACCAACAATATTCTGTTATTAGTGAAGTCAGGACCAGAGTGCTTTGCAATAGAAAAGGTAAGACAAGATCTACTCCTAAATCCCAGCAATCTTCCTGTGTTTTGCAGATCGAAGTGTCTCGCTGGTTAACTGAGCCGTCTGTGGCTCTTGATTAAAGCGCAGGTCTGAAGT
This sequence comes from Ambystoma mexicanum, assembly GCF_040938575.1. Taxonomy (NCBI): domain Eukaryota; kingdom Metazoa; phylum Chordata; class Amphibia; order Caudata; family Ambystomatidae; genus Ambystoma; species Ambystoma mexicanum. The sequence continues at coordinate 199,022,367 of NC_090938.1, forward strand.
TTGTGGTGAGAACATATTTCCGTCTCGCTCATATCACATACTTTATCCCTCTGGAAGGGAATTTGCCTACTGTAAACAGTCGTCCCAGACATGACATACACTGGCCTTCATACAGAGGGGTGGGAGCTATCTTCAAGGTGACACTTTGCATATCAAACAGGTGTTATCTTTCCTGCCCATTGTTAGGTTCTGTGACCAGGCCTAATTACAGGCTTTCTTCAATTAACTCTCATCAGTATGCGCCGCCACCACACAGAACTTAGACAATAGAACAGCGCAGATCTATGGAGCCTTTGATATTTAATTAGGCTGGCCATGGCAGGAGGAAGGTTTTGCCCTTCTCCTCTGGATGTTTTCGTGCACCCCTCGCTGCCACCTGTCAAATAAATGTCACAGGGAAGACTGCGCTTGCAGGCTGTGTCCCCCAGAGTACACTGGACTATGTGTTAGTTGTGTGGCGAGCATTAGAAAATGGGTGCAGATTAGCCCCAAACATTTTAGGAGGTTGATCTCCCATCATTCCATTTCCTTAAATATCATCAAAAAAAGCCCAGGTGAGGGCACACTCCCTGTGCAGATGGTCGAATCCCTCACATGCCCCAAAGCCTCAACATGTGAACCACCACCCTACTGAGGGTTTGGTTCATCATCAAGTGGAAATCACCGGCTGAGGCCCCCTGCATTCCCATGCTGGGACCCTAGCTTGTGCCGGATGTCCATATCTAATCCCTGTAGGTCTGTGGACCAACACAAACTTAGGGTTCTCCCCTTGCAGGGTCATAAACCAACAAAGAGGCCTGTGGTCTGTCTGGATCATGAAGTGAGACTCGAAGATGTAGGGTTTCATCTTCTTTACTTCCCACACAACTGCATACACCTCTTCTTCTATGACAGCCCAGTTCCTTTCCCTTTTTGTCAACCGCCTGCTAATGTAGGCAACATATTGCTCTACCCATTCAGATTTCAGCTGCGCTAACACTGCTGCAACCCCAATATCAGAGGCGTCTGTCTGGATAATGAATTCCCGACCATAATCTGGCGCTTTCAGAACTGGGGCCCTGCACACTGCATCCTTCAAATCCTGAAAGTAGGTTTGACAGGCGGGGGTGCAATTTACCTTCTTTTACATCTTCTTGGAAGTTATATCATTCAGGGGCATGGCAATGGTCTCATGCCCTCTGATGAACAACCAGTAGTACCCAGTGAGACCAAGAAAGGCTCTCACCTGTGTCTGTGTGGTGGGGATGTCCCAATCTTCATAGCCTGTACCTTTGCTTCGAAAGGTTGTTTCTTACCTCAAACGACGAGCTGGCCTAGGTAAATTATAGTACCCTACACTGTCTGGCACATCGTGGTCTTGATATTCAGACCTGCATTCTGCAGCGCCTGAAGCACTTATTTCAGGTGGGATAAGTGATCCTCCGAAGTGTGGCTGAAAACAGCAATATCATCTAAATAGGCAGCACTGAGGTTTTCCAGACCCAACAAAACCTGGTTAAAGATCCGCTGAAAGGTGGTAGAGGCATTCTTCAATCCCAAGGGCATCACAGTGAACTGATAATGTCCTTCCGGGGTTGAGAATTCTGACCTCTCTCTCGCTCAATCTGTCAAGCCAACCTGCCAATACCCCGCTGTGAGAACAAAGGAACTCATTAACTTGGCAGCGCCGAGCTTCTCAATGACCTCATTTGCTTGAGGAATGGGGTGAGCATCTGTCTTCATGACAGAAGTGAGTCCCCAGTGGTCCACACAAATGTGAACGTCAGTCTTTTAGGGACCAGTACAATGGGTTAGCCCAGGGCCTGTGGTTTGGCTGTATCACTCCTAGGGACAACATCTTGGAAACCTCCTTCCTGATAGTGTCCCTGACCTTATCAGACATCCAGTGAATCCTACTCTTCACTGCCTTACTCTCTCCAATGTCCACATCATGGGTGCACCAATCTGCGCAACCTGGAGTCAGAGAAACCAGACCGGCAAACTGTCCCAGTAAACGGCGACAGTCTGTCAGTTGCTGTTCTGACAGGTCTGTTGCAGGGTTGGCACCTTCAACTGACCCATCTGTGGCATCAGTGTGCAAGAGGTCTGGAAGGGGATCGATCTCCTCCTCAATCTCTCCATCTGTCACTAATGCCATGACCAAGTCATGCCAGCTATAATGGGATTTTAGCCACTGACGGGAAAGACCCTGCACATCTGTTTAGGTCCTTTCACGTCAATCAGATAATTAACCTCACTGATCTTTTCCAGCACACAGTAAGGCCCAGTCCACTTGTCTTGAAAGGCAATGAGTTTGACAGGCTCCATAATCCACACCCACTGGCTTGGAGAATAGACTGTCACTGTGGCCTTCTGGTCGTGCCAGTGCTTCATCATCTCCTGACTGGCCTTTAGGTTCTTTGTTGACTGTTCCATGTACTTAGTTATTCTAGACTGAAGGCCGAGTACATAGTCCAACACATCTTTTGTAGGGGATGAGGGTTTGCTTTCCCATCCCTCTTTCACTAGACTGAGGGCACCTTGTACAGGATGTCCAAACAGAAGCTCAAAGTGGCTAAACCCTACCGCGTTCGATGGTACCTCCCGTAGGTGAACAGAAGACATGGCAGGAGAATATCCCATTTTCTCCTCAGGTGCTCTTCCAAGCCACCTATCATGCCTTTCAGGGTCTTGCTGAGCCGCTCAACAAGCCCATTGGTTTGTGGATGGAAGGAGGTAGAGAACCGGTAGATGACTCTGCACTCTTCCCACATAGCCTTCATATACGCTATGAAGCTTGATCCCCTGTCAGAAATTACTTCCTTAGGGAATCCAACACAGGAGAATATCCCAATCAGAGTCTTCGCAACCACAGGGGCTTTAATGCTCCCTAGAGAGACAGCCTCAGGGTACCTTGTAGTGTGGTCTACCACCAACAAGATGTATCTGTTGCCTGAGCTTTTTTGAGGATCCGAAGGACCCACAATATCCATGCCTATTCTGTCGAAAGGCTGCCCCACTATGGGTAATGGAATTAAGAGGGCCTTTGTGGCACCACCTGATGTGCCAGAAGCTTGACAAGTCTGGCAGGACCGGACAAATTCCTTAACCTTTATGCCAAACTGCGGCCAGTAAAAGTGTCCAGACAACTGGTCTGATATCTTAGTCACTTCCAAGTGACCCGCTAGAGGAATTTGGTGAGCCAAATCCAAAAGGAACTTTCTGTGGCATTCGGGAATCACCAACCTCCTGCTGATCTTGCCTTCACAGTCTTTTGACTGTAGAGGAGTCCATCCTCCCAGTACACTTTGAACAGGCCAGGGGCCTTACCCTTAGCCTGCTCCTCTGCTTGTGTCCGCAGACCTGCCAGAGCGGGAGACTTGTTCTGGGCTGTGAAGAAGCCAGTCTGAACTGGTCCACCAGCTGATGCGATCTCATCAAGCTTGGGCAGACCCTTCAGATCTGCTCCCTCCTGGTCCTCCACCTAAGGTTCCTGTGCTGAGCCAGGCAACTCTGAAGTCACTGAGTCCCTGCTACCAAAGTAGAGTCCTCAGTTGCTACTCGCCCCTCTCCCGCAGGAGTAGGCGACTCAATAGTATGGTGAACTGGACTAGGGGCTACCGACCATGCCGGTCATTTCAACAAGCTCTCTGGAAGCATTCCAGGCCCTAAGGCTCTGAGAGTGTTCAACCTGGGGATCTCTTTGGCCCTCAATCGGGTAGCTGCTGTGACTATCTCGGGATCAGGAAGATCATTACCCAACAAACTTGGACAGGGATGGAGTCTTTCACCGCTACATGGCGCTGGGTCATTCCACCCCGCCAGCTGAACTCTACTATCACAAAGGGGCACTTACTCTTTACATCAAACCCACTTACGCTACAATCAGGCCCATCAATATACTGGCCTGGCTGTACCCACTGCCGGGTGACAGCAGTGACGCTAGCCACAGTGTCTCAGACCGCAGGAGTTTTTGTCCATTGATATACACATGCTCTAGATATAGTTTAGTATTGTTGGAAAGTGGGATCTCTTCTGGAGACCTGGTACCGTTCCCACTCAGTGTAACCAATTCACATTCAGTCACTCCCTGGCCTAGTGGGAAGTCCTCCTCTAAGAGACCCACACTAATGATGTCCTCTTCAACGAGTCCAACATTCGCTACGGCTTGCTTGGGTAAGCCCTAGCAAGCAGGATCCCCTTTCCTATGACCCAGCTCATTACACACAAAACAACCTTTGGGTGGTGAGTATGCAGGTGACCCAGTGTCAGAGGTGCCTGCCCTCTTCTTTTTGGTGTGCATGGCTGAACTAAAGTTTTGGGATTTCCATTCGTTCTTTTGGGGGCCTGACTTCGAATATGATTGTGTTGGACCTTTGTCCTTCCCATGCTTGTTTACTTTTTTGTCTGCCTATTTCTCTTCCTGTTTGGGTGTGTTCACCTGAGCCTTTTTCTTTGAAAGCTACCTAGGGTCAGTGATAGTCTTGTCCACAAGATGCTGGAGTACGTCAACCTCGCAGTTTTTCATTACATACTCACACGCAATCAAGATGTGCATCCCTTTAAAGGTGTCAACTTTGTTACCAGTCACCCACCCGCTCAGATATTTCATTATATGTGTGAACGCTGCAAATGTCTTCCCACTTTTCTTTCTGAGCTCTCTGAAGCTCTTGAGATACTGTTCTGGGATTTTACAGAACTTCCTGCCGAGGGCTGCCTTCATGCTCTCATAAACGGGCCTTTCCTCAGGAGTTAACTGAAGAATTGCCTCAGTCCCTGGTGTCGATAAGCGACTCATCAGGGCTGCACCCCACAATACCTCATCCACCCCCTGTAGCTGGAAAGCCAGATCAAGTGCTTGAAACCAGTCAAAAATACATATGAAAATACCTATTTTTTTTAGAAAAGCCACTATCACACCCATTGAAAAATAAATATAGCTATAATAATAACAACAATGATATCCAGTGCTAAAATCAAAGTTGTTTTGTTGAAGCTAGCCAAGACTACAAATCCCAGAATGCTTTAAATTATTAAATTAATACCCAGACTACATTAAATGAAAATTCAGTATTTGGATTTTGTTGCTCTGCAGTCACGCAATGATCTGATTCCCCTTTGTAATGATTACATGACATGCAAGGATGATATCCAATATCAAAATCAAATTTGTTTTGTTGAAGCTAGCCAAGACTACAACTCCCAGAATGCATGAAATAATTAAATACAAATCCAATAGTGGAATATTTGTGCTCTCCTGACACGGAGTGATCTGATGCTCCTTTATAATTATTACATGTCGTGGAAAGGTGATATCCAATGATAAAAACAAAGTGAAGCTGGCCAAGCCTACAACCACAGAATGCATTCAATTATTAAATTAATATTCAGTAGTAGAATATTCGTGCTCTCCTGCAGGCTCAGACTGGTCAATAGGGCAATGCCCGAACCAAAAACGCAAAATGCTGGTGTGGACCACTTTTTTTGGTCAAGGTGTGCCACTTTTTTGACCAATGTGGGCCAGTTTGATAAGTTAGTTCACCATGTGGCTAGTAGTTTTGACCAGTGTTGCTGAATAAATATCTTTAAAATGCACAATTTACATCACATTTTATCATAAAACTCCCCCTTGGGTACTATTCAAACAGTCTGTCGCAAAAGGAATGAAATGCCATTTGCAATGGTGGGCCACTTTTTCATTGGTGCCCAAGACAATTGTATGCCCCAATCCGACCCTGCTCTCCTGTAAATTAGTGATCTGATTCCCCTTCATAATGGCTACTTGTCGTTCAAGGATTCCCTGGTGGTTTTGGCCTTTGTCCCCTGGCAAAGCAGAGTCTGAATTGAACGATAGCCCACAGAACGAGGCCAACTTTCTGTTTCACTTCTGTGTTGGTTTGGTCATGACACAGGGATCCAATCTTCAACTGTGCTTCAATAATTAACCTTATACTTGCTCGCTCCATTGTTAGTTCAAAACTTTCGGGCTTTCCAAGCCTGCACTGGGAAACTCCCACTGCAGTGAAGGTTACAAGCTGCACCCAGGCTACTGAAAGTCTAGGCTTGGCGGGGTGTAATGTAATGAAAAGTGGTCTTGTATACTGCACTGCTGCCATATTGTAGGGCTTGCTGCGTGTTGCCATGCAAGACAAGAAGCGAGGGATCATGGTTGGTTGTGAGAGTTGAGCAAAGCACTGAGGTGTGAATGGGTTGATGGAGTAAAGGGGTATTGGACAATTGAGGGAAACACCGTAGTTCTCTATTATTCTTCACGTTGTGCTGAAAGGTTTGATTCGATTTAAAGGGGCACAGGAGACCTAACCCAAAAGAGTCTGCTCTCTGAAGCCACTGGCTGGGATTGGGTGCTGACCCTGTAGAGGCCGTTCCCCCAGCTCCCTTCCTTGTCTGAAGCATTGTGGCACTTTGGTGAGAGTGAGAGAGTGAGCAGATGAGGCTGTCCAAACGATGCCGAATTGACTCTGTGAATCGGAGGTCTATATTGCTCGTAGATGCTTGGGTTTGGTCTATAGCTCGGCATGTAGTTTTCAGAGATACAGTTCCAGAGGATGGTTGAGAGAACAAGAGACCACAGCATTTGGTGTCCTGAACCACACTGAAAGGTAATTATTATTTTATTCATAAGGAGCCTTATACTAGCTGTTCGGTTTCTAAACCGGATCCGGGATTTGAACCTCTGTTGTTCTGCGTAATCTTGCTTCTTCCAAGACGAATCAGAGAACTGTTCTCCTTTAACAGTAAGTAGCAGCCGTACAGATAACAGGCATGTCAGCCACGTTTACTTACTTGGAACAGGCAAATACTTACAGCAAAAATGTGGGAAAGAAAGGGCATATGGGCGTTTACTGCCCGGCTCCCACCCACACAACTCTCGAGGTCCCAGCAGAGCAAAGCCACAGGAAGGATCTCCAACATGATTCCTGCGTGATCTCACGAGGAACTTCTCGGTTGAGAAATGCAACTTTTAATTTGCACGTGTGAGCAGGTTTAAAGAAGTATGACGATAGGTTTCCAAAGATATCAGTTTTAGAGTTAAAATATATATTTACGCTTCTAGGAAATACCCCTACTTTTTTTATACTCCTTACTAAAAAGTAGGAGATAAAACACAAATCTGGCCTGGGTCTTGGATGATGCTGCTTACCCCAGAAAACGATTGATTGACTACATTGCATTGCCTAGGTTCTTAGCGCATAGAGCTTCACTGAACACATGTGCACCCATTCATCTGTTTATAAGCTTCTTTATTCATTCAGCCATTCATTTAAGCATTAGTGTATTCATTCGTTTATCAATGTGCCCCACCTCTCATTCGTGTATGCATTCAGGTTCATTCCATTCATTGATTCATCCATCAATGCTCATTCGTTTGTTTGTTCATTCAGTTGTTTATTTATTTATTTATTTATCACTCGAGATCTAATTATCAAAGCATCTTACAGTAGTTGGCGGGCACCGTGGCACCATGATGCTGCACCTTGAAGGTGCTGTGTCGTGGCACTTTAAGGCACAAACTCGTACCAAATTGTCGCATTCTGACCCTGGCACACCCACACAGCTCACCTAACGTGCCTTGATCTTGCAATGCCCTGCCTATTCACAACCGAGTGAGCCCACACACCACTCTGTAAATGTACCTCAATTCTGCCACCTGCATGTGTTCATTTATTATTTATTGTGTTCTGTGTATGCACTACTTGCAGTGTTAATCTCTTCAGAGTGCTGCATCGTACAACAGGCCATCCAGGGATTTAATATGACAAGAAGGTGGGTGGACATGCACTTTTTTCACACATAGTACATTTTCAACACATTCTCGCGGGGCAGTCCATTGGGTGTTACTTGTCAGGGGCTCAGCATTCCATTGGGGGTCCTGTCCTTGAGCCTAAATGCTACAGGACAGGAGAGAGAGTTCATGTTTCCTACCCTAGTTACAGGGGTCATTGCAGCGAGTCCTGTAGACCTACAGTACAAGTCTGAAATGTGTCTACATCAGGGACACCACACAATTATTTGCAACGCGTCCAGGTAACTCCGGGTTTGGAGCGCTATATAAACAAAAAAAACACACACACATACACACACACACGCGCGCACACACACACACACACACACTCTCTCTCTCTCTCTCTCGCTCTCTCTCTCTCTTTCTCTCTCGCCTCCCACCCCCGTCTTCAAACGTATATTCCCCATGGATAGCACTCGGAAGACCAAACAGGGTGGTACATTTTCTTAATAGATGGGCAATGGAGAAAATGATGAAAATGGGTGCATACCAGTGGAGTAACTTTGCTGAAAATGTTGGGGGGGGGACATGACATCTGAAGGAAAGGGACCGCAGTCAAATGAATGGGGACAAAATGGTCTGCCATGAAAGTTTGGGGGGGGGACAAACACCCCTGTCCCCCCCTAAAATTACGCCATGGTGCATACAATTTCTTGAGCCAAGGCCTTATACCCTCTTGCAATTCCTCTGCGCAGCCTCTATTCCATCGTTTTTAGCTGCACTGGGCTGTGTCCTGTCCCCCAATGGGAGCAGAACGGCACAGTCGTCTAGCTTCCCCTCTGCAAGGGAAGAGGAGCAACCCCAGAGAACTTCCTCAGTGACGCACGGCTTAGCTCACTAGGAGCAGCATTCTTTATATAAGTCTCCAGCAATAGCCTCTTTGGGATGGTCCTTTTCCGCCTTTGTTTAGCAGTAGTAAATGCATCAGAGTTTTGGATATGAGGTCTCTGTGGACAAGTGGCATGAGAATTTGAAGCGGTGGCCAATAACAAGGGTTTGTGGCCTGAAGAGTGCTGAGTGTACCCGACAAGTGGCCAGGTAACTTTGGCAAGGGACCGCCTGCTGCAAACAATGCATGCTGGGAATTTACAAACATGTACTTTAGGACACTCTGTATGGTCTTAGGTGGACTTGGATGTATCTAGTCTGCTTATTGTAAATAGATTTCTCTTTGGCTCAGTTTGTAAATAAATCACTATCTGTAAATAGCTCTCAGTATATAAACAAGTCAAGACCATAATAGTGTGAGTGCATCTCTTAAAAACAGGAGGGGGACAAACATCACCAGAGTGGGCTCATGGCTGCTATGCATACATTCAAAGAGCGTTTTGGCAACCTAATAATTAGCACATATTTTTTATTCTTGAGAAATATGTCTGTGGTAGTGATTCAAACATGCAATCTGTCTAATCATGTAATGAAAAGTGGGCTGGGTGTTCATTTTACTTTTCACCACACAAACCCTAATTGTAAACGTTTGCAAACTATAAGCGTATATACTATATTGAACATTAGAGAATGCAGATATATTCAATCATCTGGCCACAATTTACGGAATTTTAGGAAGACATTTTCATTGTTTTGGAGTGAGGCTTGGAATTTTGCCTGAGCAGCAAGTGACCTCCTACTTCACTAAATGTGTTCCTTTTACAGCTGGTAAATCCATCACTTGGTAGCGCTTACAGACTCCTATTGTTCATTCTTGGGGGCCTGCGAGAGCCCCAGAAGTGCCTTGCATTGGGAGCATGGATCCGGGAAGTGTTGCCACGTGTCGCCTTGCTTCCAAGGCGAGCACGTTGTCCCTGAGCTATCCTCCCGAAACAAATTACTGCGCAATAACGACACAGTAATGTGCTTACTGTAATAAGCGCCTAACAAATGAACAATAAATTAATAAATAAATAAATCTGACCTTTCTGCTGCTGGGATTCGAGAAACCCACAAACGCTTGTTGGGTTGGCTGGAGGTTTAATTCACCTCCCTGCTTGGTGGGAGCTTCTAACTTGTGCTCGGAAGTCTTGTCAATGCCATACTAAAATGCCAGGCTTCTGCCACAAGTTTGAAGCCACATTGAGACTATCCTGTTCTAGCAGAATGGACAATATTTCGCTCACCCTCGTAGGGACCACATTAGTCAAAGTGCCGCTTTTGTCACAAATTTCTCCCTCAGACTATCTGACTAGAAAGGCATTAGCCATCTAAACAACCTTAAAAACACAACCATATCGAGGTCCACTTTTGAGTCCTTGCCAGTTGAAGAGTCCACCTTTATCAGGGGTCTGCCAGCTTCAGCTTTTCAGCGGCTTTGGACTGCAACTCCCTTCAGCCCTAGCTAAGAATGTGAATGGTGAGAGATCATGGGATTTGTAGTTCAGATCAATTGGAAAGCCAAAGCTAGCAGACCTTGGTCTATATGAGGATCAGCCAATGGAGTAGACTGATATCAACAACACCAACTGCGGGTAAAATACAGGCAACATCAATCAGTGTAGTACAGTAATATCAACATCAAATTGTGGAGTAAATTGAAAACAACAACCGGTGGAGTAGAGTGAAACTTAAATCACGCACTGGAGTAGAGTGCTGTTAACATCAGTCAGTGGAGTAGAGTGTTGTCAACATCAGCTAGTGGATTAGGGGCCTGCCAACGTTAACAGGTACAAGAACCTCCTGCCAACGTCAATTGGTTAAGAAGAATGATATCAGCATTAACTGATTATGGAGAGTGCGGTCAACATCAGTCGGCGGAATAGAGGACGTTGATTCAATTGTAGCTGAAGGAGTTATAGAATAAAAAAACTACATGCATAGTAGGGACTCCTGTTGATCAACCAGGTTTCCAGAACACACACACTGGTGTAGTGGAAACCTCTGAAATCTCTGGGAAACGAGCTCTCTGTGAAGGCATCTATAATCTATAATAAGCACATTGGCAAAGGTGGCAAAGCCCTACAGGGAAACCTGTTCCGCAAGGTAGTGCATGAAGATATGTGATTGAAGTAGATGCAGATTTAGAACCATGGCTGGATCACTAGTTGCACGTGCAAAACCAAAAGAGTCACCTGGGTAGTTGTAGCACCTGCCTCAATCAGGTCAATCAGTTGAGGCGCAAGAGAAGTAGAACTGAGAGTGAGAAGGAGGTGCCACATGCATTGGTGATCTACTACACCAAGAAGCTGGGAACCCGCTTCTGTGTCATGTTTCCGCTTTTTCAAGGCCAATTATAAAAAAGACCGAATCATTTCGGTCGATTTTGTGCAGCCCTCAAAACGCCCAAAAAGCACATGGCTGAGTTTGTTTTTAAATTTGCAGAGGTTTCACCCTCCGAAAGCCCCTTTCCTCCTTGCTCCCCCACTCCTCTACCACATACAACAAACACACAACCAGTTTCATTTCCCCCTGCCCCTCCCAATTCTCAAACATTACTTTTCTCATAGAGACACTCACTCCCCTTACACTGCCGTTACTCCTCCTTTGAGTCTCACCGTGCCTGTCACCCCCAGCGCGCACTTGTGTGCATCGCAGGGGCTGAGAGTTCGATTCAGAAAGACCGCTCTGTGCGGTCACTGAGCGGTCTTTCTAAATCGATATTTTTTCTGCTCAGCTTCAGTGACCTTTTCTTCTTCCAGTTGGCAACCAGTTTGGGAACGCATCTATCCTCATGTCTTTCTGGAGAACCACCAAGGCTGGGGTGTTCCGTTTTTTATTTAATTATGTAATTATGTATTAGCATTTTTAAAACGTGCAGCAGCCCGTAGACATTGAGGCGCTCTTACAGAAGATCTTGCTGGTTAAATAGGATAAAGAAAGCTTGGTGGTTACATAGAAATCAGAGGTTACATTGCAGCTTAGAGGTTACATAGGATGCGGTCAACTTAGTTGCCAGATATGCTGTGTGTGGGAGCGGAGGGGCTAGTTGAACAGAGTGGTTTAGAGGGATTTGCGAAAGGTCGATAGCGAGGGTTCAGCTCTTCGTGCGTTGGGTAGGGCATTCCACAGTTTGGGTTCTATGTGAGGAAAACCAATGCCTCCAGCATTTGCTCTTTTGATAGGGGGAACGTGTAGTTGGTTGGCGTGGTGACTTCTTTTTGGGCGTGTCGAGGCGTCTCTGGATATGGTTTCTGATAGGTAGGATGGGGAATTGAGATTGATGCATTTGTGCTTAGGGTGAGGATCTTAAAGTTGACCCTTTCCTTTACTTGGAGCCAGTGGGCAGCTCGTCTGGCGTGGGAGATGTGGTCTCTTTTGGGGATGCAGAGGGCTGCGCGGAGCGCATTGTTTTTTACTGTTTGGAGCCTATTGAAGTTTTTTGCTGAGGTGCCTGCAAGGAGAGCATTACAGTAATCAAGTTTTGCTCCTATTGTGGCACGGGCGATAGAGAGGCGGTTTTTGGGTGGCTAGAAAAGGTTTTATGGGATTTAAAAGTTTGCTACTGTGGGCAGAATTAATGGTGCTAACCTGTCTCAACATTGAGAGGGTTGAGTCAATGTAGACTCCAAGGGTCTTTACTGAGGTGGAGACAGGTATGTTAGAGTTGTCGATGGCGAAGTTGTATTTCTGGTTGAGTTTGGGCAGTATTTCCTTGGGACCTAGGAGGATGATCTTGGTTTTGTCCCCATTTAAGCATAGACCATTGGCTGCCATCCAGGTTTGGATGGTAGTGTAAATTTGAAGGAGTACTGCTGCGTCTTGGTCGTATGAGCCAGTGAGAGGGAGGAGAACTTGGGTATCGTCGGCATAGTTCGTGTAGGCTATGTTGAGTGAATCCAGCATGTCAAAAAGTGGCTTCGTAAATAAGTTGTAAAGGGTAAGTCCAGTATATGATCCCTGGGGCACTCCACAGTGGATGGTGGGGGGAGCTGCATTGGCCTGATCGGAGTAGACCTACATGGCCCTTCCCTCTAGGAAAGAGGTTATCCATGAGGTGGCTTTATTTGAGAAGTGGGCTGCGTTGGAGAGATGGGAGGTCAGGATGTCGTGATCAACAAGATCAAATGCAGCAGAGAGATCTAAGAGAAGAAGGAAGGCAGGTTTTCCCTTGGCCATTATTTTGGTGATTTGTTTTTTTAAATCTAAGAGGGCGGTCACTGTGACGTGGCCTTTGCAGAAGCCTGATTGTCTCTTGCCTAGGATGGCGTTTGATTCAAGGTAGTGTTCGATTTGGTTGTGGGCAGCTTTATCTAAGATTTTGAGGAGGAAGGGGGCGGTGGTGATGGGTCGGTACCTGTTTGGGCACATGGGATCTAAGGAGGTTTTTTTTATGAGTGGATGGACCCATGCTTCTTTTAGGCTTTGTGGTACTATTCCTGAGGAGAAGGAGGCATTGATGAATGCAGTGATGATGGGGGTCAATGCGTTGGATCACTCTTTGATGATGGCCGGTGGGCAGATGTCCTCTTTGCATGTGGAGGGTTTGATGTGTTGGAAGAGATCTGCAACTTCTGTTTCTGTGACGTCTCTGAAGGAGAAGAGAGGGGTATCAGGAAGAGTAGTAGGGGGGATGTGCAGAAGGGGAGTGTTCTGTTTGGGAAGTGCTTTGCGATGTGATTGGATTTTTTCTTGGAGAAGCTTGACTTTGTTAATGAGGGCTGCCTGAATGCTGGCGCACCAAGCTTCATCTTTGGTGATTTTGTCTTGACTGGTGAAAGGGGTGATGAGATCTTTGAAGAATGAGAATATTTCCCTTGATTTAGAATTGGCTGTGGTAATTCTGCAGTTGAATGATTTCGATTTAGCTTTAAATATAGCTTTTTTGTACGTTGATGAGATAACTTTGAATTCTGCAGAGTGGATAGGTTAGGCATGGATTGCCATTTAGCTAGGGCCCGGTGTTTGTTGGTGTGTAGGGCTGCTAGCTCATCCGTGAACGAGGAGTTGGTGTGCATAGATTTGTTTTCCTTTTTTTCCTCCAGTGGAGCTATGGACTCAATGGCTTGGGTGAGGGTGTGGGCGTAGACATTGGTAAAAGAAGTAGGGTTGTTGACAAAGGGTGGTTTAAGTTAAGGAATGTCGAGAAAGGTGAGGAGGTTGACCTTAGTTTGTTTTTTCGAACTTCTGACTTTAGCTGGTGGGGCATATGAGAGCACTTTGGTAATGGGGCTAGTAGGAACAGTGAATTGGATACAATGGTGGTCCGTCCAAGGATGGGCTGAGATGTTGGTAATGGAAGAAGAGCAGTTGTGGTCTGCAATCCAGTCTATGGAGCAACCTTCACAGTGGTTTGGCTTTGTGACTCTATGGGTGAACCCTAGGTCTGTGAGCTCTTTGGCAAATGAGGAGGGTGCTTTGTCCTTTGGGTCATGCAGGCCTAAGTTGAGGTCTCTGAGTAGGATGGTTTTGGTGGAGCTCTTTAGGTCATTCCCTATGATTTGGAGGAGGTGGTTTTGGAAATCTGGGGCTGTACCAGGTGGTCTGTATGTGATCAGATTATTTATGGTACAGATGGGAGATAGTGTTTGTTTGGCAATGAGGAGGTCAGCGTTGTTTTCCCATGGTTGGTTGCAGAGTCTAATGGGGAGAGTCTCCTTCGATATGAGAGCTACTCCTCCTCCCTTGGATGTATTACGGTCCTGTCTCAGGATGGTGTATCCTTGAGGGAGAGCAAGAGAGATGGCTGGGCCTGATGCTTCATGGAGCCAGGTTCCCGGGATAGCCAGTAATTCGAGGTCATGGGCGGTCGTTAATCTCAAGTGCGTGTGCAGGGAGAGAGGGAGCGTCGATGCGAGCACATTTGAGGGCTTCTTTGCGTGTTTGTTTTTTGATGGTAGGATTGGGAAGAGCATTCGTGGAAGGGCAAGTGGGAGTGGGAGTGGTGTGTCTGTGTGGGGTGGTGAGTTTAGGGCTGGGTGAGGTGAGCAGGGGGGCTGGGAGGAGTGAGGCCGGCGTGGCGGTTGGTGTGTTTGTGCCTGCAGTATGAGTGAGGATAAGATGGGGGTGCAAGAGCTTAGTCTGTGATTTCTGTAGTGTGTGGTGAGTGGAATGCATAGGTGTACGCTCAGCTCTGAGCGTGCTCTGAGCCTGAGGAGCCTGGAGTGTAGGATGGTCTGATCATCTAGTTTTGCAGTGTGGTGGCTAGGACATGTGGCCTGCATGGCGGTTGTGGTGACGTGAAGCTGGGAAGACAGTGGTAAGATGAGTATGTGAGTGAGAGGCATGATGCTGGTGAGCCAGCGGGCGGCTAGAATGAGATTTAAGGAGAAGATGATGAGATGAAGGGTGGTACTGGAGGGTGTGAGTTGGCAAGAAAGGGACACATTTGCATGAGCCCAAGGTGCGTGGAGGTAAGGAAAAATATTATGTGACAGTGGGGGGGGGGTTGGGTGCTCGGTACCGACACAATCAGGCGGGGGCTGCACAATCTGGGCAGTTACAGTGAGTATTTGAAGTTATATTCAGTATTCGTTATCGTGCGAGTGGTATGACACAGTCTGGGTAGGTTAGAGACAACAATTGCAATTACAGTCAGTAATAGTAACAAGCCAGCTAGTTGGGTGACACGAACAGGGCATATACAAACAATATTTGCCAATGCAGACAGTGTTAAAATGCGGAGCGAGCTAGGCAACACAATCTGGCTCCTTTAAATAAAAATCTGCCAATGTATACAGTATGAGCAGGGCAGTCTAATCTGGGCTGTGCTACACAAGGGTAGAGTTAACGTGGTGGATGCGCAGTGCAATACAAAGCATTTGTCAGTATAGTAAAGATTAGGGCAGCAGATTTAGGACTATTGCAGGCGGCAGTAGAGCTGCGCTTAATCAGTCACGGGTATTATGCCGAGTTGTAGGCAGCGCTTGTAGATCAAAGCAATGCAAAACAATTAAAAGAACAGTATAAAACAGGGCAGGCCTAGGATCATAGAAGGCTGCACAAAAGTAATGCTGAAGTAGTGGAGGACGTTGTGGCCACCTAATGCGATACAAAGCATTTATCGGAAAAGTATATTACAGGGCAGCAGGTTTAGGAACATTGCGGGCGGCAGTGGAGTAGCGCTGAAATAATGGGGGGCATCATGGCTATGTTATGGGGTAGCGTTTGGTAGAGCAGTACAATGTCAGCGCAATAAAATAGAGGGCAGCATTTGACCAGACGATGCAATGTAGTGTAATTATGAGGATAGTACAATACAGTTACAGGGCAGCAGATTTGGGAGAGCTGGGGGCTGATGGTACAGTGAATAGATGTTGTTGCAGCTCGATCAAGTAAGGCAGACTGCAGGAGGGCTGTGGGGGGCGAGTGGCATGTTGGGCAGCATATCGTCGCCTGGCGCTGGCTGCGCTCGGTCGCTCAGTGAGTATGCCTTATTCGCATGCCTTGCTCGGAAGGCCGGGTCGCGCCTGCCAGATTGGTTATGGGTATTCGGCGAACCAATCAGAGTTCAGTGGCACTCCTTGGCTGTAGAGGTGCGATTTAAATGGCGGCGGCCATCTTAGAACATGCAAATGGTAAGGCGAATTCAGGTGCAAATCAAGAGAATGGGCCAAAACGAAATATGTTACCCAGATTGAGCAGGCAGGGTGCCCATGAATAAGTAGTTGAGCATTTAGGAAGGTGAATGGTCGTAGCTCGAGGATCGTGGAATCAGATGCCTAAATCATGCATCTCAACCTGCGGGCTTACCGCAGTCGTGATGCCATGTGGAGGGTGCTGGTAGGCTGCTCCAGCAGCTCACGGATGACAAGAAGCTCCTGCTCCTGGGATGCCTGTCTGATGAGTAGAGGAGGCTCAGTCAGTATGCATATCCTTCGACCCGACACCATCACCTCAACTTGAATAGCTAGCAATCTTTCTTATGGTGGCACCTCCGGGTGGTCTGTTTTTATTCATAGACCTGTTTTTTCACAGCTTCATAACATGCCACTCACCATCCTCCCTAGCTGCCATGGTGTGTTGGGGGCCATTGAACTGAACGTTGTGGGGCACTGGGACGGTTACTTAAGGGACACATGTGAAATGGGTTCTTGAGCTGGAGGTTGGGATTTCAACCTCCGGACGATGAGTAGTAATGAAGAGGAACGTTTTAACAGGATCATGAACACCTTAGAGGAGTTGCACTTGTAGAAGAACCACGTGGTGGGATGCACACTGCAAATTAAACCAGCCCATTTTCCAATCGAGTACCCTTCCAAAAATACATACCATGTTCCTTGCATTGATGCATTATTGCAGGAGCGAAACGCATGGGCGGTTCACCACAGGCCCTAAAAAACCTTAGCCACGACTTGCGCTATCTGGTGCTTGTTTGCCGCAATCTTCATGGCAGATTCGGCAAAAAGCGGGAACGTTACCACTGCATAGTGGACAAGTTTGTTCCTGCTGCAAACAGTTTACCTAGGATGCTTTGGTTCCCTTATCCTCCCTTTCTTCTCGCAACTGTGCATCCATCAAGGACAGCCTTCTTCCTTTTCTGAGTCCTACACCTGGCGATGGTGTTTACCGGGACAGCTTCTTGCATCTCCTTAGGAGCCTATGGCTCCTCTTGTATTATGTCAAGGGCCTGTTCCGTCTTGCTGCAGACATACTTTCTCCTCTTCACTCTGCTCAGCTTCAGTGACCTTTTCTTCCTCTGGTGTGCGTCCAGTCCAAGGCTGGGGTGTACAATGGCTCCCGGGTACATACTGTTTCTCTATTTGAGGGGACTGTGGGGGGCATCTGATGTAAGCTTTAGGCCCAATGGTGGTTCATCAGCACTGCTGTGCCTCCTCTCATGCCATGTACCTTTGAAATGTGTCTGCAGCCTCCGTTCTATCCAACCTTTAATGGGCCATCATCCTGGTAACATAGTGGTGTTATTCCTGAGGGGCATTATGGGCAGAGGGTGTGCCTTGTTTCCTGCTCATGTGAGCAACTTGGAACGCCTTGCCCACACCTTGAGGCATTCACAATTTTCTCTCTGCACCACTTCTACTGGAACTGCCAGGAGCGCTTGTGCTTTTCATCATTGCAGCCCTTCGATCCATTCTTCTCCTGTAAACACCTGTCCATATGCTAGTAGTTGAGGTCTCTTGCAGCATTCAGGCATTCCCCTACCTCTCTTCCTGTCTTAAGGCATTGCAATCCCTTTGCATCACTATTCTCGCTTCTCCTTTATTTGGGCCTTCCAGTGTATACTGTATTACGTCATATGCGCTTCATTGTCTGTGTGTTCAAATAACTGTCCTCATGTGGTAATGTCTTCTGTGGCATTCATCACAGTGTAGCCCACTTCCCCTGGACCCAGCACCTAGGTGTGCAAGTGCCAAGTGCATCAGGCACTTTGCCTTAGTTGCTGGTATTTCGACAGCCACGAATGTCCTGCCCTCCCTTGAAGCCTCTGTCCCCACACGGGTCAGGTTCTGGTGCTACATATTGTTAGTGGTGGAGGCTGAATTGGTCATGCAAGCAATGAGGTGTTTAAAATTGGTAATGATGCTCCGTTGGAGCTGCTTCATCTCCTTCGTAGTACTAGCAAGGGGTCCAGTCATCACTTCAGTAACTACCGGAACATATATCATATAACATAACTTGTTCAGGTGCCTAGTACATGCATAATACATTGTTGTTTTTCATAATACTAGCAGCATAAAGAAGTAGAGACAGCAGGATACAAAAACAAACATAGCTGCCATTTTTTCAGCAGTGTAATCCATGTGTTGCAAGTGTGCACGCCCATTACTTTGTCTGTAATTTATGCCTTGATACCTTGCAAAACCTACACCACTGTGTACCTTCAAGATCATTTCCATTTTATTTCTTTAATGCACAACGGGTGACCCCCGCCACCACGAGCATCAGGGCTGTTACTTAAGTGATGCTCAAATACCTTAAGTAGGGACTCAACAGCCCATTCATGGTTACTTTCTCATGTCACTATCTTTCTCTTTTTCTTCTGGAAATGTTGTCACCCCAAAAGGACATTCTCTTCAACCCCAAAAAACCCTTCTCTTGTCCCTGTCCCCGTTGTCATCTGCCATGTATATTTCTTTAAGACACTCCTAATGTAGCTTTGCATAGACCTCTGTGTCTAAACACAGGTAGGTAGCTTCAGGTCCAGGAACCTTTCATCAGTCCAATGCTCCTTCAATGAGTCCAGAGATCTCTTTCTTTGTACGAGGGCCCTACTTCGGGGAGCTTGATGCTGGGTAGTAGGATAGTCAGACAAGGGGACAATGTTGCCATATGGGACACAAGGGTGGAAGGGAGTACACAGTCCAGGGACTTTTTCTTGTGCCCCAGCTCCATGACATCTGGGCCTAAGGCCAGGTCTAACAGGCCCGCTTGGCAATATAGCCTTCTGTCTCAGCTCATGGGCTTGGATGCGGGGTCATTCGATGCACATTCCTCCCTCGTGTGTTTGTTTAAAAGTCCCTTTGTGCCTGAAACACAAAGAAAATAGGGTGAGTTTCTCAAAGTGTATAAACATTTTATTATTATCACTCCCTACTATTTCCTTAATACTTGCTACTAGCACTCCTTCCTTTTATTCACCTACTCCTTCCATCTAATTCATATTACACATGCTTCACTATCCAATCCATCTCTGCCTTCAATATCATTTTATTTCACTCTTATGTCATCTGTAGGATTAGCTGTCCCACTTTGCTTTAACCACATGAAAGAGAAACACAGAACAAAACAGAAACAGCAGTAACAGGACCTATTCCCTGTCTTTGCCATGTCTGCTCCTTCTTCCATGTATGTTCATGAACTGAATTTATTTATGCCCTGTAGAGACCAAATGGGGACAAACCTGTATAGACCAAATGGGGACAAACCTGTAGAGACCAAATGGGGACAAAAGTCATGATAAAGTAACGGGTAGAATGTTACTCCCCTTTTAATTAGATCTCTTTCCCCCTTCTGTGCGTGGGGTGATGGACTTGCTGCTGTGTGATTCCGCCATGTGACGGGCTGGCAATCTCTGGGCCAATATGTGGGGGGTTGTGCCTTTCAAGTGCAGTCCAAAATATTTATCTGGTCTTTTCCAACAACGCTGACCTTTTCCTTTTGCTACTGATACTTTCGCAGGCCTGTGGGGGATGTATTGGTCATTACGTTTTCCTCCTGTGCTCCTTCTTTATGTTGCGTTGGGTCACAACCGTTACGGTTTCCTGCTGCGTTGTCCTGGTAAAACATAACTGCTCATTTTTGTTACCTTTCCCTATGCTAACTCACCTACCCCTGACACTGAAACAAGAGCATCTGATGTACGTTCAAATGCAGGTGTGACATGTGTACACAAGTTTGCCTATCATCTCTAACATTTACATTTCTGTCCCTTCTCCAAAAACACTAACATTATACTTTGTTCTCATACAATATACATTTTATTTTCAAATATAACAAAAACATTGCATAACGTGAGTATATTTACATTTCCTGCATCTGATAAAGAGAATTCCATTGTTATCTTGGATGGCCACCTTCTAAGTACCATACTTTACCTGTGCATGTTGCACTATATGAGAGATATTAATAATTCAAAACCACTCGATTCCTCTTTCACTTTCTACCTGTTTCTCACCTGCGCCTCTTCTCTTTTCATGGAGACCAATAGAGAACCTCCCACAGTCCTTTGGCTTCCACCATTAACCACCTTTCATCCCAATTCACCATCCACTCACATCCACAAGCACCTACCTCCTCATGTGTTACTCCTTCCAGTTACATAAATATGCTACACCAATGAGGTCACATGAAAGAATGACATCCCTTGACGTTACGACACACCCAGTGTCCATTAATCATATGCAAATTATTGTGTTAATTACTCTTATACGTTGCTTCCTTGCTCTCGCAGATGTGTTTCCATTCTGCACATTGTGCTTCTCCTCATAGCCCCTCCTTCCTGGCCCTTGTTTTATGTTTAGTGAAGCATCTTTTTTCCGCTACTCTATCTGTTATTATGCTTATGTTACAGGAATATTCTCTGGTATTGTGGGGGGAGAGCCTTATGTACCGTTGGTGTTGCCCCCCCCCCTCTTGTGGCCAAAAATGTACCAAAGCCCCAATGACATGCCCCTTTCTTTGCACATATTGTGTGCACTATGCCCTCTCTTTCCATTCATCCAACTCTACCCCCATTTACTCTGTATTTTCTTCTCCTCCACTTATTTCCCAGTTGTTCCATCCACTGGTATCCCTTCTTATACTGTTCCTAACTGCCCTTGCTCCCATTAATGTGTGAGCATTGTGCGTGCTACTAGCTCACCATGTACTTAGTCCTGGTGCCAAATCCTCCCTGTCTCTATTTTCAATTTTTAGTTGGTACATGAAACTCATATTATATACCCATTCATTTGGTATAAGCATGTCACTATCTATTAAATGAGTCAGCTTTCCCCTCATTGAGAGCTGTCCCCATTCCCCACTTCACTCCATCATTATTATCTGTGTGTGAAATCACTCTGTCCTCCCTCACTATTGAAGCTTTTTTGGCTCGCTTGTAACAACTTGTCCGTCTCCCTCCTCTATGGGTGCCTTTAACATGAATAAAAACTCTTTTGGTAATCTTGATGGTCTCCCATTTAACACTGCCAGTCATGCTGACCATATGTGTGTTTCATGAGGAACTACTTCCAAGTCTAACGGCACTCTCCTTTGTCTGCTCTAGACATAAAATGCTGACATGAATGGTGTAAAAATGCCATGCTCTCATAAAAGGGCTCCAACCCACTACAGTCACACCACCCATAATTATAATTTTAATTGCTTATTTATAACACAATACCCAGAGGTTTATAAAAAAGGACCCGAAGATCGACCCTGTGTTGCTCTGCGTCGTCTTTGCTTCCAAGGCGAGCGTGTTGCCCCTGAGCTATCCTCCCGAGACGTAGACAGATCCTCTGTGTGTGTGTGAGTCTGCATTTGCATCAGTGCCTGCAGTGGTTACATTTGTCTGTGATCCAGGTTTAGAGTACATCTTTTGGGTACTTCCACTTGTTTATTTGATATCGGGGTATCAGACTTGAGTGTGGGAGGGTTTAATCTGTAGGAGAATGGTTTCCCCTCCCTTAGTTTAGGATCAGCACAAATGCTCACACTGTCTAAATTGCACAGCTGTTTACTATCACTAATGCCTACAGCTCAAGAGAGAATGCGAACCCATCAAGGCTCATATCACTCATTTATTCTGAAACAAGTTTTTATTTTACAGTGTACAGTAAAAGCCTTAAAAACAGCTTAGCCAACCAACATTGAACATTGTTAAACAATACTCAATGAAGTAAATGATTGTTACACTTCACTACTAACACAACAAATTCAAACACAAGACATATGTGACTGGGGATACTTGTCTAGTCATGTTCTTTTTTTGTATTGTCGGATTCGTTATATTTCAGAACACTGCACCCAATCCTGGATTACACCAGTGGAGTTCAATAGGAAGTCACAGGTGTGGAGAACTCATAGCATTTATTTGAGGAGACCCACGCACAGACACTTTCTACAGTTAAGTGGGGACAAAAGTAGAAATGACATTAGCCCTTTGGTTCTGCAGTAATAAAAAGAAGCCATAGGCATGCACACACAGTTTACCGGTTAGAGAGCACAGTGAGCTAAGCGCTTGCCCCCTGATATCTGTGTGCAGCCTGCTGCGGCCGGCAGGTTCGAATCCCGGCAGGGTCAACTCAGCCTTTCAAACTTCAGAGAACAATAAATTAAGTACCACTCTGTGGGATAATACTTTCTTCTGTTATTTCAGCGCTCTGAGACCTATGTATTTGTAGCACTATATAAGAAAAGCATTATTATTATTTTGCTATCATGTCTCATTCCAGTTAAAAAAATACGCTAGGTCAGTCCTTGTTTTAATTGTGCAGTCCGGGCCTTGTAGTCATGGCTTCATAATGGGGGAGTCTAGGACTAGAATACACAGAATGAAAAGGTAAATCCAGACCTGTATATTGACATGTACTTATATCTTGAAAAAACACAGGTGGTGGGGGGTCGATGGCAGGGAGTGGGGGGCTGTGCGTTACTGTCCAGGATTTATTTAAGGGAAATATCAGCTAAAATGGGATAGGAGATAACATTATTTTGAAGATACCTCCTTTATAAGGGCACCCCTGTTTTTTCTAACTGTATAACAGTTTATTCTGAGAATTTAGCTCAATACACAGATATTTATAGTGTTTCCCCCGAAAAAGTAAGTCACAGATTATTGTGAGCAAACAACATAATACAGTCAAATCTTGCTATTCCGAAATATCCTACAACTTGTAGTTGTCCATAACATAATGTACAGTTGAATCCCTCTATTGAAACGGTGTGCTACAGCTTGAATTGGCCTGGTTTAAAAAACTGCTTAAAACTTTGTTTCACCGACAAGTGTTTCGATCCTTGGGTTCCTCTTCAAGGGTATCAAAATAATAAATAAGTAATCATGAGCAATATATATAATCGTTCTACACGTGTAGAGGTATTTTACATTATACTAATATGGTACTAATATTAAAGAGTATAACATTGAGGGATTAGATTATTAGCTAAAATATTATATTGGATCAGTGCATATAAGCCATGCAATCGAACAGTTACATTTATTAAGGAAAAGAAGAGGTTCGAAGCTGACTGCCTATATTAGTTTAAGTACCTTGCTCCAAATAATCAGTTTGATTACCTGACATGCATGCTCTTGAAAGATTTTCAATATCAAAACTCCTGAAGACTATCTTAATCTAGGAGTAATACCATTGAAGTGCCAACCCAGGAACCTGACGAAGTAAAATGGGATGGGGTTAGAGGCAATGTAAGGAAAGCAAAGTTGAAGGACGCAGAGCTAGAATCTCCCTCCCACAACTATCAGAAGAGTTAAGCTAGAAGCATATGGACATGGAGTGTGGACAGGAGAATACCGGAACGGTGCGGGAGGTGGAAGAATAGCAAATGGTGGCCTGCACAGGGCCTGCCGAAGGGAAAAAGCATGAGGCAAGAAACATGTTCCTGCGAGAGCCAGCGGATGCAGCAGGCCATTGATGGGAGCAGGTGCAAAATGGTGTGAATACCGAGGCAGTGCCTGGCAAATGCCTAATACTTATATAGAGGCCAAACCTGTTGCCTTTGCCAATGCTTGTTTTTAACTGGACTTCAGTGAAGGACACTCATAGTGCTTATACATCGAGGAGCTGAAGGCAGACCAGGTTTTATTACACCATTTGCGCCTTTACAGCTCAAATTAAGTTAACCTTCAGAAGACTGCTTGCAAAAACACTGGTAAGCACTTTGAGCTCAAAGTTTGATCATAAGGCTGCATTACCTAACTCGGAGAGTTCCTAGAAGGAGGAGTGGTAGGAAGTGGGTAGGAATGGCCTTAGGGATTAACATGGCCATGGGCAGTCGACCAGTGGGTAAATAACCAAAGAGCACCTTTACGCTTTGTATCACTCCTCAAATGCAAATTCTCCCTCGCTGTACTCTTAAGCAATAGTTTCACTTGTACGTGCAGCACCTAATAAGCCAAAACTAAAAAGGTGCATTTGTAGCGTGCATGCTCACCCCGCGTGGTAGGCTCTAGTCTCTCAGAGCCGTAGCAGGGAACAGAAGTTTACCATTCCCCAACTCAATGGAGCTCATTTTAATAATCTTGGATAGAATGACGAACTATACAGACGTCTCGGGATTTGAACCCGTGTCCATGAGTGGTGGCACTTAGATTGCTGTGTGGTACGCATCCTCGTCCATGAACACAAAAAATGATGCTTTTCTGGAGAGTAAAACACAGAGATCTGCCTCTGTGAAATCCAAAAAATGAGTTGCTTTTTTGTAATTGCAAACCGGCACCTATCAATGGCTTTTACATGGTATCACAGTGTTTTACCGACAGGTGTTTTTCAAAGTAATTTTCATTAAAAAATAACTTTGAAAAAAATTATCAAAAATATACAGGGGGTAAGTGGTTAAAAGGGGTGGGGAGGGGCTTGGGGGAGGGATACTATTATAGGGAAGAGGAGGCTTGGGTGTGGGACCCCCCAAAAAGTTTTTTTTTTATTCGATTTTTTTTTTTAAAGTAATTTCTTTGAGAAATCTGCTTTCGGCAAAGGGACCTGGAACTCTTTTACATAGGGCGATGCTGAATTCATAGCATGGTTTCACAGGTCCAGGACATTCCCCAGGTCTGTTTCTTGGAAGCCTTATCTTTTATTGCTGGGCAGGGCAGACAGAAATGTAAATTGGAGAGTGATACTGGCCCCTTTCTCTGACAAGTCACAACTCAGTCACAAGCCCCCCATTCTGTGAATACTGCACAGTAAATGTCTGCACCACATGAATCTGATTTTTCTAGCTGGTCTGTGATGTGCCTAATGTGTTGACGTGAAAACGGTGTAGTAACAATGCATGCACATTTTAGTCACAAGATGCTTGTGTGAAACAATTCTGTGATGTGACGACAAATAGCGCAATACAGTGATGTCTGCTTGCCTTGTGCAGGTAAGAAATGTGCAAGCATCAGGGTTTTGTAATTGTTTTATTCATTTATGTAGTTATTTATTTAATTTATTTTAGCATTTATTAAGCGCTCCAAACCCGGAGGCACCAAGGCACTGATTTGCAGACTCCTTGATTTCGGGAATAAGCGGGTGTTTCAAATGAATGTTGAAAACAAGGAAAGTGGGTGTTTTTAAAAAATGGAATCGAGCATGGGTACAACTTTATATTGAGAGTGCCACCGCTGGGCCATGAAGTTAAACTCAAAACCCTTTAGTGGGTGGATTAGACAAAGATCTGCCTTAATCAGTATGTGTAGCACAGGCAATAAACTTCTCCAAGTGCCAGACCGGGCCTGTAGTTCTGGCTCTCCCAGCTGCTCTTTGCACGATTACCCACAGAAGGGTGTGTTTGGATGGAGGGAGGAGATCCACAGGAGTGGCCGGAACAGTAGCGAGTGTGTGTGAAATCCTTCCTGCCCAACCCTGTGACGTCCATTGTGTGTGTTTGTGTCTAGAGGCTCACAGTGACTGGTTCCACTCTTCTGCACGCTACTGTGGGTTACAGTTGCTGTTTTCTTTTTTAATTTCCTTATCTCGTTATTTTCAAGTTTTTACAGAGAATCACTGCATCATCTATCGCTTTTTCTCATAGCACTTTGAAACGCCGGAAATAGAAGTAGAAGAGTGAAAGGGTAAAAGTATATTTATTTTAACAGGGGCATGCCCACAAAATCACAATCTCGTACGACTGCCTCACAATACCTTCAGCTGTCATAAAAGAAAACAACAAGGCACCCTGAAGTTCTTATTCCTTGAAGCTAGGATTGGCATTTGGGGCGGCAGCGCCCCGGGTGATAAAACAAAAATGTGGCACCCCCCCTAACTCTGCATGCCCCATGTCATGCTGGGGGAGGAAGGGGTACATTTAGCAATAGGCGCCCCATTGTTATTAAATGTGCACCACTCGGGAGAGCAGTGTTCATTTAATTTCAATAAGGTCCCTTGTTATTGAGATTTATCATATGTATGCTTCATCCCCTCTCCTAGTGAGACCTTTTTGATGGATTTCTGGACCTTTTCCTTTATTCCTGAATGAGTGGAGCCTTTCCCCACTCATTCATTCGTATGGGTTCTGTCTTTTGGAACTCTGTTCTTTGTGTTTTACTGTCCAAGGGAGTCTACTTTCCTCCACATCTCGTTTAAGTCTTCTGTATTTTACTTTTGCAGCGCAGAGCTCCTTATGGGCAGTGTTGCTGAGAACCCTTTGGGTTCTCCTTTGAGATTATTTTCTATATCCTAGAGTAACTATTGTTCTTAAGGATAGAGAGATGTTTAGTATCTCTCCTAAATCTTAATAGTCTGAGAGATTTGCACACACCACCTGATGGGGAGTGACAAGGGGATGCTTAGTATCACCCTTCTCTCTTCTCCTGTGACCTTTCTGTCACATAGACAACCTTCTAGTTATGGCTGGTGGCAGTGGACGTGTTCTATCAACTATTGTGTGAATCCTCTACTGTAGGCTATGCCCATAGCCCCAGTGTTAGGAAAGATTTCATAATTGTAGGGAATTTTCCTTCCATGTGGCAACCCCTAAACTTTTTGCTGTTGTTTTTCACCTTACTCTTGACTTTGCCAGAGAAGTACAGCCTTCTGCCGCACTTCTCTGGGCTTTCGCTCCTTTCTTATGGGGAAACTGACATGCCCTTAAGACAGTCAGTACCGGGGAACGCTGTTTCCCGTAGTTTCTTTTATCGTGTTGCGGCTTTAGTGCAACATGACACAAGAGGGCACTGTAAGCTAAGTTACAGCTCTCTTGGGTCTCTAGCCTTCTACAGACCCTAGATACTCTTTTAGGATGGTATTTGATCGGTGCAAGTCATTCAGGGACTCGAATGGTGGCAGCGATCGTTTTGTTTATTTTGAGCTCCTTTTGGCGTTCTGAGCACGTTTTTCGCACTGAACCCAAAATGGTGGCCTGGCTCCTAAAATGGCCAGACCACGAGGCTCCTTTGTCCTGTCCACTGACCGTCTTGCTCCCTTCACCTTCCCCAGGTCGGGCGACCCGGGGCCTTCCTTATTTGGGCATGTACTTTCCCGCGAAACGTGGTTGCTTTCGCGGGCTTCTACATGTCGTTTGTGTGCCTCCAGGGTGTGGGCTGGGATGTCTGGTCCCAATACACATCCTGGGTGCCAGAGAGTCTAGGGTGGTGTGAATGCCTGGGACCACCGTGGTCCGTGATTGGTCCACGTATGGTATGTGTGTTGATGAGCGGATCTCCCATTGGCTCCCCTCCGTTTTGGCGCGAAGGGAACCGTGGATAAGAGGGGGCTGGAAACACCACTACCAGGTCGATCTCCTGAGTTCTCACGAACGAAGGAATACAGGAGCCAAGTATCCTGCAACCCAGAGGCTGGACCGAGGAATCGCTGGTGACCCGCTGAAGGAATCCTCCTTTGCACTGCTGTCGTCCTGTGAAACCCTTTCCTCCTTGGATCGAACCAGAAGGCCTGTACTGGTGCTTCGACCTTTGGAATAGCAGGAACAGCTATTCCCGGCGACTTCATCATCTCCTGCCAAGTAAGCCTTCGGAAGTGTCTCTGGGCCATCCAGTTGACTGACCAGCTTACAAGGGAGTCCTGCTCTGTAACTGCCACCAGGTTGTGTTGTATTTTGAGTCCTTGTCACTCTCCCACGCTTCGTACGCTTGGCGTCCCCAGGTCTGAAGGGAGGAGTGTACATTTGGCTTGAATACACACAGCCGCTCTGTTGTCCTGCTGCGGCAACAAAACTGTGCTGGTTTCGTCGATTGGGACGTCTTTTTGCTCTACATGACTACGAGGCGTTCCCTGCTCTTCTGAACCTGCCAGCGGCTGAAACTAACGTGGAGAAGCCTGGGTCTGCTTGCTTCGGGGACCGGTGAGTAGTTTAGCTAGGATCTGGTCGCCCTCCTGCAGTATCCCATTGCTTTTCCCTGCTGTGTAAAAACAGCACCCTTTTTGCCGTACTCGCGCTCTGCTTCTGCTCGCTGTGGAGGCTGCGCTTGAGTTGCGGAACCTGTTCTCCTTCTGCTGTGCACTAACCCGAACTGCCTGACTTCCTCCGAAGAGCTTCCCCTTTTGCCCGTGGGCACCGGCGTGGCAGGTACTTTGAGCACAAGGCTCCACTCTTCGCAGGGCTCGGACTTCCATCTAGTTAGGTGCTTCTGAAGGCGAACTGAGTCTAAAGCGTTATCGCACTGCCTGTTTTTCTTTCCTTTCAGGTGGACTACATATTTCGTGCTTTAAACGCTTGCGACTGTGTATTTGTATATATATTGTGTTGATATGGTATGTGTTGGTTTAATATTGTGATATTGTGATTTTCTCGCTATGGTCGTTGTTTTAAAGGCCTTAAAATAAATGTGTTTATATTTTTGATATAACACCTGTTTGGAGTAGTTTGTTAGCGCTCTTGCTTTGTGTGCTCATTGCGGGCCTTCAGTCACCCTCACCCCTCTTGAGACCTAGTCTTGACCGCCGCGATCGCTACCTTGATTGGTCTGGCTTGTCCAGAGGTTACCCTGTTCCAAGTAATTAGGTTGGCCTTCTGAACTTCTGCGCCACCAGGACAGAGTTCAGAAATCCGTCTTAACAACCCAGTTATGCACAATAGGGTCACCCAAGTACTAACTTGGTGTCTCCTTTCCTTTTTCACCATTACTAGCATGGTTGTTCTTTGTCAACCCGTGTGTGCCTGTGTGTGTTTTGCCTTTGGTGGGAACCTTTGGGTGTCCTTGCCTAGGCTCCAGTGTGTCTGCGCAGGCAGGAAGTGGGGGAGGAGTTTTTCACTCCCCTGCCCTTTGTCTGTCTTGGTGCCTGAATGGAACCAGCTCCCACTAGGGGTTTGGCTGCCCTGATTGGACAGCCACCTGCCCCTTTCAGTAAAATGCTGAGAGAGATTGCAGAGGAGTGTGTGCTGGAACTGTATAAAGGGTGAGGCTCCTGAGGTGATAGGAAAGTTAACCACTGGAAACTGAAGTAACCAAAGAAGAAGATGCCCACAGATGCCTGCAGACCTAATGCAACACTGTGAAGCAACCACTGCTGTCCTGATCCAATTTTCTGTGTGACAGAGGAACTCCGAAGAGGACAACTCCTTTCCTTTTGACTGGTGGGAATGAACGAGTCCTAAGGCAAACTTTAATCTGAGCCATCTCCTGAGGTGCTGTGCCTCTCCAGAGCTGCGGAACCCCAATACCAGGAGACCTCCGACCCAATTGAAGTGCATTGTTGTGGAAAGGCCGAATCTGTCCAAGTCTTTGCTGTGCTCCAGGTAAACCTCCATAGACACAATCCAACCCATCCAAGTCCCCCTCAAGAGAGTACATGACTTCAGAAACCAAAGAAGATTGTCCTGGCGAATTGCGTTCTTTCTTGGTACGGCAAAAGAGGTGCCAAAACTGCAGAGTGACCAGGGGAGTTGTTGTTAGCCCCACCAGAAGTCCTTCCTCGAGACTGCTGCTGAGAGATCCCATCCATTATCCTGTCTTTCTTGATCAGACCAAGGAATCCGGAGGTCGGGTCCAGTGCTGCCATATCGAGGAGAATCCAGCCACAATCATTTCTTCAAACCTAAGGTACTGTGGGTAAAACGGTATTGCTTACTTTGATCTAAACAGTCACTCCAGAGCATTGGAGTGCACCTAGAGGTGTCCAGGGGACCCACTCTCTTACCTCCAACTCAAGCTGCTGCTTGTGTCCCTTTAGCGAATCCTTAACAGGGTCCCCAACGTTCTTTTAATCTTACTACATCCTAAAAGACTAGAGACTCTAAAGTATCCACAGAAACCATTCCTATTCACTGCTTGTCAAGAGTTTAAGCCCTCTCTGAATTACCTTTAGCCAGGGTAGTGTTTTGGATCTTAAAAGACTTGCTGTGCAAAGAAACTATCTCTAGAACATTAAGCCTTGCTAGTATAACACTAACAAACTATTTACCTTCCCAAAAGTCACTATATTATCTGTGTATGCAGAGTAAATGTCTTTACCTTATTTCTGCTAAGATTCTCGAGTGTGCGTTATTACCCATATTACGATAGAACTGTCATCACTCTCAAAAGCTATCACACATGTAACCGCAAGCAACTGCAAACTAAGCAGTGGCCTTTGAAAAAGATCCTAAAGTATTCTAAATTGTTTTGGTTTATTGTGCTAAGTATTGAAAGGTGATTCTTGTGTAAATATTAGAAATCTACATTTTAATATAAATGTATGTGTAAGTGTTTCTTTGATGTGCATTATTAACTAGGTTCAGTGTACTTACCTACAGCTCACATCTTCCTCTTAGGATAGGCCTGACTGCTCTACCACTCTACCACGGTTCCATGAGTAGTACAGACTGATACTAAGAGTTGGGGATCTACAAACCACTGGCATAGTTTTGTGAAGTCCCACCTTACATAGTACTTAGGGAAAACTCCTCTAACACGCCTTCCAGGCCTTCTCCCACCACGCCAGTTTAGGGAAGAATTGAAAGACTCCCCTGAAATTGCTTGACAGGGGGCTAATGGCACCCCGGGCGGTCACCCATGCGGTGCTGCCTAAAGGCCGGCCCTGCTTGCAGCATCAACACCTTTTGCATTACCAAGAAATACCTCAATACAGTTTCAACCAATGGATAACAACCAACGCGACCACCACACACCTAAGTCATTGAGGGTTTGGAATTCTTTCTACTCAATACTTGGGTCAACCCAGATTACCCTGACAACAAAGATGTGTGGCCTGGAAGCTGTAAACTGTGCCACTCCAATGGAAGTTAAGCGTGCCATATATACAAACCCCATTTTTAAAGTCCTGACAGCAGGCCACTGTAATAGACCTGATCCACAATATGGCAACCGGAGGTCAGGTGCTGACCAATCGGCTGGATGGAAATGTGGGTGGAATCCCACAGTAATGACCAGTGCACTCGCAGAAACCTGGGCACCTCATCCTGGTTGGCTACTTTTTATTCAGTTGTCCCATCACCAACTCCCATCCCACCCCATCCTTCCCCTCACCCTTCTCCCCTAGTCCCTACCTATTTCCCCACACCCACTCTCAGATTTCCAAACATACTGACCTTCTCTTTTCCTTCAGTTCCATTCCCACACAGTCCCAGATTTAAGCCATGGAAATAGAAACAAGACCACTCCTTTACTTTTGGTCATGGAGGGCCAGCTTTATTTTCTTTTACCAAGGGTGGTTGGACATGTGGTAATCATCCATTGTCCAGCTCCCCTGCGGGGTGGTAATAGGGATGCTACCACTGCAGGGGTGGGCAGGGCCAACTAGGCTTGGGCTGGTTGGCTGCCACCAGCCCCGATCACTCCTACAGTGGGTTGTGCAGTCATATAAAAAGTTGAATGACAAAAATGTCGAAAAAAAATGTAGAAAAAAAAAGTTGAATCTATTATTTTTTTATTCATATGTATTTTTTGGGTTTGTTAAGTATAAAAAATGGGTAAAATAAAAAAAAGGGGGTGGAGGGGTTTCGAAAAAAAAACGTACAGAAAAAAAAATTCGACATTTTTTTTTCGACTTTTTTTTTTCTACATTATGACTTTCGACATTTTTGTTTTCGACCAAATGACTATAAACCCTACAGTGGTAATTATTCTTATAAAAAACAACAATGAAGTGTCATCAATGAATCAATACTCAGGGGCTGTGCATAATCAGATCACAATCCAGAATGTTGTAAGTCTCCAAGACGGCCCCACTGAGCCGTGGAGCACTTGATGTCCTGGAAGTCTCCAATCCCAACCACCTCAAAGAAACTAACAAGTCATTCTTAAGACAAGAAGCACGGACACAAACACTAACCCAAACTAACTACAATATTCAGATGTCACAGAAAGCTTGGCTATATAACATTACATCTTACGGGTGATTACACAACTCAGTCACTTTAAGGTATTTGATATCCGTCGAATAATCCTCCTCAGAATACTGGAAGGCTAGAAACATAAGCAGCCTTCATGTAGGCCTTCTGGGAGAAGCCCGAATAGATGATCGAAAGGCTGCGAATGAGACCTCTGTAAATAAACAGAACAAACACCATACAAATGTTCCCAAAGGTTGCAAAATAAGATGACCCTAAATTAATGAACCCTAAATGACAAAGTATACTTGGGCATCTCGATGCTGCAAACCCAACGAACCTGACCCAAATGTACCATATTATTTAGATGTCATAGAAGACTACAAAAACATAACCACTTCAGATGTCACATTAGGTTCTGCAACCTGACCGCCTTGAGGTGTACGTCAAGCCCCAAGCAAGCAAGTAGAAGAAGGTTACAAATCTGACCAACCTGAAAACACAACCACTGTGGATATCCTCAAAAAATGGCACTCAAGGCTGAGAACAAGGCCACTGTATATAAAGTGATTCGAAAAGGCAAACCTCATTCAGGTGTCCTGAATTATTGCAAAATCCCAACCCTCTGAAGGAACTGACTGATAACAGTAGTCATTTTCCGGTGGCATGGAATTATGGAAACCGAACCACCCTGAAGGGACTGACTGATATCAATAATCTTTTTCCGGTGGCATGTAAGGTGGGACACCTAACCACCCTGAAGGAACTGACTGATAACAATAATCATTTGCATGTGGTGTCGAAGGATGGTAACCTAACCACCTTGAACGAACTGAACAATAACAATAATCATTTTCAGGTGGCGTGGCAGGATGGCAACCTAACCACCTTGAAGGAACTGGCTAATAACAATAATCATTTTCAAGTGGTGTGTAAAGATGGAAACCTCACCACCCTGAAGGGACTGACTGATACCAATAATGATTTGCCTACGGAATGAAATAATACAGAGAAAAAAAAATATCGAACCTCCATTTCACTATGCTTTTAACACAACCCCAAACCACCCTCCACATGTTTTAACCCCTTATCGCAACCCTCATATATTTCTTTTTTAAATATTTGTTTGTTTTTTTTAAATTCAGGGTTTTTTTTCTGGTAGAATCACTGCATACCATTTGCCTACAGCGTGGACGGATGGAAACCTAACCACCTTGAAGGAATTGACTGATAACAATAATCATTTGCATGCTGTGCGGAAGGATGGAAACCTAACCACCTTGAAGGAACTGACTGATAACAATAATCATTTGCCTACAGCGTGGACGGATGGAAACCTAACCACCTTGAAGGAACTGACTGATAACAATAATCATTTGCCTACAGCATGGACGGATGGAAACCTAACCACCTTGAAGGAACTGACTGATAACAATAATCATTTGCCTACAGCGTGGACGGATGGAAACCTAACCACCTTGAAGGAATTGACTGATAACAATAATCATTTGCATGCTGTGCGGAACGATGGAAACCTAACCACCTTGAAGGAACTGACTGATAACAATAATCATTTGCCTACAGCGTGGACGGATGGAAACCTAACCACCTTGAAGGAACTGACTGATAACAATAATCATTTGCCTACAGCGTGGACGGATGGAAACCTAACCACCTTGAAGGAATTGACTGATAACAATAATCATTTGCCTACAGCGTGGACGGATGGAAACCTAACCACCTTGAAGGAACTGACTGATAACAATAATCATTTGCATGCTGTGCGGAAGGATGGAAACCTAACCACCTTGAAGGAACTGACTGATAACAATAATCATTTGCCTACAGCGTGGACGGATGGAAACCTAACCACCTTGAAGGAACTGACTGATAACAATAATCATTTGCATGCTGTGCGGAAGGATGGAAACCTCACCACCTGAAGGAACTGCAACGGTGGGGTGGTCCTAAAATGAACCAAAATTGGGAGACAAAAATGCTAAAAAGTAGACTACACAAGCTGCAGAAAGAGCTCAGCTTTATTTTCAGGAACAGGGAGAGAGCACACAGCATAAAAACTGGACATTGTCACACACGCCCATTGGGGGCCAAACAACATAAAGCTGCATTTGAGCATATTTGCTACAGTGTTACAGCAAATCAGAACTTAAGACAATCATTGGCTAAGCATCACAAAAGCTCTATAGATTACTATACATCCTGCACGCTCATTGGCATATCCACCCTTCCGTCTCCAAAAAATCCCCACCCTCAAACCATGACATCATTTATGTTTGGACCATGTTCTTATTGTCTGGCCCATATGAGGCATTCCTGGCAAAGTAGTTCTGAACTCATTGGATTATAAAACCTTTTAGATAATGGTGAACATTCGTGTCTCACCGAGACCTGACCAATGGAAATGTGGGAAACAATAGGGAGGACAGATATGCTGCGAAGGCCCTGTTCATTATAATTTGGTTTATCAGTTCTCCAAGCCCTGAATCTACACGCCATTTGACTGTCATCTCCACTCAAGCCACAAACCAGTACGCCATGGCCTTCCTCCTATCCTTTTGATGAACTGCCAAGCTGAGGCATCGCTATTCGAATATAATTGCATCTATTTTCTTCAAATTATCAAGGCACTTACATCTTAACACAGGGCATTTCGTAGCACTGGGGGTGCTGTGTTCACGTTCTAACATTGTATATATTGGCACTGATGCCATGTCATTTCTTGTGTGTATGTTTTCGCCTTTCGCCTTGGATGGCACCTGCTTTTCTGGGATTGGAGTGAAATTATGGGGTCTGCTTCCTTTGCAACAATTAATCAATGTCTGCTTTTCCATTAAAGGGCCTTAGTCCTGAAAAATAACTAAAATGGCCATTCTCCTGCTCACAATGAACAATGGACGGTCACACTGTCCAAACACAAACTCGATAATGGAGCGTGTCTGAACTCTACGACCTATTATAACAGCATGTTTTATGAAGGGAAACTATACATGTGGAGATCCATTGGAAGACTTAAAGGACTTTTGTTCTGGTTTGTCCTGCCTACAAGGATATTAGAAATGCTACCATCCTTCATGTATTTAGACTGTTTAATCTGAGACAACATCGCCGTACTATATTTGTTCTGTTATCTGCTGATTCCCTTATGTTGCTTGGGCTCAGATGTAATGATTAAAAAAAAGAGATATGTATTATAGAAAGGGTGTTTTAGCTGTCCTGTGAATTGATTTTCTTTGTTTTAGTACTCTGTGTATTTGCATTGGAATGGATTTACAAGAAATGCATCTCAATAATGGTATTTTTGCATGAATTTGTATCTTGTATCTGTTTGATGGATGTGTTCATCCACATAAACATATTGATTGATATATCTAATCTAACAATATAATAAACTGTCAGATGTATGTTTGTCCCTGTGTGTTTTTTAGATGCAGTAGCTTTGCTGTTGTCACCGCTAGAGGGAGCTGTTGGCTTAGGATATATGGTGGTCCGATGTGTCAATGAAAACCTGCACTTTGGCCTGGGTGCATAAAAAGCTTGCAAAAAGAAAAGTCCTTTTATTTTAAAAAAGAACGCCTTGCCCTAATATGTTTTAAGGCTTTTGCTACATGTGTTTGTCAATACTTTGCTGCATGTATATTTTTGCTGAGTGCATGTTGTTGCATGTATATTTTACTATCATCCTAAAGCTTTATTATAATGAGGCAACGTACACGTGTCTACGCGACAGCCACATTACCATTTACGGCCTAATATCTCAACTTGTATCTGTGCACGCGCTTAGAACTCTGGATCTGCATATTAACAGAACTGACTGATATCATTTTCAGGTGGCATGTAAAGGATGGAACCCTATCCGTCTTGAAGGAACTGAGTGATAATAATGATTTGCATGCGGCGCGGACGATGAAAACCCAACCCTTTGAAAAAAAAGAATGACAATAACGTTTTAGTCTTGAAGGCTGAGGTATCCTCCTTTCTCGGGAGGGTACCTCAGGGGTAACTCACATGCCTTGGAAGCAAGACAACGAGGAGCAATAGAGGTTCGATCCCCGGGTCCACACTTAGAAATACCTCTTGGTGTTAAGCGCAATATAAATAACCTATTATAATAAAAATGAAGATTGAAACCAAATACCCTGAAAGGAACAAAGGCACCAGCATTACAATCACATTTCCCTGTCATGGATCATTATAAACCTCATCCACAATAAAGGCATCAACCCAAAGGTATTAAGTCACAAAGACAATCTTATTATGGTGTTGTTTAATAATACAAAATGCGACTACTGTGAAGGATTAATCCTTTTGCTGGAAAGTCACTCCTGGGTTTGGTGGTCACTAAGTTGGATTTTCTTTTTGGGGAACCATTCAAAATGGAAGCACATCTGCTCTGCTTGAAATCTCACTTATCCGGGCGGCCTTGCGTGACAAGAGGCTATGCAACAAGCAAGCACAGCATTTTTTAGCTATTTTAGAACACAAGAGAAGGCGTGTAGGACCACCGTTGCTATATCTGGCCACCGCAGGCTGCAAGGTCCTGCCACCTTGGCCCAGTGCAGATTGTTTTACTTGTGGAAGCCAAACGCTGTTGGGTGCTAATCCAGGTTCAAGGTCATAAGGGCATATGTTGGTTGCAGAGAACCTATAACAGGGATCTTCCGGTTGCACAGGATGGGGACCGTGGTTGCAGGTTCTCATTATCTTCTCCAGCGCTTTAGTTCAGCCGTTTTTTGTTTTTGTATTTTTTAATCCAGAAAAAGACACTCAAATAAATGGGATCCTGGAAGTCCAAGACTTCAATATGTTGCTTGGTGATTCAAACATGGTTTTCAGTTGTGAAGCACCCGAAGTACAAGTAAAGATGCTGCTGTTATTTCGGTTTTGCATCAACATCTCCCAGAATTTCATCCCGCCCTCCCCCCTGACCCCCACTCTGTGTGCCCCGATTGGGACTTGTGCAAACCTTATGTTCCTTCTGTTTCATTCTCATGCTTGAAAAACAGTAGGCAGGAGGACCAACAAAGAACTTCCAATTGGTATTGACAGGGAAGTCGCTTACCCCAAAAATGGTAATATTGAAAAATGTTGACATCCAAAACAGTGGAATGACTTCCACATTTGTAATGACTTTCCCTTCTAGAAAGCTAACTGAAGCAGTGCTCCACTCCTACAAAGCATGTGAACTGCAGCCCCCCAATGGGAACCAACCGGAGCAATCTGCGATTGTTTAACGTCCTTGAGAGTGACATTTTAATGTGGTTCGTTCTGCTTTTAGATCATTTTGAGCTCTTATCTGAAAACCTTTAATGCCAAAAGAAAGGCTATTCATGTATAATAGTAGTTATCCAACATGGCCACGGTACCTACTCCCATCAGATATATTGCTCAGTCTGGCCCTTGAGACAGTTATTCATTTCTTCAGAACATGAAAAACACAAAAAAGTGAAAAATAGCATCCCACAATTGAGTGACATTGAGACCATCAGTGACCTCATGATGTAGTATAATGTCGGCTGGAAAAGATGCAAAAGACCACCATTGACGCAATAACATCATGCTAAGTTGCTACTGAAAACTGTGCCATATACCCTAGCAGAGAGAGGGTCACAATTAGTTGTAATAACACTTGGAATTGAAGCTCTCATCATGGAGAAAATCTTGAGTAGCTTATTGTAAGTAGTGAAATCAATGAGAAAAGCATACACTATGTTCCCAGAGCAGGAATAAAGCGACAGAGGTTATTAGTGTTGTGTGGGTATGAATTGAGTGCTGCTATAGCTTCAGAAAGCAATGGAGCACTTTACAAGTCATAGGGGAAAGGACACGGCGAGGGAAGCAGAGACACAAGGGAGCAGGGAACTAACAACCGGGCGGGGCAGGAAATCAGGCAGCAAGAGATCTACAAGCAAGCAGGGGAGGAAACAGTGGGGAGCAGACCACCCACTTTTAGGTAAGACAGGAAGTGGAGGGAGTGTGGACCTAGGAGTTAGGGGGAGCCATTCCCGGAAGAGGAGGGTCTTAAGCTCCTTCCTGACAGATGTTTTTAGGAGCTCACCAATAAACGTCTCTGAAAAATTCAATCGGTGAAGCCTTCAACTTTCCTTGCAAACTGTCATCAAATGTATTTATTGTTTGTATTAGAAATTATATATTCTTTTAATAAGACGTTATTTTTGCATTTTTTCTCTTTTGGAAAATGAAAAATTATTTGAATCAATGAAATATTTGCTGGTGTACACAGTTGGCCTATGTTAGAATTACAACACCCACAGTTTCTGCTTTGTTCGCAATCCCTTGATTGGACGTGGAAGGCGAGAATTAAGTGGCGGGTTGGAAGAAGTAGTCGGACACGCTAAGGACATGATTCAATGGGGTTCATTACAAGTTGGCTGGTAAAAGTGCTGTAATAACATTTACCAGCACTTTTACCGGACTGGCCAACTACAAGTTGGCCGGTAGGGATGGAGGATTTACCTCCAGCTAAGAGCTGTAGGTAAATCCGACCCCACTAGCAGAAATAACTGCTAATATTACTGGCACAGTAATACTGTTAATGGTTATATAGGCAAAATCACCCAGCACAGTCCTATGGGATTCATGGAATGGGGAGTTACCGCTGAAACCGGCACTTGTAATCTGCCGGTAATACCGTCACACAGTGCTGGTAATGGTATTATCATTTGCCTGTATACCAGCATTATTACTGCCAGGATAACTCGTAATGAAGCCAACTTATAATTAAAAAGGCTAACTTTCCCTATCACTAAAGGGAATACACTATCTATCTAAGGAAACTAAAGGTGCTTGTCAGTTGTTCATGTCTTATCTTTGCCTGGCCTTTTCTTTGTCTTCCAGTAGGCTTTGATGTACAATCTTTCTCTGTGGGAGAAATATTTGTTGGCGTAATCTCCTTGGATGCGCTTTGAGATCAATGTTTGTATTTCTTCAAGAGTAGTCTTGGGTTTCATATTTTCTATGGTTCTATATCTACAATACCTCCCCTTCAGGTACTTTCTCACACTCTTGTCATCACTTGTAGACTTTTTCCTCTAATTACATTCAGGCTTTTCTGAGATGGGTTTATATGGACCCTTTTTAGGCTTTCTTCATCATAACTTGTTTGTCTTGAATGTCTCTTCTTTTATCTTGTTCATTCAAGAATTGTATATCCTGCTTCTAACTACATATTCTTCTTTTACACTTGCCCCAGTCTTCAATCCTGAGGACATATGGTTTCTTCCATTCCTCCCAGGGAACTAATTTCCAGTCTCTGCTTGTTCCCCACCTGGGTTTCTTAAGCCGCTCTTTCACAGGCTTCTCACTTCCCCTCTTAACTGGTTTCTCTCTTGGTATCTCATCTTTAGGACAGTGACAAGTTCCTCTCTTCATATAATAACCCCCTTCCCTGTTTGGGTTATTTGTTACTGGCTTACAGCTCCAATTACAAAGTCATAGCATTAGTTTCTCATACTTAGGACTGGGACGAGTTTCTCCACTTGTATAATAACTCTCTTCCATGAGCGTGTTATTTGTTACTTTGTTACAACTCCAAATATTCAGTCTTAGTCTTACTTCTCATCCTTAAAACTGGAATGAGTTTCATCAGATCTATATAGATGCCCTGGCAGCCTGCGCTTCTCCTGGTTTCCCCGGTACCACTTTCTCTTTCCCAGGGATGGTAGCAGAGCTCGGCTCTCGCTCTGGTGTGCTTTCTCATTCCTATCACTCGTCGGACCCCTGATCCCAGTTTCTCATTGGGTTACTTCTCTGCACTCACACAGGCAGTCAGAAGCTTTCCACGATTCCTGTACCAGTGATCTCGGCATCATTCTTCCGGTGATGCATCTGCACAAGCCAGGCCTCCAACGTCTCATACCACCATTCTCTGCCTCGTCAAAAGTTGTGGGCTCTGCGACTATTCTTCACTCCACCTACACAAGGAGTAATGATGTCAGGGGATTTCCCTGGCCACCAGGCTCTCTTCCTTATCTCCTACTCATCCCAGTTAATCATATGTCTCTTGTTAAAGAGTCATCATTCCTTTTCTTTTACACATGGATTTCTTTTTTCATTGCCTTCATCCAATGGTAAAGATGACACATTATTCGTTCCAACAGGTAGTCCCATGTACGTGGCTATAGTGAATGGCCCAGGGAGCTCTACACAGGAACCTGACTCCAAGTCTCCAAAGAGGAAGTCTCTCCCGGTGGGGTCACAACTTGACTCAACCCCTTGGGAGGGTCTTCTGGACTGTGCTCACTTCACTAGCCTCCCTGGGTGGCTCCCGCTTGGGAAGAAGGTACAAATACCTGCGATTCATCACAGTTACCATAAGGACAATATATGCTTTGGTGCATGTTACAAAGGGTATCTGTTTTTTTTTTTTCTATTACATATTAGGCCTAATTACGAGTTTTGCGGCAACCATGGAGCTATAAGCTCCATGGCTGCCGGCAAACCGGGCTCCTTTAGCGGGTTCCCTGAATGGGGAATTACCGGGCCATTCCGAGTTCGGAGGGCCCGG
This sequence comes from Ambystoma mexicanum, assembly GCF_040938575.1. Lineage (NCBI taxonomy): Eukaryota > Metazoa > Chordata > Amphibia > Caudata > Ambystomatidae > Ambystoma > Ambystoma mexicanum. The sequence goes on from NC_090938.1 coordinate 199,062,950, forward strand.
TAATTTCTCCCTCAGGGAACCCGGGCCGGACCTTCTGCATTCCCATTTGAGCCCCCATAGGGCTCAATGGGAAGGGGAGAGGGAGCTAACAACGGGCCGATTACGACTGGCCCGTTGTTAGCTCCCTGGTCCCCTAGCGGGACCCGGTAATGACGCCTGGTTTTACCAGGCGTCCTTAACGGGTCCCGCGAGGGGACCTCGTAATTTCGTAGAACGGGTTTAATGGGTCCGGCTCCATTAAAGGAAGCCCATTAACCCGTTCTGCGAAGGTTATAATGAGTGTCTTTGGGTTTGGTTTGAATTTCCTAATACTCCTTGAAGCTAAAGTTGCACTTGGGAAAATGGAGTCACAAATCACAGTCACCGCACCCCATCAAACCTGCCGGCCTTAGAAATCTTTGCTATCCCGTCTTTTGTTTGGGGGTTGGCATCTCAGTACTTTCATTGTTTTGCTAAGATGGCACAATTTCACTTTCCCAGTCTTCAGCTTTCATTGATAATTCAATGCATTCTTGCGGTTGAATTCTTGTTTAAAATTAATTTTAAAAAATTGGATTCATCTTCTGATATCAATGAATTGTAAAGTGATTCTTTTACAAATGTTCTTCATCTGACATGAACCATCCCGGATTTTGATGTTTGATGTTTTCTTTCCTAAATGCTTTGCAATGTTGTAATTCTATAGCCTCACATCATTTATCTGTATTTTACTTTTTTCAACAACCTTGAAGAATTTTTCAAATATTGCCCATTTATTTAATTGTATCCACATCAAAGGATTAAAGCACATGACTGGTAAGGTAACTCATTGACGTGAGTATTCCTCTTTGATATAAAACCTGTAGTTACAGGTTCAAATGCCAGCAGGGACGGCTGAAGTCCTTGATACATTTAGGAACATTGACCTCTTGCTCCATTTTTGAGACATGTGTGTAATACCATGTGATGGTTATCGTAACATGTAATATTATTCCTATTGTTTTTGACTGTAACAAACTAAAGGGCCTCATTGTGAGTTTGGCGGTGTTTACCAAAGTAATACTGCCAAATTCATTCAATGTTACCACAACTTGAATTTCCAGTTAATTCACCAAAACGAGTTGTGTTGACTGTTGTTGGGTCTATAATACTCCATATGGGATTTGGAACAATTTCTGTAAGCAGTAATTACGCTCATAGATAATACTCATTTTTTGGTGCTGTGCCGTGGAAAAACACATCCAAACTCTAAATGTGGCCCAAAGTTTTTAATAAAAAATTGTGCAATGTTCACCCGTCCCAGAAACACAGTGATCAGTTTGATGCCGCAGAAAAAAGTTATTTTGTTTTGGTTTCTAATCATTAATTATTTGATACATGTGCATGTAACTCTCCCGCAGCCTCGCCAAGCAATGGACCTTGGAAGACGAAGAAGAGATAGTCAGAGAACAGCGCAGAAAGAGCCGCAACCAAAGCTCATCCTCATCCACCACCATTGACCTTCCGACAAGCCGCCCTACTGAGGTTGATCAATTAGATGCAGGGGGGGCACTTGAAAAAGGTCAGAGGTCAAGCAACCATGTCTTGGGGTTCGAACAGCCAACACTGGAGAGGTATGTTACCCTGAAATACGAGAATTCCATGCTTATTAGACACACTATTAAAATTTAAGGAATTGGTACATCTCATTTTGATTTGGGATAGGGCCCATCCGGTGCTAGAAAATGGCAAGAACGCATTCTTGGAGGCCAACACAGCTATTATAGACCACCTCTGTGTACAAGAATCAGGTCCCCCGAATCTAGTGCCCAAGATCCACATCCATTTGTCCCAATTTCAGTACCTGAGATATCATTCCACAGACCTCTTTGCCTATACTTGAGGTCTCCCAAATCTGGTCGCTTTCCTAATACTCTCACCTTTTTGAACCTGTTTGTATTGCCAACTTAAATCCCTGAGACCCCAAACCAATCCACCAATCACAATATTCACGGACAATAAATTTGAATATAGCAAAGCAAAATGGGAATTATGTACAAGGTCTGAGGTTATTATCCATAACATCCTCCAGAGGCCCACACAAGCTGGCATGTGAAGCCAGCCACTCACCAAGGCCTGTTTGTGCTGTAGCACAGATAATTCCTCCTTCTCCTTCTACTGCCAACCTCCGAAATCCCTCCACCACTGAAGAGTAGCATCTCAAGGCAACCATGCCTGGGTCTCACAAGGCATTTCAGGAGCCTGCGCCCCCTGCTAAGGTTGTTGCCACCATCGCAAACCCTGCTCTCCCAGATGCAGCATGCCCTGCAGCCCTGCCCTCCTGGCCGCCATATTGGCTGCCTCTTTCTCATCCTCCAGCAGCCCACACAAGCCATCAGGTGAAGCTAGCCACTCGCCAAGGCCCTCACGGAAGGCCGCAGCTTATCAGTTCCTGTCCGGACACGTCCAGTTGCCACAGTAATACCATTGGACATCTGAACATCACTGTGGGCATCACACTCCCCAAACCTGCTTTGAAGACACCTCAGCCCAACATCCAGCCCCACATATGCTCACACCAAGCACGCAAAGGTAAGGTCTCCTCTGCTGCTACCTATTGCATTTATCGCTGTGCTCACCTCTTACCCACACCATCCCAACACCACCACATTCTTGCCACAACTGCATAGTACCATTACCACCAAGCCAACCTCATCCAGCAGTTCTGACCACCTAGTGACACCCACCTTGGTCTTACTTCTCATGTAGGCTCTACACCACAGCCAACTAAGCTCCCTCTCCCCACCCCAACCCGCTTCCTTCCCCCCCTCAGCATTAATTTGTTTCTCTACACCAACTCACTACAGGCACCACAAGCACAGCCCATCAACCCACAGACTTGAAAATAGCTATTGTTGGCAACACCAGGCATTACAGGCGCTCTTCCTGCACCTCCCACCCAGTTATCTCCCAATCCCCCATCCACTAGGCCCCCAACCACCTCCTTCTCTCTCCACAAGCTTACACCTAATGCCAACCACATTCAAAACCTCAACCGCGTGCTGATCAATGCCCGCTCACTTGGGGACCAAGCATCTCATGTACAAAAACTTAGCGTCCTTCACCTTGACATCCTCACGATAATGGAATCTTGACTCCATAGTACCTCAGGTCCCCTCTTCTTGCTAGCCATCCCACCCAACTACTACATTTTCATAGCTGATTGCCTTAACACACCTGGAGGGTGTGTAGCCCTCATCGCCAAATCTTGCCTAGACATCAGATAAATCCCCAGACCCCCTTTACCAGGCTATGAAATACTTCTCGCCAAACTGTCCCTTGATCTCCCTTCACAGGCACAAAAAAGCCCTTGAACATCTGTGGAAGAAACATCCTACCACCACTAACCTTGTATCCTTTTCCAATCTAGCTAGAACTTGCTAAATCATGCTTATCAAGTCCAAAGCCTACTCTTACAACACTAGAATCACCAATGATAGTTCCAATACCAAATAATTCTTCACCATACTCAAAGGATTGGAAAACTGCATCCCCACCCCCTACTCCCACTTTCACTCAACAAAGAATGGTGCTCCACTATCTAAACTGCCCTTGCTAATGATCTAGACTCACTGAAGGGCAACATTGCTGCCAAGAAGTGTCTACTTGCGGAAAAATTATCCACAATGACTGAACTGATATCCTTGTCCCACTTCAAATCACTCTTACCTCTCCCTTTCATCTTCTCCCAAGTTTTCCAGTCAGTTTACAAAATTATATGTACGCTCAAACCCTCAAACAGTAAAGGAGATACCTGTCTGGCCCACATGGTGAAGCTCTGTGCCTGTACCTTGAGCCCCACTATCACCAACTTTGTCAACAAGTCCTTTTCCACCAACGCCATCCCTACCTGCCTCAAAGCACCCTAGTTAAAAAAACCTTAACCCCTTACAGCCTACCACCTAACGACACATCACCACTGTGCCCTTCCTTCTCAAAATCCTGGACCGGCTGGCCTACTCCCAGATGCAACTCTTCCTCGAGCAACATCAACTACTAGGCTCCAGACAATCTGACCTTCAACCAAAAGACGGCAACGAAACAGCCCTGATAGACCTCAAAATCCACTTAGATACCATTTGTGACTCTGGTGGTCTCACCATCCTCTTCCTCTTTGACCTATCATCTGCATTCGACTGAGTGGACCATGACATATTCTGCCAACATCTGTCTACCAATTTCCACTTCTCTACAAATGATGTATGCTGGATCAATTCCTTCCTTTGTGATTGCTCCTCTAGAGTATTCATTGGTGACTCCGCTGCCGATCCCATCGTGATCACACTCAGAGTTCCCCCACGGCTCCTGCTTTTCACCCACCCTCTACAAAACATACACTAAGCCCCACTTTGACCACCTAGACACCATAGACATCTTCTACACCAACTTCACAAACTCTCCTTCCCATCACGTAGAAACACACACTAGATGCTGAGACTATGAACAGGACATTTAGCATCGTCCAAAACTGGATGGCCACTCATAACCTCTGTCTCAATGATGACAATCAATGATTCTCCCAAAGACCCGATAATGGTTTTGTTTTTTTTGGACTGTACTCAAGTAGGTAACCCCTTGAATGTGTTTCAAGGGGTAGCTGGTTTCCGGAGCTGCACTGACAGACTTTAATCACAACTGCCAAGGTGAGGGTTTGATTTTGACTGTTCATAATCTGTGTGCTTGTTCAGCTAACAGTTCTGTACACCCTCCCGTTATTACTAATGTCCTCTGAGGCTCTCTTAGGGTTCCCTTGGCCCTCTCTTGGACTTGAATAGTTCCCATTACCTGGTATTTGCTGTCAGGAGTCATCACTGGTTCAGCCTAGGTTTTCAGGATGGTCAATCACCTTTTTCCACTCTTGTCCAACCTCGTCTCCTGGGCCCTGTACAGCTAGCTGTCAGGAAGCTGACTAGGGACTTGACCTTCCCTTCTTGTACCAATCGTCCAGCCACCACCTCTCTGGACACTGTTCGGGTCTGTGTAGCTAACTATGTGAAGGGGTAGGATTAGCGGTTTTGGCACAGTTGTTCGACTGCCCGGTTCACCCACTACAGGTCACGCCACCACAACCCAATCTCCGTCCTTCCATAATTCTGACTTTTGGCCAACTGATGTGACGCTATGCAAGTGTCTTACGAATTATGTACTTCTGGTTAACCAGGGGGTTGGGCCACTCCTCTTCTTGTTCAGTTTGACTCTCACCCACCGGCCACCAAGTTTCACTTGTATAACGTTTGGCATTCTGCCTCCATGCGGGATGTTTATTCCCTTCTTCGTTTCTACTTTCTCCATGGTCAGCAACCAATCAGCATCGAGACGTCCTTGTGCATTACCTGGAACCACACCCACCATGTCTCTTGCTCGAGTCTCTAGAGCCTGTCTTCTGGTACTCTCTCTCCTTCGATTTCTCTCTTGTTCACGATTTCTTCCTCTGCCTTGACTGCTCTCTTTGTCTCACTTACTCTCCCCGGTTTTCTCCCCGGTTCTCTCTCCAGTTCTCTCTCGGGTACACTCTCTGAAACTCTCCCTGGTACTCTTCTCAGTATCGTCCCTTGTACTCTACCCCTCTCATTTGTTTCTGACACTCTCATATAGTAAGGTCTACCCTGATGTAACGTACACTGTATTGACTGCAGCTGTTCTGGTGTTTTTCCCAGTTGCTTGTAGCACTCTCGAGTGCTTCTTTGTCTCAGTACCTAAAACAACAGGCTGGTTCAATGTATCATAATAACAAATGGTCCAGGAAGAGTCTCTCTCCATGAGATCCTCCCTCCTGTTACCACTCCTAGAGCGACTATTGGTTAGTGGCCTCATCTCCCTAGCCTCATGGAAAGGCGTTTCCTCCTGTGAAAAAGTGACACCATCTGAAGGATCGTCACAGGAGGCACAGTACTAAGTACTCAGCTGCAAACCCAATCTCCAGTAGTTCTAGATAATGCAGAGGGTTCCAGGATGATGATTCCGCTCCATGAATGATGTTCCCAGTCAGCTAGTGAGAGTTCATGAGCTGTGAGGCATCATTTTGGATCTTTGGATAAGGATTTGGGTTTGTGAATCGTTACTGCTCTGTAATGTCAGATTATATCACTGTTAATGCTGATTTCAGGCATTTGAATGACGATGATTTCTGATGTGTGAATTTTGACTTGTGGTATTTGAATGAAGAATCTGTATCTGTGCATGATGCATCGGGCACATAAGTGAAGGTTCCTGGTCTTTGAAGAATCAGTGAATGATGATTCATGATCTGTGAGTGATGATTCCTTATATGTCAATGATGGTTCCTTCTCTATGATTAGACGATTCCTGACCTGTGATGATTAATTCTGTTCATTAAAATCTGGTGATGGTTTCCAGTATGAGGGGGAATATTTCAGCTCTTATAATATTGATACCTGTGTTTACAGTGTAGATTACTTACAGGTTGTCTACCCTTACTTCTGCCGTGCCCTTATGCATTTGGGTGAGTCGATCCTTACAGAAAGATAAAAAAAGGGAGGTGGGTAAACAATTTATTTCTCTTTCAATGTACAACCACTAGGATGAAATGAAGGCTCCTTAGCTTGGCCACCACTTTTGGATCAGAGGGTAGGTGGAAAGTTCAAGTAACAATCCTTACATCCATGTGAATGACATTGCATTGACACCTAAATCCTGCATCTCACACTTCCAGGAGCAAAACAACTGGCAGAATAGGACTGTCCATAGAGGTTAAAAGGTCTAACTAGGGGCCCCACCAAATTGCAAAAGATGTCATGAAACACCTCCTGGATGTAAAATTGTCTCAGTTGATGTGCCTCTGATTGGCCACTCCAGGGATACGCAGAGCTAAGGTATTGCTCTGTTGCAAATTTCCAGGTGATTTACTAGATTCACAAGTGAAGACCATGTCCTTCCCTGGTCATTCGTTCAAAATCTTGCTATTGCATTTGTCATTTGCCCCTTCACTGCATGACCCTGAACCGACTGTAGAAAGAATAAGGGAGATTGAGAGATTATTTCTAGCTCCCCTCAAATATAAAAGCAGAAGGCCTTCATAGAGGACATCCGTTCTTCAAATGTTTGACAGCCAAGAACCAACCCCATCCCAGCCAGCTGATGTTCATTGTGAGAATTAGATAGGCAGAGGAGATTGGCATTTGGCATTCATGTGAGGCAATTTACATCCACCTCCAGGATCTGATATTTGGGAATTTGGAATCAGTACCTGATAATATAAACCACCTAAACAAGGATCCCAAAAATGGCATAGGTCTCTGGCCATGGTGTATGCATGGAAGCATGCCCAATGTACCATATAAACCTTAGCTACCATTTACGAGTCCTTTGAAAGTGTCGGACCAAAGCTAAGGGCTGAGCTATCAAGTGGGGCAATTGCAATTGGTGCCCCAGAATTCTCGGCAGGAGGGACCATAATGACAGCTTCCTTTGATATCAACTCCTTTTTGTTGACTTGCAGGTCCTTCTTCTTCGACGGGTATTATGTATGACCAGGGTTTAACAAAAGTCCTTTTTTCAGTGGAAGTGTAAGAGAATTTTGTTTCCTTCCCTGGGTGATAATATAGGGTTGCCTAAACAGTGGCATAAAGCTCTATACTAGCAACAGCATGATATAATCATTGTGGTGACAGTAATGTAAGACATGCTGCCCCTGCACAGTAATTGATATAATATGATATTTTATTTATATTGTGCTCATACACAAGTGTTTCAGAGCGCGACCAAGTAAAGGGAGGGGAACAAAGGAGAACAAAAACAACACTCTTACTCGGCCCAGTGACATGAAGAACGCGCAAGTGCATGGAAAAGGGAACAGTGGGAAAGTGCATACAAGGGGGAGAAGTGAAAAGTGCGGAACTAGGGAAAGAACAGAATAAATAATAAGTGCAATAAATAAATAAAGGCAGTGAAAGGAGGTAGTGCAGCCAGCAGTGGCAAGTGCATGATTAGTCGGATAGGCTATATCTGATATGTGCAGAAGAAGATGGGGACTGTATGGGTACAGATACAGATCCCAGTGCAAGCGGTGGCACGGACACAGTGCAGGATGGAGGCAGGGTGAGCAGGTACCTGGGCCCGAAGGACAGAGGGTGGCCAGATGCACAGTGCCAAGAGAAACAAAAAAAAACAGTTCAGCAGAGGGAGAGGAGGGGCAAAGGCAGAAGTGAAGAGGAAGGTCTTGAGGAGCTTCCGGAACCAGAGATAGTTCTACTTAAGTTTCATGGTGGCCGGGATCCTGTTCCAAAGGGAGGCCCCCGCCGAAGACAGAGATCTGCTCCCAGCTCGTTTCTTTCAAAAACAACTGACCCTGAGGGAGTTAGAGGTAGAGGAGCGACGGGATCAAGAGGGGATGTATGTGCAGAGGGATATTTGAAGGTATTCTGGACCCAGGCCCCAGAAAGCCCTGTGGACAATGCAGAGGGTTTTAAATGTAATCCTTGCATCCACTGGAAGCCAATGGAGGGATTTGAGTGCTGGAGAGATACGATCCCAGAGCTTGATGTCAAGGACAAGTCTTGCAGTCCTGTTCAGGATTAGGTGTAAAGGGCGGAGAGTGGAGTCAGGTAGATTTAGAAAGAGGCTGTTACAGCAGTCCAGCTTAGAGAGAACCAGAGCTTGGGAGACAGCGAGCTTCTGAGGGAAGGAGAGGAAAGGCAGAGTAAGGAGGTGCAGTAAGAAGCTTGACGTTTAAGAGACTTCAGAGATGTGTGCAGAGAAGGAAAGTGTGGAGTCAAAGATGACCCCGAGATTCTTAGCTGTACCTTATTCCTAAGGAAGCAATGAAGCCCTGGAGGAGCTGGCATTTTTGAGGTCTGGACGTATGGGATGAAGCAGGCCCTGGGCCTCTTCTCCTCCTTCTTGCATTCTCATGAGAGGATGAGATACATCTTCCTTCCCCTCTGGAGGGGATATGCTTTGGTGACTTACCTCCAGAAACATTTGCTTAAAGTAGAAAACATAGAGGAGGAAAAAATGTTGACAGCCTTGTTTCCCCATCATTTGTCACACGTGTGTCCATGTAGCAGCTGCAAGGCATGGGACACAACGAAGATTCAAAGGTGACCTTTTTGGCTCCCCAAACACTGCAATATCCTTCAGGCGTCTTGACCTCAGCATGGCCGTACATATCACATGACCTTTATGAGTACATCTCCAGATTGTGACTCCAGGTGGCCACCCATTCACCCTTTGATGACTGAAATGTCAGGAAAACACTGACTGGCCAGATGCCTGACCCCCAGATGAAGGCTACCATCCACATCGATTTCCCTGTAGAAAATAAATCACAGGCATTTGGCCAGTGATCAGAATTGCACCCCTAATTTTTCTAGTTCACACCTTAACCTCGAAAAGAAGAACCTCTGGGTCTGGGAGAGTCTAACCAGCAACAGTATCTCCTGCTATCTTCACAAGTATAAAACAGGATGCATGCATGGATGCATGTCATTGATTTAGGTTTTAGGGGGTGCTGCCTAATTGGAATAAAAGCGTGGTGGCAATATGTCAGGTTCTAAATGAAGATTCCTGGTCTGTGAACAATTATTCTGATCTTTGAGCAAATACTTCTTGTCTGTGGGGGATGTTAGATTCCCAACAATCAAGATTTGTGATCTTTCAATAATGGTTCTCAGCATGTGTATGATAATAATACATACGTACACACTTATATAGAACACTATTCAGCATTGAAAACAGGTATTTTTACACAACTCTATGACATTCATTTGATCAACCTCTGAAGGATTAGGGGCTTAGTATAACGACTGAGATGTAAGCATGGCATCATTAGGTTATGTACAGATTTTTGTAAAGGATGTGTTTGTAGTTTAGCTATGTTACCAGATGATGGTTCCTTGTCTGTGAAAAAATAAGTCCTAGTCAGATATTTATGATTTACACAGAGATAGTGGTGGTATCAGGTCTTTAACCAATAGTGTTTCTGTTGTTTCAGAGTACAGAAAATAGTAGAACCAGAGCCGCAGGAGATTTTGGGACCAGATGATGATGAGACAAAGTTTCTTGAGATTTTAAAGAGTAGGGAGAATAGGCGTCAAAGGAGACAGGTGGAGATTTTGGAGAGCATAAAGCAGGAGCAGCAGAATGACAGGAGGAAAGAGAACAATGAGTGTGATCCTAGAACAGCTGGTCCACCTCAGCAGATCAATCATGCCACCAAGTCCAACACTGAGAATGGAGAGGGGCATCTGAAGATGGATAAAGCACCTGAGCTAGCCGATCAAGCATCTAAGTACAAGAAAGACAGCAGAGATGGTGGGCCTAGGATGATAGCGGAACTATCCCGGCCTGCCAATGATAATGCTGTAGGTAAGAAAGTAAGGCAAGAGTCTGGACCCAGGATGCCCGAACCACCTCAGCAATCCAATCAGGCCAGTAAGTGGAAGAAAAAGAGAGATATTGACGATGCTGAGATCATTGCTGAATCAACTCCCCCACCTGGTCTCGATACCAAGGGCAAGAAAGAGAGGGAAGAAAGTGAGCCCGGTACATCTGACCTGGCTTTCCAACCCAATCACATCGTTAAGTGCACCAAGGAGAGTGGAGCCACACCATCATCCCAAGGAACTGCAACTAAGGAGAGTACAGTTGCCTCACAGGTAAGATTCCACTGCTTTTGGTCAACTACACCATGTTATTAAAACCCTTTTCAATGTGGTGGCATCATGACACAGTTTAAATTGTCTGGAAAATGTTCTTGGTGTAGAGTGAATCATAATTTATTGATTTATGGAAAATTAACTGGATGAAGGACCCCACCCTGTATTACCCGCGTCTGCACACTCAGACTTTTTTGGAGGACTCTGCCTCACTTTATTATTGGACATTGCAAAGTGCATTGCAGGGCTCAGGAGACTTCCTGTCGGGTTGCCATGTGTCCGGGCACCTTCCTCCCCACTCAAACCAGCAGATGCTGTTCCCAGAGATGGTATAGGGAGGATTCCGTAGTCGCGCTCACTTAGCCCTTGTGACATCCCTGGGTGTGATTGTAGGAGGCCCAACGTCTCTGTCTCTTTAGAGACTCCGCTCTTATACAAAGATGTGCTTACTGAATGGCAACAGCAATACAAAGTCACCCTTAACTATGAACATTATTGTGATAGAGTTACTGACTCTGTCCATTTAAGAGAACAGAGCATTGTGGCAGCAATAAAATTCCTTTCACTCCAGTTCTGAAACCGGAGTGCCATCCAAACACGAAAGGGAGGGTGAAAAAGGAGAATGCATGGAAATCTTTGAACCCAACCTGAGACAAGAAGTCCCTCCCCAGCAAAGAATTGAAAGATAAGGTATGGGACCCTCTTTAAAGCTAAATTCCTGTATTCCCAAATTACAAGAAAACTGTTATGTTTTCCACCTTGCTTATATTAAAAAAGTAAGTCTAGTTTAACTTTGCATTTCCATCTTGGCCTGTTTATTGATCCCTGTTACTCTGTGTATCAGTATTTCGATTCTTTATCCGAAGGTTATAAGCGCACGGGTCACTTGAGTGATGCGGATCACAATAGGAAGATATGCAGTGAATAGCATGACCATTAAGCAAGAGCCTCTTTCAATGAGACTTATGAAAAAACATCACAATGTTTCTCAATGTAAAGAGATGAAGAGAGAGGGAGAGAGAGAGGAGAGCAAGATACAGAGAGATGGCAAGATATAGAGAGGGAGACAAACAGAAAGGAGGGAGAGTGTTAATGACTAGTGTTGTTAAGGATGGAGGGCAAAGAAAGCGTGATGAGATGGGAGTAAAATCAGCAGTAAGTGTTGTGATAATAGAAAGTTGATTAAGAGGGTCTCTTAAAATTATTGGAGGCAAAGGAGAAAGTTTAGATTTTTCTTGAATTAAACAGAGATGCAGGTTTTTGGAATATATACAAAAGACTTCTAGATCAAAACATCAGATGCAGTGATGGTATGGCCAATGATTTGAGCTAAGGTTTAGTGGTTTCCAGACAATGAATGGGGTGTCCTCCTCACAGGTCTTTCTCACCACCTAAAATGCCCATTTCATCTGCAAGCTGTTCAGTGTTTTCCAGATGAATACCCTCAAAGTTGATGTAGAATATTTTGGATGTGATTCTTGCCCTAAGGCTGTGGGGCTTTCACGATCCACAGGGATTGGCTAACGCTGATGCAATTGCATTTTCCAATGGATAATGCAGGAAAACTGCTGTTTTGAGTATACATTTTGCTTTTATTAAAGGTTTAACAGTAAGTACAACTGTAATACAGGTTAATGTAATATAAATTACATTGGGATCACACAAATGAGGAATGTATAACTTTCTTCACAAAATGTACCTTCCATTTGAAAGTGTGTTAAATACACAAGGCGAATATACTAATACTTATGACTTAATCAAATAACTGAGGCAAACACTTTGTACTATACATTGTAAAGTACTCATGGTTATACAGAGTGATTCACCCAAGCACACACTGTCTATACATATCCTTCCGATTAGGCCATGCATAGAAGGATAGGCGGCATAAAGTGATGCACAGCAGTATAATGGTATATTGAGTATAAGAAAGAGAGGGAGAAGTGCATGTACTAGAGCATGTTCCAGCTGTAAATGAACAGATTAGCCATAGGATTCAAGGAAGAGACCCTCAATGTATCAAGGGGGGGGGGTCGTTACAATACCAGCGGTAGCCGTGCCGGTATAACAGGCACGGCTGCCGCCGGTATCATTTTATTTTCCGGCATAAGCGAATGGGTAATTACCGGGTCATTGCGGCCCACTGGACCCGGTAATTGCAAATTTGCGGGCACCATAAAAAAATGCTCCCCATTCCTATTTGAGCCCTATAGGGCTCAATGGGAATGGAGAGGTTGGATGCACTGGCACCATTCAGAATGGGTCTGGTGCATCCAACATGCTCTGCTCGTGGCTGGTATGCCTGCCAGGTCAGACCTGCCGGGCCATAAGGCATTTCGAGTAGAACTCATAGTTTGCCTGTCTGGTAACAACGGTACCGGCAAGCTTACCGGTACCGTTGTTACCGGACCAGCAAACTTACAATGAGGCCCAAGGTCTTCTTTGCATTTGTAGATTGTTCTTTCAAAGGTAAAGATAGTCAGCAAGTCATTAATCCATTCCTCCATGTCAATTCTATTAAGTGATTTCCAAGCATGTAGAATTAACTTCTTTGCCATCATGCAGCCCCTGAACATCCATACCCTTCTTGCTTACGGTAGGCCACGTAACAATTTGACATCACCCATGATAAAGACAGACACTTTCCTCGGAAAAAATCGGGTTTCCAGGTCCGGATTAATACTTTCTGATATCTCTGTCCAGAATTGCTTCATCTTGGGACACAATCAAATCATGTGGGTCAAAGTGCCCTTTTCTCTCTTGCATCTCCAGCAACGATCTGACACACATGTCTCTTTTATACATCCTATCAAGTGTCCAATGTACATGGTGCAAAAGTTTAATCTAGCTGTCTTTTAGGCCCCAGTCCATTGCTACAAACTGAATATTATTGCAGCTTTTTGACCAAGTTGTCACATTTTCATCAAGTTCCTGGGTCCTTTGCTGCACGGCGTCTGTGCTTTTCCATGATGACAATGCCAAAAGCCGGCAGAAGGATGCCGCTGATGAGCAGTGGGCATGCACATTTTCATTTTCAGCCACACATCATTACTAGAAACCAAAAGGGAAACTGTTGTTTTAAAGGCAAATTTCTTGGACTGGAGGTGTGTTGAGGTTTGGAGAAGACCGTGTTTGCAGTCATATAGAACTTACACCTGTATGATTGATTTGGAGTGTGCTACCTGGATGTGACGAATACATTTCCTTATTTGGCAGGACCTGAAATATGCATAGATGACACATTTTTGAAACTCTGGGCTATTGACCATTTGTGTTCCAAGGTGTAATGGCATTTGAATGTATGCCAATTTAATCGTTTGGGGTGACAAACTTCATGGAAGTAGACTCCAGTCCAGTTGTGATAGGCAAGGCTAGAATATCTGCACATATCTGGAGGAAATTAGATGTATTAATATTAAGTTTTAGGAAGAGTTCTCTTATCCAATCACCTGTGTCACCAGGAACGATTTTCCAGTTTGGGAATTTATTGCAAGAGGATCGCTCAGTACAGTATTCTTTGATACAAGTATGCATAGTTGGAGACCCCCTGCAATCACAGAGGAAACTCCATAATCCTAAATGTGTACATTGAATTGGAAGGAAGATAAGACAGAAAAACCTGGAAAGTCTGCAGGGCATGAAGAGCATGTCAGAGACTCAATTGAACAGCCAATCAGCTTTAGTGAGTTGTAGAGGAAGGAGTCAATTGAGTTTAATATTCTCTCTCAACATGCCATGTTAGTTTCCAAGTAATGATTAGGATCCCAATGTCCAATGTGTCATGTGCAATCCATGAAACTACGCAAACAAGCTATCACATAAGCCATGTTTACTAGGGCATCCAGAATGAACGCCAGACTAAAGAGGCAACAAGTCTCTTTTCTGGGATTCAGATGAAGAGGTGATGGCATTATATTTCTCAAACCTTTTACCATATGTGAATGCGAAAAAAGTTGTTTTGGTAATCATATTCTAGTTTGTATTTTGATTTTGTAGTTTGATTGCATTTGTAAGGAGCCAAACTCTGGAGTTCTATTTAGGATGAGTAAACAGGTTTCCATGAACAGTTTAAGCAAAATTGTACATTTATGAGGTCAATATATCTGCAAAACATTTATTTGGAGGCATGGAGTTTTGAGGGGACATTCCTAGAGAATGGTTGACAATGTTTACCTCTAGTCTTGGTTTTTAAGGATATATATATAGGCGACATTGTTGACCTGGTATGCAGAAGGATTCTGAAATGCACCTGCCTTGCTTAATTTGTGAGCATCTGCCTTTTTTTACATGATAAGTCATATTTTCAGAAGGATGACAATTCCACAAATTACTTGCAAAGTAGACTTGGGTTTGTACTTTGAGGAGATCATTTGGTTTTGTGTTTTGAATGAGGAAGATGTTTGATAGTTTTCAGTCTCTATCTAAATCAATCCCCATGAATTAGACTTATAGAGACACCTAGCTTATTTAGACTGACAGATGGATTGTCTTTCAAGTTTCCTTCATACTTGCTTTTAAAGATGCCATCATCTCTGAACCTTGGGTTTTGCTTTAGATGGTACACATCTCCATTAAAGAGGAGAAATTGAAGAGGCCAATTTGAGTGCACTCTTATTATGATTGTTCACTAAGTTCAGCAAGTCTTTAAGGCAACAGAAGAGGTTGCTATGTGCATGGCTTCTCACGTCAGTGTGGTATTTTAGAAAGTTATTTTCTGTGTGATTAGGAAATGTAGGCAAAAACTGTATTGGCGCATGACTAGACAAATTTACAATTAATGTAGTCCCAAAAGAAGTAATGTTTCACGGCAGGGACTTATTAAGTGAAGTCCTTTTATTTCCTTGAGTGGACAACAAACGTAGAATGGGAGATCTTAGTTCGATAATTTTAAATTACTAATTGAGTGTTTTAAGATCATCAGTCCTTCTGCGAGGATGACGAAGGAGTAATTACCAGAAGCGTGGTGGGCAGGATGCAGGTAGATAACGTGCATGGTGGT
Organism: Ambystoma mexicanum; assembly: GCF_040938575.1. NCBI lineage: Eukaryota > Metazoa > Chordata > Amphibia > Caudata > Ambystomatidae > Ambystoma > Ambystoma mexicanum. The sequence goes on from NC_090938.1 coordinate 199,078,583, forward strand.
GATCAGGGTTGTGGGCACTGAATGTAAGGCTTAGTGTTGTTATTTGCAGTAGAGCTTCTTTTATGATTCCCTGCTATATCTTCAGCATGTGTCCTTCCTTAATGTTAAAGCATAATATTGATCCTGCTTGCAACCAGGGAGTACTAAGTTTCTTGATATAAGCTAATAGGCCAGAGATTATGAAAGAAAGTGTGAGTGAAAATGCACATTTTTAATAGAGTCAGAAACATTGATGCTCTGGGCGTTTGCAATTCTCCAATTTTAGAGCATGCATTTTGGTTGAGTCTTGATAGTTGATTTGCTTCTTAGAGACTAGAGAGTTGGCGATGCTGATTAATAAAGTGTGGGAGTGGGCGGAGCCTAAAAAGATTCCTTATCGGAATTCAGGACGAGCTTACACGCCCTTAGCACTTAAGGGGTTAATTAGTTTAGGTAAGCGTGCCTGATTTTGTGCTTATTCTTAAAAGAAACATGAATTACTAGGTTGGTATGGGTCATGACTGTCAAGCACCTGTTGTACATCTGGATGTAATAACCAATTAAAGGTGTGTGTGGAGGCTCAAAAATACAGCAATTTGTGTCGAATCTATTTTGGAAAGTTCCCCATAGATCTAAACAGGTGTCTTCCATTAAAGGAAAAGAATCATCTGGCCAAACCAGTATCCGTGGGGGCTAAAAGACAGATAACAACAATTCTAATAGATTGTCCATACCAGATTCCCAAAGTTCTGAGAATCATAATAACAGGAGATTTTGAGACAGTCCTACTGTGGGATTCAGTCTTGCAAAACGTAGGCTGCCCCATTATCTGAGATGAGCATTTAACTCGTGAGCTATTCACATTCTTTTGAAGCAATTTTTGTTATTTTTCCATTTGTAGAGGCCTCTTTTCTTCCTCAAAATATATCATCCATTGCCAGCTCTTTCTCAAGATGGACATTGGTATTTATCAGTGAATAGGGGCTTCATTATACACTGATTTCAGTCAGGCAAATTAAGGACATTTTCAGCAGGATTGCACTGCAGGCTCTTTCTTTGGGGTAACAGCTGACCAGAGAGTTCAGCAAAATTTCAGATTAAAGGGGGCTCTGTTTCTCACTGAGAACAGAACAGAACACAACCAAGTACTGTGTTCATCAGCAGAGAGCCTACATCCACAATCATTATGTGTCCAGCTCTGTCAGATGCAGAGAGGCCTTCCGCAGCCGCAGTCACAGCCATTAATGAGCGTGCAGAGTTGGGGCACCTACCTACATATGCTACCTTCAAGGAAATGGAATGTACTGCAGAGACTTTGATAGAGTGAGGTGATGGGTGATGGGGAGAATGGTGATATATCTACACAATTGAAAAGCAGGGTTGTATGTGATGTACAGTGTCATCATAAATGAAGGGAAAGTGGCACACTTATGTGCTCACCTCTGACTTTTCCATAAGTTCCTCCTACTGGATTCCCTCAACTCAGACGATTCCTCCTGAATCCACTCTCGTCTCCAACTGGCTTGCGCACCCTATCACGGGTATGGTATTATCTAAATTTAGGGTCAATGCACACTGGGTGTTAATTGTGATTGGCTTGTTGAGTGCACTCCTTTGGAGAACACTCTGCTTCTACTACTCCTGTTCCTACTCCTTCTCGCAGTCCTACTCCTACTTTAGGAGTATTTAGGAAAGTTGACACCTACAAATTTCAGCTATGACTCGATTGCAGCATATTTGGCCAAACAGCATGCCTTGGCTCTTAGTATACCCCTGGTATCCATGGCAAATGCCTCGTTATTGCAGGGAAGTGTTTCTCTCGAATTAAACAGATCTTATCTCACAACATTATTAAAAAAATTGACATTAGATCACAAGGTTCTCTCCAATTATCGCCCTATAGCCGGCCTTTAATGGACCACCAAAACTCTGGAAAAAGTGGTGAAAAAACAACTTCAGACGTTAATAGATGAACACAGGATGCTTGACTGCTTTCAGTCAGGCTTTAGACCAGGCCATGGCACTGAGACCGCCTTGGTGTTGGTCTGGGATGATCTGCTTGGGGCCGCAGATGAAGGAACTGTCAGCATGCTTGTCATGATGGATCTGTCGGCGGCCTTCGACACAGTTGATTTCAGGACTCTCATTTGAAGGCTGTCATCAGTGGCACATATTTCAGAAGATGCACTGAGATGGTTTGTGTCCTTTCTGTCTGAACGCACTAAGCAGGTGAAGATGGGCGATTGTTTCTGAGAGACTGCGCCTGTTGAGTGCGCCTTTATTATTCAACATTTATATTCGAACACGGATGAATATCTTTACCAAATTCGGCTTGTCATACCACTCTTATGCAGATGACACCTACATTTATGTGTGACTTAATCAGCCTCTGGAGGCAGTGAACCTGGTGATGTCATGCACCAATAAGATTAAGAGTTGGATGCTGGAGAACAAACTCCCCCTGAACCCTTCAAAAACAGAGGTTATTGTGCTCGGTGCAAAGAGGCTGGTACAAAAGATGGTTCAGAATATTCTGCGCCCCTCTTTATTTGGCGTTCCTACCTGATACTAAAATACAGTGAAGAACCTAGGCTGTATCTGGCAGTCAAGCATGGACTGCAACTCACAGGTCAGCCAAATGGCTAAGTCAGTCTATTACCAATTGAGACATTTAAAACCAGCCATGTTTCTTATTGCAGAGAAGGATCGGAATACTAACCAATGCTAGGCTCGACTACTGCAGTGCCCTCCTTATGGGGGTCTAGAAATTTCAAATAAAGAGATTACAGATAGCTCAAAACTCTGCTATCAGTCTGGTTTGCTCACTAAGAAGAAGAACTGACATTTCTCAGTATCGAAGGAATCTTCATTGGCTTCCGATCACTCAGAGAATCCTGTTCAAGGTGCTTCGCTTGGTGTTCTAATGTGTCCATGGGATGTCACCAGCTTATTTAAATCTTAAGATCCAGCTGTACCGCGCTGAGCGATTGCTGCGCTCTTTAGATCAGCACCTTTTACAGGTCCCACGGGTTAGAACGACCACTTGGGGTGAGAGACGGTTCTCTGCTTTTCGTCCCCGAGCATGCAATGCTCTGCCTCTGAAGCTCTGATGTCTCGACTCTCTGCCGATGTTTAGGAAACAACTTAAAATGCATCTGTTTGCTTAGATCCTGGTCGTTTTCACTATCAGCCTGTGCTTTTGGGACACTGTTATAAATGAAGTAAGACTTTCTCTGCGCCTAGATGCATTCTATGCCTGGTCCCTTTCGAGGTATGCAAGTTAAAAGTTATCAAATCAAATCAATCAAATCAATCATTCTAATATGGAAAGATCTGGAATAAGTGGTTCCTCCTGAATGAAGAAAATAGCTATAATGAAACATTATTTCAACATCCAGTAAGTTGCTAAATATGATCCTGGCCCTCGGTAAGCAACAGTCTAATGTCAGCTCTTGGGTCAGACTACATTTAGCAATCTCATTCCAAATTTAAGTGGTAAGTAAAATCATGATGTCCAAGAGGAGCGGTGAGGTGGACATTTTGTTAGGTGCCCTTCTTGTTTTGCTTTTATATGTTCCCGTACCCACTGGTAAAATTAAAGTTTGCCGGTTTCTCTAAAGGATGAGCTTTACCTGAAATACCTGCTTTGTCAACCCCACAAACAATGCATTTAATGTGCTAATGTCCAGTTAATGTGATTACCAAGATGTGTAAACAGCATAAATCTCAGAGTAGAGTAGTCCGACAAGGATGAAATAGTAACCACTCACTCAGAGCTTCATGAACTGATGTGCAACAGGCAACATCATTTCTATATAAGTCTAAGTGCAAGCTGCTAAAAGTAGCAATTCCTGACTTTTGTGATCTCACAGGTCGGGCAGCCAGAGGGGACTCCATCATTACTCACACACTTGCAGCTTTTGACCCCCGCCCATCCCTAACCCAGGACTGGTTCAACAAGTTGTGCCGTACAAGAAATATGGTGATGCAATGTTCTCAAAGCCACCCTAAAAGCACACCAATAAGCTCGATGCCCTTTTAGAACTCTCCAGCGCATGTTGCAGGAATCCTATGAATTAACTCTGAGTGACAGCTTTCTTCCTGACTTGTTCAGACTAGATCGACTTGGCTCTGATCACTTGTGACTGGTTTCCAGAGGTAACACGCAATAGATGCAATCCCATGCTAAACACTGAAATGAGAAATATGATTCTTAAACTGCATGGATATTTTATGTCTTTGGTCATTATGTGTTCAGGAAACCTATGACCTTATTAAATACACAAATGTCTCCAATTTTATTTCCTCAAAAGTGACTCTGTTGGAAAAGATGATAATATCAGTGCTGATAAAACGAGAAACAGGATTGCATACACACTGATCATGAGCAATTTATCATGGTGGTTATTGATTATTTGCATAAAGAATTAGATATGAATGAGTGATTACTAAATCAGAATACACCTTAGACCCAGAAAGCAATGTTACAGATTCTAAGGAAGTAACATTGGCCTGAGCTGATTCAGTGCACACTTAGTCATTCATTTGTTTATCTAGAAGTTTCTTTTTTTATTGTCTATACATTGTCTTTAACTAAACCACGTGACACTTAAACATTATTACAATAGATAAAAAGTATCTTCTAAACTCAAGTTTACTACAATTTATGCACAAGTTAAATCAACCCAAAATTAAAATGTAAATGTAAAAAGTTGACATTTCTAGTGCCCGGAATACCGAGTCCAATGCAGCGTTTGTCCATCTCATTCCATACTTTACAAATGTAGGTTTTATCAGTTGGCTCTAAATCAGGATATTAGTATAAACCATAGTAAACATTTTGGGCTGGCAATTTACAACGTTCATAGATTTTTTTAGAGTAAAGAACATGTGCCTTTGGAGAATTGCAACACCAAACGTCCTTAAAAACTTTGCAGTCGTATACGTTTCTGAGACCTCTTGTTCTTTGTCGCAGCAAGAAGCATTTGCTGCTTCAACTGTAAATGTTTGGCGGCATGTCTACAGACCTAGCAGATTTGTCATCTAGCTTTGGAGTAGACGCAGGCCATGCTTGGATGATTGGATTAACACAAAAGGAACAGGTCTTGACTTCCGAACATCTTGCAAGAATGGGATCATGGTTCAGCTTTAAAGGAATTTCATATTGCTGTTGAATAAAGGTAGCAGATGGTGTGATGCATAGCTTAGCAGAGTTTGCAAACAAACCCCTAAATTCGTTTCTGCTTCTATCACATAACATACCACATTCAGGTTGGCTTCTTTAAATTTCGAGCAAACCTAGCTATTTCAAAGTTGCGATTCGTTGAAATGCCAATACATGTCTGACTCTTATCACTGATGAATGATCCGGCAAAGCTGGTTGGCTGGAACAATTCATCCCAGAATAACCTGCTATACCTCCACATTGACTGTCACTGGTGTCACTTTAGCAGGGGGGACAGGAATAAATGCAGGATGCCACAGAAGTCTGCATTGCACTTTTCTGGAACATTCTAATGATGTCTGTCCACCACTAGTGGTAAAATATTTCAGCTGTTTGCCATTGTATTGATCTCCAGATTCTGATATATGGTCCATTATCCATGAATGAGCTTTTCTTGTAAAATATCTCCACATGGAAGAATGGCAATAAAAGATCAAGGGCCTGATTCATGGAAGTGTTTTATAATGGCGCAATCGCATAGGAAAATGATCCATGAATTAGGCCTCAAATGTCTAGTTTATTGCTCCCTGGTCAGGTGTTGTCTTTTCTGGTCTTCTTGGTCAGTGCAGTCTGATTTAGTCTATTATTGCCTAGTGTCGGCTAGGCATGTCTGGCCTGGGCAATACATGTATCGTCCAACCTAATTTAGACTAATCTAGAAGTCTAGTCTAACCCTGTCCAGTGTAGTATCATCTAGTTTAGACTAGCTTATGCACATATATTCTATTCAAGTCTTTTATTGTCAAGTCTATTCTTGCCTAGTGCGTTCCAAGTGTATTCTTGTCTTGTCAGGTTTTGTGAATGCATAGAGTTATTGCATGCAACTCAAACAATGAAGTGCTAGGTTATTGAAGCATTCCAGATATTTGTCCAGATGTTGTGTTGGGGAAGCAGGTGATTCTTGAGTTACTTCCTTAAGTCTGATTGTTGGTGGTGCTTGGAAAGCTGATTGGAACATCTGTTCCTGGTGTGTGGTGTATGGTTCCATATTGTTTTACTGGCAGGAATTACTTTGAGGCAATTTACTCGAATTGTATTGGTTTTATTTTGGGTTTCGCCCGCAAGCCCCACTTTCCCTATAGTAGTACCCTTACCCCAATTCCGTCCCCACCCCTTTTAACCCCATACCCCCACCCCTATAAAATTGGATGAGTTATTTTGACGGAATTATTTTGAAGTAAATTACTGTGAAGTAATTCCTATCAGTAAAACAATGGGATAGCGTAGTGTATGGTGCCAGGAAGTTAACCACTTCCTCTGATGTGCAGCAGACATTTTAGAAGAATAATTTGTTTCATGGTGTGCCAAGTAGCTGGATCCTTTTTTAAGTTTGGGTGATGGAGATTAAGGCAATACTTGATGTATCGCTATTCATTTCTCTAGAGTACCATGTGCTTGATCTAGAGCAGTGTAGTTGAACCTTGACCCAATGTAGACCGAAACAGAGAGTCACATTCGTCTCCACCCTTCTTAAGCACATTAATAGTGTTTTGCAAAGTGGACCCTTAACAAATCTCCTACCTAATCTAATGAATCTAGCTCAGACTGCTAACCGTTGCATTACAGGTGCTACGGCAGGAGCATGCACCCTTACATTGCTATCACTGGAAAATATCCTACCAATGCCTGAGTCAATAAGCATTTCTACCACCAATATTAATCCAACCATTCTGTGTGAACTTCATAGTGTCCAGTACAAAGGCAGAATTCCAGGTACCACCTCAACCTGAACATTCAATGGAACTAACATTGTAACACCCTTGATCTTGTGCCTAGAGTACATAGGTGGTTTTCTCCAAGTGACCCAGCACAATGAACATATTGGTTGCCTCCACGACCATCAGTCTAGATTCCGAGCATCCACACGTAAGGAACTGCTTGGATCTCTTGATTTCAACTCTCCAGCTGTTCTCATTCTACTTGACCTCTACTCTGCATTTGATATGGTCAACCACTCCATCATCGTAAAACGGCTCCACCATACCCTAGGTATCTCTTAGCGGGCACTTGATTGGCTGACCTTCTTCAAGGAACATTCATCACAGGTTGGTCCAAATATCTCTTTTAAACTCCTGCTCCCTCTTTCCTCCTCTCACTATAGACTTCTCCTGCGGGCTCTCCCCCTTCTCCTTCATCTGAAGTCAGAAACATTGGACTCATCTTCGACTCCTCTCTTTCCTTCCTCGCTCACATTCAGGACCTTGCCAGGAAGGCTCACCTTCAACGCTACCTCCTCAAAGAAATTTGATTCCTCACTTTCCCCCGGAAGCTCATGTCTCTAGAACTCTGGTTCTCTGTAGGCTAGACTACTGCAATAACCCTTTCCTTAATATGCCCTATTCTTCTCTGCGACCCCTCCAGCTAATCCAGAATAGGGCTTCAAGACTTATGCTTGGCCTCAATCCCAGAGACCATATGTCTCCAGCACTAAAAACCTTCCACTGGATCCCGGTTACTGCAAGGATCAAATTCAAATCTCTCAGCATCATCGATAAGGCTGTCTAGTGCCGGTGACCACGCTAATTACAACTTGCTCTTACAAAATACTCTCCCTCCAGATCTCTGCATTCCTCTGTTTCCAACTCATTGTGTGCTAAATAGCAAGCTGGTGGCCGATCGGTTTCCTCAGCAGGCTCCCTCCAGCTTCCCCCTACCTCTTCAAATTCCGGGTCTTCCTCAAGACTTTCCTTTTCACCTCCTTCTTCCCTTCCCCTCTCCTCTGCTAATACCCTAGAGTTGCTGAGATAATTGACCAGGGCCTTATTTGTCCTCTTGGGCTCTAGCCTCCCACACCCAAATCGCCCCCAGCCTCCGCCTGCTCCTGGCACTTGCCTTGGCATCCACCGGCCCATGTCACCATATCACCATAGGCCTGCACTTACATTATTGGCACCTATCCACTCACCAAGGCACTTACAGCTGCTCACTCCCTCGCACTACCTAGCACTTCCCTCCGGGTACTCCTAGCACTTACCCCCCCACTCTCCCGCCCCTTCTCTCTCTCTCTCTCTCTCTCTCTCTCTGCACTTCCACGTTCTGAATGCTCACAAGGCCTAGTAGGTCCGCCTCTACCTTTCATTATTTTATTTTATTTTAATTCCCATGTTCCCTCCTTGCTGCCCTGTGGGCGCTTTGAAACACAATTTACTTGATGTATAAGTGCCTTATAAATGCACAATAAATAAATAAATAAAACTTATGGCATTGATTTGGGCAACCCTACAAACCAACGTTTTCAGCCTGCTAAGCCATTGCAGAAGGGGAAAGACCATATGCAAATCAGGCTTGATCCCACCCCAAAATGGGCAGTCCAGCCGAAACTGCTAGGTCAAATCCCTCCTGCTCGAGATGTCTCCAGATATGTTTCCGCCTTATTTAGCTTCAAAATCGGTGTCTCTTACTGCTTCTGATGTCTCACAGCCTGTGCTGTTCCGACACATAGAGCAATCCTAAAAGGACAGCAGCGGACCAGCTCATTTACCGGAAATAGCAACGCAGATGCATGAGATAAAGCATCTTGGCATGGATCCAATGTGGTTCATCGACCTGCACATTACCAGCATGGAGGATATCTATTTTTCAATATTTTCAGTTAAATGGCGAGGTGCCATTCCCTGATAAACCTGTTTGCGCTGCACTCCTAAGCCACCATCCTCAATACACCCTACAGTGCCTTAACCCTTGTCTGTGATACCCCACAACCGGCTGTTTTGGAGAATATTAAGATTGGGGACAAATGTGCATTAAAGCCTGAGTTCCGAGCAATCTGTAGGCTGCTCTCACTTCCGGTCACTGTACTCTTCCCTCCCCAGCCCTACTCCACTTACCTGATTCCTTCAGTGGCTGTGCAACTGTCGATGTTCTGCGTCCCCACCGGCCACCACGGAAATGGAACCCCATTTGGGCAGTGGCCATCTTAGATAAGTATTTGTTTGCATGAAAGGGACGCCTTGCGCGCATCCCGTTCATTCTAACAAAATAACATTGCTGTCAGAACCCCAGGTTTCCAGATTGAAAACCTGGGGTGCAAATAGCAATGAGATCCTCACCAGCAGGCCGGATCACGTGGTAACGGTGCCAGGGCCCATCATTAAGGCCTCCATGTGATTCTCTGGTCAGATCTTGGCCAGATCTAGTAAAACATCGTAGTTGAAATGTTGCTTCATTATTTCAAAGCAGTCTTAAACCCTCCCCATAGGTATTTTAAGCTGTGATTAGCACACTTGTCCTCTTCGAACCACTCCTTTGAGACAGTGGAATGTCTGTCCCGGTCTTATTTTTCCTTTTTGATGTCTCATTGCTGACATTGACTCTCTATTGCCAAAAAAAGAGGACTAGGGCTAAAGATGTTTTCATTACTGCCTTCAAAGACTTGTGGTGCACCAGAGTATGGTACGTGCATGTTTATGGAGCTTAGCAGATATCCTGGTTCCCCCAAGCGCCATGGATAACATATCATTCTCCAATCAGGTGTAATTGGGTCATCAAGGACTGCTTGTTGTTTCATGGTTGCTGTTTATGGTTGCCAAGCTTCTCCCAGGTAAACAGGAATTATTCAGCAGAGCAATGCTCCAAGACCAACAACTCTTACCCAACCATAGAGGCTTGCTAATGAAGGCACCGTGCATTAGTACTGTTTCCTTATATCATGTACACATATAGTTCTCTAATGTACGCAGTTTACTACATGATGTGGGGGCATCCTGGTATGTATAGCCTAAAATCTATAGGGTAATATTACACAGATGGTAATAACACTGCCATCAGTGAATATCATTTACCACCAGCCCCAATGAAATCCAATTACAAAATGAGACAATACTCTCCATCAGTAAATTCCTCACTGCCTGGGGTAATTACCACTGGCAGTAAAAATAGAGCTGGTGGAATGGTACGACCACTGGCAATCCCTATTATGGAACCAAATTATGCCGGGCAATGCTGACATTTATCTTTCAACATAAGATCAGCTTTCATCTTCTCTTTAAAAATTGAATCACCCTTAATTAGCTGCAGCCCTGTGAATAATGTGACATACGTGTACACGTGTGTGCTGATGGAGGAATGGTTTGTGCTTTCGTGGTCACATGCAAGCTCCTGTACTGTTCATATTTCACATCATGCGGGTGTTTTACTGTTGGCGTTAGTTAACCTTGTGGTGATGTCATACTGTAGTGTAGGTTGTAATATTGAACTGCAATGCTGTTTGCCGTACTGCCCAAACGAATGGTAATCTGAGCAGGGCGGTACTTTACCACTGGCGGTATTTTTCCGTAACAAGTGCCATGATGCACTGTTTTTGTAAAGGGACACATGCCTTGTAAGTGTTGCTTGATGTCCCTGAAGACCTCTCATGCATATGTTCATATGTTCAAACAATCTCATTTCAACACGTGCAAGCCTGGTTACAGGGAGAATAGACACATATGGAAGAAAAACAAAATGGAAGATATTTGCAGCAGGAATGGATTGAAGGGAGAAGGTCTAAGACTGGTGGAGAGCCGTCATTAATTCACAAGCATTAGCACCAGCACCAAAAGAAAGGCCAGCGATTAACCTTCAAGCCCAGTGAGTAGTAGGGTAGCATAACAATGCGACATTTAAATTGGAACAAAGTCTCAGATCAAAGGATGGAGGCGGGTGTTGGTAGAGTTTAAGAAAAGCTGATCCATGAATTGTTACAATGCAATAAAAGGAACTTTATTGGCAAAGGAACATCTAATAAATATTGGCAAATTAAATAGAGAGTCAATTTGCTTAATTATTATTCCAAGCCATGGCATTCCTTTGTTTTTTTTTCTCTTCGTGGGTGGTATCCAATGATCCCCTATAACTCCTCCCACACCGACCATCATTCCTTTAACGACACCCCACCCCACCCCACTGTATATAGGGTCCCAGGAGGCGGCAGCCGCATTTTGCTTGCAAAAATAAACAGTCAAAAGAGCCAGCACAGGAACGTGACGGTCTCTCCAGTAGTTCAGAAGTCAGTTTTCAGCCTATCAAAAAAGAGCATGTTTCTTTATACGCTGTCTTCGTCAGGGTCATGCATAGAGATACATTGCTGCTCTCTCTCCGATAGTTCCATCCTTTCCCTGAGGATGAGGATCCTAAATCATTCTCTGTATTCGGGCAAATGAGGGTGAATAAGTGTCCTGAATGTGTTTGTATGCAGGACAGTGCAGGATGACCATCTCTCCATCTCTGCTTCTCTGGACTCCCACTTTTGTCAAGTTCAGTCTTCGGGATGCCATGTAACGGTTGCTGGTGCAGCCAGTTTGGATTGAGGGAGATACTCCTACGCCCCTCGATGGAGCGATGAATTACTACCAGGACTTTTACAATAGTCAGGGGGAAATCAGAGCTGAGTCTCTAAGACTGCTCGCCTTTGAGTGCAATCGAACATGTGAAGACATTCTGTGGTGCGGTTGCGGGGCTCATTAGACCACAACATTGAAGGGCAGAACATCAGGTTGGCATGATAGGTGTCTCCCTTACTGTCTATATAGGTGAGACAAAGTCTCCCCTCGCACTCATGAGAGAGGAATTATGACAAGTGCCTATGTGTGGGTGGTGGTTTGGAGGGTCCCTTTGCTATCTCCAAAGATGAGCATTTGCCCTTTTTTTTATCGCTGTCAGAGATGAGCCGTGTCTCATAAATTGGCATATGTTATAGGATTTCGATACGTGTTTTCTGTCTGATGAGAGTCGTATTTCATTAGACGCATCACAGATCTTAAGTCAACGGTTGAGTATCCAATACGTCCTCACTGGCCTACCACATAGATATCCGGAATCAGACTGAGAAAGAGTGATAGGGTGTGCACTGGCATTATGAAAAGTTTAGTGGATTTATAATTGTTCAAATTTTACATGTACATTTTAGATTTGATTTGCCGAATTTGGTGGCGTGGAGCCGTTTATGTTACAGTGTAAACTCGATCAGCGAAACATATTTTCTAATTGACCAACCTGCATCTCTTTAAATATTTCCCACTAAGGCTTTCAGGCTAACCGATTTTCTCTGTTTATGTAGATTGCCCAGACTTTGCTATGTAGTATGTTTGGCTTGTCTTTAGACTCCTCTACGGTGAGGGGGAGCGATAAGTGGGGATGTAAACGAAGTGAACAAATGAGAAATGTAATTTAAGTTAATCAGAGCATTGTGACTCTCCCGAGTTGCGTGGTGTAGCTGACTTGTTTTTGAGGTAATCTCATTTCTAGCATCGCCACGCTAGATTGCCACCCATTAGACATATTGTTAAAGAAAACCCAGCCTTCGGCCACTAATCTCATAGAAGAGACAATAGTCAGAGGAAAAGGGGTTAATCTTTGCATCACTACATGTAGAAAAACCTTTGGAGAATGTAAAATATTTTACTTTCTTGTACTTATTGCAATTGTTAATTTGGATACCATAGCTAAAATCAAATGAATGGGTTAATGTCAGAACACTCATATGGTGATGTGGACCACTTGGAAGGTGGGTACATTCCAAATTAAATATTTACAAATTCTGCTCAATAAAAGCACACAGTGTGAAGGGAAATGGTACAGAAAGAGATAAAAGAACTGAGTTAACAATAGAAAGCAAAATAACCAAGGACACTTTGTGGGATATGAAGATACATGAGGAAAGAAGCAATTGATACTCATTCATGGAAGAAAGTAATCAAAAACATGTCAGTGAGACAGGTTTCCTAATGCACCACCTTGCAAAAAGTTGGACTGGACTCGGCTAGAAACCCTGCAAAAAATGTTCACAACATTTATTGTGCAAAAAGTGCTTCCACATACGATCTGCATTGAGTGAATTAGAAATTCAATTTTCCACCTAAAAATACAAAATGTACATTATTCAAAAACATCCTATACAATATTAAACTATGATAAAATAAACTAAACATTGGACCATAGCTAAGACCACAATTTACCGCTAATTTACTCTCCCAATACTAAACTTAGAATCATAACCTACACACCATTTTTCTAGAACATTCACGCGGTTTCCACACTTTTACCCAACATTTGGCAACGTCTATCAATACAAAGTGATTCTGGGAGTTTGCCAATTAATCTTATGAAGGTCATTGCCTCTGCTAACCTTCATATTTATAAAGGCATGAAAAATCCTTCCTTCTGAAATATGAAGGTTAAGTAAGCCATTTTGGCCACATCACACGCATCACAGCAACACCCATATAAATAGCACTGTCCTGTAATACAAAGATGAGGTTGCTGGTAAGAGCAACAAGGCTACCTCCATACCGGCATCAAAGTCCGGCACCCGTGAATGGGCAATTACTGGGGTATTACGACCCCACCAGACCATTTCAGCCCCATAGAGCTCAATGGGAATGTGGATGCCTGTAGCACCGGCCGCGTTCACAACGGTGCCGGTGCTACGGGCAAGCTGTGCTCGCAGGGTGCCTTTCATTCCGCCAGGGCAAGCATACCGGTACCGTTGTTACTTGACTGGCAACCTCATAATGAGGCCCAGTTGCCTGGAGCAAAAGGCTTACATTTGAGCTAATTTGCATACCCTCAATGCATTGTTCGGATCCATGATGCTTCCCTGCAGGCCATTTTTACCAAAGCCTGACTGCCTGCTTTTCGCACTGTGGGGTGATTTCATTCCTGCTGAGCGTCCCCTTCCCTGTCCCTCTCCTATGGCGGTGGACACACCCACAACCCCCCGTTCCCTCCCCCACCCTCTTCTCCCTCAGCCTGGTGTCTGTTCAGTGGGCAACATTGACGCCACCCCTGGACTGTTGACCCACCCTGCCCTCCCTTTCCCAACTCTGCACACATATTTACACACACGCACGCACCCCACAAACATATATACATACATACATACATACATACATACATACATACATACATACATAAATGGACACACACACATTCCCCCTTACCAATCTCCCTCATTACCTCTCTACCCCGATCCTTCACTGCATGTGCAGTAACAATGTATTTCTCATGTGGCTTTGAGCTTAAGGTGAACCTCCAATGGTTGTTATTCAGTGGTGCTGTGGTGAGTGTGTCTTGGCTGAAATGGTTTTTTTCTACTTTCACATTTGAAATTACTTTTCAAGACGCTTTAAATCAGCCATTAATATGTTAGTTCCGTCTACTTGTTCCCCCTCTCCCTGCCACCTCCCCTCCCTCTCTCTGTCTCTCTCTGTCTCTCTCTCTCTCTCACTACATCTTCTCTCTTTCTACTCTCTCTCCAAATCCTACCTATTTATTTATTTATGTATTTATTTATTTATTTATTTACTTTTGCATTTATAAAGTGCACCAAACCCTTGGGCAACAGGGCACTGTTACAGAAATTGCAGAATGGCATGGTTACATAAGTTACATAAAGTCAAGGTTACAGCAGATCCTCAAGGTGTATTTATGTGGCAAGTGGAGGTGCCTGCAAATAGGGCCTTGCAATAATCAATCCTTGAGCCCTTGAGTGCCCGGGTAATGTGAAGGCAGCTGTCCAGGTGGAGAAAGGGTCTGCTGTCATTGATTAATTTTGTTGTGTAGGATGCTGAGGAGGCGATAGCATTAACCTGCCATGTTGGAGAGGGTGGCATCTAGGTAAAAGCCAAGGGCCTTTACGTTGCTGGATGCTGGAATGGGAATCCCCGCGATGGTGAAAGTGTTGTAGGCTTTGTCAAGTTTGTTAAGGACCGTTTGAGAGCAGATGATAAGAATTTCGATATTTTCATCGTTCAGACACAGCCAGTGAGTAGCCATCCATGCCTGAAAGGTTTGGTATACTGTTTGCAGCATGTCTGAGTCATAAGCATAGTTGCCAGGGAGGGGGGTGAGGATCTGTATGTCATCTGCATGGTTAGTGTATGAAATACAGTGCTCATCCAGCTGATCCAATAGTGGTTTAGTAAATATGTTATACAGTGTGGGTGAGGCGCAAGATCCTTGAGGAACACCACATGTGACTGGTGCTTGGGTGCGGCAACGTTGTCTGCGGACACTCGCATGGATCCATCCACCAAGAAAGAGGAGAGGCTGTCAATGCCATCTGTTAAGAAGTTAGCTGCTGTGGATAGGTGCTGGAACAGGATTTGGTGATCAACCAGGTCCAATGTGGCTGACAGGTCGAGCAGCAGCAGAACTGCAGCCATGCCTGCATCCTTGATATCATCTAACTGATTTTTCAGGTCAAGTAAGGCAGATTTGGTTCCATGGCCAAGTCTGAAGCCTGATTGGCGTAAGCCCAAGATGATGTTCTCTTCAAGGTATTGTTGAACCTGGAGGTAGGCTGCCCGATCAAGGACCTTCAGAAGAAACCGAACAGTGGTAATGGGATGGTCGTTGGTAGGGACGTCTGGGTCTTGGGTGGTTTTCTTGAGTAATGGTAGGACCAAAGTTTCCTTCAGGCGGGAAGGGACTTGGTTAGTCGCAAATCACACGTTTGACGACAGAGGTGATAAATGGTGCCAGTTCCTCAGTGCAGACTTTAATGATGGCGGCTGGGCATGTGCCTCCTATGCATAGAGAATGAAGGCCTTGCATGGGTGTGGATACTTCTTCCGCATCCACCGGGCGAAAGTGAAACAGGGGACGTAGAGTTCGGCCAAAGACATCATGATGTGTGGTGGTTGATTGCCCAGGGTAGTGTTTTTTATGCATGCCTTTTTTTGTAGGGTCTCAATTTTGTTGGTGAGGGCTTCTTGAATGCTAGTGCACAGGCAACATCCTTACTGCAGGAGCATGTGGTGGCAGTTGGGGATTCAAGTTCACGCACTATTGTGAAGAGCTCGTAGGAGCTGGATTTAGCATTTGTGATTCTGGCACACTATACATGGAGCTTTGTGGCTTGCGGATGGATGGTTTTATTATTTTTGCAATGGACACACAGTGTGCTTTTTTATTGTCTGCTTAAGTGCGATCATCCGTGAACCCCGAATTCCGGTGCTTGGCCGGTTCGGCTTTGCGCATGTCCAATGGGGCGATGGTGTCCACGGCAGTTGTCATCGTTTTGTTACAGAGGTTGACTAGGATGGTCGTGTGCAGTGATTGTGAAAGGGGTGGTTGAAGCTCGTGATGCAGGGGTAGGATACTGATCATTCTGTTAGAACAATGTGGGCTTTTTTCTTTCTGCAAATTACCTTAGGAGGATTCCCAAGGCGCTACGTGCTCTATTCAAGAACAAAGAAGTGTTGATACAGTCAGATGTTTTAATGTGACATAATCCATAGTCCATAGGAATCAAACACATCTGTAGTCAATCTATTTCAGATTCAGACCATCATAAAGGCTGAAGCAACACTGTTATAAAGAGAAAATAATAAGAAACTGTAAATAGGAGGGAAGGCTAAGCAAACACAAAAATGGCAGTCATACCTGAGTATCTTATATTTAATGCTGTCACTGAATATAATCGCATTCTGGAAGAAAAAAAACATGCCTGTGTTCCTGTAAGGAAGTGTAGTATCTAAGACCAAGAAATGATAGGAGCAAAACCGAATGGTAATCCTACAGATCCTGACTACTCTAAGAGTATCTTAATACACACTGGAGAGGCAAGGTGTAGTACCTATAGGAAAAGTAAGTTGCTGAGATACTGCCAATATTAAAGGAACCCTTTGTGGATTCTACAGAACATCTAATATTAAGAAGACCTCACTAAAGGATGTAACCACTTCAATGTCTAGAGAACATGGCGTTTCTCTCCGCTTAGCTGAGCTCCTTAATAGTTGGAGTTAATAGTATTTTTCCTTTCTACCTTTCATGTTATTCCTTAATTAATGACCATATTAATTGAAGACCATGATTGATTCCGCTCAAGATTCAGCTTCAGGGCACCTGTGAACGTGTATGCAGATCTTTGTCATAACTTCTATATAGCCGGTCCCGTAGAACAGCGAGTAGAGCACTCACTTTGACATCCGTGCACAGCCTGCTGACCAAGGTTCGAATCCCGGCCCGGCCAAACATAGCCTTTCATCCTTTCGAGATCGATAAATGGGCACCACACTGTGGGTAATAACTCAGATACCTGAGGATTCGTAGTGCTAAATTATTATTACATGTATATATATATATCACTTGTTTAAATGTGACTTCAGATAAGAATAAAGTATGGTTCTTGTATAGACAGGCCATTGCATCAGGTTACGTGACCTTAGCGATAATGCAAGGTTTGTTGCCATCTCTTACGCGAATAACACTTCTCAAGTGCAATTCCATGGCATGCACAACAGGGCTCATGTTCTTGGGGGGCATAACATTCATGGAAAGTGTAAAAGCTTGAGTAAGGACTTTATGCCTTCCATTAACGTTATCCCCTATTTTCAATCATTTGTATGGCGAGATCAGGGGCAGAACACATCTTGAGTTTCCGTCGCTCCCTTCTTCTCTGCCATACAAATGCTCCAGCATCTGCACCGGCATGCATTTTCATACCGACGCAAATGCGGAGATCCCTATGAAGTCTGCCTGCTTTATGCTCCAGCATCTGCACCGGCATGCATTTTCACACCGACGCAAATGCGGAGACCCCTATGAAGTCTGCCTGCTTTATGCTCCAGCATCTGCACCGGCATGCATTTTCACACCGACGCAAATGCTGGAGATCCCTCTGAAGTCTGCCTGCTTTATGCTCCAGCATCTGCACCGGCATGCATTTTCACACCGACGCAAATGCTGGAGATCCCTATGAAGTCTGCCTACTTTATGCACAAGCATCTGCACCGGCATGCATTTTCATACCGACGCAAATGCTGGAGATCCCTCTGAAGTCTGCCTGCTTTATGCACAAGCATCTGCACCGGCATGCATTTTCATACCGACGCAAATGCTGGAGATCCCTATGAAGTCTACCTGCTTTATGCACAAGCATCTGCACTGGCATGCATTTTCATACCGACGCAAATGCGGAGATCCCTATGAAGTCTGCCTGCTTTATGCTCCAGCATCTGCACCGGCATGCATTTTCACACCGACGCAAATGCGGAGACCCCTATGAAGTCTGCCTGCTTTATGCTCCAGCATCTGCACCGGCATGCATTTTCACACCGACGCAAATGCTGGAGATCCCTATGAAGTCTGCCTGCTTTATGCACAAGCATCTGCACCGGCATGCATTTTCACACCGACGCAAATGCTGGAGATCCCTATGAAGTCTGCCTGCTTTATGCACAAGCATCTGCACCGGCATGCATTTTCACACCGACGCAAATGCTGGAGATCCCTCTGAAGTCTGCCTGCTTTATGCTCCAGCATCTGCACCGGCATGCATTTTCACACCGACGCAAATGCTGGAGATCCCTATGAAGTCTGCCTGCTTTATGCACAAGCATCTGCACCGGCATGCATTTTCATACCGACGCAAATGCTGGAGATCCCTCTGAAGTCTGCCTGCTTTATGCACAAGCATCTGCACCGGCATGCATTTTCATACCGACGCAAATGCTGGAGATCCCTATGAAGTCTACCTGCTTTATGCACAAGCATCTGCACTGGCATGCATTTTCACACCGACGCAAATGCTGGAGATCCCTCTGAAGTCTGCCTGCTTTATGCACAAGCATCTGCACCGGCATGCATTTTCATACCGACGCAAATGCTGGAGATCCCTCTGAAGTCTGCCTGCTTTATTCACAAGCATCTGCACCGGCATGCATTTTCACACCGACGCAAATGCTGGAGATCCCTCTGAAGTCTGCCTGCTTTATGCACAAGCATCTGCACTGGCATGCATTTTCATACCGACGCAAATGCGGAGATCCCTATGAAGTCTGCCTGCTTTATGCACCAGCATAAAGCCGGTGGACCTCATAGGGATCCATTGTACACGCTCCAAGCATTTACAGTTACGATGACCCCTCGCATGTTGGGGAGCGTCTAATTTAAATTGGGAACAATACTCAAGATGTGCACATTGTAATCTGTATTCCCAGTTGACTCCATTTCATTTGTGCAAGCCACCTGCCATGTAAGTAGGGCAAGCAGCACTCACTAAAAAAGGTCAACGTGGTCTGCCATGCCATCATGCTAGGCAGTGCTTACTCACTTTGCACTGCGGACTGCAAAAGTGAACAGTGCGGCATACCTGCTTATACGACGCCTTTTTTCATTTACATTTGCAATCTGCAGTCCAAATGATGCAAATTTGACGGCGGGAAGCCGTTTGTGCCACAGTGTAAACGTAATGGCTCCTAGGCGTCAAATTGCTCATTGGTATTAAATGAGCCCCTATGTGTACTATCAGGGGAGGCAATCTACTACTTGCAGCAGTGGCCAGAAAAGTAAATACAATACCATTTCCCGTCTATGCACCACACCTATCCAAACAAAAGTCAGTTTCTTCCCAGGTTTACAACGTCCTTCACGTTGGGGCTTGCCGCCAATTTGGCAGGTGTACTTGCAAAGCAAGCACTACAAAAGCACACATGTTATAGCTGTCACATGGCAATTTTGCATTAATTAATTAATCAAAGGCGGGAGTCTCATTGCTGTCAGGTCCAGGCCCCTCTGGTGATTGGCACACATTACTGGCCATATTCAATATTTGCATGTTGTGCAAACTTGCATTGCGCAAAAAGAACCAGGGCACATTTTGTAACCATTGGCTCACAGGTGAATCACATAACTCTATCAAATCAATCCAGCTTTACTTAACTCAATTCCCTTTACTTCACTAGATTGGGCATTATTGTCTGGCATTTGGCTTAATATCCTAATACAGCCGCTTATACATCTAACTGAAAATGTAAGCATGGCCCTGTTTTCTGCATTTAGCTGAATATATCTGCATAGCGTGTTTCTGCATTTAGCTGAATATTTAAGTGTATCCCTGTTTTCCCCATCCAGCTGAATATATTTGCATAGCCGTGTTTCTGCATTTAGCTGATTTTTTAAGTATAGCCCTGTCTTGCATTTAGCTGAATACTCAAACTTAACCTGTTCTGCTTTTAGATGAATAATTAAGTTGAGCCCTTCATTGCATCTAGCTAAACTTTTGTGGGTAGCCCTGTACTGCATCTAGCTGAGTTATCTGAATGTTGCCTGGTATTGCATCTAGCTGAATATTTGAGCTTAGCCCTGTATTGAATCCAACAGAATATTTGAGTATAGTACTGTTTTATTACGGGCTGAACATCTTGAATATATCATGTCGATAAACTCACAGACCAGAGGGGCACCCTGGCGCACAGAGGCCCAGCCGGCCATCCCTCATACTCCTCCACCCATCCTCCTCACAGACCTTACATCTCGGAGAAGCGCACACGCCACTCCACTTCCTCCCAACCAGTATCATGTCGACTAACTCACAGACCAGAGGGGCACCCTGGCGCACAGAGGCCCAGCCAGCCATCCCTCATACTCCCACGCCCATCCTACTCACAGACCCTATCCCCGGAGAAACGCCCACGCCACTCCACTTCCTCCCAACCAGTATCATGTCAACTACCTCACAGACCAGAGAGGCACTCTGGCGCACCAGAGGCCTAGCCAACCGCCTACCCCTGCCACCCTTCCACCTCACAGACCTCACCGTCTGCAGAAGCACACACCACCACTCCACTTCTCCCCTACAACCCACCCTCCCTTAACACCTCCACACTGCCCTCTGGGGGAGCACTCAACACCACACCTCTTATCTCCAACTGCCCCACCACACTCTATCCCCCACAACACTGCCTTCCCCACACCCATGCCCTCCAGACCCCCTCCACCTCAGCCTTCTCTCCCCTAAGTGTTGCCACAGCAGTCGTTGCCAACACCTCCATCTCGGCTGACCCGCCAACCCTCAGACACACACCACAGGAACCCAAGCACACTTTCAAATACAAAATCCTCAAAACCCATACCATCTCATCTATGCACGTCCTTCACCCTTACTATAACCTATTACAGGTAAAAGCAGTAAACAGAATGCTGTAATCCCTGGGCCTTGTCCACCAACACAACAAACCAGTCAACAAAAAAGGTGAACAAGTGAACAACTATTCACATCGCCTAATCCTAAACTTTTTCTGTCCCTCATGAAGAACTTGTGCGCCTGTGGGCGTGCTGTTCCTGGCTTACATTTGTGTCTATCTGACAGGGAAAGTCAAGAGTTAATGTCCCTATACTAAAGCTTACCTAAGTGCACACTCTCTAAACCACTGGTAAACATAAATCATGTGTATACTGCATTGTTGAGCAGAAGTTCCTTATACCCTCAAACAGAGGGAATAAGCCATGCTCCATCTGGAGACCCTGAGCTGGAAATGGGGCACCATGATGGTAAAACTAGAACCGAATAGAGTGTGGGGCAACATTCAGAGACAGTCAGGCAGGGACTCCTTTTAACCGTTAATTAAACCTCCCCTCAGTGTGTATCTAATGGCCCAAAACACCTGCGAAACAAACCCCTAAATTGGGTTTCAACCCGTGAAACAATTAAAAATATTGCTTTTTCTCAGTGTTTCCTAAAACATGAAAAGATACACAGAAGACAGGTCGAACGGTTTCAGTGGCGTCAAGAGTTGTTGTGGCCACCTTCTTCAGAACCAAAAAGTAACATTAAGTCTCCTTACACGGTCACCAATGATGTCATTTCATTTATGCATTGTCCTGCACTTGCCCACCAATGGCGATCTATTGGTGCTCCCCCCACTGGAGCGAACAGTACAGAGGATAGCTCGCCAATTATGTATTCACTGCAGCCAGAGACGTTTTTATGATAGGGCAAAAGGGGCATTTGCCCAGAGCCCCCACCTTGGAAGGGGCCCCACAAGGCTAGCTGATCTGAAGAAGTAAGATTACATTGTTCACCACTCTTAAATAGCACACATCAGGATGTTTTATGGGGTGCTGCTGAGGCTCTAAACCCATTGCCTTTCTGTTTTGGGAAGTGCATTCTGCCTTGATCAATTCATCATGTATTGCTTTCTGTGTTCACTGTGGTATACATAGTTTGTGTGTTCCTTATGGCATAACTCTGTAGCATTGTTTCCTTCCTATGGGAATTATGTTGATCATGTGCAATAGGCAATGGTGAAATGCATATAGATAAATTGAGTGCCACAATGGTTCAGAAGTTAGCTCAGTGTGCGAAGCACCCATTGCTGAGATAGGTGTTCATATGCAAAATTAGAGTATCACATTCCAGCAAGGCTGGTTGAGCCTTTCCTATGTCTGAGGTTTATAAACCTGCCTGCATATGTACTTGGTTTTGCAAAACAACATCTACATTTATCAGCAGTGCACCTGTACCAGATAGGGGTTGCTATAAAACCTAACATATCACGCGTATGGTGAAGTTTTAGAAATTGGTTTGTTCAGATGGGGTGTTGTAAAACCTAGGCAATCACCTCCAATGATGTTTGTATCCTGAATTTGCCAGCAGACGATACAGTGATCCTGGTCAAACCATCTAATATATCTTACATTACGGTACTGTCTTCTGTGAGGTTTGCCTTCTTGCATGCTGCTGGTATCGTTTAGCCCATTACTTGATCTTTCATCTTATGTAGGCCATTTGGGTGGAAGGGTTGGTAGACAGAAGAGAGCAGACCATATGTTGCAGTCCTCAGGCAAGCATATTGTAAGGTCTGCTTGTTCGACACAAAAAATGGATACCTTTTTGGTAAAAGTCAAAGGTTTTTAAGCACGTTTATAAATGAAATGTCACAAGCCATTGTTTTGGAAGTATTTAAAGCTTTAAAATACAAAAGGCAAACCCAGATTAAATTTGTTAAATAACATCGATTGTTATGCTGGTTCTTAATTACTTCCCTTGATGATGGAGAGAATGAAGCTAGAATCATTCCTATTTTGCATAACACCCTTCTATAATATTTTGTTTAACAATGGTCATGTTTGGTAATGTGATTTGTGTACTATCCAAGTCCGTTTTTTAAATAAAATGAGATTGTTTTAGTTCATGGTATGAACTGGAAAATAAAGTGTTCAAATGCGGAAATTGCAGAGTTGGCACAAATCCCAGCTTCACCCCTTCACACCTTAACCGATGTGTGATCCTGGGCATCTCATTTAATCTTGTATTGCCTAACCTCTCAATATTGCCTGTCCCTAAACCTTTCAAAATTGTCAGCCCTTCTGAGTGATTTCCTTCTCATGGTATGATCTTCAAAAAAGCCTTATTCATGGTTTCACTGTGTTAATAGTGAGCATATTTATATCGCACACCACAGGCCTTTGTTCCTTTGATATCTAATGGCAACACTATTTGAAAACCATATCCCACTTCTAATCTCTGTCTGGATAAAGACACCTTCCTGGTAGCTTCTAATCTACCTCCACTATCCATGCTACGGAATGTGTAGAGTTCTCCTTCCTTCCAATTGGTGGTCTCTATCCATGCATGAGCACTTTTGCATTCTGTGAGGCAGCTAATGTGAGTTCCCTGTCTATTATGGGTTACATGTACCTTTTACATACGGTTCTGCATTAATACTACATCTACCTTCCTGGATGTCATTGATCAAAAGTATCCTGTATGTACTAGAAAGGTAACCCCTTTGTTGACTGCAGGCCGAACCGGGCACCGTCTGGCTATCCAGCCACCCTGACGCCCTCACCTGGGAGGATCAGCCCTCAACTTTCGGAATTCACCTTCAAACTTAATTGGCCTTGAAAAAGACTAAGGTTGAAACGCGCGTCGGCTGTGTTGTTGTTTTTTCACCATTTCAAAAAATGGTCATTCATTAATACAATGATGCTCTTTTTGGTGCCAACCAACCAAGAAATAAATAACGCTTGTAATGACAAAACAATAAGACGTGATCATTGATTTTACCAACTCGCACAAACTGTGACACTATGGACTAACATATCCAACCAGCGCCAAACTGATCCATGGATTTGTCATCCCCACAAAGCATCTAATCAAACAGGAACCTTGGAGTTGGTCCTTAGACAAACCAGGATTAAGGCTGCAGGTAGATCTAGTAAAAAGCAACAAGCAGGTGCACAGGAGAGAGGGAGTCCCGACACCTTAACTCCAACCATTGTTAAACCATAAATATGCTTATTATGCTGTGAGACAGCATATCAACCTATAGGTTGTGAGCGCGACAAGTGGGTGTGGGGGGCGCAACCAGTATTCTTGATCCCTTAATTCCTTTGGTTTGGTGGAGGGGGGCCACAAAGATGTCTGTGCCCAGGGCCCCAAAAGTTATTAAGATGGCCCAGACTGCAGCATGCGCCTAGTGCGTGCATCCAGACCTTAATGTTACAACAATGTAACAGCATGGATTAGTCCATCTGTTTGAAGATATAAGAAACTTTGACTCAACAACGCAGTATACGACATGATTTATGTTAACCAGTGCTTTAGCGAGTGTGCACTTTTAAAGTTTCACTTAAGTTGGTTTTAGTATAGGGACATCGACTCTTGTCTTTCCCGGTTAGATAGGCGGTGCACCTGCGCAAGCTAGGGACACCACGCTCACTGGGTTAGGCAAGTGTTTCTTGAGGGACATAACAGGTTTAACATTAAGTGCATGTGAATAGTTGTTCGCCCTCCATCTTTACCCACACTCTCTACCCACATGACTCTTTTGCCCTCCTTCTCTCCCAATCCAGTACGGTCCCTCTTTAACAAATATCCTAATACTTACTCCGCTGAACAACCTCAGCATAACCGGGGAACTTGGCAACCCAACATCACCCCAAACTTCACTCAGCCCCTCTCGCTCCAACTTCATGCCCCAACTCTCTCTCTTAACAACCCTCCTCACCACCGTGCCCCCCTCTTCAGAACACTCACCCGCCTCTGGGGTCCCATCTGAAACCCCTTCACACACTCTCCTTCCTCTACCCCATACCATACCCGACTTTCACCCAAAACCCCTTACATCACAAACACTCTTTCCACAAACTCCCCTCCCAACTCCACACTCCACCAGGAGGCCATCCACTGGGGGACCCCCTCCTCTACCGTCTCAACCCACCTCTCCCAGCCCCCTCACACTTGTATTCCAGAGGGCGGACCCCCCCATATCTTCATCTCTACTGCATTCTAACAATACTACAGCTGCCGCCATAAACGAACAAAGCATATTTAACTCAATCACTTCTGGAAACCCAGACCTCCTCTTCATCACAGAAACATGATTCTCTGACGATTTTCGACCGATCGCACACAAGTATTTACCACCTGAATACACACTCATCATCCACAATAAAGCTAGCGGAGACCACTCTACAAACCTCACTATCTCTCACTTCGAGGTACAGTCATACAGCACAGACTGTGAGTTGCTCCTAGTTAAATTCATAATTACCCCTCATTCACCCACAGTTTCCTGCTCATCTATAGCAGGCCACCCTGCTACAAAAGGCATTTGCTAATCCTCTAAGGGACTCCCCAGTGGCCATCCTGGCATGAGTGTAATTTTAGGGGGGACAAAGGTGTTTGTCCCCCAACTTTCGTGGCACAACATTTTGTTCCCCTCATTTGGCAGGGCCCTCTTTCCTTTAGATGTCATGTCCCAACATACATTTTCAGCACAGTTACTCTGCACAATCCTGGTCTCCCACCCCTACTTCACCCTATTGGAAGACCTCAACATTTGTTTCAATGCCCCTCACAACCTCAGGACATGACCACTCTTGGAGAACCTGGAAGCCCTCAACTTGACTCAGCAGGTAACAGCTGCCACCCACACAGCAAGACACACTCTTGATGCGATCTTCAGGGAAAGTCAAGAGTTAATGTCCCTATACTAAAGCTTACCTAAGTGCACACTCTCTAAACCACTGGTAAACATAAACATGCAATCTTCAGCCCCTCGAACCTCATCTCGGCTCTTCCCCTAAGATCACTCATATGGTCGGACCACGTAGTCAATTTCTTCCTTCTCCTGTAACCCACCCCTCCTCTATGAATGACTAACAATGGACCATTAACCCATGCCCCTCTCTGCAATAAGGTCATAATAACCCCAGACCTCACCAACTCCCTCCTTTCCTCATTCCCCCCACTCCCTACCAGCCGAAGGAGGAACACCTCCATTGACCAATTCGACTCCTGGCTATCCAACACACTCCTACCTCTCACCCCTGGAACATTTAACCTTCAGGGGTAATGCAAAACACGGAACCACTCCCTTGAACGTAGATGGTGCTCCGACCCCAGCCCTTAAAATAAAACAGCTTGCGCCCATCAATACCATATATGCAAAGCTGAAATCCCCAAGACCAAAAAATCCTTTTACACTGACAGAATATCTAATGCCCGCAACAAAAGCAACGAGCTCCACAAGATTATCACAGAATTCATGGCCCTCCCTGCACTTCTCCCCCTACACACGTCTCCCAATCTCTCTGGGATGACCTCTCCAACCATTTCTACAACACGACACTAGAAAAAACCCTCACACAACAATAAACTGGCATCACTCCACCCACTCTAGTCACTCACCCAAATGAACCCACCAACCAACCGACCCCCTCTCCTATCTTCCCTTCTTTCTCTCCCATCTCTAGACCCAAATTCCTTAAATTACTGACAGAGCCATCATCGTATCCCTGTATGACCCCAGTCCCCCCTCCCCTTTAAAGATATCCTCACCTCTACTTGTGCAGGCAACAGTGCAAGAGTGACCCTTACCTCTTTCCTCGCCTCAGGCATCTTCCCAGCAGCTTTCAAAGCATCTCACATCCAACCCCGCCTGAAAAAACCTCACTTGACTCCAACCTGCCTGCAAACTACAGACCGATCACCAACACCCGTTTCCTAGTCAAACTCACTGACCGCACAGCCTACTCCCAGTTCAGTACCTTCACGGAAGCCAACCTCCTCCTCGACCCCTGCCAAACTGGCTTCAGACCACTTCATGAAACTGAATCATCACCATTCTCCATATGGATGACCTCAAGAACACAGCAGACACAGAGGGCTGTGCTCATTTTCCTTGGCCTCTCAGTGGTCTTCGACACCATCAACCACAGCATCCTCATTGACAGGCTCCACTCCCTTGGCATTGGGGACACAGCACTAAGATAGCTCTCCTAATTCCTTACCAGCAGACACCAAATCACTGACCTCTCTCCTTTCAGTTCTACCACCCACCCTATCAGTAACAGAGTCTCCCCAGGTATATGCTTTTCTCCTCTACTCTTCAAACTCTACATCTCCTGCACTCCTCTGCTCACACAACCTTACCTGCTACAATTATGTCAATTATACACAAATCGTCTTTACCAAGTCAGTCTCCACCCTCACCCATACCTCGCTTCCTATCTCACCGACATTGACCGTTGGATGACGGTCAACCAACTCCTGCTTAATACTGGAAAAAAAAGAGGTCATGATCTACGGAAAATAGCCCTCTTCTCGCAATCCCACCCCCCGTCCTCCCTCACTAGGCCACCTCCAGCTGTATCCGCCACAGTCAAAAACCAGGGCTGCACGATGAACACTGAACTGACTTGATCACACCACATTAAGACTGTGACCAAATCATACTACCTATACCTCCTCATACTCAGACGCATCTTCTCTTACCTCTCCGACCCCTACCGAGTGACTGCAATAATGTGTATCATCCTCTGCCGACTAGACTACGCCAATTCTCTCTACCTCAACGCCCCCTGCCTACCAACTCAAAAAGCTCCTAAGAGTTCAGAACCCTTGCAGCCAGGCTCCTCCTCACCCTCGGCCATAGAGAGCACATCACCCCTGTCTTCCGTACCGTCCACTGGCTCCCAGTCAGATGACCTGTCACTTTCAAAGCCATGTGCATCACTCACCAAGCCCTACACAAGTCAGGCCCAAAATACCTTCAACAGAAAATCACCCACTAACACCCAAATAGAAACGTCTGCTCAGGCACTGCTCTGTTACTAGTGATCCCCCCTTCAAATCAACCAGAATTGGAGGCACCACCTTTATCCGTCCAAGCCCCCTCAATCTGGAAACTCTATGCTTCTTAGCATCTGATGTATAGAGGCCCACCTAGCCTTCTGAAGGGCCTCTAAACCCTGACTAACCCAGCCCTCCTTCTCAGGTATTCAACCCAGGATGATCATACAATCACCTAATGATGGCAAGAATGTGTGCCTAACTAACCCAAGCCACAGATACAAAACCAAGGAGCCAGGAATAACATATAAGTACAACCCCCCCAACCCCCAAAACTATGGGAAATAGCGAAAACAGGCTTGCCAATGCATTGCACCTACACTAATTCTTAAAGGTAGTCATGGTATTGCATTGGATGAATTTTGAGGATAGTTAATATACTGCAACTGCATGAACACCGAGAGTAGACAATGTAACATATTTAGTTCCATTCCCTTTAGGATAACCTATGTTTTGCCCTTACATGAATCGGATGTAACCAATGTAATGCACTTAGATGATTTTTGAGGATAACCAATTTATTGCACTTACATGAATCAGATGTAACCAATGTATTGCACTTAGATGAATTTTGAGGGTAGCCAAGGTACCGCATTTAACTCAATTTCAGAATAGCCAATGCTTGTGAACCTGGACGAATTTGAGGATAACCAATGTATCACATCTAGATGACTGTCTGAGAGGAGGACGGTATTGCATCTAGTGAATGTGTAGGTTTTAGCTGCACCCTGAATTCAGCCTTTCTGAATTTATCTTACTCTACGCAATCAAAAACAAGCCAGGACAAGTGGGTATGTATGTAAATTCACTCTTATAGAAACTAGCTTAAGGCGCTGCCATACACCCGCATGCATCTCCTATCAGACACTACTTCAAGACACATTGCAGAGCATACCTGCCATAAGAATGCATCTATCCCCTACGAGAAAAACACGGTCAAGCTGCACGCATAACAGTCTTTCTCCTGCTCTCACATTCTCCCCAGACTACATCTCAGCACCCATCCACCACACACCCTACACAGAAAGCACATCACACAACACCTCTGCCATAAGAATGCATCTATCCTGCATGATAAGAATTTGGTCTAGCAGCACACATAATGCCTCTCCCGCTCTCACACACTCCCCACCCTGCCTCTCAGCACCCAATCCACACTCCCCACTCAACATGGATGGCTACCCCAACCTACTTCCGTATGACCCAAAAACAGTGCACACATTTAAATATCTCTGGCAACTTTCCCATACCTGGACTTCGGTGCCTCAAGGGCGTTCAACCTACAGCACGTTGGGACCATACCAATGTTGAAAGGTGCTATACAAATGACTGATGATGATGATTTATATCTGGACTCTACTGGAACTCAAACCACAATCCATGATTCTAGCCATGATAAATGGTGTCAGCACTCCTATTTCTGTTTGCCCACGATCTGCGTTACAGCCTCAGAAAGTAATGACCCGTATTCCAACAATATTAATTTCGAGATCTTGTAAACAAGATCACATTTCCTGGAACCGTTTCAGTATTCAGAGGCTTCTGCCAAAATTACAGAATTAGCGTGTAGGCCCCCACTCTGCAGTATCCATGCTACTGCACTTTGCTGGCGCTTAGTCTCTTCTATGGGTCAATCTCAGCCCCTTTTTGAAGGCCAAGTTCTTAGTGACATTCCTAGATTACGAAATTGCAGCAATAATGGTTCTTTTCCCACAGGTCAGTTTCTGCATGTTACCCTATTACCATTCTCTTCCCAGCCAGTCACACTTCAATTTCAATACTTCGGGGCACTTTATCGCCCCCTGAGCTATTTCGGTCTTGTGCGGCTTCATTTGCGACATATGCCCTCTAGCTTGTAGCTGCGCCGATGACATTCAAATCCTTCTCTAAATGCATTAGACATTGTTCTCCCAGCAAGCCTCTTTAAAGGCCCTAAGCGTCAAGCATACTCCAGCTCTTGAGCAGAGATTTTAGGTTTATTAATGCCAATCAAAGAACAATAGCTCTATTGCTCTTGATATTCGCCAATTTAGATAAGCGCAAAGCAGTTTACCTGGTAATTGAGGTTCCCTGCGGCTATGTCTGCGACACGTGCAGTGTGTGCAACCTTGCCTCATCACAGGAAAGAGTATATATGATCAAAAGTTGTCTATATTGACTCCATTATTTTGCATTCCCTTGACGGGGAGGGTGTAGAGCCTTGCTCACGGCCTCACCCATGTTTAATTTTACAAAATGTTGTCCTAACCTTTTTGTGCAAATATTACAATTTGTAGGGCTCTCTCCTACTCAGTGGCCCCACAACATCTTAGGGCACCTTGTCTCTGGTGATTCAGTGTAAGAAGAATGAATAAGCCTTTTGAACAGTTTTTAATATTTATGGTCTACAATAGCACTTCGTCCAACAAAATGGCTGTGCGAAGGTGAGATCTGGCAAGAACAGATCAATCTGCCAGGTATAATTCAAGCACATAAATGTTATCAGAAACTACTGGCGCACAAGGCGCGCACCTTGCGTAGCCGCTGCCCTCCAGAAAATGCTCATTCACTGTCCTATCAAAGAAGCTATTTTCAGAATAGCCTGCCAACAGAGGGCCCATACCACCATCCTCTGAGGGACCAAACCCCAGTGTTTCATGTCTACACACCTCCACTGATCTTGCCAATGGGATTACAAAAAAGGTGCGAAGAATCCTCTTTGACAAATTTTTCATTGAGTATTCAGTTCGATAAAGCAGAAAAATTAATATTGAGTGTTAAGAAAGGTTAGAAATGTTTAGTTCATTGGTCAATATCCTACATCCATGCCAACCTCAAAAACACATATATAGCCTTCCGCTAGCTCTGACAATGGCTACCATATAATGTTTGATTTTGAATAAATGCCTTATCATTCGTTAATGGCGCAAATCCCTCTAGTATACTCCGATGGAAGATAGGAAGAGATTTGAGACACTTTGTGCCATTCATGAAGCCTTCAGTGGCAACCGGACAGATAGTTCAGACACGTGCCCTCCACTACACCCATGCACAAAGTCTCTGATCCAGCCACACCTTTACCACCCCTGAGACAAGCTCAAAATGACTAAACAAGGAGGGAAACCATCTCAGCGGAAGGTTCCCAACTCTGAAACATGCTCAACCCATCGTTAAAAGGGCCCTTCAGAACTATC
Organism: Ambystoma mexicanum; assembly: GCF_040938575.1. Classification (NCBI taxonomy): domain Eukaryota; kingdom Metazoa; phylum Chordata; class Amphibia; order Caudata; family Ambystomatidae; genus Ambystoma; species Ambystoma mexicanum. Next base: position 199,109,802 of record NC_090938.1, read on the forward strand.
AGGCCTTCAGAAATAAATGTAAATACATTCCTTTTCAAGCAAACCTTCTCGATATAGACACACAACCTCTTCACTCCCAGAAACCTGGAAACGCAGGCCTTTAAAACACATCTGCCCAGGTGCCCCAACTTCTAAGGACCCAGGCGAAAGCACCTAGAATGGCCTTCATAAATCATTTTGAGTAGTGCCTGCCTGAGATGTATCTATGCAAATAAAATGGTTACATCCGGTAAACATTATCAAGTGAGAAACACGCAGATTCTTGGCTTCAAAAGTACTCTGAATTTCTTGCAAGAAGACAAGGTCGTTCTCAAAATAACAAACAGGTAAACTCATGCATGTTTTATGTTTAAGGTGGGAGTGTGGGAACCCCTATACTGAGAGCGATAAGTCAAATAACCTGTTCTATGGAATCTTTTCCACTCAGCAGGGTCTACAACCACATTTTAGCTCACTGCTCCCTTCACAGAGGAGACATGTCCATGTGTGTAAAAGTCTTTGTCCCACCCACAAGGGCAGTCCAGCACTGAAATGCTAGGCAATTCTCCTCTGAACAAGAGTAGCAGCAGTAACACCAGACACCTGTTTCAGCCTTGTTGGGCTGCCTCAGGGAGGTGGTGCTGAGCCTCTCTAAGGCACAGTGAGCAAGGGGCCCATGTCTGAGTGGAAGAAATTCCTTAGAACAGGATATTTGAGCCATGTTCGTTCTCAGTAGAGGGGCTCCCACACTCCTTTGTAGTACTGCTGTTTATGTTTAATGCGGCAATAGTTCTACACCATATAGTGGCCTGGTTGGAGTCAGAACTTTGTGTTTTAGGGAAATATAAGGTGCTGCATACAATGTATAATTCAGTAGAGACTGCTATGTCAGATCTATGAGAAAAAACAACCCATGTGTCCTCTCCTCCTCCTTATAAAAGTGCTGGCTCACATAACTGTGTTACCAATACTTTCTTCTCTTCTTTCCAATAGACAACCACTGAAGATCGAAGAAGAGCTGGGCGATCGTGCCTAAAAATGTCCAAGGCTGCTCCAACCAAACCAGGAGGACTCACCAGCACAGTGATTGACCCTGTAACAACCAGTCTTGCTGCCCCGGTCAAAGCGGCCAGATCGTCCAGCCCTACAAGATCCAACAGCCCCTCTAGATCCAACAGTGTATGCTCATCAAACAGTGGGAATGCACCAAGCAGCAACAGTGGAACCAATAACATTGATGGGGCGAGCAGCCACAATAGGTCCAGTGGTCACGCCAGCCCAAGCCATCATGATCAAGCAAAAAAATGTGATGCAACAAAAACCCTCAACAGTCCCACCAGCCGGGAAGAACCCGCAATCCACAGAAGACCTGCAAGTGTGTCTAGTTCTGTGACACTTTCTCTGCCAAAAAGGCAAGCCGAGGCTAAAAGCCTACCTGGACCCATCGTTAATACTCTGTCGAATGACTCTTCTAGCCCTGGCAATGTCTTGAACCGAAGCATATCTGCAACCGGGCTGAATAGCCCTGCTGGCCTCACAAGCCCCACTTCCATTTCCATAACGCCATCACCAACACACAAGTCCCAGGTGTTTGTCAGGTAAATGAAAACTCATGATTGCAATTTAAGGTTATAAAATGACCATCAACTCAACTGTAAAAGGTACATATCAGGGCTGGTTGCATGTGAATATATAATCAGATGGGCAATTGTGCTTCTATGGAATGTTTGAAACGTTTGATCCTGTAGTACAATTTTTTGCAGAAGTTAAATGCTTGGGTAATTCCTTCTAATGTCACTCCACATCATATTACATCAGGGTTGTCCAACTCCAGGCCACGAGGGCCAGAATCCTTACGGGCTTTCAGGATATCTCTCATTAATATTCATGAGAAGAAATATGCATACATTTAGAATCAGTGAATGCAAATGTATCTCATGAATATTAACGCCGGGTGTCTTGAAAATCCGACAATGGATCCGGCCCTGGAGACCTGGATCTGTACAACCATGTATTATTACACGAATGGGTGTTTTAAAATTACACCCACTGACAAAAGGCTCTAGGAAGCTTCCATCCCAACCCGTTTTAGTGTCAGCCTTTGCACAACAAGCCCTGAATCCACATCTGGGCACAGCCCTTCCCGCTGAAGGAGACTCACAATGGACACCAGACAGTGAGGGCTGCTACTCTTCAGTGTCTGCGCATTAGTGCACAGGAGTGGTCTGGATAGATGGTCTTTTGACCTGCAATGATGGAAGTGGCCATGTTGTGGGTTGCACACAGCCCTCATTGCTGTTGGATGTCTTGGCCAACAGCCCACCTCCTGTTTTCTTTAGGGTTCGTGTCTTCCTATCAGCCTGTTCCCATCCCTTCCCTCTGTTGATTAATTCACTTTCGGGTTGATTCCTTTGTCAGCCCACTGAGATCAGATCAAGTCGCTGCATAAGGACTCACAGTTCTGTGCCTTGTGCATTTTCTGCTATTGCCATTGCACTGGCTCGTCTCAAATAGGAATAACAGTACTCAAGCAGTGGAGTAACTTGGTTGAAATGTTTGGTAGGGGGCATAATATCTAAAGGAAAGGAGAACCTGCCAAATAAGGGGGACAACATTGTGTGCCACGAAAGTTGGGAGCAACAAATACCCTTGTGTCCCCTTAAAATTACGCAAGTGTTTCAGAGTGCGACAAGGCAAGGGAGGGGAACAGGGGAGATCAAAACAACGATCTTACTAGGCCAAGTGACATTGAGAATGCGCTAGTGCATGGGAGAGGGGGGGGCGGGAAAAGTGCATGGAAGGGGGAGAGGTGGAAAGTGCGAAGCAGAGGAGAAACAGATAAATAACAATAAATAAATAATAAAGGCAACAAACAGTGGTAATGCAGCCAGCAATTACAAGTGCTAGGTTTAAGGCAGCAGACAGGGTAGGTCTGATAAGTGCAGGAAGAAAAAGGGTGGGCTGTATGGGTACAGATACAGACCCCAGTGCAAGGGGTGGCCCGGAGGCAGTGCGGGAGGGTGGCAGGAAGAGCAGGTACCTGGGACCAAAGGACGGAAGGTGGCCGGGTGAATGGTGCCAAGAGAGAACAGATCAGCAGGGGAGAGGGGGAGCAAAGGCAGAAGAAAAGAGGAAGGTCTTGAGGTGCTTCGGGAACCGGAGATGGTTCTCCTCAAGTTTTAGAGTGGCAGGGAGGCTGTTCCAGAGGGAGGCCCCAGCCGAAGACAGAGATCTACCCCCAGCTCGTTTCTTAGAAAAACGACTGATTCTGAGGGAGTTGGAGGTAGAGGAGCGAAGAGCTCGAGAGGGGAGGTATTTGCGGAGGGATAGCTGAAGGTATTTTGGACCCAGGCCCCACAAAGCCTTGTGGACAATGCAGAGAGTTTTGAATTTAATCCTTGCATCCACTGGGAGCAAGTGGAGAGACTTCAGAGCTGGAGAGATACGATCCCAGGGTTTGAGGCCAAGGACAAGTCTCGCAGTCCTGTTCTGGATTAGTTGCAGAGGGCAGAGAGTAGAGGCAGGTAGATTTAGAAAGAGGCTGTTACAATAGTCCAAGCTAGAGAGAACCAGAGTTTGGGATACCATGAGCTTCTGGGGGAAGGAGAGGAAAGGAAGAGTACCTCTGAGGAGGTGCAGTCGAGATTTTGACTTTTTAGAGACCTCAGAGATGTGGGCGAAGAAGGAAAGGGAGGAGTCAAAGATGACCCCGAGGTTCTTAGCCTCGCAGGTGGGGGTAGGAGGAGGGCCAAGGGAGGCCGGCCAGAGAGTGAGGGGAAAGGATGGTGAAGGTGTGCCAATGAGGAGGATCTCTGTCTTGCTGGCATTCAGGCAAAGATCATTGGCGGCACACCAATCTTGAATGGCAGTTAGGCAATCAGAAATGAGAGAGGGAGTGGAGGTGGCAGAGGGCAGCCTGAAAATGAGTTGAGTGTCATCAGCGTAGCACTGGAAATTTGAGCAGAAAATGGCAATGCAGTGGGCGAGAGTTGCCAGGTATTGGTTGAAAAGCCAGGGCGAGAGGTTAGTCCCCTGGCGAACACCACAGGTAGAGAGGACGAAAGATGAAAGGAAGGACCCAAGTTGGACCTGGGAAGGTCGAACTGAGAGGAAAGAGGTCAGCCAGGCCAGAGCATGATCAGTGATATCCAGGTTTTCAAGGAGACGGTTGAGCAGGATGGTATGGTTGATCGTGTCGAAGGCAGAAGAGAGATTGAGGAGGATAAGGACAGAGGGAATGTTAGAGTCAAGGTTGGAGAGCAGATCTTCACGAATGTTCAGAAGAGCAGTTTCCGTGCTTCTGGCAGCTCTGAATATCAATGTGGTCCTTGATGGTTTTAGAGGAACAGGGATTAACCTGTTTTGAAGAGGCTTTCATAGATCGGACTTGTCTAGCAACCTTGTCATGGGTGAAAAGAGGAAAGGACGAGAAGGATGATGGCTAAAGGAGGGTCAGCAAGCACAGATGGAGAGGGAAGAGGAGGGCTGTGGGTGGAGAGGGTGGACAGGATGTCCTGGGTTTTTGAAATGAAGTGAGAGGCAAGGGCATTGCAAAGAGCCTGGGAAGCAAGAGGAGGGGTAGAGACTGCAGCAGGGTTGGCCAGCTCCTTGCAGATTTTAAAGAGTTTGGCCGAGTTGTTAGATGCCGCAGAGACACAAGCTTTAATGTGGACTCTCTTCTTGGTGAGGACAGAGAGTCGGTATTGCCTTTGTAGCAGGCGACAGGCCAGTTTGTCAATGGATGAACAGGATGTCCTCCATTTCCTCTCAGCTGCCCCACACTTATGTTTAAGTGTAGCTAGGTCAGAGTCATACCAGGAATTGCACTTGGCTTGGGACTTCAAACGGATCCTCATGACAGGGGCAAGAGCATCAAGCGTATCAGAAATTGAAGAGTAGAGCAGAGACAGGGCTGTGTCAGGATGTGAGACAGCCAAATGTGGAAGGGGGGGAAGCAGGGGGGTAGGAAAGTTGTGGCAAAAGCCTCAACTGACACACGCTTCATGGGCCGGATGTCCTAGAAGGTAGATGGCAGTGTTGGGGTCGGCTTGGCTTGGGGGGAAGAGAGGGAGAGTTGAGAGCAGGGAGTGATCGCTCCAGGAGAGAGGAGTGGTCAGAGGGATGTAGAGGGGGAGGTCAGAGGAGATCAAAACATCCAGTGTGTGCCCTGCAGAGTGAGTCAGCCCAGAGGGGAGGATGGACAGGTAGAGGGAGTTGCAGAGGTCACGGAAGAGTATAGAGGAGGGGCAAGGAGAGTCTAAATGTATATTCAGGTCCCCGAGGTGGAGGAGTTGAGTGGTAGAGGCCAGGAGGGAGGAGGAGAGGTCTGCCCACTCAGGGAGAAATGAGGTGATTTGACCAGGAGGCCGGTAGATGGTAACCACAGTAAGGGAATGGGTAGGCGAGAGAGAAAGCCTACAGACAAGGCATTCAAAAGAGGAGTAGGTCTGAGTGGGAATGATAGAGGCAGGAATCCACTCAGGAAAGATCAGAGCTATCCCCCCCCCCCCCCCACCAGACCGGGAGCATCTGGGTGCTGAGAGGATCTTGTAGCCATCAGGGAGAAGAGTGTCAAAGCTCGTGACAGAGCTGGCCGTGAACCATGTCTCAGTAAGGCCAAGGACATCAAGGTCTAGTTCTTCATGGAGGTGGCAGATGTCAGAGGAGTGTTTGACGGCAGGGCTTTTTGCTTTGGCTGCCGTACCCCCATCTGCACACAATGCCACCATTGCAAATAGAAAAGGGAAAAGGGGACAAAGTCCCATTTCTATTTGCTATGGGGGCAGTCATCTTGTTTTTTATGTTTGTTGTTTTTACTGGAGGTTAGGCACATATAATATGCTTAGAGCCCTCTCCTGGCCCAAAAACGTAAGCTATTCGCACCCTGCATGGATCCCCAGAGTGCGACTAGCTATAGCTCACATGTATGGAGACTTACAAGACAGTTAATGGCCCTGAGCTGATTGCTTGCCGAGGCCCTTGCTTCACTCAGACATACCTAGGCTCACTCTGGTGGTCCATTACTGGCTATGTACGCCCCCAAATTCAGGGGTGATAGCTATAATCCTACTCCTTGGATACTATAAAACACAGGGGATAGAGTTGTCCCGTTTCAGTACTCTCAGACTCTGGAAAGAGCCTCCTATCCCCACTTATGCCTTGGGGGACAAGTCTCTTAAAGGAAAAATGTTCCTACATGTTTTTCATGTATGTATGTAAAGTATAGGTTTCTTAGTGAGTGCTTCGTAGTGCATTGAAGCCGAAGGAGGAGAAGAAAGCGGGGTGAGATTGGAATAGTAATAGAGGAATGACAGTGAAAATGAACCAGGTGCAGCGGTAAGATACGGCTCACGGAGGACAGTCAGACAGGGACAAGTGCAGAGAGGTCACGGGAAAGTGGTTCCCTCGCAACAGTGCCTGGATAAAGAACCACCCTGTTCCCTGGTTCCCAGCAGAATCGATACATTTGTACCTACTGTGCCTAGCACTGACATTATTTGTAGTCAGGGAGAGCAGGTGAAACTGACAGGTACAGGTCCCCTTCATTTCAGTTCCCTATTTAGGCAGGACTCCTGGGTGTACCCTACTAAACCGAGGAAGCCGCTTAGAAGGATAAAGAGAACAGTTCTTAAATCCCCCAAAATCCTCAAATCTGGATTATTCAATCACACTCCAATGGGCAGAGCCAAGGCATAGGAATATGGGGCAGACAGGACAGAAGTACACATTAGAGGAAGCTCAGTTGTGAAGGTATTTGCTGGAATAGCTCCCTCAAAGTTCCGTTCACAAGAATGAATGAAGTCATACATATTAGAGACCAACTCTTGTCTTCCAAAGGGTCAGGACAAGTTATTTGAGAGTCAAAGATCCTCTGCTATTAACTGGATCCGGTACCCAGACTTTTTAGCACCGCATTATTATCAATTTTTTTTTAAATTAAATTTCTTTTTGAACAATACTGGTTGGCGTTTGGGTAAAATAATTTGGAGTGGGGTGCATGTGAGATGGTGGGTTTAAGAGGGGTACCAGAGAATCTCCCCCCAAATTTTGTGGCACAAACACAGTAAAAACTCAGCAGTAAATAAATCTGTGGTGAACAAATCTGAAGTAAAATCACTTAGAATCCTGGATCCTCTTCAAAAGAGTGGCACTATGCAACTCTCTGCTTAGGGTAAATCAGAAGCTATTCTAAGTCAATGGTAAACTTAGCACCTGTGACTCTTTTAAAAGGGCTTTATTCACTCAGCATCCAGATATGGGAGGAATTAATTCGGCCTGAACCAAACTGAGACCTTCCTGTATGAATGTGCATGAAGATCCACACAGATGACCTGAGATCAGAGGGAAAAACCTTGAAATAGACTGATAGTTTTTGACTCAGCCACATCAACCTAGACCTCTTATCCTTTATTTAGAAAACATAATTCAGGTGGACGGCAGAGCACATGTTGTCTCCTTCATGTGCACCCAAAATGCATTGGATATCTCTCTTGAATGTTTGACTTATTGTTTGGTACACTTTCATTGATGAGCTGTCCATCTTCAATCAGCTGAAATAGCTTGATTAGAACCGTGAAGATAATCAAATGGTCGTATTGCTCTCTTCTGTGGAAAGTCATTACATTGTTATTGTATGAAGAGACAAAGCTCCGACCAATCCTTGAAAGTTGGGCACATGCACCTGTGAGATTTGGAAAAGGACGTGGCCAAGACTGATCTTTTCATGTGGGAGATTTTGATGGCAGGAATGACTTGAGATTTTTTATGAGACCTTCTCAACACTATTACCAGGTTGGCTTGCTTGAGTCTTCTTTTCAGTTATGGCTTTATCATCTGCTGGCAGGATGTTTGAATGGTTCTACATAGTTTTGCCAAAGTGAATTACTTCATTGTATTTCAATTCAACAGCATTACTTTAAAATAAAATGTGTTTTTGTTTAAATGGAGGGTTCCCCATACCGCTTTTCCCCACCACTACCACCCCCACCCCTACAATCCCCAACCCCCATACTCCTAACCTTTAAAACACATATACAAAATGTACATCCCCACAAAGTAATGCTGTCAATGTAAATTACAACAAAAGCAATATACTACAGAAAAACCACAGTACACTGGGTCCCCTCCCCTCACCCACTTGTGAGGTAAAAACCTTGGGATAATCTTTGACTCCTCTCTCTCTTTCTCTCCACACATCATGGAGCTTGCCAATAAGTCCCCCTTTCAGCTGCAAATCCTCAGGGGCATTGTACCTTTCCTCACCTTCCCACAGAAGCTCAACGTCTCCAGAACCCTGGTTCTCTCTAGGATGGACTACTGCAACAGCCTCTTCCTCAATCTGCCTATTTACTCCCTTTGCCCCCTTTAACTAATCCAGAATTGAACTTGAAGACTTATCCTAAAGCTCAAGCACAAGGACCGCATCTCACCAGCCCTAATGTCTCTCCACTGGATCCTTGTGACCGCAAGGATCAGTTTCAAGACACTTTGCATCATCCACAAGGCTGGCTGGGGTCTGGGACCTCTCTACATCCAGCTCTCCCTCCCTAAATACCTCCCAGCAGAGTCCTTTGGTCCTCTTGTTCCAACTCTCTGCAGTCCAAATGTATCTCCAAGCACATAGTGGGAGGTATATCCCTTTCCTCGGCTGGTTACTCCCTCTGGAACAGACTCTGTGCTGCCCTGAGACTTGAGCCAGATTTTCTTAAATTCTCAAGACTTTCCTTTTCTTCTCTGCCTTCCCTAACCCCCTCCTGTGCTAACTCTCACTCTGCGATAGGGGCCTGGTCTCTTCAGAGTCATACAATAGCCAGACCTCCCCCCTACCAGTCCTCCCAGCATCACTTGCCAGCACTTGGCCTTGGGCTCCCTTTCCAGGACTAGCCGAACCTGGTCCTCCCTGTCCAACGCACACATCCCCCGCCTCCACCGCACACATCCTCCCTCCCTCCTCCCCAGGCACTTGCCTCCTTGCCCCACCCAGCATTTGCCTGACCCCACAGTTGTAAGCACACCACTCAGGCACATCTCCCTCTACCCCATCCCACCTGCACTTACCACCTTGTCCTGCAATTGCACAGCAGGATTGTCACAAGGCCAATACAACCATTTTTTTTGTTCTACTTTGTGAATTCCATGCCCCCCCAACCCCATCTTGTGTTGTGGTGCCTGGAAACACTTCTGTATTGGCTCCATACACATGTCCAATAAACAAATAAATAAATAATGCACCATTTTAACCACTGCATTGTTTGACAATGGGATGGAATTTTCCCCATGCAGCTTACACCAGGTCATCCGTTATTGGAGACCCCAATATCCGCGGTCCCTGTCCGTCTCTGTCTCACTATTCAGCTTATATTCAGCAGACTTCACTGTTTGACCAGTAATGGATTGTCAGCATTTAAACATGTATAATGTAGTCTTCAATCTATAAAAATTGTTTCCAAAATGGATCCTTTTAGGGTAATACATAAATAAGGCCATGCACTTATGAAATTTATAACACAATATTACACTATTAAACTAGCAATCTATTTTCATTATCCGTTTCCTTACCTAAAAAGTATTTCTGAAGAATTTGCCTACTCCAAAGACTACAAATTGTCAGTTCCTGCGCTCTTTTCCTAGTGTCCGAACCTATTACTAATGCCATCCATTCTGGGACACATAAATGGTTCTCCTCTAAAAATGGCAGAGTTCGTTTTTATCCTTGTACTGCTAAATCAATGAAACGCCAAAAATACTTAATTATGAAAGAAATCCATATGGTTGGTCAAAATGTCCTTTTTTAAGAAAACACTACAACCGAAATAATAAATAACTTCCAGTTAGTTTTACTTTCTACCTGGAACATGTCTTTATTTTCATTGTTGACTTCACATTCTATATAAAATAAGTAATTTGTCCATCTTCAATTATAACACAGAACTAACAGCAATCTAACCCATTGTATCTCTTATTGAAAAACATCTTTCCCCATTGTTAAATGCATGTCTAATATTGATGATATATTTTTAGCGCAATTAAAATATCCCGGAACTCAAGTTTTGATGATACAGATGGGAAAAAAGACAGAAAGCTGGTGAAGCAGCGGTCTGTTGAAAAGATCAAGGAATCCAAATCAGAAGCACAAGGTCTCTCGCCCTTCCCTGAACGGAGTGTCGTAGAAGAAGAGGAGAAGACTGTGCCGAGAAATAAAACAAGACACACCATCCTTCTGCACCTGTCTACATCAGGAGATGACTGGAAGCTGTCTACCATGGGCGATGGACTTCAGCAGTCTGAATCAGGAGAAGAGACCAAGGTAAGCAACCCAGATAGCGAGAGGATTAGACAGAAAATGGGATGTTGATCAAAACTGGCACTGCACCCTCATTCGAAACACCAGTGATGCCAGTTTCCTGATGGGTCTTTCTTTTTAAGGTGCTATCAACTACTACATTGATAGCTCAGACACTAGGGTGATATCTCTTGGTTTATAGGAAAGCTGACTCCCTTTATTCTTAACTCTTTCCTAGCTATCCTATTTCCTTCCCTAGTTTGTGTCAATAATATCACCTTATCTTAGCATATGTTACTCTAACCCCCTTCTTGTTTATCAGACTAGTACAAATCAGGAGAATTAGCAATTACTGGAGGACCTTCAAAATTTGAAGAAGGAAATTAAATACCTTATAATAGGTGTGAGTTCAATTTGTACAAGGAGATGCACATGTATGTCCTTTGGAGCTGTTGTCTTATATGAGTCCTGGCATTCTTCATTAAGATTGAATACATCAACACACACAGGTGGAGTCATATATGCATATCACTAATATGTTTTAAGACATTAGTGACTTTCCAGAGTCACGACTTAGTTTCTTTTTGAAAGATAATTTAATTGGACTACCCTTCTTTTGATATAGTTTGGTTTAATTTCTCAAGTCAACTGGCCCCCACTTCACCAGATCCCAAGTCGAAGATATGTTGAGGTCCAGAAAAACTGTCGCCCCCTAAAGACCTACTGTCACCCTCATAGTAGGTAAACGCAACAGTAAATCCCGTTTTTAAGAGGGAGATAGAAGGTACCCTGTTGGGCTTTTGTTATTACGGTCGCATCTGAATGATTGTTCTTGCTGCAGTAACAGTCTGTGCCTGCCAAATTCTGTGACTGTTGGTCACACAATTTGAAAAGATAACTCCAATATACCCCTGAGCCATACTCCTACTCATTGCTAAATAATTCCCAGCACTGGTCATAAGCCTGAGAATTTAGTCCCACTTGTTTCAGGCTGCAATATGTTAAGTTTTGTTTGCTGCTTATTTATAAAGCGCTAACTAGCCATGTGTCAGTTATCATAGCACAGTGTGCTGTTCAGTGCACTGCTGCACCTAACTAGGTTCTATGAACCCAAAGCCTAAGATTAACATGCATCCTCTCAGTTAATTACTCTTTGCACTGTTTTGTAGAATGATTGAAGTTGTAATCTCGCTCACAATGTTATTTTTTATTATTTCTCTGTATTTGTTGTTCCATTGTACAGCGCCTTAGTGTAAGGCGCTCAATAAATAAATCAATCAATCAATTATAGAGACCAATTGCACTATTAAGAGGTAGTCCTAAAGCTGCACAGAAATGAACAATAAACTATTGGCAGATACTATGTGTCATACTGTGGTGTGTTGTGTGGGGGCTGGATCTCTGGCAAGTGTTAAATGCATAAGGGTCTTGAGGTAGTATTTTATTTATTTCCATTTTTTTCATATGTTTCATTTGCCTTGCAGAAATACTTTGACCATCACTAAAATATGCCCAAACCAGCGTTTCTGCACAAGTCTTACTTAACTGACATGTCAGTATAACACCCAAAATATGAGCAAAAAGTGTAATATTAATATAGTAGATATATTTTATGTGACATCTTTTGCTGCACTAATCTGATTTTGGCAATGGGAAGGTTCAATTGGCATCCTCATGCAGAAAGGCATGTTTAGTAAAAAGGTGATTTGGAAATTGCAGGATAGATTGGTTCTATGTTTTTTTTTTTTGTTGCCGAAGTAGACATCATTGAATTCCTTTTTTTTAATGGGTGGTTTTGCTAACAATATATGTGTGGGGGGGCATCTGCAGCCCCCCTATCTTCCCTATATTTATTATTAACATAAACCCACCCCCACATATGTTTTTGTCAAAATCCATTGGAAAAACTCAATGAAATCTACTTTGACGAAAAATGCTGCAGCAAAATCTCCCATTCCCGGATAGATCAGGATGATGCCATGTGCCCAGTGTTCAATCCCAATGCAGTGCTTAGTGGCTGAAGGAGTGTGGCATGAAGCGCTATGTGAATCATCGATAATAATAGTAAATAAGGATCATTTGATCATTCGGGGATTCATGTTTTTGGGATTATGCAGCTAAAAGGGCATCACTTTGTCTCAACAAAATGGTAAATCATTGGACAAGGATAAACTCTTCTAAACTAATCAGCAGGCTCTTGCATCTATCACACCGACCTTCACGATCCAATTGTCTCCATGCTAAAACCAGCACTATTCTTAATAATTTCATCGTGATAAATAATATTTTTAGATTGCACAACACAAAGAGAATGATCACCACAGCTCAAATTTGTTATTGTTCAAGTAAAAAGTGTGTGTGCTACGGCATGCAGCCATGGCAGCAAAAGATAAACAGCGGATCCAGATACTTATCCCTTGTCAGACAATTTGGAAAAACTAATCCAGGGATTCAGTGTCACATGTTTCACACAATGGCACTTCCATTTGTTTGAGCATTTTTTCTGGTTGCATTGACAGAAGGTTACCCTTCGATCTTGAGGATGGTCCTGTTGTATCTGACCTCAATTAGAGGTAACTTACTTTTTTGACTAATCCAAGACAAATGAGAATTTAAGATCATTTCGGTGGAGGGATTCGTACCTGTAAGTGCCTGTGGTGGTGCTTTTCCTAATGAGATTTCTTACCTGCAGTTTCTCTCACTATGAAGGTTTGAAGGCCAGTTCTACTTCTATTTCAGGACATTGGAATGATTGCTTCTGAGGGGCCTGCTGACTCTGGGGTCACTTCACCCGATACAACAGCAAGCGGCACTGGCCTGAGACGCTTCAGCCCAAGAACAACCTCATTCCGGGTAAGATAATGAAAGGAGTCTAAGAGAAGAACCGGTATGCTGGCCAATGATGAGCCTCAACAGGACCCAATCAAGCGCTGTCCAATGACTATGGTTTCACACTCAGATTAAATAATTAATGCTTGTTTGGTCCTACCTGTAGCAACGACTCCTTCAATTAACAGTCCCTAGATTTGAAGTTAGAAAATCTCAGCATTAGTCCATAAAATTGATTTGGTAAGCAAGCGGCATGACAAACGATATTAACTGTGTTATGGATCACAGGTTTGCTGGGGGGCACTTAAACAGTTTACAAAGCTTTTAGGCCTACATTATATGTTTGGTGGTAGGGGTAAAAGCAGTCAGTGTTTGCCACCAGTTTTAAAGATGTCTCCAGTATTTGCCACCGGTGGTGTGAAAACAAAATCAAAATATCGAGGCAGAGTACCCCAAAAGGAAATACACCGAACACGGGCTACAAAGGAACATACAAAGTACTTTATTTTATACTGAATCCAGTTACAAAAACAGAGCAAAATCAGATAGCTATCGGCCTTCAGTACAACACAACGAACTCCAGCGTGGTTCAGTGTGTTCAGTGAGAGACGCTGTACATTAGAATGCATTGGCTTTTTATACATTTTGTGAGCACCATGTCAAGCCCCACTTCGGGTTAATATTCCATTAATACATCATCGATCTAGGGATCATGCCAAGTCTCGAACAACTGCATATAACTGGTTTGTTTTTAATACATGTATCAACAAGCCTCTACAGAAACTGTGTATTCTGGGATTTTCGCTGTTAGTCTTCTTAAACATTAATACAATGTGCTTAAGCAAGTGTTCTATGTTCAGTATTTGAATACATTGGGCCTCAAATCGGGTTGGGCGGTCCGGAATTAACAGTGGCGGTATACCCGCCACCACTGTTAATTCTGGACCGGCAGATTCCGAGTCCTGCAGGCGGGTGGTGATATTCCCACCAGGTCTGACCTGGCGGGTTGAACACCTCCCGCCTGCAGGCGGACGTGGAAACACCTGCACCATCATGAGATGCTGCCAGTGTTTACAATTCCCCATTCCCATTGAGTCCTATGGGACGCCTCCGTGACTCCCGGGACACCGGGGTCGTAATGCCCTGGTAATTCCGGGAGTCACGGAGGCGGAATGGTAATACGAGTCCGGCGGTAACCAGGTGGTTTAACCGCCGCGGTTACTGCCGGACTCGTAATGAGGCGCAGTGGGCCTCATTATGGGTTGGGCGGTCTGGAATTAACAGTGGCGGTAAACCTGCCACCACTGTTAATTCCGGACCGCCCGATCCCGAGTCCTGCAGGCGGGAGGTGATCTTCCCACCAGGTCTGACCTGGCGGATTGAACATCTCCCGCCTGCAGGCGGACGTGGAAACACCTGCACCATCACGAGATGGTGCCGGTGTTTACAATTCCCCATTCCCATTGAGTCCTATGGGACTCAATGGGAATGGGGATTAACACCATTCCGCCTCCGTGACTCCCGGGACACCGGGGTAGTAATGCCCTGGTAATTCCGGGAGTCACGGAGATGGAATGGTAATACGAGTCCGGCGGTAACCAGGTGGTTTAACCGCCGCGGTTACTGCTGGACTCGTAATGAGGCGCAGTGGGCCTCATTACGGGTTGGGCGGTCTGGAATTAACAGTGGCGGTAAACCTGCCGCCACTGTTAATTCCGGAATGGGGATTAACACCATTCCGCCTCCGTGACTCCCGGGACACCGGGGTAGTAATGCCCTGGTAATTCCGGGAGTCACGGAGATGGAATGGTAATACGAGTCCGGCGGTAACCAGGTGGTTTACCTCCGCGGTTACCGCCAGACTCGTAATGAGGCCCAATGGGAATGGGGATTAACACCATTCCGCCTCCGTGACTCCAGGGACACCGGGGCTTTAATGCCCTGGTAATTCCGGGAGTCACGGAGGCGGAATGGTAATACGAGTCCAGTGGTAACCAGGCAGTTTTACCGCTGCAGTTACCGCCGGACTCATAATGAGGCCCATTGTCTTTATAGTATACTCGTGGATTAGTTTCTTTACACGAATAATCCGTTACACACTGGTCAACGAAGGACAAGGTCTCAGTTCACGACCTCAACAAGTGGCCTGCAGGCAAGTTACATATTAGCTATGTACAGAGGTTAAGGCGGCCATGTTGTATTTTGGTATGACATTGTCCACCATTTTAACTCACAGGGTGACTTTTACAAAGCAAATCCTAAAATGGCGGATTGACCTAAAATGGGGGCTTACATTGATTTAAAGGTCAGGACCTTTCGCAAGCGACTTTCGAGCAGCTTGGCGTAGGCCAATATACATATATTTATTGCAATAGGAGGCATGATATAATTTCTCTTTTGACAAACCCTCCTTTTGGCCAATGCCAAGTGCTAAAACTATTTTGGATCTCCTTGCAAATAACTCCATGCATCATCGTCCATGCACCCTGAATCACTGTCGGAAATATCTATTGCCATTAGGTCATTTGCTAAACTTTCTTTCAACACATATTCTTTGGAAGTTTTATCTGAGGCATACACTTTATGTCCTATCGAACCTATCGCTTGTGCGCAACATCCCCCTAGCATCGAACACATACCAGGTAGACACTGAATACAGCAACAAAGAAATAACAGGATTCCCAAAATAATCAGCAAGTTCGAAAGTACCTTCCAACCCCAAGATCGCAAGAAGTCCCAAAACCAAGCGCTAAGATCCCAGTTTCCCTCGGGAACATGCACTTCTCAAATAAGGACATGCAAATTCTGTATTGCCTTGAAGATGGTTGGGGAGGAATCTGGCACAAAAACACAGCAAGCGGACCCCACTAATTTACACACTCCACCACGTTCAGTCAGAATTACATCTAATGCCATCTGGTTTTGAAGTGCTACTAGTCTTATCACCTTCTGTTCCACCGTCATATTATTGAGTATGTCTGTGGTCCGGTTGATGGTTCTCTCCAGTACTCTTGCTAGTTTTCTGATATCTTCTGAATTCGCTATCTGCCCCCAAAATGGCACAACTGATTTTGCTATATCTCCCAAAATTTGTGCTGGGCTGTCACCATTCTCGTCCCGGCATGGACGAGCCTTTGAAACTTCTTTTGTACTAGTTATAAACACCCCAGGTAACAGGATCCCTAAATAACAGGTTCCCTGCCAATCCCTGGGCAACCATGGGAATGCTACATTACCACAGACAAAGTAGACTGGTTCGCCTACATACAAAGGTCTGTTTTCCCTAGTCAAATTTGCAACGTTGGCACAACCTAGAAAATCTCCCACTGACTGAGTTCCATTCCTCTGTATGCAAAAAGAAACTGAATCGGGGCTATGATTAACAGTGTAAGAAGGAGGCATGGCATCCTTATTGCCTATTGGAACCATCTTAAAGGAAATCAAAGATTGGAAATGACGAGACAGTTTATCAGAAGGATTAATAGAAGCAACATTAGGTTTACTCCTGTTTGCGAAAAGCGAGCATCCGAGGGGAGTCAAAACACATTTCTCAAAACTATTCAAATTGGTGCCATCAAAGTTCCCAGAGATGCTATCATTCCATCGGCCAAAGAACAGCCCTCTAAGAGAAGCATAGCAAGCAGTTGTCAAAGGTAAAGGATGAATATACCAACCTAGCCCCTTATCCCCGTGTTGCGGTAAATGTGAAAAGACCTAACAGTTAGACTTATTAAAAATGGCATGCGTAGCATTCATGATAAGTAGTAGAGTGTTATTGTGGTACCTTTGTCTATGCTGAGAGTACCTAGGGGATAGAGTATGCAAATGTACAAAGGGAGTAGGAACAATAGGTTTACTTTCAGTAGGTAACAAAAGTTCTAAAGAATGAGTTACCTCAAGGTACCACAATCCTAAGGCAGCGACTATTAAAAACCCAAATATCATTATAAAAATAGAGCAATACATTTTCGGGGCTCAGGCATTTTGTCCATTGTCCCGGTTGGTCACCCCCTTATTTACAAGTCCCATACGAGCGGTAGCGGTAGCAGGCATTGTAGTCTTCAAACGGATACCCCAATGTTCGTTGCTGGCGACCTCCCGGTCGAGCGACTTCTTAGTCCTTCCACAACCCTAGCCAACAGAATCCCCTTTCTCAAATTTGGGCAAAAACAAGCCCTCAATGATCCTTTTCTTCTTCAAATGCACAGCCGAATCGTGCCGTAAGTCTATCAGATGCACAGCAAAACCATGCCGTAAGTCTATTTTCTTGGACGCAGATTGTACCTTACTTTTCCCGGTACTGATTGATCCGGAAACAATGTGTCGTCACTTCCTGGTGGAAGCAACGTGCCAGAGACAGGTGAAGATGCCGAATTTGAAATAGCAGTTTCTGGATGCAAAACTTTTGGAGAGTGTGGAGACAAAATGGCAGCTTCCCCAAGCCTCAGAGGCTCAGAGAGATTTTCCGACACACTCTCAGTGCTACTTACTGCTTTGGGATCGTTGGTTGCAGCATTAGCGAGGGGTTCTGTTTCTTGTGTAACGTGTGGCACAGGGTGAGGACGTTTCTTGACGTGGGACGCGTGGATCCAGTTCTTTCTCCCACAGACCCGCACCGCTGTTTGGGTGACCAACAGGACTTGGAACGGCCCACGCCAGGGAGGCGCAAGGCAGGAAGAGCGCTCAAATGCTTTGACGAGCACCCAGCTTACAGGCCGTATGCTGTGGCCCAGGCACTCGTATCGCACAGGTAAAGCTTCTCGTACCTGGTGATAAATCAAATACAGGTTTTTAGTCAACTGACTGCAATAATATGAAAGTAATACATTTTCAACATTTCTCAATGAATTGCATTTAGGAAGGTTCCAAATATTGGCAGGTCTCCCCATTAACACCCCAAATGGAGAGAGCCCAGTCTTAGTTTGATGGGTTGTACGCATAGATAATAACACGATCGGTAAGGCGTCCGGCCATTTTAGTTTGGTGCCGGCACACGTCTTAGCGAGCTTGTTCTTAATGATACCGTTGTGTCTTTCTATTAGTCCGGCGCTCTGAGCATGTCTGGCCGAATGGAACCGTTTGTCAATTTGTAATGCTGAGCATATCTGCAGAATTACAGCAACGACAAAATGTGGACCATTGTCTGACCAGATAACTCTTAGTACCCCAAACCGCGGGAAGTATTCCCTTAACATGGTTTTTGCAGTAGTCATGGCTGTAGCATCTTTAACAGGGAAAGCCTCAACCCATTTACTAAAAGCACAGATAACCACCAGCACAAATTTTTTATTATCACATCGTTCCATTTTAATAAAGTCAAAGTGGATAACTTCGAAGGGGACAGAGGGTGGCCCAAAACTTCCCCTTGGAATTACTGTCCCCTTACCCACATTGGCCCTCATTACGACCTTGGCGGAGGACCATGGTCCAATTTGAACCATGGTCCATGGCGCAAAGCTGCCAACTCCGCCAAGGTGGTTGGCGGACTTACCGCCGCATGCCGACCTTGGCGGGGCGGTAAGTCCCCAATCCCCATTTTACCCTTCCCCATTCCCATTCTTGCCCCATAGGGTATAATGGGAGTGGGGAAGGCGTTAATTACGCCACCGTAAATTACGGTGGCGTAATTAACAACGAGTCCCATAGCGCCATGGATTTTTCCGCCTGCAAAAAGCAGGCGTAAAAATCCTTCCATGGCGCTACGGGAACTCGTAGTCTGGCGGAGAGGTACGCCATGCACTACGCCGGCGTAATACCCTCTCCGCCAGGGTCCTAATGAGGGCCATTGTGTTGTAGGCAAATCATGCAATCCTGGACGTAGCGCTGAGCAATTTTTTGAAATTTTGTCATTTACCCACACTTTCTCTAACATTTTTGTCATCTTCTAGGCACAAGTAAAAATAAGGGCACCTGGCGGAGTCTTCATATACCCAGGGAGGCACATATATAATAATGAAAGAAATCAGGATGTGAGATCCTACAAATCAGCTATGGTTCTGAACAGAAAAGTTTATTTCAGAAAACCACAAGTGTTATAGTTCAATTAGTTTACATAGCTTTCGATAAGCACGAAAGGCTCAAAAGGAACGGACAATAGTGATTGAGTTTGGTGGAAATACAGATTGAGTATTTACCTCTTTTGTGTTGAGGTACAGAGTTCCACCTAAAGGCACAGTGGTATACAACAGTTAGAGGAACATGTACTTATACAATAGTGCACCCGGGACATAGGGTGGTCCAGGGTACCGTAAACACGGGGAGTACACAACATAATCTACAAGACATACATGAAAAAGGGTATTTGCAGTTGTGTCACCGAGGATCGACACAGGTGTGTTTCGGCCAGGAAGGCAGAATTGTTGCCTGGATGGTGTTGGCCTTCTTCGGGATGAGCACCAAATGTCGTGTAGTCCATTCTGTCTGTGAATAGAGAAGGATTTGTAAGGATCTCAGGGTCTAATTGTGTTCTGTGGCCTACTGTTGCCATATCGTAGGACAGCTTACCTGCTGCTATGTTAGCAGTGGTGATGCTGTACAGATTCATCCAATGGAAATGCTGGATGGTAGGTGCAGGGAATGCACTGGGGGAGCAGTGGGTTCCTAAGGTAACAATTTGGTCAGGATCCAGTAGGCTAGAGGAGGGCCTAAGAAGGTCCCTCGTCTGAAAAAAAACAAAAATGGACGTGGGTATGAAGCGTCGGTACCAGCGTCTAGGACTAGGGTGAGGGCGTCCCTGGTTCGGTGGACTCTATATGTCGCGGTGGATGCCATACATGCATGAACACTCCAAGGGGTGTCGGCAATATTGTGTCAACTATTGCCTTAAGTGATCTAGGGCATGGAGGCTATTATTGATCCATTAAAATGAAATAAAAAGTAGCGCAAAAGTGGTGTCTATGTTGAGAAATGCATCTAAAATGGTGGTGCGTCTGTGTTCTACAGATGGGTCACAGTGCGCAGGCAGGGCCAAAAAGCAATCTGTGGTTACTGTGCATATCATACCTCAAATGTTATAAATGGCCCACAGGGGGATGGGGGTGGTGCCGCTATCGTAGACGCCCTGTGAGAGAGTAAACGGATCGGTGTGGAGGGCACTGTCTCTGGAGGCATGAGAGCTAGATTTAGGCACTTACCGCGAGCCGCGAGAGCAGCGTGCGTCATCGGGGGATCTGTTGCTGTAATGGTAGCTGTAGCATACAGTTGCAACCTGCTTGGCTAATAAGCTAGTCCCAGAGTGGTGTCTGGGCCAATGGCACAGGTGCGGGAAGTGCTAGGGCCAATGGAGTGGTCCTCACCGTTCCGCGAATGGACGACGGTCTCAGTGGAGGACTGCAACTACTGGAACTGTTAAGGATGCTGGGACATGTAGTGTCCGGTCTACTGCAGGCGCTGAGGAGCCCATGGTGATGAACGGAAACTAATGAGAGGCGCTATGGAGCATGGGACATGTGGTGCATGAGTTAATAATGTAGAACACATATCAAGTGCTAGACACAACATTTGATCACAGTTCTATTCCGTACTCAATAAGTTCATACAGTTTAGTGACATGCATGTACTCAGTTCAAACGTCTGACATCTGGGTAAAATTTCGAGGTTCTAACAAGCCCAATATGGCATTATTGTGTGTGGTGGGTGGGGTTAGACCCAAAAAATGTTCTACTCTACGGTTATGTTGAGGCCGTGGCGGACTGTGTCTAGTCTGTGGACCCACTTTTGTTCCAGTTTTGTAAGCGCCGGGTCAATGCTGCCTCTGCGTTCCTGGGGCTGCAGTTGTTGCAGCACAGTCCAGGTGAATTGTTCATGCGTATGGCCTTTTTATTTAAAGTGCTCAACCAGGGGTTTATCCTGTACTTCGTTCTTAATGCAGGATCTATGTTCGTTGATCCTTTGTTTAACAGGTCTGATGGTCTTTCCGATGTATATCATGTCACACAGACATTTGATGACGTAGATGACATATCTACTTTCGCAGTTAGTGTGGTTCGTCATGTTCCATGTAAAATCTTTGTAGGTGAAAGTCTTGCTGTTAGTCGTGTGGCGGCAGGCCACACAGTGTCCACAGCTGTAGTGTCCCACGACTGGTGGCAGGTTCCATAATGTTGCTGGGGTTTTTGAGGTTTCCAAAAAAGTATGGACCAAAGTGTCCCTTAGATTTTTGTTCTTTCTGAACGCAAAAAGTGGTTTCTTTGCTAGACTCCCTTAATTTTTGATGAGGTGCCAGTGTTTCCTGATGGCCTCATGTAGACAAGACTGTCTGTGTCACAACGTTCAACCCGATAAGCAACCTCATAAAAACCACCATCAGGAAACACTGGCACCTCATCAAAAATGAAGGGAGTCTAGCAAAGAAACCACTTTTTGCGTTCAGAAAGAACAAAAATCTAAGGGATACTTCGGTCCATACTTTTTTGGAAACCTCAAAAACCCCAGCAACATTATGGAACCTGCCACCAGTCGTGGGACACACAGCTGCGGACACTGTGTGGCCTGCCGCCACACAACTAACAGCAAGACTTTCACCTACAAAGATTTTGCATGGAACATGACGAACCACACTAACTGCGAAAGTAGATGTCATCTACGTCATCAAATGTCTGTGTGACATGATATACATCGGAAAGACCATCAGACCTATTAAACAAAGGATCAACAAACATAGATCCTGCATTAAGAACAAAGTACAGGATAAATCCCTGGTTGAGCACTTCAACAAAAAAGGCCATACGCATGAACAATTCACCTGGACTGTGCTGCAACAACTGCAGCCCCAGAAATGCGGAGGCAACATTGACCTGGCGCTCACAAAACTGGAACAAAAGTGGGTCCACTGACTAGACACAGTCCGCCACAGCCTCAACATAACCGTAGAGTGGAAACATTTTTGGGTCTAACCCCACCCACCACACACAATAATGCCATATTGGGCTCGTTAGACCCTCGAAATTTTACCCAGATGTCAGACGTTTGAACTGAGTACATGTATGTCACTAAACTGTATGAACCTATTGAGTACGGAATAGAACTGTGATCACATGTTGTGTCTAGTACTTGATATGTATTCTACATTATTAACTCTCGCTGTGCACCATATGTCCCATGCTCCATAGTGTCTCTCATTAGTTTCCGTTCATCACCTTGGGCTCCTCAGCGCCTCCATTAGACTGGACACTACATGTCCCAGCATCCTTAACAGTTCCAGTAGTTGCAGTCCTCCACCGAGATCGTCGTCCATTCGCGGAACGGCGAGGACCACTTCCATTGGCCCTAGCACCTCCCGCACCTGTGCCATTGGCCCAGACACCACTCTGGGACTAGCTTATTAGCCAAGCAGGTTGCATCTGTATGCTACAGCTACCATTACAGCAACAGATCCCCCGACGACGCACGCTGCTCTCATGGCTCGGGGTAAGTGCCTAAATCTAGCTCTCACGCCTCCAGAGCCAGTGCCCTCCACACCGATCCGTTTACTCACTCACAGGGAGTCTACGATAGCGACACCACCCCCATCCCTGTGTGGGCCCATTATAACATTTGAGGTATGATATGCACAGTAACCACGGATTTCTTTTCGGCCCTGCCTGCGCACTGTGACCCATCTGTAGAACACAGACGCACCACCATTTTAGACGCATTTCTCAACATAGACACCACTTTTGCGCTACTTTTTATTTCATTTTAATGGATCGATAATACCCTCCACGCTCTAGATCACTTAAGACAATAGTTGACACCATGTTGCCGACACCCCTTGGAGCGTTCATGCATGTATGGCATCCACCGCGACATATAGTGTCCAGCAACCAGGGACGCCCTCACCCTAGTCCTAGACGCTGGTACCGACGCTTCATACTCACGTCCAATTTTGGGTTTTTGCAGACGAGGGACCTTCTTAGGCCCTCCTCTAGCCTACTGGATCCTGACCAAATCATTACCTCAGGAACCCACTGCTCCCCCAGTGCAGTCCCTGCCCCTACCATCCAGCATTTCCATTGGATGAATCTGTACAGCATCACCACTGCTAACACAGCAGCAGGTACGCTGTCCTTCAATATGGCAACACTAGGCCACAGTTATGAAACACTAAATAACACAATTAGACCACGAGATCCTTACAAATCCTTCTCTATTCACAGACAGAACGGACTACACCACATTTGGTGCTCATCCTGAAGAAGGCCAACACCATCCAGGCAACAATTCTGCCTTCCTGGCCGAAACACATCCGTCTCGATCCTCAGTGGTACAACTGCAAATACCCTTTTTCATGTATGTCTTGTAGATTATGTTGTATACTCCCCGTGTTTATGGTACCCTGGACCACCCTATGTCCTAAGTACATGTTCCTCTAACTGTTGTATACCACTGTGCCTTTAGGTGGAACTCTGTACCTCAACACAAAAGAGGTAAATACTCAATCTGTATTTCCACCAAACTCAATCACTATTGTCCGTTCATTTTTAGCCTTTCGTGCTTAGCGAAAGCTATGTAAACTAATTGAACTATAACACTTGTGGTTTTCTGAAATAAACTTTTCTGTTCAGAACCATAGCTGATTTGTAGGATCTCACATCCTGATTTCTTTGATTATTATATCTTCTAGGCACATACATGCGTAGGACCATGGGCCATGATGACCATCATCATTACATATGCGTCAGGGAGTAGCCATTTCCCTTCCGCTATATCCACCCAACACCCGTCATCATCAAGTTTCCCCAAGCCTTCAGCCCACCTTTTAGATTCTTCTAACGTGGCATCAGCTTGGATATCCCGTACGGACCCAACACCCTCATCCATTGCATAAGCATTTACAGTCTCCCTTGAAACATACATCTCAGTAAGGAGTTCGATAGCAGTTTGTCTAGCTATCTGATCAGCGAAAGCATTCCCTTTCCCTATATCATCTGTAACCTTTCGATGTGCTGCACATTTCATAACTGCTAACTGAGTAGGGAGCGCAAGCGCTGAGAGTAGTTGTACTATTAGGGAGCCATGTTGGATTTTGGTGCCATGTGAAGTTAGGAACCCTCTTTCTGACCAAAGTCTCCCAAAGTTGTGAACCAACCCAAAGGCATACTGACTATCAGTATATATATTTACTGCAAGCCTTTTCGGAAAGTTCACAAGCTCGGGTCAATGCTATAATCTCTGCGGCCTGCGCAGAATTATGCATGATTCTCTTAGTTTCCACAACCGTGCTTAATGTGGTGATTGCATAAGCAGCTGTGGATGTACCATCCGGAAGTTTGAAGCAGGAGCCATCACAAAACAGTTCTCCTTGCGGATTATCGAAAGGGCTGTCTTTCAAATCAATTCTACCCTTTGTCTCTTGTTCGGTATTATACAAACAATCATGTGACTCTTCATCGCCGCAAGTAGTATCTTGCGGGAAAGGTAGGAGTTCAGCCGGATTAAGAACACAACACCTCTTAATTTGAATGTGAGGAGCAAACAAGATCAATTCATATCTTGTCAACCGTGCAGAAGTGAGGTCTTGCGTTTGAGTTTGGTTCAGTAGAACATATACAGAGTGAGGCACCATCAGGGTTAGATCATGGCCTAGGACCATTCCCTCACTCTGTTTTACAGACGCAGCAGCAGCAACAGCACGCAAACATCTTGGCAAAGCGCATGCTACAGGATCAAGGGCGGAAGAAAAGTAACCGCACAGTCTATTCTTCCCTCCATGTTCCCATGTTAATACAGCCAAAGCACATACATCACATTCATGCACAAACAACACAAAGGCCTTTTCATAATTTGCTGTGCCCAAAACTGGTGCAGAGCATAATGCAGTCTTAAGCAAGTCAAATGATTGCTGGTGTTCCGCGTTCCATGGCAATGGCTAAGAAATGCCCTTCCTTGTCAAAGCCAACATCGGTTTGATCACTAGTGAACAATTTGGGATCCACAACCTACAGTAAGAAGCCATACCTATCAAGGCTCTTACTTCCTTCTGTGTATTTGGGACAGACATGCCAGAAATGTGTTTTATTATTTCAGGTGTCAATCTTCTTCCCTCCTTTGACAGGAGATAGCCTAAATAGGCGACCTCCTGGCAACATTATTGAAATTTTTGAAGCGAAGCTTTGTGACCATGCTTGGCTAGATGGATAAGCAATAACACAGTGCCCTCCTTACAGGTGCTCTCAGAGTCAGCAGCTAAAAGCAAGTCATCAATGTACTGAAGCAATGTGCAGGTAGAGGGCAATTCAAGGGTATCAAGTTGTTCTTCCAAAGCCCTACTATAAATGCTAGGACACTCTCTGTGTACCCTTGAGGTGCACAAGTAAATGTGAACGAGCGTCCCCCTAAGGTGAACGCGAACACGTATCTACTATCATTGTGTATAGGAATACTAAATAAAGCATTCTTTAGATCCACCACACTAAAGTAAGTAGCTGTAGCTGGAATCATGGTTAGGATTGTCGTTACATCAGGCACAATTGGAAATTGTGGAGCCACGACTTTATTAATGGCACGCAAATCAATTATGAAACGGAATGGAATTGCATTATCGCCTTTCTTGTACACGGGTAAAATCGGACTATTACACAAACTTCCTGAAATTTCTTCAATCACCCCACGATGCACAAAATCGGAAACAATGCATTTCAAAGCTTGCTCGCCCTCAACTGAAATCTTATACTGGGGAATGCGTGGAAGCTCAATTCCATGTTTCAAAACTATCTTAACAGGTTCAATCTGTAAAACACAGACATCATTGTCATCAACAGCCCACAAGCTCTCTGGTACATTAATGAATTCTGGCGGCAAAGGTCTAGTCAAGAATTGTGAGACAGAAAATTGCTGTGGTGAAATCATCAAGCGCACTCCATCACAAGATCAATAAATCACTGCATTTAATTCTTTTAACAGATTCAACCCCAGCAAGTTCTCTCCACAACTCGAAGTCAACAGAAATGGACAGTGGTCCGTAAAGGGACCCAAAGAAATAGGTACCGGCGAAGAAACCGTAAAAACAACTGGTGTGCCAGAAAACCATACAGAAACATTGGTTTGTCCTGACAGTGGAATGTTTGGAACCGGTGAATGATCAATGGACCGCTTCTGTGCTCCAGTGTCTATCAAAAACTGATGTTTCCCATTTCCCACCACCATTTCAACGTAGGGACCTTTCTGATTGACGGGAATAGGTGTAGGTTCCAAACCATGCTTTGAGCAATCCTAACGAAACAGAATGTCATCAAAAGGAAGCTCTTCAGATAAATATGCAGTGGAAGGATGATCAAATATGTTCCTGGTGTCCACACTCGAAATCTGATTATCCTGTGAGAAAGGTTGCTGAGGATACTGTGTAAAGTGACCTCTACCAGGGCCCCCTACACCCGGGCGACCTCTGGATCGTCTACACATATTCCCGAATGTGTTATTCGACCTTTGTCAAAGGACGGGGCATTGTGCACGCCAATGACCCTCTTGACGACAATAGGCGCACTGATTAATGTTCACAGAGTCCAAGGGCACATTCCCTTGCGGGACATACTGACCTCTAATCTGAGAACTACCCCCTCTGGGGCCTCTAACAATTTGCTGCAATAGCACTTTAGTTTTCAAATCACCTTTTCGTTTTTGAACTCTATCTTTTTCATTATTGACACGGTTCCCGTGATACTGAGCCATGTGCAGTACTTCTGATTGCGATTTCACCTGCCAAACACTCTCAGAAGACATGATTTGTGACTGGATGTCAGGCAGCAATCCACGCACAAATTTGTCCACAAATAACCTTTTCCCAGACTCTGTGCCTAGGTCTTGTCCACTGAAATCCGAGAATACCTGTTCGAACCGATTAAAGAACTCGGTAGCACCCTCAGACTTTCCTTGGACACAGGCCATAAGTTTGTCCCATATAATTCTTTTCTCTGGAATTATGGTTTTCAATTTAGCAATGATTCTATCAGGCAAAGTTAATATCACCTGTGGCGGTCTTTCACCAGCTGGCCTTTCTCCATTGAGTCTAGTTATATTTACCCATGTATCTCCCAACCCTAGCACGTCGTCTATAGTTCTAACTTGCTTCCACAAATCTACGGGCAGGAGTACAGGGAATAACAAATCGATATCGCCTAAGGTGAATACTGAGGATTGCAAGACCGACTCCATTTCTTTATAGAATCCTGTCGGATTTTTCCTAATATCAGGA
This sequence comes from Ambystoma mexicanum, assembly GCF_040938575.1. NCBI lineage: Eukaryota > Metazoa > Chordata > Amphibia > Caudata > Ambystomatidae > Ambystoma > Ambystoma mexicanum. The sequence goes on from NC_090938.1 coordinate 199,137,062, forward strand.
ATAGATTGCCTAATAGTGTTCACTTCCTGTCTTGAGAACGGGATGTGAACGAACTGCTATACATAATGTGCAGGAATGTCCACAGCGACTATATTTCGTGCAACATCAGCCGCAATCTCAACCTTCAGGACAAATGTCGGAGGAACCTCTCTCATAGGCAACTGAGAAGTAGGTGACTCAGAACGCTTACTAAGCAACAGAGCTAAATCTAGCGCTAAAGCAGTCGAAGAAGTGTCAAGTGAAAAAGCTCTCTTGTAAATACTCAATAACTCTGTGGGACAACTAATCTTTCTTTTTACACAATCATCCTGTAGGTACTCTATCATTACCTGTTTCACTTTCCTCTGCATTTCTGGCGTATACTGACTATATGTGTCATAAACTTCAACTGGAGTTATCGACATATCCGAAATACATCTAAGCGCGTCCTTCATACAAATTCGTGCTTCCTCAGATATCGATTTATGACAAGGAAGGAACCGTTTCTCAACATACATACTTTCCTCCTCGTCATCCTCATTCTGCAACTTTTCTAACTCCTTTCTTTTCCCAAATAACCTCTCGTCATGCTCATTTACTTTCTCCACCGTGTCTCTAGAAAATGCTAAAGTATTTAGATCCCTTAACCCTTGCGGGAGATCTGTATTATTTAACTTTCCCCACATTACACATAACTGAATCCCTAAACCTTCAATAAAAATATTTTTCTCAGGAAAATGATCCATATTACAAAGTGTGGCAAAAACATTAGCTTGATCATCCTTCTCCATACAATACTTAGCCCATGCAATTAACTCACGTTTCTTCTCCGGTGGTACAGTATTGCGAGTGACAACCTTTGACCCTGCACCTCGATCGATTACAAGCGGCTCAGGACCACTTGGAGGAGAGGGAGCAGGCAAATTCAATGGAGGTACTGTAACTGGTGTGATAAGAAGAGGTGGAGGAGCTGGAGGAAGGGGAACATTAGGAGGAGCGGGAACAACGGGAACAACAGCAGGTAGAGCAGGAATAACAGGAGGTAGAGGCAAAGCAGCAGGAAGAGGAACATACGGAGGTGGCGCAGAGGCACCAGGCCTTCGTTCATTTAACAATTTGTCTATGAATTCGTCGGAAACATGAAGGTCTTTAGAAGGATAGATTTTCTGAATGCCAAGTGAGAAAGCCCTATCCATATTCATAGTTGACTTAGAATGTTTATCTTTGTCATACAATAATGCTTTTTCGGCATTCGTCTTATGATGGTGTGCATGCTTTTCTCTACTTTTAAGTTGTTGCAACGCTTCTTTTTTCCAATTCTGCAAAACATCAAATGCTGCAGGTCTAGCCTTTTTCTTTAATAGAATTGACTCTAAATACTCAATACGAGGGATTTCAAAACTACCATTGATTGGCCACTGAAGTTCGGAGGCATGTCTGGTTTGTCTGTGCCAAATGTCATTAAATACTATACTTCCAATGCCATGCTTACAGTACATAGTACATGCCGGCGACCCCTCCTGTGGTGCCGGACAGCTAAATTCCAAAGATTGTCTATCACTGCGGAACAACGCCCTGAAGCAGGTAGACAATTTCCCAGGCATATCAAATTATTGGTGTTACCTGGTCAATAATTGTGTCAGCAGATACAATGCGCCAAATTCAAATTTTCAGGGTTGAATTAAGAGTCGGGTAACGACTCACCTGAACAAACCTAAGGAGGTCCGATCGGATTTCAAAGAATCTTACCTAACTAATCTTACCTCGTGTATGGTGATTTTGGCAAATCTGCCCGCCTCGATAAGTGGACCCTCGTCAAGATGCCGTCTCAGACCACAAGCTAATCGTCCAGGGATCGGTCGTGCAGCGCTGCTGAGGTGTCGCGTCTCGTTCAGTGGGGCCCCTTTTTGTCACACCTTCCGATCCCGGTCCGATATCGTGTGTCAACCTTCAACAATCCGGCATCAATCTTGAGGGTCCCTATTCGGGCGCTAACTGTGAAAACAAAATCAAAATATCGAGGCAGAGTACCCCAAAAGGAAATACACCGAACACGGGTTACAAAGGAACATACAAAGTACTTTATTTTATACTGAATCCAGTTACAAAAACAGAGCAAAATCAGATAGCTATTGGCCCTCAGTATAACACAACGAACTCCAGCGTGTTCAGTGAGAGACGCTGTACATTAGAATACATTGGCTTTTTATACATTTTGTGAGCACGATGTCCAGCTCCACTTCGGGTTAATAATCCATCAATTCCCTATACATGACAGTAATTTGTAAATCTCTTTCCACAATGAGAAAAATGTACTGTAGCCAAAAGATACCAGCATATGAAAACTTCAAGATAGGAAACTACGACACGCAATCCAATTTAATCCAAATTTAAAACAAAAACTTGAAGCCATCATGGAAGCTGCAAATATAAACCGATTCGAGCTAATCAATCGCCCCCAACATGCTAAAAAAAAACTAGAAGAATGGGATTGGATGCAAAACACCAAAAAACGCATGAAACTAAAAACAGCTCTTTCATCAGGACTAGGAGAAATCAAACTGCACAAGCCACCGAAATACCTATTAGACTGCCCTTCACAATACCACAGGAACAGGTTTCTATAATTCAGGCTAAATGCCTTAAAGAATCGAGAAATGCTTTGGATAAGACGAAACAAAGACACCGTAGACAATAAATGTAGATTCTGTGGATTGGGCGAAACAGAGTCCCTAAAACATTTGATACTTGAATGCACAGGCACAACTAGCCTGTGGTCCTTGCACTTGAATAGATTTAAACCCCAGAACCATGACATGAATGAATGGTGGTCATATGTAAGTGTCGGCCAAAACATCAAGCTATCATCTATGCTAATTGATTACCTAGACATGATACTCTGTGATAAAGCTTGTGATAAGAAAAACCAACAGGTTAATCAATAAGGATTTACATGTATCACCATCATAAAAAATGGATTGTGATCAAGGACTTGGGCGCATCGATCGATGTGATGTGAAAGAGGCATAATTGTAACAAAAGTTTGATACTGATTTATTGAACTGTAGTTTTTTACAAAAAAAAAAATATATATTATATTCCATTAATACATCATCGATCTAGGGTTCATGCCAAGTCTCAAACAACCGCATATAACTCGTTTGCTTTTAATACATGTATCAACAATCATATACAACAACTGTGTATTCTGAGATTTTCCATGTTAGTCTTCTTAAACATTAATACAGTGTACTTAAACAAGTGTTCTATGTTCAGTATTTGAATACATTGTCTTTATAGTATATTCGTGGATTAGTTTCTTTACACGAGTAATCCCTTACACACTGGTCAACGAAGGACAAGGTCTCAGTTCACAACCTCAACAAGTGGCCTGCAGGCAAGTTACATATTAACTATGTACAGAGGTCAAGACGGCCATGTTGTATTTTGGAATGACATCGTCCACCATTTTAACTCACAGGGTGACTTTTACAAAGCGAATCCTAAAATCGCGGATTGACCTAAAATGGCAGCTTACATTGATTTAACGGTCAGGACCATACGACACGGATTCTTTCGCAAGCGACTTTCGAGCAGCTTGGTGTAGGCCAATATACATATATTTATTGCAATAGGAGGCACGATATAATGTCTCTTTTGACAGTGGTATGGTAGAAAATGTGCATGTAGTATGTCTTGTGTTAACGTCTACATGTAGTACTTCTTGAAAAAGTGCATGCAGTACTTACCTTGTTAACCTTCGATGGGTGTGACATTTTGGCTCTTCGCCAATCAAGAAGTTTTACCTAATGGTATTAAATGTTTTGCGGCCCCCTCGGTAGAAGGAGACCGCATGCTGCCTCATGCCCTGATCCCCCCCCACCCCCTCACCATATCGATCTCTGCTCCTCACCCCAATCCGGCCTCATTTACCCGCAGATGTCTCATCGCTCTCCGGCTCCAGGAACATTTGCTGCTCCGACTCTTCCCTTTCGCTGCAATAGCAATGCACGGGATAAGGAACTCCATGTAGTTCTCTTCTCCCTATGTCCATGGCAGCCATTTAGTTTCGTAGTTTTTTGAAGTTGATAAATAATAACCTCACCTTTTTGCAACTTAAAAAAACAATTTAGCACCCCAGAAACTATATCAGGGTACCATCAGCAATAAACTGTTCTGGTAAGGGCCCATCACCCACATTAGGGCACTGGTATTGTGCGAGTATGACCCTAGCCTTGACCTTACCTGGAAATGCCCACCCATCTTGGGGTTTATTGCTTTATTGTGAGCTTGGCATCTGCCTGACTAAAATAAATAATACCATCAAAATGTTACTTCAGCAAAGCCTAGTGGTGATGCTACAAGGAGCAAAATGGGTCAATGGCCAATATGTGCCCTCAAACTCACTGGTGCATCTCTCTTCCGCAGGGAAGCAGGTTGTGGCTAACATCACAATACATTATCTTCTTGGTATTTCCTCACAGGAGAAATCTGAACCCTGGCTCACCCTCCCTACGGTGCCGCCACCTCCAATATCTTATATGAAGATATCTGGACTGCACTGAATGGGCAATGAAGACATGCCAATACCATATTAATCTTCCCCAGGGGGCAAAGACTTTTAGGTGAGGCCTGTCAATGGCATGTAGGGAATAGCCTTAAAGAAATTAAAGTTACCGTAGTGACTACGGCGCCACGTGCTTGGACGCCATTTTGGGGTCAGGCTCTGGAATGTGAGGATGGATGAAAGGGGACGGGACATTTGAGTAAAGGTATAAACTGCCAGAGGCGTGGAAGAACATGTACGGGGCTGGAGTCCTCAACAGGAATGTCTCGGAGCTCATGGTGCTAGTGTCTGAGGGAGTGGTTGGTTGCCAGAGAAAGGGGAGATGGTGCACTAGAGAAGGAGAAGGAGGAGGTCCCATTAACCTGAAAGATCACCATTGGGCCTATCTTTGCTCTGTAAAAGCTAGCCAGGGATATCTTCACCTCCATCCTCTGGCTCACCTGAAGCAGCATCCTTGTACACACTGCTCGGCCCCTTCTACACAAGCTTCTAGAAGTCTTATAATGCTGCCCCATGGGGACAATTCAATACCTCTCTGGACTACTACATGTCATTTGACGGCAAACATGCTATATGGCTCTCAAGGAGGTCCTGATGCTGTCTTGTCCCATACACAACGCTAGATCTCAGTCCCTACGGGACACATTGACAGCAACATTGCCAAAACCAGCTTCTTTGGCATAGCTGGTGTACTGCATGCGATAGGGGCACTGGACTGCATGTGAGTTGCCTTGCCCTTTCTCTGGAATGGGAGCGTGTATTCAGGAACTGAAAACATTGGTATATCCTCAAGGTGCACATACCATGTAATTCAACCCTGCCCAACATGCACGACTGTGCCCACTTTCCTGGTGGACACGGAGCTTCATGGTCCTGCAGAACAGTGCCCTGCCCATGCTCAGGGAGTAACATGACCAAACCTGGATGTTGATGCTGGATATGGGACATGACCAACACATTTTGATCAACATCCCCTACCCCATCACACCTTCAGGGCCATTCTACATACCCCTCCTAAACTGTGTCAAGCCCATGAAAATGGTTGAGTGATCAAAGGCATTCACAGACACTGCCTGCTCTATGCACCTTATTAGGTTCACATGCATGCTTGTTGCACCGCCATGATTCATTGCAATTGAACCCCACACATAACAGTATATACTCACTCCTGCCAGGGCTCCTTACCCACTTCCATGAACAAAGGCACCACCGTGAGAATTGTCCAAACCTACACCATTACCCAGACCAAGAACATCCACACCCTCCCATAGCCCCAGTAACACCCCCTCTACTAAGCCCACAAACACCCCGCTACTAAGCCCACAATGCCCCTTGTGCTAAGTCTAATAACCCCACCCTCCCTAGACCCAACATCAACCCCTCCACAATTCCCAACACGCCTTCACTCTTACACCCAACCACTCACACAAGCCATTCAACGTCGCCACCCCCCTTTGCGCCATCCAGGTGGAGTTTCTAATAAAGCTTGAGTGAGGATGAAGATGTATGGTGCTGGTGGGTCAGCCCAATGTGGAGGAGACTAGGGGTATGGGCTTGGACCTGTGCGGCTCAGCCTGCTCTGCAAATCACTGGTCAATTCTCACCAGGAGGAAGAAACCTATTATCCTTTCCTTCATGTTTGTCCACAGCTGCTGTTTCTGGAGGGTTGATGCTGACACCGCAGTTCCCGTCAGCGTACACTGTTTTGATTAGTAACACCCCATCCTCGTCTCTAGCCTCACAATTGACCTCCACCCACATGCTTCCGTGCTACTCCTAGTCTGGGCAGGCCGCAGCTCCTGGGCATCATGCCTTTGTTCCATTGGCAATTGCCTGTCTAAAACTGCCTGGGGCTGGAAAAAGGTGCAAGGCTCCTAGCAGCCATTGGGCATCTGCCTGTGGCATGCAGTGGTGTAGAGCCACAGTGGGGTGCCTGCACCAGCAGCACCACTTCAACTATCCCAATCATCATCATCTGTGGTTCGAAGAACTACACTACACCACGCCGGTGCTTCAGTGTTCCCATTCCCATGGAGTCCTATTTGAGTCGGCCTGAATTGGAACTTACCGTTCCTTCGCCACCTGTATTATCCCGGGATATCAGGCGGCGGAAACGATAAGCTGAGCACCGGCAGCCTACCGGCAATCTTGTAATGAGACCCATTGTCTCATTTGAGATATGATGATGATCTGGATGTACACAATGGTATTTGTTGGGACTAATCTTCTCGTCTGACCTTGCCACGCATGCAAGCATTTGAAATTCCTTTGTCATGGCACTCTTGAAATTTCAGTCTTCCTTTCAGGATTTTGTTAATTACTAAATGTCCCTGAATTCAGAGGTTTGCGGGGTTTGATAAAACAAGTGATTAAAGATTAGGGATGTGTTAGGCATGTCTGCTTTATGGTTCTCCATTTGAGCCCTACACCGTAATTTATATTTGAAATATACCCAGCAATAGGGCGGTCATTCCAACTCCTACCTCCTGACTCCCATGCCCTATGAGTTGTCCAGATCCAGAATGGGCACATACCTTTCCTAACATGGATGGAGGGCAAGTGGGGGGAAAATGCCGCCTCGAGTGGCCATGGAGAATCCGCACAAACCGCTTGAGGTCCTTCCACCCCTTCTAAACATCCTCAATGGTACAGGGATGGGAGGAGATGCGCCATGCACTCTACCAGGACAGCTTCCCAGAGCAAGGTGCACATCCGGGCAGGAGTTTGTCAGGTTTATAGGCCAAACAGCCATGTAGGCTCATCTTATGCAGAGACCTCCAGCGCCCAATCAGAGAACTTTACTTTGCACTCTAGGCTCTTCCCTTCTGTGCCTCCTCATTGAAAAGATGTTTCGATTTGGCTACTTATCATTTCTAGAAGGCCACCTGAATGTAGGACTTAGATTCGGGTGTGAAATCCAAAATGGCTGCTTCACAAGCCAATGATGCACAACAAAGTATAATCGTGGAGAGGGATTCAGATTACTGCATTTAATGATGTTAATTACTGTATGCAGAGATTTTCAACAGAAATCCACAAACCTTACGACGAGGGCTTTCGTGTTAGTCACTATAACCTTTTTTTTTAAAGGAAAGGAACACATGTGCAGGGAAATCATGTATTATCTAGCAGGGGGTCTTGACCTGCTGATATACATCAGCCTGTATGTTTGGGCACTGGTGGACATTTTGGTGCAACAGAAGTAATACAAAAAGAAAAGTGAACCATCTGACCATGTCATGGTTTGTACAAACGTTGTCTTTCAATTGCTTATTAATGTAAGTGATTTATTAAGCACTACACGCCATCGTGTGGCTGCGAAGGAAAACAGCAACTCCAGCAAAATAATTCTTTTTTACATGCAGGGCATTTTGAGTAAGTAGAATGCAAAGGGTGGGGACTTATTAGAGATGGTGTCGGTGGTATCTTGGATTAGCCGAGTATTCATCAGTACACCTGTAGCCATCGTTAATGGCTCGGCTTTGGCCATCTGTCAACTCCATAGGCAACTCCCTACAGCTAAGGGCTCTGCTATACTTTGCATGCAGGTTCAATACTAAATGAATAACATCCTATTACATGCACTGAGGAGGCTTCTGGTCATGTGATGAAGCCCTGCCACTCCGTTGCTCTACCCACAATCAGGTTTAGCGTCTTCAGGCAGCTACTTAAGGACATCGGGCTAGCTCCAGGTAGACAGCATTGAGGATGCAGCTGCTCAAGTGACTAGGCCCTGCCACTCTGTTAATCCGCACATCACCAGTTTTGTGCTTTGCAGGCAGATACATAAGGACTCCAGGCCAGTTCCAGGCAGGCAGCATATGAGGCTGCTGGCCTTGTGTCCAGGCCCTGCCACTCAGCTGCGCCGTCCAACATCTATTTCACCAGTCCTCCTTAGATAATCTCATCCCCAGCATCCTCAGAAAAGGATGGAGGAAGACAAGGCCTGTTACGGCGAGTGGTAAGACCCACTATCCTGCATTTCCTCTACAGTGTAGTCAATATTGTAGCTCTTGTTTTTTGGCCCTGGTCCATGCCAAGGTGTACATTCCCCTTCCCTGCACACAGGGACAGTTCCATCGATACCATCGCCCAAAACCCCCAGTTCACTGAGTAGGGAGGGGTCCTGCACCTGCTAAAATAAAATTGCTGTTGATTAGAGATGGGTCACACCCTGAGTTCTTTGATCACTAAGGGACAGAGACACCAGAGTACATTTTATCGGGATACTGAAGGGTACCCCCCTTTATTTAATAACAACATGTATACCATTTATTCTCTTTATGATTCCTCTGGCATGAGGTCCAACTAGATCGGAGCCCTGTCACGTCATCTCGTCCTTCCTTGCAGTGGTCACTGAGCCCCTTGGGGTGAGCCTGATGCAACATGCCCCTCACCTAATTCAGATACCACCCACATGGAGTGTGAGGCCAGAGCATGGCTTCTGTGGGTGATCCCATCTTGATAGGCAGCCTCAGGCAGGCCAGCACACTGTCCCACTACCTCACAACAGAGTACCTCCCCTCTACCTCTTCTTTATATAATTGGCATATCTATATAATATCCTACTTAGCTATTAACCCTACTTAACATTCCCCCTAACACATACCCCAAACTCTATGCTTCTCCCTACTGAACGCTTTAATCTATTTAACATTTAATTCTGAAATATACACATATAACTACACATACATTAACATACAACATATATACTACATAAAACACTACGTTACAATGGGGTGACTGCTGCAGACAGTCAACCCTTCACAGTACCATGAGGTCTGTGCTTGTGGCAATGGCTCTGTACTGGCGGTGACGCTGGCTGCAGGCAATGCTGTATGGTGGCTTCATTGGGCGCTGGTTGCAGGCTGATGATACTTGATGGGGCCTGGCCCCTCTTCTTTCTTCAGAGTGGCCCCATCAACCACTTGGAGACACCCATACTCACCACGCAGCTTCCGCTCTTTGAAAAGCCCTGGGAGGCCCTGTGTGGGAATGGGCTCTGCACACATTGACTGCCGTACCCACAGCCCTTTTTAGTCTTCTGGGTGGGCCATGTTGGCTGGGGGGCCTACCCCAAATCAACGCCGTGCCCACTGAGTTGTTGTGTCATCCCCGTTGTTATGGGGCCGCCGCCACGTTCACCACCACGCTCCCCATAGCCATTTTGGTTCAGTAAGTGTCTCCATGACAACGGGGTCCCACCAACCTAGCCGCTGTGCTACATGGCCCTTGCTTGGGCTTCGAGCCCAACCCTCCTCTAATGCATCGTGAGACGCAAGTGGCAGGCTGCTGCCTTCACCTGGGCTGCTCCACTGAGCGTCCCAGGGCTTTCTTCACCTGGGCCACTCAACGGAGCAGGCCGCGACTTCCTCTTCCTCCACACCTTCATCCGAGTTTGCCGGCGAGGCCAACCCGGCGCCTTCATTATTCACAGCTTAACCCTTCTGGGTGGAGCAGGCTTTGCTTCTCCTTTGTTTCACCAGAAGGCTGCGTCTAGCATATGCAGCCGGGGAGGTCTTCACTGAATGGCCCGCCTCACTGGCCATGAGGCAGGCCATTAATGGGCACTGCCAAGCAGCTTGGACTGGGCAGCTCCCACATATGCCCCAGGCTGGGCTGCTCTTCATTGGCCCAGGCAGTACCTGGCATGCTGCCTGGGCCTAGAATACTGTTGCGCCCGTCCGTTGTGACTCCCGGACAGGCAGACATTCACCACAGCCCCGGGGTGGCCGAGCTGCCCCTATCTAAGCAGTTCAGCCCCATTGGATTAGTCCCTGGGGGCTACCCACGTGCAGCCCAGCGCCATTAGTGATATTTAGGCCCTGAGGGGCCGCTTGAGGCACCGAACCCCCAGGTAAATCGTTCTCCTTATTCTCTCTCTCTCTCTCTCTCTCTCCCTCTCTCTCTCTCTCTCTCTCTTTCTCTATCTCTCTCTCTCTCTCTCTCTCTGTTATTTCTTTCATTTTTTGCTCTCCCCCGCCCAGTCCATTCCTGGCCAGGGGAGTTCTATTGTATTGTTCCGTTCTTCTTTTCGTTCTCTTTTAACATTCTATCCAGCCCCGTGGTGGGCTGGATTTTTCTTCCAGAAACACGCACACGGGACATATATATATATATAAAACACACACACTCCACTTTAAATTAAAACCTTATTTACTATTTACCCTGGTGTCTGCATCTTTTATTTCTAGGTGTTCCCTCTGGTGACAAGCATGCAGCAGCACTAACCGGGCCCTGTGAGACCACAGGCTACACTACAACTATTCACCAACAGACATCACCATGTGTCTCTTCCCTCCACTCCCTATGCCCACAATCACTTGGGTTTGACTGGCCATGCTCCTGAGCAGCCCTGACACGCTACCAAAGCGAACCTCATCAATATCACCCTTGCCCCATCCAACACCCTCAAACCATGCACATATGCCCCTGCACTCTGCAGAGATCATCAACCTCATCTCATACAACAACTTGTATGCCCTCCTTATCATAGAAACATGGTTTACCCCATACTTATCCCATGTTTTCGATGTCCCCTTCCCCCCAAGCTATTGCATCCAACATCCCAACTGGCCAGAAAGTGCAAGAGGCAGAAAGGTAATCATCCACAGGAGTGATTGGCCTTGCTCCATCATCTCTCTTCCAGAGCAAGCTTGTTCGAATCACATGCCCACCGGTTCCCAAGGAATCCAACCTTCCACCTCTTCTACAGACCACCTCACAGTAGTTACTCTTTCTTTGCCTACATCATTACCTCACAGTAACACACACAAATGATGTCTTTCTCAGAGATTTTAACGTGCCCCGCAACCAACAACCACAGACAAAGTACTTTTTTAACTGACCGGGTCCTTGCACCTTAATCAAATTGTGCTCTCCCCCTTATCACCTGCACAGACACTATCCGACGCGACTGGTCTTCCACATTGCCATTCCACTGTTGATAGCCCATTCAACCACAGCCCAAGGTCAGCCTAAATGCCCCCTCACTCAGTGCCCAAAAACCTTTCAGGTCAATTAGCTAGAAGGACATTTCACAGACTTCCTCACCACAGTGAATGCCTCGGTCCCCTAGAATTATTCCAAAACGAGGCTATGAATGTGGCCGAGGCTCATGCACCCCTAAAAACCACACATGCTAAGACTAAACAATACATCCCTTGGTACAGCCCCAAGCTTGCCTCCACAAACGCTCAATCAGAGCCCTAGAGGAACGGTAGCACAAAAAACAAACCATGGAGATCTCACTAACCTTGAATCTCTCCCCGGCAACCGTAGGATTTTGAATGTCTAGGCCAAAGCTGCTTATTACTCCACCACCATTGCAGCCGCCTCTAAAAGGAGAAAAATTATCTTTGAAGTAGTAAACCATTGTTCCAAACCGTCACATAACCTCGAGGTGAATTTTATTTTTTGAAAAAACAGACACATCATTGAATCAACTTCCCACAGCATTACACCCCCTGCCCACCAGCACGCGCAATGTGCTTCTTGAAAGAATTCTCTTCCCCCTACCCCACAGACCTCATAAAAATGATAACCTCACTCAAACCTACTTCCTACTCGGATGATATCATCTCAGCCTCCCTCATTAAACAATTGATGGGCACAACACAAAACACACTCTTAAGCAACATTAATGCCTGCCTCATCATTCCCGGACACCCTCAAGACTGTCCTTTTTACCTCTTTTGAAAAAAACAACTCGAGACTTAGACAAACTGGCCAACTACAGGCCCATTACGAACCTCCCTTTTATTGGAGAAATCTTGAAAAAGTAGTTGAGACAGCTACCATCCAGTTAGTGGATGATGCTCTCCAAATCATGGCTAAGGACGCCTCTAGCCTCCTCAGTTTCCCCTACCTTTAAACTGAATATGACACTGTCGACCACTGCATCCTCCTCTCACTCCTCACCGACAGGATTCGATTCTCTGGCACTGTTCTGAACTGGCTAGCCTCCTACATCTCGGTAGACACCAGGCCGTCAGATGGGCAGGTTGCATTCTAACTGACACCCTGTCTCCTGCGGAGTTCCCAAGGGCTCAATCCTCTCACCAATCCATTTGACCTACACATGGAGCCCCTAGGCACATTCCTCAAAGATCCTGATACATCCATCAACCAATACTCAAACAATACTCAGTTGTACGTGAGAGTAAAACGCCCACATGACATCAGTTGTCTTCGCAATTACCTCACCATCATCAGTCCTGGATGTCTACCACCTTCCCCAAACATAACCATCCGAGACCGAGTGCATCCTCATCAGTCCGCCTCCTAAACAACCACTTGTCCAACAATGTCTCAATGATACGCGCATAGAAGGATTTGATCATGGATTAAACAAAATCGTTGTGCTTTGCCATTGAAGGTAGGTTGTCATTCCAGACTACACATAGCAAAGAAGGCCCAAAAGCCCTGGCTTTAACTCTTCACCCTTTGCAAAATCCAACTCTTATTCTCACCGCCGGTCTTCCAGGCCCCAGTGCCGGCTTGGGTCTTGCACCTCGATGGGGGAAATGCTCTCCGGACGGGGTTCCCAGTCGCTCACTTTGCTCCTCTAAAAGCAGTCCATCACGGAGCAGCACGTCTCATGGGTGCGTGTAAATTTGACTGAATCACTGTCTTCCTACGCTAACTATATTGGCTTCTTGCCCAGACCAGGATACTGCAAGACTACATGTATCATCTACAAAGCAGTCACGATGAACACAACATCATACATTGTGACTAAGCGCCATATATCTGGTGACGCACACTCTTCACAATGTAAATTGGTCAACCGGCTCGAGTCACAATTAGTCCCGAAAGAGAGGAACCACAAATAATCCTTCTCTTGTCACACACCCACCCTCTGGATCTCTATCCCGGTATCAGCTCAAATGCCTCTACAATTCTATAATTTCACAAAGCATTAAAAAAGTGGCTTTTTCAGCAAAACCTGACCAAGGACACAGATACCGGAACTCACAGTGCTGTGCTACTGTTAAAACATGCCATCTTAAACGCTGGATACCCGCCCCCCATACAACGCTCTGCTTCTCTTGAGATAGCTCTGCGTTAGAAACAAAAAATATATGTTAGAAAAATGTAATAATGCAAAGTCTATGCTCAGTGGTCAGAAATGTTAAATAAATATTCAACGCATAGTGAATACACGGTCACATCATAAGGTTTCATCGGTTATAGGTCAAATCAAAAGGATCGAAATGCAATACGGACGAATCAAAAGGACCGAAAACAAAAGGGTTGAATATTTTTTTTTTTTGGGGGTGCACCCCTTCAAACCCCTGTTTTTGCTGTAAAAACCACTTTCTTTCCTATACGGAAACCCAAAACAAAAATATACATTTAAAAAAAGGCATTCCACCCTTTTTTTCGGTCCTATTGACTCAACCCTATTGTATTCGATCCTTTTGTTTTAGATCCTTTGAATGGTTAACGTTTCATGATATTGTTGGCAAAACGTAACTGTGCTTGTAAGGGGAAGCATTCCTTTTGTGTGGATGCATGTTGAATGCAATGTTTGTTATGTTATATGTTGCCTGTACCTCAGTGTGTGACACCGATTATCCATCTTGCTGCCAAATAGTTGTAATTTTTGTTTTTCCGCAATTGTTTCATAAATATGTTTTCCCCTATATTTCACATATGTTGTGAAATTGTTGCAATTTTTAGAGCAATCTCATGGTGAAATTGACTAGATTTGCGAGGCTTATGCAAAATGTTTGGCAAGAACATGCGACCATTGTGTGCATATATTCTATTTACTTACAAGACTTATACATTGTCGGAGAGTCATCAGACTGTACAGTAGGGCACTGCTCTGCTGGCTAAATAAGGCACTTGAAGGAGCAAGGGATAGGTTCTGCCCAGGTACTGTTACATCCCCTGTCTGCAGAAGGTGGCATGCAACCTGTGGCTCCCCAGATATTTTGGACTCTGACTCCCATGATCCCTCATCATTGACTATGCTGGTTAGGGCTGATGGCAGTGGTAGTCCCAAACATCTGCAGAGCCAAAGGCTGCAGAACCCTGGCTGAGAGTAGCCACAGAAGAACGCCAGTGCAGCACATCCCTTTGCAAACACTGATTCTGTTGCCAATGTGTCTGGTCATTACTCTGCCAACCACTTTTGCGCAAATAGTACATTTCTGAGCATTTCCTAAGGTTCAGTCTAACATGGGGGCCTGCACCTGCTTTCCTGAATGCACAGGTAGCATATATTGTGAACACATTCCGCTTGTGCATGTGTAAATGTTAAATTGAGCACGTGCAAGGGGAAAGTTATTTACTATGGCTCATCCCCAAATGGTTACAAAATAACCAATGGCCCAAAACACAGCAGGCTTACGTTACCATGGGAACACAATGTAATTGCCTTTTGTAGACATGCTGAATATCAGGAATTCTTCTGCAGCCTGCAACATTCCACCCTTGAACACCTGAACATAGATACATAAAGTGGTTCATGAAATGGATATGAAGCCAAGGAAATCGCTCTTTGATAGTGAGTGGATGTGAGGTCATAAAATGGCACCATTTTGGAAAGGTTATATCAATCACAATAACACTCTTTCAGGCGTGTTATGTATATTGAGCGCCAAGGGACCACTCCAGAGGTGACAGCGTGCTATGTAAATATCCTTTAACATTAACATTAATATATTGTCCCACTCGAAGAAGAGCGTAGCACATAATTTCACATTTTCTGATTAATGCTGAAAAACTTAAAAGTAGATGCATTTTTGCAGGATATAGCCCCATGGAATAGCACGGCTCTTACCACATCTTGCCACCATGTTAGTCCTGACCTATTGGACCCCCACCTCATTGACCCATAATAGCGATTCACAGCACAGGTATGATTTTCCTCAGGAAAGAGTCATACAAATTTTCATTTTCAATTTTTTCAAGGAGCACTGCATGTGTGCAGGTAATACACATATTCTGCCATCTTGTGAGCAACACCTGGAGCATGGCATGGAGAAATCTTGGCTTGTATAACTGAAAGCCCTGGTTCACCTACTTCTTTGACACTATATGCCACACAGCACTCCAACCCCATAAAACAAAGGGTCTGCAACCTTCAGCTCTCCACAATTTCTGGACATCAACTCCCGTGATGCCTCACGATTGACTATGCTGACTTGGGCTGATAGGAATTGTAGTTCAACATATCTGGCAAGCAAAAACGTGCAGACCCCTGCTGTGCAAGGGCCCTTAGTGAGGCTATTTAACTTCTAAATAGTCATTAATGGGCATTGCACCAGGTGTGGGTATTCCACATTATCACTAGACATACTGTGGATCACCTACAAGTCGCTTCACCGCCGACTCGACAGGCATATGCAGTAAGTGGGTCACCAAACAGTGGTCTAGCATGTACTCTACAAATGGAACATGCATGCATGCAGACACACTCACACATGCAAGAGTATGCATATGCAACTGTGAAAAGCCATGTCACGACGTTCCACATCAAGAGGGATAGCTGCACCAGGGCTCCTGGCGGAATAAATAAAGTGATGTACCCATCTTACAATTAAAGGACACACAACATCACATAGTCACTGCCAAATAATGAGGACATTATTTTCCAACAAGTTGGTGCCTAAATCTATTGCACTGCTAGACGTTGTACTCGGATGCTGAACACCTACCAGGACCCTGGCAGAGTGTAATCCTCTTTTTGTGCCCAGTTTTCCTGTATCTGCCTCGACAATATGAAACTCACTTCCTCCCGCCCTGAGGGCAGAGCCATCTCAACAATGTGTTCCGGAAACAACTAAAAACTCACCTGTTTAATTAACATTCCTCGCCGTTCGTTAATTGCGTGTAACAAGCGCCTAGCTCCAGGGTTTTACGCGCTCGTATAAATCCAGATTAAATAAATAAATACATAATGATTTCCTCTGTCAGAATAGATCTTTGTTAGAAACCAGTCAAACCCCCACACTCGGTGTTTGATACCCAAAGCTTCCCACACCTCAGCATTAGTGATCATTCACTGACCCTGAGAGGCCTAATTGTTGTTTTTAGATGTTTCCAAAACATTTATGAAAAAAAAAATTAAGTCACTCCATCAGTCCACTGAAGAAATGTGAAGATTACAATTCCCATTCCACAATCCCATGGGATATGCACGGCTGAGGGTTTGGGATGTGGTATTGTGCGGTGCTGCTGCAGACTATAACGCTACAATAACTGCCCTTCCTTCCTCCTTTGCAGGTCATGAACCAGACGGAGCAGTCCGGGAGTCCTTTCAACAGAAGGTCAGTTGCATTTTGTGCTATATCATGCTCATGAAATTGAGATACAAGGCATGGGGGCGGGGGGTGTTGAACAGGCTGCAAACAGGCATATTTAAATGTATGACTGGAGGCCATCTGTGCATAGACCTGAGAGAAGTGTGGAATGCTTCAATGCTGTTGATTCTGATACGAAAGGCATTTTATGTAGGGATATTTTCAGTGATGTCTTGGACAGTTGATTGACTTCAAACTTTCCAAGATGACAGGCAACCAAGTTTCACAGGTGTGCACATTGGAGAAGAAATGAGCATCCTCCTGAATGAAGTCTATTAAAGTGTGGAACATCAAAGTAGCAAAGGGTCTCTTATTTTTAGATGAACATGAAACTCTTTGGGGTGATGATCATAAGATATATTTGTAGGCTCTACGTGAAAGTGCCCCAAAGACTTTATAAACTAACTAGTAGAAGAACAAGTTACTTCTTACCTTGTAACGTTCTTTCGATGGGATGTTCCTCCGACGTATTCCTTATCTTAGATATCTCCTTCTAGCTTTGCTGGCCTCGGAAAATTTTTCTCTAGAGGGCGCTGCGCGTCGACGTCCGCCGAGGCGATGTCCCTCGACAGCCGCCGTATCGACGTCGACGTCATCCTGCCTATAAAGGCTGCGCGCAGCGTCCGTTGCTCAGTTCCGTTTTGTAGCCCACAGTTTTTCTGTCTGAACTAGACTAATCACCCTGAAGGAGCGTAAGCTGCAACCACAAGGGAAGTAGTACTGCAGGGATGGATGGGAGGGTAGATAAGGAATATGTCGGAGGAACATCCCATAGAAAGAACGTTACAAGGTAAGAAGTAACTTGTTCTTCGAAGGGATTGTGTCCTCCGACGTATTCCTTATCTTAGATAGGCTCCCATAGCAGTATTTTGTTATTGGAGGTGGGAGTACTGACTTCATGCTTCCTTTTATTGATGAATAGAGTGCAATACTGCCCTTCCAAACCTAGTCTCTTGACTGGAGGAGCAATCCAAGTTGTAAAATCGTGTAAAGGTATGGACGGACGACCATGTGGCAGCCGCACATATGTCTTTAACCGGCACTCCTCTTTTGAGGGCCGATGAAGCTGCAATACCTCTGGTCGAATGAGCCCTAAGATTTTGAGGGGGCTCTTTTCCTGCCAGTTTATAACATTCCAAAATGGCTAGAATGATCCATCTGGAAATGGTCTGCTTAGTTATTGGTAACCCCAGCTTGTGACCTGCATAGCCTACAAACAGCTGGTCTGCTTGTCTTATCCTGGCCCGTCTACTGATGTAAAAACTTAAAGCCCTTCTAGGGTCCAGCCTGTGTAACCTCTCTTCCTCTTTTCCCGGATGAGGAGGAGGATAGAAAGATGGCAGGGTAATCTTCTGAGTGATATGGGATTCAGAAACTACCTTTGGGAGGAAATTAGGCTTCACTTGCAGGACAACTTTGTCTTTGTGAAAGATTGTATGAGGGGGTTTACAAGAAAGAGCTTGTAACTCGCTCACCATTCTAGCAGATGTAAGTGCTATTAATAAAACAGTTTTAAGGGTAAGAAATCTTAACGAACAAGAATGGAGTGGTTCGAAAGGTGTGCCCATCAGGAAAGTTACGACCAAGTTTAAATCCCATAGGGGACCCTGGAATGGTCTTGGGGGATAAACGTTAGTTAACCCCTTTAGAAACTGTATAACCACGGGTAACTTGAAATAGGATGGTTCTTCCGCAGTGCGCTTAAAGATGGATAGCGCTGCGAAATAGCCCTTAATGGTGCCAACTTGAAGGCCTGAATTCGCCAAATAGAGTAGGAAGGACAAAACCATTGGTGTACCACATGAAAAGGGGTCGATATTCTTTTCTCTACACCAGCTGCAAAATCTGTTCCAACGGCAGCGGTATAAAGACTTTGTTGCTGGCCTCCTTGCCGAAAGCAACACCTCCATAACATCATCAGGGAGGTCCCAATCCTTGTACCTCAGCCTTTCAGAAGCCAAGCGTGAAGGTTGAGGGTTTTGATGTCTGGATGGAGAACCTGACCTCCCTTCTGTGAGAGTAGATTCTCTCTGAGTGGAAGTCGAATTGGAGGGCAGATGGACAAGTCTAGAAGGTCCGGGTACCACGTTCTCCTGGCCCAATCCAGGGCAATTAGGATCATGGTTTTCCGGAATCTTCTCAACCTCCTGATCATTTGAGGAATGACAGGGACCGGTGGGAACGCGTACAGAAGCGGAAACTCCCAGTCCACTATGAACGCGTCTCCCAGATCTCCTCTCGGGGGAAATTCCCTTGAACAGAACAGATCACACTTCCTGTTGACACTGGTGGCAAACAGATCCACCTGAGGGGTTCCCCAAAGGGCGAAGATCTCTTGAAGGACTTCCTGAGCTAGTTCCCACTCGTGGGAGACTGTGCTCTGCCTGCTCAGAGCGTCCGCTGTCAAGTTCTTCTCTCCGGCTAGGTGAACTGCCGATAGAGAGATCCCTTCTTGGATTGCCCAAAACCAGAGCTGCATCGCCTCTCTGCACAGGGGTAGTGATCCTATGCCTCCTCTTTTGTTGAGGTAATGCATGGCCACTGTGTTGTCCGTCATTATCAGGACATTCTTCCCTTGTACAGCTGGCAGGAACGCCTTCAGCGCAAGTCTGATGGCCCTCAGCTCTACCAGGTTGATATGTAGTCTGGACTCCGATGGAGACCAACGACCGCTGATGGTCAAGTCGTTGGCGTGGGCTCCCCACCCCGTGAATGAGGCATCCGTGACTACTGTTATCTCCGGCCAGGGTTGACAAAACTGTTCTCCTTACAGAATGTTCTCTTGACAGGCCCACCACTGAAGGTCTCGAGCCACCCTGTCGGGAACCTGAAG
This sequence comes from Ambystoma mexicanum, assembly GCF_040938575.1. Classification (NCBI taxonomy): domain Eukaryota; kingdom Metazoa; phylum Chordata; class Amphibia; order Caudata; family Ambystomatidae; genus Ambystoma; species Ambystoma mexicanum. Next base: position 199,156,755 of record NC_090938.1, read on the forward strand.
AAGATCTGTCATTCTTCCTGAGAATTGTGACCACTGAGTCCTCAGTGCCCACTGGAGGGATCTCATTCTCAGGCGAGCCTCTGGCACTAGGAAAATGCAGGATGCCATGAGGCCTAGCAACCTCAAAAAGTCGAAGGCTCGGAGACGTTGGGCATTTTGGAACTTGGTAACCATCTGTAGAATATCTTGAGCCCTCACCTCTGGTGGCGAGGCTTTTCCCAGGGAAGTGTCCAGGATCGCTCCGATGAATCATTTGTGACTTTTTTAAATTGAGGGAGAAGCCCAGTCTGTGAAGGGAGTGGCAAACGTGATTTAGCTGGATCTGAGCTTGTTCCGTAGATACAGCCCTGATCAACCAATCGTCCAGGTAGGGGTAGACGTGAATCCCTTCCCTCCTTAGACTTGCAGCCACTACCGACATTAACTTGGTGAAGACCCTCGGGGCGGAGGTCAGCCCAAATGGCAGCACACGAAATTGATAATGAGAGTTGCCAATTGCGAACCTCAGGTATTTCCTGTGTTTGAGATGGATAGGCACATGGAAATAAGCGTCCTGAAGGTCCAGAGATACCAACCAGTCCTGGAACTGAAGGGCCTGAAGGATCTGAGAAAGAGTTACCATCTTGAATTTGACTTTCCTGAGGAATTTGTTCAATTTTTCGCAAGTCCAAGATGGGTCTCAGTCCTCCGTCTTTCTTTGGAATGAGAAAGTAAGGGGAGTACCAGCCCTTGTTCCTCTCCGCTACAGGTACCGGTTCTATGGCACCTTTCTCTAGCAGGTCTAAAATTTCCTGCAAGAGGAGCGGATCTGGAGCTTTCTGAGAGCTGATCCCCGGTGGATGACTGAGGTATGCGTAGGAGAGGCAGGCAGTAACCTTGGGCAACTGTTTCCAATGCCCAAGCATCTGACGTGATAGCCTGCCATTCCGTCAGATGTTGAGTTAACCTGCCCCCTACAGGTGTCTTGTGAGGGAAGTCCTCAGAGTGGTTTTGAGGCGGCTGATGCTGATGGTAAAGAGGCACCTGCTGTTGCTGCGGCTTTTGAATATCTACCCCGTCCACCTCGGGTAGTTCTTCTTTGTCCCCTTTGAGCCGGTCGTCCTCTACCTCTTCCGAATGCGGAGTAGAAGCGAAAGGACTTGCCCCTCGCAGAGGTTCCTGTGGGACAAAAAGGTGTCTGACGGATTGCAGCGCCTAGGGATTTTGCTGCTACCTTTGATGTTTGCAGTTTTTCTAAACTGTCATCCGCCTTTTTCCCAAACAAAGAAGAGCCATCGAATGGCATGTTCAAGAGCCTGGCTTGCACATCTGGGGCAAAACCAGACTTTCTCAACCAAGCGAATCTCCTGGTTGTTGTACTTGCCGCCATTGCTCGGCTGATACTGTCAGCCGAATCAATGCCCGTCTGGAGGGATTCGCACATAGCGTCTTTACCGTCCTGTATGATATTTAGGAACGCCTCCCTTTCTTCTCCCTCCGGGATGCAGTCAGCCGCTGTAGAAGCACACTCCCAAAGTGTATGGCTGAATCTAGCAAGGGTGCAAGTGGCATTAACAGATTTTAACGCCATGCTACATGCCGAAAAAACGTTCTTTGCCATAGCATCATATTTCTTATCGTCCCCGTCCTGTGGGACGGTAGGGTAAGCAGTCTTGACATCAGTAGAAGATGCTGCTTGTACCACCAGACTTTCTGGGGATGGGTGTTTTGACAAAAACTCCGGGTCTGCAGAAGATACCCTGTATTTAGTAGACAGTTTTTTATTTACTGCCGGAACGACATCTGGGGTTTCCCAGTTTGTCATGATTTTCCTCTGAAGAGCTTTATGAAAGGGCACTACAGGATCCTCCTGTGGACCTTTATCAAGAATATCCGTAAGGTCATCTTGTTGGAAAGCCTGTGAAGGTGTTGACCACCCCATAAATTCTGTGATCCTGGCCATTAAGGCTCTATAGGGGGTTTCAGCATGCTCCCCCGGGTCTGGCCCAGCGAACTCCACCTCAGGGGAAGTGTCTAACCCACTTGCCTCATGTAAGGAATCATGGAGATCCTTTAACCTGCGTTCTTCTGAGGATAACTCCTCTTGAACTGGGGTTGCAGGTCCCTGCAACTCAAATGTGTCTTCTTGTTCAGATAGTTCTCCCTCTTCCATAATTGAGGACATAGTTCTCAATTGTTCTGAACTCACAAAGGGTGTGAAACCCATCTCCAGGGCAGAGGGTGCCAAACTTGTTGTAATTGGCCTCGAAAACGTCGATGTCGTCGACGCCGACGTCGAAGGCTTCGGGCGTGGCGTCGAAAACAAAGGTGGAGGCCTCGAGGTCCTCGATAGAATTGGGATTCTGCTCGAGGAAGTCGACAATCTCGACGCCATCGTCATCGAGGACCTGGGGATAGCCATTGGGTGCGTCGCAACCATGACTTTCCTTGGCGTCGACGCCGGTGTCGAAGATGGCCTCGAGTCGACAGACCCGTGTGTCGAAGGTCCCTTCGAAAACGGCGTCGAAGACACCGACCTCGGCGTCGACGGAACCTTCATCGATGGCGTAGACGGAAACTTCGAAGAAGGTTTTGAGGTCATAGCCTTACTCGAGGGTTCGTGACGCGCTCGAGAAGCTTCCTTCGCCGGGTACTGCGACTCGCGGCGTTTTTGACCTTCGGGTCTTTCGACCAGAGCATCGCTCTCGGCAGTCTTCGAGGTGGTCGAGGCCGCTTTCACGAAGACGCTCATCATATTTTTGCGGAATTCCTCCCATTCAGCCCGGGAACTATGTTTCGTGGGGCAAGGGATTCTCTTAGGAGAAACAGAGGAAGAGGAGGACGCAGAAGGGGATCTTCGACGTCTCCTCTTCGAGTGCTTCGATCTCGAGGAGTGATGGGATCCACTCCGAGACCTGGAGCGTGAATGGTGACGAGGAGACGAATGTCTCGACTTTGTCGAGAAAGAAGAAGCTTTTGAAATCTTACCTTTCTCCAGCTTCCCCCTACGCTCCTTCAGGGCCTTAGCTGTTATGGACATACAGTCCTCGCACTCCGAACAATGGTGTTCAGCTCCCAAACACCACAGACAAACTCTGTGAGGGTCAGTCAGCGACATCTTTTTCCCACAGTCTCTGCATTTTTTGAAGCCGGACCGAGGGGTTGTCGGTTCCGACGAGGAAGCCATTGAGTATGGATCGAATATCTCGAGGTAAATAGGATAAATTCTCTACGACATTGAGCAACGATATTCCGAGGCACTGAGTAAGCGCGGAAAAACGGAACCGAGCAACGGACTCTGCGCGCGGCCTTTATAGGCAGGATGACGTCGACGTCGATACGGCGGCTGTCGAGGGACATCGACTCGGCGGACGTCGACGCGCAGCGCCCACTAGAGAAAAATTTTCCGAGGCCAGAAAAGCTGAAAGGAGATATCTAAGATAAGGAATACGTCGGAGGACACAATCCCTTCGAAGTACCAGTTCTCCAAAATGGTGTTCTGTAGACAGACATGATAACACTGATCCTGTTGATCCTTGCTTATCGCTTGATGTGCTTTGCACGCTGAAGTAAACTGCACTGAGAATGGGCGCATGTGGCAGGTTGACATACCCCGGAGCAGACGCTGGAGGGAGGTGAGAGTTGGTGTGCTGCTGCATACTGGAACCTTCTGTGCTCTCTCCCCACCTGTTTCTCACCCTCGCATGGTGCAGTGTAAATATCTTGCAGACCGTGCATCCTAGGGCTTGGACCTCAAGTTGTGTTCCTCGTGTCGGGACCAGTCCTTCTACGACCACATTGATGTTTCGACGATTTCAGGCAACCATTTCATGTGTGAAGGTGCTGAAATCTGGAGAAATGGCTGGGTGTCCAAATGTCATGTAACTAGTAAAGCCCGGAAGGTCCTAAGAGGTAACTATGTAAAATCTGGTGCACATTGGTGAAACAGTGTGGAATTGTAAAAACAAACACCACTTCATCAAGCCACAAACCCAGAAACAAATGTTGTCTTGTGCTGAAATCTAGGGAACGGGGTGTGGCGTCCAAATGTCATGTAGCCAATAATATCCGGAGGGTCCTAACTGGTAATGTTGCAAAATTTGGTGTGGATTAGTGAAACAGTGTGGAATTGTATAAGGAACAATGCTTTGCCGCAAACCCACAAACACATTTTTACTTTTGCTGAAATCCGGGGAAAGGGGTGGGATGTCCAAATGTCATGTAGCCAGTAATGTCCAGAGGGTCCTAATAGGCAAGTATGCAAAATGTGGTGCAGATTGGTGAAACAGTGTGGAGTTGTATAAGGAACAACGCTTTGCCAAAAATCCCTGCCACAAACAAACACAATTTTACTTTTATATATAGATAACAATGACTTGAAATCCACTGTGTTTAGAACCATAGTTCTATCACATGGCGGGTGAGTTAGTTGTGCAAAGTGATTGAGTTTTCTTTTAGCACTGTGGTGCCTTAGAAGGACAGCCATTTTAGAATGCAAGCATGTGCTTGAGGAGCTGGACCCTTTGCAGGCATCTATGTCATGATCTGATAGCTTCATGGTGGTGACCACCACATTAGCTCTTAATCTATTTGTCAAAAATGTGGAATGATTGGCTTTCGTTCGACCAGCATCAAGGCTGTGTTCTCCAGGTCAGAGAAGAGAGGGTGTCTTAGGTTTAGAAGATGTGAGTGAAATGGGGCCTGGCTGCAGTTTGATTGTGAGCTCCTTCAGCATAAAGCTAAATGAACACTCGGGTACCAATGCCTGCTAGAGTGTGTCTGTTCAAGTCGGCCGAAGGGTCTGTATTTGGTGACACTTGTTAAGGTCAGCTATGTATGATCTGCAACTGTTGTTGTGGCGTTGTACTCATAACTAATCAAACCATGAATAAGATCATGTCGGCATGTATGAAGCTGGCTGTCAAGGAGTTCCCCCCTTCTCATCTGAATCCGTTCTTTACCGGTGTTCTTGGAGGCTGCCTTCTTTCGGATGGATTGGGTTTTGAAGAAGGCAGCCAGTGTCTCTGCCGAATCCAGAATGCGTTCAGTTTTCCAGGAGGTCGAATCCAGGAATCCAGGAGGGAAGGTAAGTTCGCTAGAACTAGAATCCAGGAGGAAGAAGAAGGGGGGGGTTCGAGGAAGGGATAGCGGAGAGGAAAGGAGAAGAACCACGAGCTACGGAGCACACGTCTGGTCGCTAATCGCTATAGCATTGAGACGCGCGGAGCCGCGGAAGGCGTGGTCTAGAAATAGAGAAAGGTTATGTCCAACGCATGGAGCGAGAAGGGAATGCGTTGGGCGGCCATATTGGAGGTATTAATGCGTTTAAGTCCGTTGTGACAAGGACCATGAGGCCCAAAAGGGGCGCACCCTGCGATTCATGACAGCCTGCCTCCTCCGAAGACCCTTCCCTCCTGGTTTGCCCGGGTGGATGAGGTGGAACCTTCTGAGCAGCCGTGGGGCCTTGATGTTTGAGAGAGGTTCCCAGGTTCTTTCGCTAGGAGGATATCCTTTCCATTCAACCAGGTATTGAAGCTGGCTCCTTCTATACCTGGAGTCACAAATTCGAGATACCTCATATTCCAATTGGTCATCGACCAGTACAGGAGGAGGTCTGGAGGGTTTTTGGGAGGATGGATAGTAGGGTTTCAATAAGGATGTGTGAAACACTGGGTGCATCTTCTTCCAGGATTCAGGCAACTCGATCCGATAAGAAACAGGATTTATAATTTCTTTAATGGCAAATGGACCATAGTACCGAGGGGCCAGTTTACTAGGCCGTAGATGTCGGGGTAGTAATTTGGAGGACAACCAGATATGATCACTGACTGCATAAGAAGGGCCAGGTCTTCTTCTGGAATCTGCATATTTCTTGGTCTGTTTCCTGGCCTTCTCCAAACATGCCTTGGCTTCTTTATGTATGTTGACAAGGGTTTCGATCGAGGAGTCAACTGTAGGTACTGGTGTAGATTTGGGAAGAACAAAAGGTAGGACCGACGGATGAAATCCTTGACTGCAATAAAAGGGGCTGATCTTAAGTGCCGAATGGTCAGAATTATTGTAAGCAAATTCAGCCTCGGGGATCAGGAGCGACCAGTCATCACGGACCTTGGTGGCAAAGCATCGAAGATACTGTTCCAGGGTTTGGTTGACACGTTCTGTGATTCCGTTGGTTTCAGGGTGGTAACCTGACGAAAGGGCACGTTGGATCCCTAAGCATTGACAGAGATGTTTTCAGAATTGTGAGATGTATTGAGGTCCGTGATCCGAAATGATCTTGGAAGGGAGTCCATGCAAACGGAATATGTGTTCCAGGAAGATTCCTGCTAGTTCAGAAGAGGATGGTAATTTACGCTGGGGCGTAAAATGAGCCACGTGAGTGAACAGGTCTATGGTAACCATGATGGTGGTATACCCACGGGATGGTGGCAGTTCCACAATGAATTCCGTAGTGATAATCTCCCAAGGCCTAGTTGGCAATGTAGGTTGTAGTAGACGGCCCGCTGGTTTCTTGTTATTGTGTTTATTTTGACTGCAGACAACACAGGATTGAATGTACTGCCGTACGTCGAGTCCCATCCTAGGCCACCAGAATTGCCTTTGTATCAGACGGAGGGTATTGGTGACACCACGATGTCCGGAGTGTAGGGTATCTTGGCAGAGATTCATTATTCTTTGTTGTAGTCTTTTTGTAGGGATGACCAACAGATTGTCTTTCAACAAATAACCTTCCCGGACCTTTACATTCCAAGGATTTCTTTTGGATTTGTCCTTCCACAGATCAGAGGATTGGGTTTGGGCTTGGATTTCTTCGAGGAGGTTGACTGCCTGGGCCACAAAGATCTTGGGGGAAAACATCTGAGGATATGTCTTGTCTTCAGTGGACTTGTAGTAAGGTCTTCGAGATAAGGTGTCGGCGATCAGGTTTTGTGATCCAGGAACGTGAGTGATATGGAACTGGTACTGGGCAAAGAAGTATGCCCAACGTGCCTGACGACTGTTCCTACACTCCAAAGACTGTAGAATCTGGAGGTTTCGGTGGTCAGTACGGACCTGAACTGGATGTTTAGCTCCCAAAAGTAAATGTCGCCATTCAGTGAAGGCTTGACGGATGGCTAACAATTCTTTTTCCAGGACTGAATAATGTTTTTCACTAGGAGTCAGAGTTCGTGAGAGGTAAGCAATTGGGTGTTCCAGTTTATCTCCTAATTCTTGTTTCAGGACTGCGCCAATGGCATAATTTGAAGCGTCCGTTTCTACCAGGAAAGGACGGCTAGTATCGGGTTGAGTCAAGATAGGAGCTTGCGTAAACTCTGTCTTTAAACGCTGGAACGCCATATCTTGTGGTGTTGACCAGAGGAAAGGAGTGTCTTTCTTCAGGAGAGCAACAATCGGTTGAACTATCTCGGAGAAATTAGATATGAATTTCCAGTAGAAATTGGCAAATCCCAGGAAGGATTGAATTTGTTTCACGGAAGTAGGAGCGGGCCAGGTCAATATGGCTGTTACCTTTGAAGGGTCCATACCGATTCCTTCTGGGGTAAGAATAAACCCTAGGTAGTGGACGGAGGTCACATGAAACAAATATTTTTCAGGTTTGGCCAGGAGTTTATGATCTCAGAGTCTCTGCAACACTGCCTTCACCTGCTCTTCATGTTGTTTAGTATCCTTGGAAAAGATCAATATGTCATCCAGATATACAATAACAAAGAGAAACAGCATGTCAGAGAACACCCTATCCATAAAGCGGTGGAAAATTGCCGGGCGTTAGCCAATTCGAAGCGCATGACTAGGTACTCAAAATGGCCAAAGGGTGTTCTGAAGACAGTCTTCCATTCGTCTCCTTCCCTGACACGGATCAAATGATAGGCGCCCCTGAGATCCAACTTGGTGAATATCACTGCGCCTCTCACGGCTTCCAGGATATCCGAAATCAGGGGCAATGGGTACCGATCCTTGAGGGTACATTGATTTAGCCCGCGATAATCAAGGCAGGGTCTGAGTTCTTTGGTATCCTTCTTGGGAACAAAGAATAGAGAAGCACCAGCAGGAGATTTCAAAGGTCTTATGGTGCCATTTTGAAGGTTGGTATCCAGGTATTCTCTTAGGGCCTTCTTCTCGGGTTCGGAAAGAATGAACATCCTGCCGAAGGGAATCACTGCAGAGGGTTCCGTATCTATTGCGCAGTCTTCTGGTCTGTGTGGGGGTAAGGCCTGGACAATGGCAGTCGAAAACACATCAGCATATGCTTGGTAGACTTCAGGAACTTGTATGACATTGGATACCATTAGTGGTGTCTGTTGTTCCTTTGTTGGTTCCTTTGGGTGTGTTAATGGAGGTTCTAGGGATAGACAATGAGACATGCAAAACTCTGAGCCTAGGAATAGGGAACCCGCAGACCAATTGATATATGGATTGTGTTTCTGTAGCCAGGGCATGCCCAATACCAAGGGGTAATGAGCTGACTTAATAATGTCAAACCTGATCAGTTCTCGATGGTGATTTATTGAAAGCTGGATCTCTTTGGTATGAAGGCTTATGGGTCCTGATGTGAGGGGTCTTCCGTCGATAGCCTCCACAGGCTGCATGGTGCTTTGTGACTCGTAGGGAATCTGATGTTTATCAACCCACTCATGATCGATGAAAATTCCCATAGCTCCGCAGTCTACCAGGGCCAAAATGGAATAGTTTGTATTCTTGGATGGTGATAAAAAGGCCTGCAGTACCACCAAATTGTTTTGTCCAGGAGAGTTCAAGGATGGAATGGATGTGGAGCAAACATCTCTCTGCCGAAGCTCTGCTCCATCTAGGATCGGGAGCTGGCATTTCCCGAACGCCGAGGGGGTGCTAAAGGACACTCTCTAACCAAATGCTTATCTGAGGCGCAGTACATGCACAAGCCCGTATGAATTCTCCTCATTCTCTCTTGTGGAGATATGGGTCCACGAAAGGCCCCAATCTGCATGGGCTCGGATTCTGAAACTGGGCTTGGGTTGATTTCCGGTCTGGGGGTACCCTCAAATGATACCTTGGAAGGAGTTCCCCTGGATTTCTTCTTTTCTGACTTCCTTTCCTGGATACGGAAGTCAATCTGCATGGCAAGATCCATTAATGCCTGGAATGAGCTTGGTCGTGCCACTCTGGCCAGCTCATCCTTAATTTCTTCGTTCAATCCTCTCCTGAACAGGGTAAAACTCGCCTCAGTGGACCAGTCGGCTTCCTTTGCCAGTTGCTTAAATCGGGTCACATACGTGAGCATATCCCGGGCCCCTTGCTGAAAGTCTAACAAGCGTTCTTGTGCGCTATAGATCTGCTCAGGGCAGTCAAACATGTCTTTTAGGGCACGAATAAACCCATCATAATCGTCCAGGAGGGCATCGCTAGAGTTAACGAGGGGAGTGGCCCAAGTCAAGGCATTCCCGGAAAGGTGAGAGATTATAAAACCCACCTTGGCCCTGGGGGTCGCAAAATAGTAAGGCCTGAAGGTAAAATTAACCAAGCACGAATCCAGGAATGCATGAAGGGTCTTTGCGGAGCCGTCGTATTTATCCACGACTCCACCCAGTATAACACTCTCTTTTGTAGCAGAATCCCGGGATAGAACCAATTGTTTGAGAGCGGCGTTCTCCGCTTTCAGATTCTGTACCTCGGTTGATAGCTCCTGCATACGACGCATCAAGTCCTGCACGGCAGCCTCCATGTCGATATCGCTTTCGATTGGGTGGCGTCTCAAACTGTCAAGGAGTTCCCCCCTTCTCACCTGAATCCGTTCTTTACCGGTGTTCTTGGAGGCTGCCTTCTTTCGGATGGATCGGGTTTTGAAGAAGGCGGCCCGTGTCTCTGCCGAATCCAGAATGCATTCAGTTTTCCAGGAGGTCGAATCCAGGAATCCAGGAGGCAAGGTAAGTTCGCTAGAACTAGAATCCAGGAGGAAGAAGAAGGGGGGGTTCGAGGAAGGGATAGCGGAGAGGAAAGGAGAAGAACCGCGAGCTACGGAGCACACGTCTGGTCGCTAATCGCTATAGCATTGAGACGCGCGGAGCCACGGAAGGCATGGTCTAGAAATAGAGAAAGGTTACGTCCAACGCATAGAGCGAGAAGGGAATGCGTTGGACGGCCATATTGAAGGTATTAATGTGTTTAAGTCTGTTGTGACAAGGACCATGAGGCCCAAAAGGGGCGCACCCTTGGATTCATGACACTGGCCTTAGCTACTTCTGGTGTAGCTTCATTCTTCACTCCCTAAGTTTCACTCTTGCATTCTCAGTGGGCGGTCCTTCTTAATATTGTTCAGTCCTTGTAACACCTGGCTGCCCTTGCCTTCTGTGTGGTTCACAGCTCATGTGCAGGAATCCTCTACCATACACTGATCAGTTTCACTTAATCACTTAAGGACATTGTTCCATTATGAATTAGGGGCTAAACCCTCCTATTTATAGACATGTTTACTGCATATTTCACTTTCCTGTTTATTCTTGTCCTGCGAGGATAGCTCAGTGGCAACGTGCTCACCTTGGAAACAAAACATCATGAGGCAACACAGGTTCGATCCCCGGGTCTGTGCTTAGAAAACAAACTCTGGATATTAAGCACGTTATAAATAGACAACTAAGAGAGACATACTCCTGTAAGAGTGCATCGATGCCCCCTGTGTCAGCGCTTTAAAAATGCAAAATAAAATTCTAATCAGTTTTGAAGACAAAATGCGTTGTCACCTGCACCACTAGTCAATACATTGTGCGATACATGCTATATTATAAAAATGTCTTTTCTTATATATTATAAAAATATATTTTTTAACAACAGGTATCACCGTATTCTATGCCCTTTAATGGCAGGTGTCATTGCTAAATTGAATGCTACTCAGTTTATTGACCTTGGAAGGATGAAGGGCTGAGTTGGCCGTTCCCATAGATTAAAACATGTGAATTGTGAATATCCCTGGGCAGGAGTCAATCTCTTAACTCCAGAGCTACCCATACAATAAGCTCACATGTTGAAATCTTCTCTTCCGCATTGTGTTCCTACAAATTTATTATAGAGAGGGAGAGACCCTTTAAACACTCATTTGAAAGATAAAGTAGAAAAATATCACTAATGAGGATTCCTAGCTGCTTTGCATAAATTCAAACAGCATTTTGGTAACATAGGACTGACCAGTGTATTTGACAGCTATGTCTGTGATGAAAGTGTGATGAAAGTGTTTGACTCACCAAGTATGTAATGAATAGTGGCCTTGGTGCTCATTTCGTTTTTTTACAACACTCACCATAATATACATTTATTTGGAACTATCAGCAATCAATACCCATTACAATATCCTGAGGATTTGGATGTGAGGATACATTGGCTGTGACATCTATCCCTAGATTGGGATTTGAGGGCTGAGAACATGTTTCTTCTCTACAAAACTTGGATGGCAAGTCAGGACTGATTGTCAATTCTGGGATGTGAGGGAAGGATGGCTGTGTGCATCCTCAGCCTCCAATGCACAGACTTCCTTGGATAATGTATATATCACATGGCCTACGGTAGCGGCCATGTAGTTATGGTTAAGTTGCCCATAGGAAGACCACTTTTTGGGTGGCTTATAACTTCGCTCCCCCTGGACGAATCCTCACCAGACTTTGCAAAAAAAGTATATGGCAAAGTTTGGTGACGTTTGGTCAAGGGGGGGAGTTATAGTGGGGTCCCATAGACATAATGGGAACAAACTTTGCTCATGCCTACAGCCCAAACCGCTGGACGGAGTAAATCCGTCCAGTAGTTTATTTTTAAATGACCAAAACGTAAAGCAAAAAAATGTGTGATATCTATGTCCGCTTCGCGGGCTCACTTCCCTGTTCGGACCGCAGACTGGCCTCTGAGTGGCCAGAAGAATTCGATGACTTTTGCATGGTCTGCAGACACCGGGACGCAGCCGCCGAATGGGTGGTGAGGAAACGTTAAATGCGTCGGCTTTCCTGAAACGCCCACCATCTTGGATCTGCAGACTTTTTGGGGTCCGCGGGCAGCGCAGTGAAAATTTTAAAAAAAAACAACATTGCACTTGTCAAACTCAACAAACAATCTCTGGGGATGTGGGGGGATGAGGATGGGATGGGATATGGCCATAAGAAGCCAAAAAACGGGTTGTTTCACCCCCCGACAGTCCGCGAACACTTCAGATGTGCTGGTGCAGACCTGTGGTGTTCGCAAACACTTCAGATGTCCTACGACATCTGTTCCTAATTTCTGCATAACAGGGTTGGGGATAAGCAGTTTTTGGATGGCTAATAACTTTTATGCCACTCAATGAAACTGCATGTCATTTTGCAAATTTATTCCAGAACTAATCCCGAATGGTTTTGCAAAGTTTTGTGGGATTCTGTCAAGAGGGGGCAAAATTAGAGGGACGTTACAAAATATTGTAAAGGCATATAAATGTGATGTCATGTGACGAATCTGCACAACATTTGGCAAAAAAACTTTGGATCTAGATATAAATGGTTTTCTAAAGTTTGGGGGGATTTTCTCAAGAGGGGGCGAAATTGGGGGGGTCTCAACATTTTTAGATGGCTTATAACTTTGTTGCTATTTGACGAATGTGGACAAACGTTTTGAGAAAGATTATAGACCCAACCTTCAATGTTTGTCATATGACTATTGTATGTACATACATTTTGACACTTTTTAAAAAATAAAACATGGCTGGATTTCGAGTAAAATCGTGAAGAGCATTGGCAAGGACATTAAAGCATGGTTTTGCAAGTGTGCCCGTGTTTTATTTTTTGACAAGTGTCATAATGTAGGTAAAAAAAATAGTCACATACCTTTGGTGACTGAGGTATATAGCCTGTGACTGTGGGCAGTAGCCAGATTGTCTGGGTCATGGCATAAGGTCATGACCCGGACGATCTTGCTACTGGCCATGACCGATAGGGACGAAAAATGGTGTTAAAGTGGCTATGTCTACCTGGGACCGGCTATGTGGTAAAGTTATTCGAAGGTAGGATAGGTTTGAAAGGGATAAAAGTGCTTGTGGTAATATGTTCATAGGGTTTTGCAGGCTGCCATGGCAAGGGAAGAGGGGCTGTGTACGGAGCTCCGCCTTCTCTTTTCATGATGGCTGTCTTGGAAAAGGATTTTCCCAAGTGGAACTGTAGATGGCAATGTCGTCTAGGTAAGCCACACAAAAGGCTTCCAGCCCACTGAGCGCATGGTTGACTAATCTCTGGAAAGTGGCAGGGGCGTTCTTCAACCCAAAAGGCATGACTCTAAACTGGTAGAGTCCCTCTGGTGTTGAGAACGCCGTCTTTTCCTTGGCATGGTCCGTCAGAGCTATTTGCCAATAGCCTGAGGTAAGGTCGAAGGTGCTCACAAATTTGGCAGCACCTATCGTGTCCACGAGCTCATCAGCCCGGGGCAATGGGTGCGCGTCAGTTTTGGTGACGGCATTGACTCCTCGGTAGTCCACACAGAACCTCCAATCCTTGGTACCTGCCTGGGAACTTGTCTTGGGGACAAGGACCACGGGAGTGGACCAGGGACTGGTTGAGGGTTCAATAACACCCAGATGCAACATCTTGGCAACCTCATGGATGTGGTTCTTAACGGTATCGGACATACGGTAGCACCTGCTTTTGACAGGCACACTGTCACCAGTGTCAATCTCATGCCTACACCACGGTGTAAGGCCTGGTGCGAGGGAGAACAGAGAGGCGTACTGCCAGAGCAAAGCCCTGCAGGCCCTCTGCTGCTCTGCTGTCCGATCGGGAGAGAGATGTACTCCCTCCACAGAGCCATCCTGAGGGTTGCTATGCAGCAAATTGGGGAGAGGCTCGCTCTCGTCCTCTTCTTGCCCTGAAGCTAGCAAGAAGCATGAGACTTCGGCCCACCTGTGGAAAGGCTTGAGCCTGTTAACATGGAATATCTGAGGGGCTACCCCCGAGGCTCCCATGTCAACCAGATAATTGACTTTGCCCATCTTGGAGATGATCCTCAAGGGTCCAGTCCATTTATCCACCAAAGCCCGAGGCTTGGTAGGCTCCATCACGAGGACCTCCTGTCCTGGAGTCCAATCCACTTGCAAAGCTTTAAGGTCATGCCAGTACTTATTCAATTCCTGGCTGGCCCTAAGATTCATTGTTGCCTGACCCATCATCTGTGTCATCCTCCGTCTGAGACCTAACACATAGTCCCCCACTTGCTTGTCGGGACCTGGAGGGGTGGCCTCCCAACCTTCTCTGATCAAGACAAGGGGCCCCCTCACGGGATGTCCAAAGAGTAACTCAAAGGGGCTGAAACCAACACCCTCTTGAGGTACCGCTCTGTAGGCAAACCGCAGGCATGGCAGGAGAAGATCCCACTTCTTCCGGAGGGGCTCTTCCAAAGCGCCCAACATGCCCTTGAGAGTTTTGTTAAATCTCTCAACCAAACCGTTGGTTTGGGGTGGTAAGAGGTGGAGAACTTGTAAGTTACTCTGCACTCTTTCCACATGGTTTTCATGTAACTCGACATGAAGTTGGATCCTCTATCAGAGACAACCTCTTTAGGGAATCCAACATGGGTGAAAATGCCCAGGAGAGCCCTGGCAACCACCTTGGCCGTAACCGTCCGAAGGGGTATAGCCTCAGGGTACCTCGTGGCATGATCTACCAAGACCAGGATTAACCGATGTCCACCCGACGTGGGAGGGTCAAGGGGACTGACGATGTTGATGCCCACCCTCTCAAATGGTGTTCCAACCACTGGCAATGGTTACAGTGGGGCAATGACTCTGCGTCCAGTCTTACCAGACAACTGACAAGTTGGGCAGGTCCTGCAGTGGGACTCCACTTCTACTCCCATCTGGGGCCAGTAGAAATTGGCAGAAAGCCTCTGCTTAGTCTTCTTGTTACCAAGATGACCAGCCAAGGGCACCTCATGCAGCAACTGCAGCAGGAAGGGCCAGTAAACCTGGGGTACCACCAACCTCTTGAGGGCACCAGGTTCAGGCTTAGTGGGCTCACTAACAAGGAGCTCACCCTCCCAATAAATCCGAAATGTCCTAGGCACTTCTCCTTGTGCTTGGGACAGGGCCTGCGTCCTCAGATCCTCGAGAGAGTGGCACTCTCTCTGTCCCTTACAGAAGTCTGCCCAGGAGGGTCCCCCTTCAGCTAACAAGCATTGAAGGTCAGGATGATCCTCCGGGTTAAGAGCCTCTCCCACAGGAAAGTCTTCTGGCTCTTCTCCCACAGGAGTTGAGACGGGATTCACCACTGGACCCAGCCCGTCCGGAGCACAGATCCCAATGGGTGCTGTCGAAACAACGGGAAGAGGAGGGGCTCCCTCCACAGAGTTGGCCTTCTTACTCCTCCGTTTCTTTCGTGCCTTGGGTTTCCCCGTCGGCAAGGATACCGGGCTCGCAGCCGGACCCTGTGTGACCTGCGATCGTTTGACCGCCATAGCAGCCATGGGTAGACCATCCGTGATCATCCCCAACTCGACCAAATCGTTTTCCAACAAAATGTTTGCAGGTACGTTGTCCTGAACCAGGACCAGAAGCTTTGCTGTCTTATCTCCAATCGTAATGTTGAGTAAGGCTACAGGCGATAATTTGGGAGGCCCACCAGCTAAACTGGTGGTTCTCAGAGGAGCACCTACATAGTCCTCTGGCTTGAGCAGGGTCCTGTCCACCATTGTCATGCTTGCCCCAGTGACTCTCAAACCAGTAGCAGACTGGCCATTCAAGAGGACACTTCTCAAAAACCTACGAGGGTTTTGTGGGATAGTCGCCAGTACTTCTGCGTACTGGTCCCAGGCCCCAAGGGACACTAAGGAAATCTCTATGGGAGCACCGAAGGTGATTCCAGTAGAGGAGGGGAGGACAGTGGCCTCCACCTTAGGTACGGAGTAGGGATAGGTCAGGCTGACAGCCTGGACTCCAAGTGCCTTACCCTTAGACTTGGGGTCACCCCTTCGGTGGTCCAGAGCCTCACAATCCCAACGAGTGCCAGGAGTGTGGGGTACAGTACTGGAGCCACTGGGACCCTGCTTTGCAGCAGGCGGACCACTACTCTTACTCCTACCCACAACAGACTTATCCCCACTAGGTTTTTGGGTCTTCGGAGAGGAAGGTTTTGGTTATCCCGACTGTGACTGCTTTTGGGACTCCTCAGCTTTCTGAGTGGCCCCCTTTTCTTTGTCCTTGTCATTCCCACTGGAGTCCTTAGGGGACACCCGGTGGGAGACCCACTTGTCAGCCAACCTAGCCAGCTTAAAGGGGTCCAAAATGTTCTGGTCAGCAACATACTGACGCAGCTCTGGTGAACAGGCTTCCGAAAAATGCTCAAAAAACAATTAAACGGAGGCCCTGGCAATTGCGGTCAGAGCGCACCCGAACATTAAGGGAATAAGAAGGGGAGAGATAGAATTCAAGCTCTCCCTGTTTGCGGACGACATTTTGGCCTACCTAGTGGATCCGGGTTCTTCTCTCCCCCCCCTCCTGGCCCTGGTGTCAGCATTTGGTCGATTCTCGGGCCTAAAAATAAATACTGCAAAATCAGTCCTGCTCCCAATGCGAAAAATAGACCCGGTGCTCGACCCCCAGAATAGGTTCCAGGGGATCAAGGTGGAGAAGGTCGCTATAGGGTACTTGGGGGTTCTCCTCCCCAGAGATATGTCGAATCTGGGCCCCGCCAACTACGGTCCCATGATTGCAGAGATCACCGCGGACTTGAGGAGATGGGGTAAAATGATTCTCTCGTGGTATGGCCGAATGACGGCGGTCAAAATGAATGTCCTGCCACGACTCCTGTACCTATTCACAGCACTCCCGACCAGGGTCCCGGCACAGAACCTCAAAGACCTACAATCGGGGGTCCGTGACTTTGTGTGGCAAGGCAAAACCCCGAGAATTGGGAGGGCTGTCCTGACCCTACCAAGGGAGGAGGGGGGGTTTGGGCTGCCAGACTTTCATCTCTACTTCTGTGCTGCCCAACTGCGTGTCCTCCTGGAGCACATGAAGGAGGGGCTGAGAACGTACTGGTCCTACCTGGAGGACATGGACGCCCATCCCCACAAAGTCCGCGACCTCCTGTGGACGCCTCTCAGGGAAATACCAGGGCGTCTAAGGGCTCATCCGACCCTGGGGGTCCTATGGGACATTTGGAAGGAACGCCCTCAGACCGCTCACCTCACCACATGGCCGTCTCCAATGTCATCCCTCTGGGGACACCCCATTAACCTGGGAGGAAGAGGGTTCAGACACTCCCAGATCTGGTCAGATAGGGGGATGGAATGGGTGGGGAAAATGTTCAGGGATGGTGAATTCTTACCCTATGAGGAGCTCAGGGAGGCACTGGGTCGTGACTCAATATCTATCTTTGAATACCTTCGCCTGAAGGGCATCCTCTGTGACCCAGCTTGGGGCACCAATCTGCGAAGACAGTTGACCCCCTTTGAGAAGCTCCTCGATTCGGCGGCCTCCAGGAAGGGGGCGGTTTCAAGTTTATACAGGGTCCTAAACACGTACAACCTTCAGGGCAGGAGGAGTTTTCGCTTGTTCTGGGAAGGTTTGGCAGGTGCCGAAATCTCTGAGGATGATTGGGCCAGGATATTTAAAATTGCATTTCACGGAAATCTTTTCACCGCTGATATGGAACATAATTTTAAAATACTGCAGGGATGGCACAGAGACCCCGCAAAATTATCCAAGATGTTCCCGGGAGTGTCACCAAGGTGCCCGAGAGGGTGCGGGGAGACAGGGACCAGAGGCCACATGTGGTGGCACTGCGCGAAGGTCCAAACATATTGGGAGCAAGTGAGGGATTGGATGGAGGAAGTGACTGAGGTCCGTATACCACTTAATCCCCTGACGATGCTGTTGGGCCTCCCCCCAGAGGACACAGAGGTGCACCGATACCCGAGGATGTGGGAAACCCTGTTAAGGGCTGGAAGAGTGGCTTTGGCCCAAAAATGGAAAAGTCCGGAGGCTCCTTCGAAGGAGGACTGGCTGAAAAAGGTCAAAAATATGTTTTTGATGGACAAATTGACGGCCATGGTAAACAACAAGACTAGCTCATTCCTCACGGACTGGTCGGGGGTCCAGCAATCCTGGGGATGGGATGTGCACTGAACCCTTCGAGAGACCCCTCATCCTGGAGAGGAGGGGATGGACTCCCTTTTGGAAGGTCAACCAAACTCGGGGCCACAGGACCCGGGGAAGGGCAGAAGCCAGCCAACGGATGTAGTGGTTATGCATCGCAGCAACTCTGCGACAAGGGAGACGGCGGCCTCTCCGTGAGTCTCCCAGGACGAACACATTGACCTGGACACGGGGAAGGGGGGGGGGGGATCCAGGGGTGGGGCGGGAGGGGGGGAGGGAGGGGGATCCACTGTTCTTTTTCTTCGTTTGCTTGTTTGTAAAATTTAAAATGCCAATAAAAACGGAAGTTTAAAAAAAAAAAACAATTAAACAAACTTTTTCACTTTGTAACCATCAATCCACCCCATCATGTTCATATGCGCGGCACTCACCCAGTCAATCCAAGACACATTCTCTCGTTTCTTAAAATCCCTGAACCGTTTAAGATATTGGGTAGGCGTCTTGCCAAACCTGGCAATTAAAGCAGACTTCATGCACTCATACTGACCCCTTTCTTCCACACTCAGCTTCAGAATACAGTCATATCCAGTTTGAGGCACTCTGCTTAACAAACACTTAGCCCAATCTCTCTTATCAACATCATGAATTGCACAAGCCATCTCAAATGCTTCAATCCATTGGAGGATATCAGAACCCTCCGCATACACACCAACCAAATCTTTCATAAATTTAGTTGCTGGGGACCTGACACTCTCACTGGGTTTCGCTGAACTCTCCACTCGAGCTTTCTCTAGCTGGATTCGCTAACATTCAGTGTCCTTGTCTTTGAGTTCAAGATCCCTATTCTTGAGCTCCACTTGTTGAGCCAACTCCTCTTTCTTAAGTTCAGCATCTATTTCCAACTTGCAGTATTCAAAGGCCAATTTCATCCTTAATAACTCAAGCTCCAAGGAATTGCTGGGGTTTGGAACAGAGGCAGCAGGAAGGGTGGCATTCCCAGAATCGGATTTGGCAACCACCCCCGGGGTAGAGTCCTTATTGGTTGCATCCCCCCCTTCAAGAGTTTCACAATCAATCTGGTAGTCCACCAGGGGAGCTATCACCTCAGCCCTAGACCTATCCACAAAGTCTAATTCCCTGGGTTCACAAGCACTCTGGAGAGCCTCTAAGCTCATCCGAGTCAATTTACCATTCGCAATAGATTCCATTGCTTGTAATGCAGTTATCTTGTACACGACTAAACCTCAATTTAACAAAGTGCAGATATCCTTCGTAAGTGGCACGGTTATACACTGAGTCTTAAAACCATAAGCATCCCACCACTGCCACCAGCTGTAAAGACCGGAGGGGGGGTCGGTACGTCTGCTCTCTATATGGTAGAGGAGAGACACAGAGACCCCTGCCAAGATTCTCTAGTATTGTTAGTTGTGGTCAAGCAATCAAGGCCTAGCTTCTCGGGAGGTGATGCAAGCTGGTTCTTAAGTAGAGTATAGTCCCTGAGCACCCACGAAGGAATGTCCACACACTGTATCGGTTAAAACACAGTCTTTATATAATTAATATTCAAAGTCATATATCACGATAACTTCACTTTGTACTCCGAAAATCCACAATGGTAAATATGTACAATTCTAAAGTGGTACCACTAACGTTATTAGATCTTATTAAAGTGCATACGGTCAGAATGACAGACAGATCAAAATAAAGAGGAAACCAGCAGTAGAGAGAGGAAGGAAAGCAAGATGGTTGAGCAATTGGCAGAATACTGGTAACTACCGTTAAACACAGTTCTGTTTGGTGATCCCCCCACCTGGGCAACCTGTAGGAGAAAGATACAAGCCCAGTCCATATATTGTTCCCACTAGACTTTCCAATAGTTCTGCAACCCCAAAGTACCTTGGCGTTGTAGCGTTCCTCGTCGGGGAAATCGGCAACCCTTCTTAAGTGCCCTCCCTTTAAGGCAGGAGTCATGGGTCGTCGAATGTCTGATGGAGAACAGGTTGAGCTACGACGGTGAAGTGGCCCCGTCGTTCCTAGCGGTGCTCGTTGATGGGGAAGCGTAAACGTCCTGTAAGGAAGAGGCGTGCGGGGTACCTCAGTGTCGATAGTTCTGGACCGTAAAGAGTTGAAGAACTGTGTCCCAGCAAGGGCGTCAAGTCGTCGGCATCTCTGTGGTCTTTGGGTGGCGGGAAACGCACCGGTGTATGCTCCTCGGCACGTCGACGGTCAGGCCTTCTCTGGCAGGATACAGCGGCGACGATGCAGACAAGAGCATCCTTGGATCAATGAAGTTCTTAGGCTACGGGAGCACGGCGGCTCCAGTCGGCGACAGCGGTCGGCGACAGTGGTGGACAACAGTCCGGGCGCTTCTCTTTGGAGTTACATAGCAATCCCTGTATCGGGTCGGCAGCCTGTCGAAGGTCTGTCTACCAGAGAGCGTAGGCAAAGATCAGCTGTGCACGATGGTCCCTCGTAGCTCAGGAAGAGGGCGCCTACCAGGTCCTCTCTAGGTCGGTTCTTGAGGCACAACAGCTTTCAGATTGCGAAGGAGAGAGAGCAACAGCAATTCTTCTCGTCCAGCAGGGCTCAAGGTTAAGCTTCAGTTACTCCAGTTACTCGTCGTAGTGGACTTCAGATTCCGAACACGATTCCTAGCAGTGATAGGTCCCCAGATATACTGTTGATCTCCCATTCATTCCGCTGGGTCATACTCAAGCATCCAATCACGACTACAGGCATTCAGGCAGGCAGGCAGCCAATCAGACACACAAGGTATTCAGGCCATTCGCTTCTCTCCACACACTCACAACAAGTTATGTGTATTGGGACAAGTACCGAGCCATTCAACACTCCAAGCTGCATTCATGCCAGTTTCGGGCAAGGCTGTCTCAACCATTGTGTCAAATACCAGATACTAGACAGTCACAACACAGAATGCGTATTTGTCACACACTCCATTCACCCAGGTCCCACCCACAGGCGTGCCTACAACATACGGTCGTTGAGAAGGCTCCAGCCAGTCTGGTCGGCACTTCCCCACAATACCATATATGGAACTTCCACCCAACAGCCAGTCAGTGGGAAGGGACAGAGGCAGGGCTTCCCGGGAGTTCGGGAAGATCAAGGTTACAGGTGATGGAAGGCAAGAGGCCATGGGGGCCATTTTGTCTCCATCGGGAATCTACCAATTCCAATGACAGGGCCTGGGCATCCCAAAATGGAGGACGCTCAGGGCACCAGTCATTTCAGCACAGAGCTGCCACCACCCCGTACCCTGCTCTGTGGGTCACACACAGGTGCCCCAAAACATACACTAGGGGCACAGGGTTGTACCCCTACCCATGGGTGCCATAAGGGTATCCCATGGGTCCGTTCACCAAACCAAAAGAGAGAGAGCTGCACCGCCAGGAGTCCCACATGTACTCCTGTGCGGAAAACACAACAGAATACACAATAAAAAGCAGTACAGGACAAGGATACGGAGGCCCTGTCCCTCCGATGCAGTTCCAGCATCACAGGTTGTCCCGTAGGCGTAGTATCCAGGTAGTCTGCCACTCAGTGCATTTCACTTTGGTAGCTTTAGCCTTTGGTACACTCCCAACAGTAGCAAAGAACTGACACACCCATGATTCGATCTTAGTGCTAGAAATAGGCACTTCCTCTACCTCATCTTCTTCATCCTCTTCATTGTCTTTGAAAGTAATGAGCTTTTTTTGTCAAGGTCCTCCAGCTGGTGGTGGTGGTGGCTCTTGGGGAGTAGGGATGGCAATAAGTGATGCCATTTTTAAGATAAATAGCAGTTTTGATAAAATTCTTCCAAGTATGTACTGTGTACTACATTGGTAATGGATAATGAGTACGGAAAGGTGTAGGAGGCGTGCAAGGGAAATTTTGAAGTTGAAAGTTCTTAGATCAGTAGAAAATGCAGTTCCGAACTGTCTTCGAAGCACGGATCTGATCACGAAGTGCAGACGCCTTCGGGTACACGTCACCATGCTGCGCGCATCACGTGGCACTGTCCAGAAGGTCTGCGATGAAGTCAGACGTTCTCTGACATCTACAGATGCAAAATTATTTCAAAAAGTTGCAAAAAGTGTATAGACATGTTAAAAATGATACTACAAGTGGGAAATGGCAGAGTTTTAAGGTGAAACTTTGTAAATTGGACAAAAATATTGCTTATTGGCTAAGTATGATATTAGTAAATTGTAGGAAAATAGCATGCACTGGTAAAAACCCATGCAATTCACTGAAAAAACTTTGTTAAAGGGATCAATGGCATTTGTGATGTCATCTTTGATATCCTGGGTGTTAGTCTTAGCAGTGCAAGGTGATGGCGCGAGTTATGGTTGCTTAGCTTACCATAACTGGCGAATTTCTGAGGTTTTTCAGTTTTACCTGTAACCTTAACGTCCCTGTAATAATGTTTTTCCATTGAATTTCAGAGGTTTTTTTTAGTGCACCTTAACCATAACGTCCCTTTAACAAAGTTTTTTCATTGAATATGTATATATATATAAAGGATGTTGTGCATAGAGAAAGAGCGGCTTTCCGGAGATCTAAATCTACTTGAAAAGTTAAATGAGGTTTCAAATACTGTGTGCATATAATACACAATCATCTTGTTCTTTGTGATTTCTTTTTTTCCGCATTTTGAACGGCAAACTCAAAAAATACCTATTTATTTTGGTCTATTTTGTGTGGCCTTCAAAATGCTGAATTATCGCATTCTGGGGGAGGAGAGGATTCACCCCTTAACCCCTGTGAATGCGATCCCACCCCCACCATCCTCCTCTTTAAACATCACAAACATTCCCCCCTTCTCCCCAACACAAACCTACATACATAACTTCTCTTTTCTGGCCCTGCCACACCTGTCAGTCCCTGTGTGCACTTGTGCGTGTCCATGGGTGTGACAGTTCGATTTGCAAAAACCACTGAGGGGAGGTCTCTGAACAGACTTTCTAAATGATCTTTTTCAATTTCATTGAATAGGTAAAGATATTTTCACCTAATACCCAATACTCCATTCAGCCGTCATCAGGAGCGATTGTTTTACTTTATGTGGCCAAGCAACTCATACATATAGACATGATTCATAAAGACTTGTGCTCACAAAATTGCAGGTAGCACGTGCGCAATCTGTTGTAGATCCGCAAAGAGAATCTCCTTGCAGAGATTTCCACATTGTGAGAAGATCTATTCATGTTTCTTTTGTTTTGTAATGTGCCCCCGGTATACTAGATACATTTGCCAGCATGAAAATTGAAGGGGGTTGGACAAAGAGGTTGCACCCTGTTGGAAAGATACAGAGAGCAACACGTTTCTTTATGAGGACCGCATTTTGAATCTCGCTGTTGTTTTGTACCACTGCTCTCACTACAATCGCACTGCTGGTTTGTGTATGAGATGAACTGTATGCCCTCATCACAGCTAGATATTAGCCTGATTCTCCATTTATTATTGCACTGCATCTCAGTGGAACATAGCCATATCCCTCCCGGGGCACAGCCACTGCCCCGCATACATCTGCAGCAATTCACTACTCAACTTCATAACGCACATCACCTCTGCCATTAGAATGCAACTGAGTCCCACAAAAGAACCATCCACTAACTAGATATCCATGGTACACTAACCATGGAGATCTAGTTAGTGGATGGTTGCTGTGATAGACTGTTGTGAGGGTAGGTGAGTTAAGGGGAATGATTATGTGCAAAGCTGGACCAAATTTGTGTATTTGTCTTAGCCACCCCTCTCTACCTTCTTGCTGGCTAAAATGCACACACAAATTCTAAAAACCAATCCTCCTTTCAATTCTCATACCTCGGACTTCCAAGGGCGTTCACCCCACAGCACTTTGAGGATATACCAGTGGCATTAGATGCTATACAAATGCCATATAACATGACATAACATAACTTCACAAATGCTGTGCAAGACAGCAGACTCCCGACTTGGTTACTAGATACTTTGAACTGATATAAAAATACCCCTAAAGTGGAAGGCAATTTCCATGGACCATGAGGCGTTGACTGTCTTTGCAGATCCAGGAATGCCTTTTGAATAGGAAAGGTTTTAGTGCTCCTCTGAATGTCGGGTTCTTCTTTGAGTTAACGGGGTACATTGTTGCCCCAGATGCTGCTAATCTTCCTGACTCTAGAAGTCTAGACTGTTAGCGTTGCTGGACCGGAGGTCTCTCATTGGTGTATGCTTAATGAAGTAGACAACAATATACTGCAGATGCATATTTTATAATGCAGAACTTCTTAAACTCACTTTGCTGTTTGACTGGTGGCCAATGGCGTATCTTCACTGCTCTGGAGATGTGGTGTTGTTCCTCAAGCCAAAGACTAGAGAGACTGTGTTTTGTATGGCCTAAAGTTTGTCTTTTTCAGGGAAACCTAATAAAAGAGAGTGTTGCAGTTGTCTAGCTTTGAATCGATCAGGATGTGAGTCACATTTTTCTCTGTCATGGGAAGTGATGGGAACACCTTGTGCTGAAGGGTCAGTGTAAAATGGCCGCTCTTGACTATCGTCAAAACATATTTGGAAAAGGGCAGAGACTGACTAATTACCCCTCCCCCAGATTCTTAATAGCTGTCACAGGGGCTGAGAATGGGCTGACGCCAATAGACCACTACTTGGTGGTGGTTAGGATTTCAGACTGATAACAAATTATTTTTTCTAGGATGAAACACAGATGGTTCTTGAAAAACTGAAAGTCAATGACTGGAAGGTTTTTAATGAAATATAACTCAGGCATTGCTCTAATCAACTAACCAGGGCATTTTTTTTATCTACCATCACATTACACAGTGGAATGCCCACATGCAAATCATGCTTGGCCCCACCCTAAAGAGGGGCATTCTAGCTTGAACTAAGTCACATTTCTTCTACACAAGACCACACACACCACCATCATGTTTCAGCCCATTTTGCATTGTTAGTGAGGTATATCTTAGGCTAGGCATGGCAAGGTCTATTAGGCTAGGAATGGCAAGTTTGTAACCTGCAGCTGGGCATACCTGTTACACTCATGGTGATTTTAGCAAGACAGAAGGTCGGATGGACCATAGAATAAAGGTTCCTTGAGTCATTCATTTTTTAGAGGCATAGTTGTAATATTCAAGTGTTTTTTGGCGGTGGTTGAATTCACTTCTATATACTGGTGTTAGCCTTGCTCTGTCATTTCCTTGAGGGATAGGTTTGAACTATCTGGTACCTGCAGGTCTTGGTCCATTATCAGGATTCCCAGATTGCAGAGTGGTTGTTGGAGGTTTCCTGATCTGGGACTGGTAGGTCCTGTTGGATTGTGTTGACTTTAGCTTTGGTCTTCTACTCTCCCTTTGACTGACATTGCCAAATGTCTGGATATGGGGTGGTGTCAGGTGAATCTCTTCTGGATGAAGCGTTTCCGGCAGAACCGGAGACTGACGATAAGACTAAGGTTTGTGGCAAACTAGAGTAACACTGAAGGCCAAACCACAACAACAATCCGACCTATATCTTATAGACTGACAGTTTAGGTTGTTGAGTGAGAGTCTCGGTCTTAGGCTCAGAGTCGGGGCCTCATTATGAGTCCAGCGGAGTCATTTTCTTTCTGGCACCCAGCAATGGGGATTTACCGGGGCATTACATTACGGCGGTACCAGTAATTCCCCATTGCCGGGTGTCAGAAAAAATGACTCCCCATTCCCGTTCGAGTACCATTGGACTCAATGGGAATGTGAAGGATGGATGCACCGGCAACATTCAGGAATCGGTGCATCTGTCAAGGTCTGCGGGCGGGTTCAGTTCCGCCCACCAGGTCTGACTTCGTGGGCAGAAAGGCACCCACCCGCAAAACTCGTAGTATGCCGGTCCGGTAGCGACGCTGCCGGTAGCTTACCAGCACCGTTGTTACCGGACCGGCATAATCGTAATGACCCCCAGTAGCCTCTGATGAGCTTATCGCTTCACAGGAAAGTATACATAGTGGATTATGCAAGATTGGAGGGATTCTTAGGGTAAGTGATTTCTTGCATTCCTGAATGGAAGCTCTAGTCGTCATAATTCCCTATATTGTTAACTGGTCCCTATTTCAAACTATCGTACTGTTCTTGCTGGATTGTGAATCAGACACCTCAACCTTTATTTCTCATTACAGACAATGAGAAAGTTCCCTAGGAGATGAAATGTTCCACTTGACTAACTGTACTATGTATTACTATGGCGTTGATCACCTGTTCCAATGACCGGAAAGTGGGATAATGGCCGGCAGCTCAAGTTATCGGTCCGAGGGAAGCAACAGCGGATAACGATGGCTCTGGGCCGTTTTCCCCAGTTCCAGCCATTTGTACAGGGCATTAAGGCCTTTAGCACAATGGCTTGTACCAGTGGTTCAAGAACGCGTCCCTAGCCATCTGATTGGCTGGCTCCCCTGCCAGGTTGCTAATATGGCAATTTGGCATCTTTGAGCTGGGTCTTGATATAAATTGACCAAAGTGTTGTAGGCTATAGTCCCTATGGTTATTCAATGATGCTATTTTTGACCTAATTGCTCTGCAATTTCCTGGGGTTATGTCATGTAGAGCTTACAAGACAAATTGGTCAAACCTAACCGGAGGCCAAAGAGGAGGAGAACATGGATAGTGGTTGCCACTCTGGATGGTTGGGGTGGCTCCGTCAGCTGAGACCTCTGTGAATATTTTCCGGACTTTGCAGAGTTCAGGTCTTCTAAGGCCTGCTGGGTCACGGTTCACAGAGTGCTCAGTTTAGCCGTGCCTCTTGTATGACGCCAGGGAAATGACGAGGGGTGCTAATTTCTGCATGCAAATGGACACTTTTTCACAGAGGCAGGCTCTTGTAATCTTTGCGCATGTATTTGACTTGAGCACTGCATCAGGTTTAGTAAGGCATACATCTGTATAGGATAGTCAGTGGGGCACCCTACGGGTCTGAGGGACAGAGATGGACAACGAGAAGATAAAATGGGTTAGGGCGATGGCAGGTGTATTAAGCCTGAAGGAGCACTGCGACGGGGAGGCAAGGAAAGCGCAGAGCATTATGTCCAAGGTTGGGGATGGTTAAGATAGGGAAGAGGGGACAAGGGGAAAGTTGTTTGACTGACTGGGGGTCTAGAAGACCCCAGATTAGCAGACTAGTGTCTGAGGTGAACCAATTGGTCCGTAGAGGTAGGCTACAAGAATACCCTTGATTTAAAGTTATAAGGGTAATCAAGAAGAGGGTAGCATACCCAAAAGTGTTGAATGTTCTCTCTACAATCAATAGATTGTAGAAAGACGTCTCAAGAGCACGATCTAATTTATTTTGCAACTTTACAATGCACTAGAAATACAGCAACAAAGCCGCATTGAAATTGTCCATTATCAAAGTTATCTAACAATCTTGTCAGGAAATGGCTTATGATGCGAGCATATGTAACGGTCAGACTACGAATTACTTTTTCAGCCTGGGGAGTGTGGGGGCATGATCCTGGGCTGAACGTGTACATGTCCCCAGGACCTGGGCGCTCTATTGTTAAACAAATCTCCCATCCCTTTGTACCCTAACAGTGCCAGTCTGAGGATTCCGTCCAGGAGTTTTAAACTTGATGCCACCCTGGAGAAGTACGCCTCCGCCCTGCAGGTGAGGAAGTGATCAGCAGGTAGGACGCGTCTAACACTTTGGACGTTATCTATGAGGGCATAAGGATTTTCTTAGAATGCATTGAAGTACTTCAACGTCCCCATTCCTTTGGATAACGTGTTACACGCTGCTCATACCAATTTCACTTAAGAGAACACTTGCCTTGTACCAGTGATGCAAGGCGGGCAAATTCACCCACCCCAAATTTGCTGTAAACTGACTGAATGACTCAGTCCTCACATTGACTTTTACTCGGTCCCTACGTTGCTAGCCTCATTAAAATGACTGACTCGTCACTATGTCCACACACTGCTAGCCTCAAACAATTGACAAGAGCCAAAGCCACGCGATGATCTCCCGTGGCTCCGTACATTTTAATGTAGTCACACACATTCCCTCCTCCCTGACGCTTGAATCTGGTCGCCTACTCCCCACACGGCTGGCCACGTGTGCAGGTTGGATATGCCACTCAGTCCTTGTTTCGCCAGCCTCATGCAGAACTAGGATGGGCTTCATGGAAGCATATGACTGGCCGCTTGCACTACTTTATCTCACTCTTGACAAATACCCTGATCTCAGTAACTGCAAATGACTTCAATATTGGCACTGTGACCGTCACGTTTCTTGCGTGACACTCAGTGATTGTGGACAAGGGGTGTTTGAACAGTGGATTTAAGAGTCGCAAAGAATAATTTTAAAGGGGCGAACATTTAAGGTGAACTTTAAATATCTTCCTGATTAAAAATCTGAAAAACAAATGTCCTAGGGGAAGTCATTGTGGAAGGCAATAGTTCATTTAAAAAAGGAATTTAATTGTCATGTTATGTTAATAGTTGAAGAAAAATATACTGGGCTTACAGTGACAGCTGGTCCGTTGGGCGACTCATTCAGCATTAATTGAAAGTGAAATATGGTTGTAACCAAATCTTGGGTGGGGAAAGGAATAACCCCTCTGTTTCTTGTAGGTATCGATATGTTGCTAGTCACTGGACCGACGGTGAGCCACAGGAAAACCCGTCAGAAATAGTAAAACTAGTATGCCGAGGCAAGCAAAAAGATCCAGGACAAAAGTGCCTTGTTAGTGGTGATTGCAAAATTAATTTTAGTTTCAACTGTAGTGAGATAAATGCCCTCTAATTACACGTGTTTCAGCCCCTAACGGCCTTTTTCAAATTAGGCTGGTGAAATCAAAACCACACCGGGGGTCATTGACTTCTCATTCAGGAATAGTATATTGGGTCAAATCTCATTCATATTTAGAAAGAACAGAAATCTCTCGCGTCGGCTGCACTCATCGCAGCCGACGCAAGAAATTTCTGTTCTTTCTATGACCCCCGGTGTGGTTTTGATTACACCAGCCCTAATTTGTAAAAGGCTGTTAGGGGCCGAAACACGTGTAATTAGAGGGCATTTATCTCACTGCAGTTGAAATTAAAATTCATTTTGCAATCACCCCTAACAAGGCGCTTTTGTCCTGGATCTTTTTGCATGCCTCGGCATACTAGTTTTATTATGTTAATAGTTGTTTGTACTATAACCATTGACTGTGTTGTTAATTGCTATGCAGTTCAAGGTAAGGTTTTAAATTTAATAGCTGCTACCGCCTAATGACTTGTGGGCTAATTTAATGAACACTTCTCTTCTTGGTTCAGTATTTTCAGAACCAACCATTCAATTCTTGGGTGGGTATTTTCAGAACCGACCATTCCAGTTGGACAAACTAACCCCTTGTGCATACAATCTTACGGATCTTTTCTGTGTCCACACTCCTTTCAGAAATCAGAAACAGTCAAATCTCCTACGCGGACGAAAGAATTCTTCCCCATCCCAGAGGGTGTGGCCAGCAAAAGAAGCGTGTTTGAGAGGGAGGCAGGCGGCTCTGGCGCAAGCACTCCAACTTCCAAGAAGGTAAGGATTCTAGTTTTTTCAAAATGTAAGCCAGAGGTTTTTCCCCCTCAACATGTTGAGCTCAAATCTGGATTGGTTTTACCTGAGCGGATGTCGGAGGTGGCGCGCCCTACGGAGTCATGTCAACATTCCAGAAGGGGAATCTCCCTGTTGAGTGATCTTGTTTTAATGGAAATCATTTACAGATCCTTATTGACCCCAGATGATATCCTTAATTGATTTATCAGGTAAGCAGTCTAAGAACTGGTGAGAAGAATAAACTCTACTGGTAAACCAGGAAACATATAATTAAGCTTCTAGCATCATTCGCTTTAGCCTCCCGGCAATGGATGTGTTCTTTGGGTTCATGCGGTCAATTGTCCTGCATAGGGCTGTAGTGGTAGTATAGGTCTTCTGGGGATTTATGATAAACACAGTTTCCTTATTTGCCAAAGTCTGCTATGGGTGAGGAATGGTTCTCTGGAATCAGACAAAGAAACAGTAGCTGTCGGCAGTAGGCAATGAAGCCTTCGTTTAAAGGTTGTTCTACCAGTGGCTGAGCTCCTAGGGTACCAGCTGACACTGGGGAGTGGAGATCCTACCATGTACACCCGGAATCTGCAACCTGTGGCTCTACAGATGTTTTTGACTACATCTCCCATGATCCCTCACCATTGACTTTGCTTGCAAGAGCTGATGGGAGTTGTAGTCAAAAACATCTGGCCATCCAAAGTTTTCAGAACCCTGATGTGCACGTTTCTCAGATGTTCTTGCAGCTTCTAAAAGATACATTTCAAAACTTTGAAAGCACATATGTTTCGTATATTTTAAAAATGCATAACATCAAGTTTAAATTAAAAGTGGCACCCCTGCTGCCGTACTCCAACATCGCAAATGCCCATTTCAACTTCAAGGTGAAGTCTAGGGCATCTGCTTCCTGCCTCACAGTAACTCTCTCTTCCCTTCTAGGGCATGTTTCCCAAGTTTGCAGAGTTTAAAATCCCGAATGTATTTAAAAAATCTAAACTTCAAAAAATCTGACTTCAACATAACAAAATGAGCAGCTTTGTTTTAAAACCATATAACATGGTAATTAGCCCACTGAGAAAGACTGAACACTTTACTTTATCATATGTGCGACTATTAAACATTTAATTGTCACAGTTTTTACAATAATGTTTCAGCCACTAAAGCAAATCTTACTTCTTAGAAATTGAGGCAACAGACAGCACAATTGCAATGCCAATACATTTTTTAAATCTTCTTTTCAAAATTAAAAAAATATAGTACCTCTTTTTGCTAGTATAGCATCAGTGGTCAGAGTTATTGTTATTTATTCCTGATATTATTTCGTGGTGACGTTCTTGTTCTGGGAGGGGGAGAGGTTGCATAAATGTACCATATCCCATGACAAGTACAAGGACACTACATGTGTTGACATGGTTGCCACCACCAAATATTTAATTTGTTATGCAAGGATCTTACATATAACGTTTTCAACATTGCCCTCTTACACACCATCTATGACTGCAGAATTAAAATAGTGAAAAGGTGAAGAGTAATATTGGAAAAGTCAACTGGGTACCTCATTTTATTTTTTAAGTATTGATGTATTTATTTTTAAATTGGTGGTAAAATGGATGTACGAGGGATAAAATAAACTGTATCATAATATCATATGCCGCTATGCCTTTAGGTATTCTGGTTTTTGGTTCAGCTTTTGCATCCAGAGTATTTGTATGAGCTACAGACCTCACTATTTAGATACGCCATAGAGAAGGCTTGTAGAGTTGGGTGGAGGTGGATAGGTACAATGGTGCCTTACCATGGATAGATGTGTGAACCAGCAGAAGAAAATACATTCTGGCACGGTTTTGCATCGTCAGCCATCCATCCTGGTGACCGTACGAGGAAGTATGTGTGAAGTGAGGGAGTTCAAAGAGAGTCCTGATAGCGAAGATAATGATCTTGTTGAGAGGACAGAAAGCATAGTTGGGGAGACCAAAGAGGATGCTGGCACAGTTGTCCAGATTAGAGAAGACAAGAGTGTTTAAGAGATGCTTCGCAGTGTTGAAAGGAAGGAGATGCCTGATTTTCCTAATATTTAGGAGGTTAAGGCCAGCAGCTTTTCCAGTTTTGGAGATGAATGGAGAGAAGGTGTAGAAGGGTCATGGATGACACCAAGATTCATAGCTGAAGAAGAGTAGGGGAGAGGGTCAGGTGGGAACTGGATAGGCAGAGAGAGAGATTAGAGAGAACTTCTGGCAAGAAAGAAGAGTACCTCTGTTTTGGTAAAGTTTAAAATCAGAGAGTGCAAAGCCATCCAATATTTAATGAAAGAGAGACAGTTGGACATTTTGATAGAGAGCTCAGAGGAGATTTCGGACAAAGAGAAGAAGATGTGGGTGTCTTTTGCCAATATTTGGCAATATTTTGGGGGCTTTTGTAGGAATCAAGTTTGCCTGTTAGTTCACTTGCACGCAACCCAAAGTTGATATCAAATAGAGATGGAAAGCCAGCTCATATTTTGCGTAGGCCCGACACTGAGTATCTCTGTGGCATCTTTGTGTCCCAATGCATAGTGCTGCAATGGGCAGGGAGTTGTGTCCGCTCCTGGGTATGGGCTCATGGAATTCTAGTCTGCAGCCGGCTAATCCTTTGCAGTCATTCAGATGACACCTCCCTCAAGATCCTTTGCCCGCTTTGCAGTCTTGGTAAGGGGTGGGTTTAGAACAGTGGCATTTCAAGGGAGTGGCCTAGGGTGGCACACACTACCACTGGAATTTGGCCACCCCAGGTGCCACCTCATTATCCTAAACTATGATCATTATGTGTGCATGCGCTCGTACTTCATAAGTCAGTGCCCCACTTGGGCCACCCGGTCAAAAGAGTCTGGACACGCCACTGGTTTAGAACAAAGTGGGAGAGGGAAGAATAGGAAGTGGAGAGGAAAGGGGGAGAGAGGAAATAACAACTCTTACTTTCTAACTGGTCGCATTTTCCCAGCATTAAATGGGAGTACCTGTTCTCAAACAAGGCCCAGGATCGCTTACAATAGTTTCCTTTGTCACTTAATGTGAACTTGAAGATGAAGAGTACGAATGGAGGGTCCGCTCCTGCCTTATGATATTGTGGTGAGTCACCACTAGAGCAGGCTGCCATCAGTCCAAAGTAAAAAAGAAAATATAATTGATTTCATGAGAATGTTCCCTTTTTTTCAGGGTTCATCGAACCTGACGGTTGCCGTCTCTTCCCGCATCAACCAGTGGATCAGCAAAACTCAAGGGGATGAGAGTAAAAACAGTGGTGCTAAGGTAGGCATGGCGTATTGAGGCAAACACAATAAACAAAAGGGAGCAGTTCCTCATTGACTCAACAGATATCTAGGCCGATAAATGAACCCAAACGTGACATGCAGTTGTGTTCCTACGAAAGCTGCTATGGAAAAACCCCTCAACAAAAACCTGTGCAATTTTTCATATTATCTCAAACATTGACAGGTCCCCACATTTCTTTGGGTCACTTTTGGGTAACGCACCTTACAAAACCTACCCACAAAGCCTCTACAAACCATACCACACGCCTGCTTCCCACACCCCCAGCACAGACTGCCCCATCATGCTGCAGAGGGCTATGGGGTCCAAGTAAGGCAACATATTATAGGAGCATGTGCAGGATGGCAGAAGCCTGCCCTACCTCACAGGGCCCTTATTGATGATCCATGGTTGAACCTCAGACTTTCATAGGCATTTTGAGAAACATTTAGAAGCTTGTGGAGTTTGATGGTTTGGCGTACACTAGTTTGAACATGGCTAAATCATACCAATGAGAAATGCGCATATATGTGGTCATGCAGCAGGGAGGCTCATTATAAGTTCCCGGTCCACAACAAATGCCAGAAAAATGCAGATAATTCCGACTACAGCATTTTTTCCAGACCAGGGAAACACACGTTTTCTGGTGGGGGCAGTGATCTACCGGCAGGCCTGACCTGCCGCGAGTTAGACCGCCCAGCAAATAAATGCTGGAATCAACCGGCACCAGTACTACTGGTACCAGTAATTCCGTCAATCCCATCCATGGAGTCCTATCGGACTACCTCCGCCACCCGTAATATCGCGGTAATACCAGCGGCATACTGGCAAAACTGTAATGAGGGTTTGTGTCAGGACAGGGCTATAACCATACTATTTTATTGTTTGCATAAGCAGCAATTGAAACTACTCTTGATCAGTCTTCCTCCTCACCCACCTATCCTGTGGTGAGAACCTCTGTGTCAGTTATCTTCTGAATACGACCAATGAGTTCTATGGGATGATTGTGTTTGTAGAATGTGTTATAGGTGCACGTCACCTGTATCGACTGCAAACATAGGATGGGATATAAGTATCACTAAGAAGTCTCTTAGTCTCTGCCACCCTGCCTGGCCTGAACATGGAGCATTGTCCCCGTCAATTCACAATTTTCGGGTGATATTTGTTGTGTGCGCGCGCATCTGTAAGTGTAATCCATTATTAAGACACTCTGGCATTTAATGTAATATTTATTTGGGTGTAATGTAGAGTACTGCGTATCGCCTTCTGTAAACTATGGAGGTGACAAGTCGGGCCGAATGTTGATAATTCATCCTGATTGTCTGATTGGCTGAGGATTAATTCAACTCTGAAAATGGATTTTTAAGTGTAAAAGTTACTTTTATCATTTAGAGAATACAGAACCGACCATTTGGTGAAATGTGTTTTGGTGTTACCCCGTGGTACTTTTTTCCATGGACCCCTTTTGCATCTGCAATAACTTAGTACAGGGCATTGGGCCAACAACAGATATATGTTGCAGTGAAAAACATAGCATTGTCGCCGCCATTTCTTAAAGCCGCGATGTGCTCTGTGAAGACATGCCTCTTGCTTTAACATGCTCAGCAGTAGATCAATCTCTGGTTACCTGACATAGACTCGACCTCCACTGCATGTGTGCTCATTTCTCATTGTAAAATCTGCCTTAATCCATGCGTTGTGCCTTCAACAGGATGCAAAGAAGGTGGATATCGCCTCTAAGCGCAGCCTCTGGGAGCAGAGATCCATGTCGACAGAGACCAAGGTAGGACGAGTTTCTACACAGGAGTGCCCAGAGTATTTCTAGATCACTGAAGACTCAGATATCAACAACCTCCCAGAAGTATTCCCTTTTCTGGTCATGCTCAAGTGGGTACATCGCAATGTCCCCAAGGGGGGGTCTTTAAATGTCTAAAGTTCTATCCACAATAGATCAGATTTCAACTGTTGATGGCATGACTTCAAAAGGATCACACTTAAGTGTGTCAATAATACAGTCCACAATGGACGAGATATGTGTGTGTATATAGACCCATCAATACATTGCATAGCATGACAGTATTATCCACCACCATTGAGACCTATAGCGAATAGCGAATATATGCCTATGGTGAAATCCCCCAACATATCAGAACAAAGTGTGTCAATAGCATGACTCCTAAAGGTTCAGATTTCATTGCGCCAATAGTGTAGTCCACAAAGGACTAGACATACATGTGTTTATAGAACCATGAATGCCTTCAATAGCTTGATAGCATGACCCACAACTGTTGAGATATGTGTGTCCACAACAATATCCACAATGTGTCAGATTTAAGTGATTTATTTTGAGCTAACTCGACCACAAATCAGTTTTAGTTTGTTTATAGCACCATTCCCAATAAATCAAAGTAAGTAAATGTATGGAACATCCCCAATAAAGGCAAGGCAAGGATCTCTACCACTTAGACCTCAAAGGGCGGCATTTGAGTGGGCTATCATGATCCTTAATGGATCGAATGTATAGGTGCCCATTAAAGGCTTCTCCCTACTGCATGTCTAATAGTGCCTAGTGGGCAATTGTGTGCCAGTAGCTGCAAGTTCCTTCATTGAATGAATCTATAGCGGTGTTATGCTGAAACAAGTAATTGGAATCTGAAATTAAGATGAGCCAAAATATTGGCACTCGTGTAACAATAAAGTGTAGGGAATAAAAAAGTAAATGATTTTTTCATGAGGCGGAAACACAATAAATTCAGGGTAAGTGAAGCATGGTCATACATGGGAAAAGAATTCGAAAAACATGGATTGTCAACATGAAGTCCTAGGTGAGACAATATGAACAAAGCAAAAGGATACTTGGTGTCAATGCAGACTCACCGTGGTGTGAGGCAGCCCAGGGCTACATTTAGTGAAGAATTATAGCCAGAAGATTGAGATAAGGAAAGAATAAATATGAGCCATTGTGCCCTTTAAAGAGGAGCTGAATAGCAAATTTAAAGATACATTAAAGAAGACAAGACTATGGATAAGGAGACAAAGAATAATGGATTACCTATTGTCAAGGGGTGAAATCACGAGAGATATAGAGTTGTAGTTTCCTGAAAGCTAAAATAGTTGTGAGTCTTATGGATCGCTGATATCTATAGGTTCAAGCAAAAGAAACAATAAAAAGGAATTAGAAATAGAATAATCTTTGGATCCAGATATTGCCATCATCTATATGATTAGACAAATAAGTCACTTTCCTCGTCCCCGAAATTCTTCTACTGGCATAGACACATTCAGTTACCTCTTATTTTCATGCTACAATATTCAATCCTTCTGCTTTGTTTTTATTTCAGCTGATAAACGCTATCCCTACATATTATCCCCAACAAACATATCGCCGTACATATGGTCGTTTGTTTCGCCATAGGTGATATTTGGGGGGGGATAATTTGTGGGAGCGGTGGTTGCGGGGGTGTCCCTCACACATTTAAAAATAGTGCGAGGTTGCGGGGATGTCCCCTGGAGGGTCGGTCCATGGCTCAATATCGCCGCAAAAATATGGCAATATTTTTGTATCGTGATATTTTTGCGGGGATATTAACACATGGGACCTGATAAACAGAGTTACATAGGAAATCGCAAAAATTAATTGCTAATAATCTTTGACTCGTGCAACGGATTTAGATTACATTTTGCAAAAAAAGTTAAATATCTCATAACACACTAAGAGAACCCACGGCGTCTGAAATATTTGTTTAAACCATGCTACTCTACTGTCCGTCCTTGAA
Source organism: Ambystoma mexicanum (assembly GCF_040938575.1). Lineage (NCBI taxonomy): Eukaryota > Metazoa > Chordata > Amphibia > Caudata > Ambystomatidae > Ambystoma > Ambystoma mexicanum. The sequence continues at coordinate 199,193,408 of NC_090938.1, forward strand.
AGCATTGCACTCTAAAGAACAAGCTGCCATGAGGCCCACATGAAAAGAGCAGCTATCTCTGGGTAAAGAGCTGCTAATACATGGAGAATTGTAAATCCTGCTTGCAAGTGCAAGGCAAACTAGAATAACCTTTTGTTCGAAAATAAAAAATATATATACATTATATATATTCACTGAAAACACTTTGTTAAAGGGATGTTATGGTTAAGATGCACTAATAGAAACCTATGAAATTCAATGAAAAAACTTTGTTAAAGGGACGTTAGGGTTACAAGTAAAACCGAAAAACCTCAAAATTCACTATTTATGGTAAGCTAAGCAACCATAACTCACACCACCACTGTGCACTGGTAAGACTAACACACAGGACCTGAAAGATGACATCATAAATGTCATTGATGGCATCACTAATGACATCACATATTTGGGCCACTTGTATTTGTTCACTGACATGTCTAGGCTAGTTTTTTATTTTTACTGACAATCAGAATTTCAAAAATTCTAAAGGTGCTACATATCGAGACATTAACCTTCGCATATGTTCTTAAAGTACTTTCCTTACAGTTTGATCTCAGCTCATGGGGCACATGCATGGGCCAATAAGCAGGCCTGAACACACACAATTCATTTGTTTACATGATGATCAACTCTGTTATATTGTAATTTGCTGGTGCTGTTGTTTCTTTCTTCCTTACTTTAGTTTACTTGTATGTGCCACTAAATTGTATGTATTCTGTGTTTTTATATGTATTTCTTTCTACTAACACAAGTGTGCGGTAAGTTTTGAATTGTTGGCTTTTTGTTCCATGTTTAACTTACTCAAAACTCTGATATGGTAGCATTTATTATTTTACTATCAGGTATTACCAGATTCAAAATATTGTACTTCTATGGTGCATGCTGCAACGGTTTCCTATATGTACGTATAATTAGGTTCTTTTATTAACAACACTCAAATATAGGGCCCGATTCGTGGAATAAAATAGTGCCGAAAAAAAGGGGCGCCTGCGTGAAAAATGAACGCAAGCGTCCATTTGTCGATTCATGGAACACAATGTGCGTGGCTTACCAGAGACTTCTGAGGAATCCGCGCGGTTCTAACACAACACTGCGCCACCACGAACGCCTTGGCGAGACTCCCAGCTAAGGGGCCCACCGTCTTGCGCAGTCACCTATAAAGGGGGCGGAACACATGGAATGGGGAACAACAAGCGTAAATGTGGGCATTACGTGGGAAGTACCACAGTAAAATACCAGCAATGCCCATGTGCGTACTAACAACACGTATTCATGGAATCCAACAGTGCTCGCCAGCGCAATGAAAAAGACGCACAAATACAGAAACACTTCTGCCACGCGAAAGCTGGTGTAAGCATCACTGTGCACCAAAAACAATGCATAAAAAGACTGCACGAACACAAACTCGTGTATACAGCTTCGATGAATGTGCCATTTTTCGAAGCAGTGAACATGGGACACCGCAGGAGGAGGAGGATAGGCAGGGCACGCATTTTTCTACCCAGGACCAGCCTTTTTGGGATGCCTGATGACCAGGTCTATGGCAGGTATAGGTTTCCACCTCATATCATCCTAGACCTTGTCAGTGAGTGGGAAGATGACCTCGCATCACCCACACTGTGCTCCCAAGCACTGAGCCCCATGGAAAAGGTGCTCAATGTACTGCACTTTTGGGCTACTGGGTCATTTCAGTAGACAACTGCCATTGTCAGAGGTATTTCACAGGCCACGCAGTCACGCTGCCTACACCAGGTGTTGGCAATCCTGACAGCACACCCCTCAGTCCGCAGGCACATACACATACCCAAAACACACGCAGAAAGGCAGGCCGTGGTCCAAGACATTTACGGGGTGGCACACTTTCCTAAAGTGCTTGGTGCCATCGATTGCACTCATGTGGCTCTACGTTCACCTAGGGCCACAGAGCACATCTATCGCAATCTCAAGCACTGGCATTCCATCAATGTACAAGTTGTATGTGATGCCAAGGGAATCATTACCTCTGTATATGCCAACTATCCAGGGTCCACCCATGACAGTTGCATATTCAGAATGTCACCCATACACCGGGCAGCGGAAGCCTGGAGGCATGGCAACACATGGCTCATTGGTGAGTACAAATGGCCCTGCAAATGCTTACATGTCCCTCACAGACAACAAAAAAAACACTGACAAACCATGTCACCTCCAACAGGGGACAGTGCCTACCCTCTGAGCACCTACATGATGACGCCAATACAGAACCCCACCACACCACCCCAGGTAAGATACAAGACAGCCCATACTGCAACTAGGGCCATAGTGGAGCGCACATTCGGAGTGCTAAAATCACGCTTCTGCTTCCTTGACCACTCTGGTGGTGAGCTACGATATGCACCACCAGTAGTGTGCAGGATCATTGTGGCAGCATGTATTCTGCACAATGTTGCGTGGCGTACTGTAAGTGATTTCAATCTGGCACACACCCAAGTCACGCTCAGCATGCAGTGCTCAAATTAAACCCTTATTTATTTGTATCTATAAATTCAATATTCTGAACAATATACCACTCATATCACACCCTTCTCCTGAGACCCCTCTCCGGTCACACTGAACCAGGAATCAGGCACGTTTGCAAATGAAAATATTTATTTATGTATATAGAATTTAATCACAATATATTTGAATAGGTAACCACAATCACCAATGGGGTGACAGAACACTGAGTAATATCTTTAATACACTAGGAATCAAGTAATGAGCACACAAACAATTCAGCACAGAAAAGAATACTTTTGGATTGGTTCGGAACAGATGGCACTATGTTTAGGGGTTCCCCCTGCAACACCCCCAACCCACCAATAGGCAATTAAATAGATGTGAGGAGAGAGCAGGTATTCAGGAATAGCACAAATCAAACAGAATATCACTCCCACCTTTGCCCTTCAAACACAAGAGAAAAACAGAATTGACTTTTCAGCTGTCGGAATGGCTTTGAAATTGTCTTTGGAATTGACTGAGCAAAAACATCAAAAGTGGTTAAAAGTACTTAAATTATTATAAATTCCTATGGGAGCCGCGTTGAACAGTTGCACACAATCATAAACAATGATTTAGTCAAAAGAAAACATTTGAAATCTCAAAGTCCAACTGGGAAGCAGTTTAAAGCTAATTCACACGTGTAAAAACCTTTCAGAACTTCAATTTGCGGCAAACTTTTCCTTGCGCGGGATTCGCTGTAATGGGCCAATCACAAGTTGAAATTTCGCTTCTATCTTTAAAACTGAGGGAGTTATAGAGGTTTCAGTAGGAGGCATTTTTGCAAAATAGGCGTGACAATGGAAAACAGAAATGCACCTGGAAAATGACAGATGGGTTTGATTACACTAGATTATGACTATGAAAAAGTGAATGCAACAGATGGATCTTACAGTCACGTGATCAGCATAACCAGCCTGTTGTGGATACTCTACTTCTTCCTGGGATTTACTTTTCTTAATCAAATCAATAAGAGGTTAGGGTTTAATAGCACAGATGAGAAAAGAGTCAGCATAACGATAATTCTAGTAATACTATGGTTCTGAATTAAAGATGGGATGGGTTTGAGATTAGGATCATACAATGCAGATATATTATGGGTCACTGTTCTTCCTATTAATACTCACAGAATAAGTTATTAAATTGGACCGTCAGTTCTGGTCATGGATTGGATCTGTCAAGGAGGAACAGAACATCAGGCACGGGACTGGATCAGCTAGGCCGGTCACCGGATTTGCACAGGATCTGCCCTTCTTGTTTGTGGGTATTTCAATTAGCTGGATAGCGGGTTCCTCAGGCAAGCCTTGTGGTAGCAAGCCAGAGAATTTCAGGATACTAGTTCAAAAGGCCTTCTCACACCACAGCGCTTCACTGGGTTGCAAGAATAAGTTTGAGGATTTAGGCCTTGCTGAAATTAATAGTTCTTGACTGCTTTGCAAGAGTTTTGGCATCTGGATCGGGAAGGATGTTAAAGCTGGATGTAGAATGCTGGACCAGAGTGCTTTGCCGGAATCAGGAAAGTGAGTGAATCAGTGAGTCCCTATGTGTTGTCAGCTGTCTCTATTTATCCTTTTAAATGACATCACAAAATGGGTGTAACTAAGCCTGTCCCTGTGAGATGGGATTGGATCAAAACCATATCTCCGCCTTGCAACTGAGTGATTGGATCAAGGCCGGATGATGTCACATTTTATGGTTTGCTTAACATTCCTTAGAAACCTCACTTTAGCCACTGGTCTCAAAATCAGATTTTATCCTAAATATATATTTCTACAATTGTCACCTCTAAACAAATCACCCACAAGGATTCCATATTTTATGTAGCATCTGTTCATCAAAATCCCACAGCAGTGGGATCTTGTTTCACCTTTCTACAGATGTTTTTCCTTTTCGCTATGAACACAAATTCCAAACGTTCTGCAACTTTACACAAATGTGTGTGTTTACCATGGGTATGTGTGTGTAAAGTTTTACAATTTTAGCATTAACACAGTTCACATAAAACCACATATATTGCCATTCCTGTCCAGAATATGTTACACAGTTCTACCGCCTCTTGAAACGTGCAGCCAAAAATTAAACTAACAGATCTGTTCTTTTTATATTTTTTACCACTTTGAATCACAAGTTATGAGTCTTTAAAATGTGTTCATTGTTCATGCTTAACAGCAAATGGTCCTGCACCTTTGTCTCTCCCTGCAGTCCAGGAGCAGCCCCCTTCCTTGGGGAGTTCCTTCCAGGAGCAGTTAACGACCCCTGGGCTGAAGGCTCTGCTATTGTTCATTCTCTTTCTGTAGACAAAAGTCTGGGCTAACCCACAATTATCATCTGCCAGTGAGTTTCTGCTGAGAGGATTTCCCCTCCCCTTGGAAGACACATGTTTTTCCACTTCCAAAGGGTTGCAGCTCAGCCAGGCTAATTTATTCTTAATTAAAAATCCAGCCAAAACTAAACTTGTTGCATCAAATCACATAAATACATTACTTTCTTAGCTTTAACTCTGTGGGATCAAAAACACAACTAAGATCTGTATTCCTTTTTAGCAACAATCCATTTATGTTTGCTATCCTGGCGGAATTTTAGTTTAAATACTTTGAAGTTTCCACAGGAGCTCATCTGACAGCTGTCATTCACAGGTAGCCCAGGGTACTGCACACAGATCTTGACAGGGACTGTCAGTTTACAGACAATTCAGTTTCTCTGAGGGAAGGTTTTGCTTTTTACACTTTAGAACTTTGTATATTCACCATGCTTCATTAGATCACATGAATTTTACCGTAGAGAAAGTGTTGTGTTATAGGCATTTTGGAGTTTTTAGCAACAAAGCAAATGTCATTCATAGGCGCATTTTGGCATTTCATTTGCAAAGTGCTGCTTCTCTCTCTGCACTCTGCTGGCCATGAGCCCACTGGCACATTTTATGCAGTGTGTGCTCTATCCCGCCACATATGCACCATGAGTGGCAGGTTGTGCATCCATCTTTTTGTGTGTTCAAACACGCGGTTTTGTAGGTTTTTGGCATGCACAAGAGTTTTGCCACCATTGTTGCTGTTTCTTGCACCATAACTATCAGAGTGATGACGCATAAAATAGCAGAGTGGGTCATTACATCCCACAGTACCAGTGGACATGGTGGTGCCCCCACATCCCCAACCACATGCACGGCGGTTGCACATGGGAGGGGAAAGGGCATGTGGCAAGGCTGCCGATACTCAGCTTGTGGCACAATTTCTCACCAAAAACCAACCACTGCAGAGTGCACACAGGCCTGGCACATTCCAGGTGACAATCGATGATGAGGAAGAGACAATAATCTGTCACAACCTTACCACCCTGGGAACTTGTCCTTGGAAGTGCTACAATGTGTGCATCCCTTAGAACATAAACCAACTCAATCTGGTGTGACAAATAAATGGCCATCACTCAACTCCACTGTCACAAAGTGCTCAACAGTCAATGGAACAAGGTCATAAACAAGTCAATCTCACACATCAAACTATCAATGTACACAGGGACACCAATTGGCCACCACAACATAGCAGATACACAGGCCTGAATAGTGAATATGTCTAACATTGACCAATCATAAATGCACAAGCGCCTCAACATATCATAAGTTGCCCATGGCACCCTCCCATCATTTGTCGTGCCCCTGATAACCAAAGTGGGCAGGGAAGCATATACAGACAGCAGGCTAACAATAATACAGATAGGCAAGCCAATACATGAAGATGTAACATGAACAAAGGATGAATCCTAATGTACAAACAAAAAGGGATGGCAACCATGCACTGCACTACAATCATGATTCCCACTAGGGGTGTATACACAGGTCGGACTTCAGACTGTCCACAGATAGAATGGAAGCCCAATGCCTGTGTGTGAGTTACTTTCACACGCTGCCCTCCTTGGAAGCCCATGGAAAGGGGAAGCAGGAGTGGCATATGTGTCTGGACCCAAGGCACAAACACCAACACGAGACAAGCCTCTATGGATCCAGCTGGAACCTACAGTGGATGCCCCCAGACACAAAGCAACAAACTGTCACATAAATGCACAATAGACCAAAACAACTGAAAAATCATAAAACATACCCATGGTGGGTGGGGGCCCACCCAGGAGAGTGCAGGGGCGGGTGGGGGCCCACCCAGGAGAGTGCAGGGGCAGGGTGCACGTCACCACCCACATGTGCCGATGTTGAGAAGAATAAAATAAAACCCCACCATGGCTTCATGGGCTGCATGGCTATCATGGATCGGGAGAGCTGTTGCTGCTGTCACCACCCTCTGGTGTAGCATTAGAAGGTGGTAGTGTTAAGGGAGGTTCACACGCATAGCCCTGGCCTGGTCCTCCATGGCATCAGCCATGCAGGACTGATATGCTCTCATCTGCAACATGATGGCTCTGAGGTCCCCATGCACCACCACACGGGCTGCACGGAGTCCCTCTGTGATGGTATGAGTCAACTGTTGCATTTGCAGTTCAGACCATCTACTGCGGGCTGCCTCGAGTGCAGCAGTGTAATTCTGAGGGACCTTTACTCTTCCCTCAGGGCCTCCCTGTGGGCATGACCCTCTGCAACCAGGGATGCCTGCAGAGCCCTGAGTTCCACCAGTAGGCTCCTTTTATTGGCCTCCATGTGCAGCCTGTGTGAGCGGCATGTGGACTGCAATGCCTGCAGCTGGAGCTCCACCTGTCTATCTGGGTAGATCATGGAGTTGGCCACCCTTTCCATGGCCTGAGCCAACATCTCATAGGAAGCTCCCTCTTGCCGTGCAACACCATACATGGACTGCTCCCACATAGTATTGCCAGCTGCTACACGGCCACTGTGTTGGCGGACCCCACGCCTCTGTGGGCCAAGGAAACCTGGCCCTTGATGTGATGGCCCTGTCTGTGGCTGCAGGACTGCATCCCTCCCTTGATCAGCTGTCCCAGGACCAGGACCCAATACTGTGGAGCGTGACCCTGCATCCATAACCACCACAGACAGACATTCCAACACTGACTGGCCCTGTGAGGGGTCTTCCCCCTGCAGACATTTGGGGCACAACAGCACCCACAGGTGATGCACTCACCTGCAACAGTCCAGGAGATGCCACGTCTGGTTCAACACCAGAGCCAAAGGAATCATCAGAGGCAGACTCCGACTGACTCAGGGCCAGGATGGCCTATAGCACCAGGGGATCTTCATGGGCCACCACACCACGTCCTCCACTGGTGGTTGGTTGTCGTTCAGTATCCTGTGCCTCCCCCCCCTCCTCCTCTGCATCAAGTGCCTCATCGCCTGCACATGGACAGAAAAGAACATCGAGTCCCATGTAAATAGCATACCCCACACACACAGCTAGCACAATATTGTCATGCAACACATTAACCTTCCAGGTCAGTCATGGCTCGAAAACAACACATGTACGCAGTGCAAATGTAAGGGAAGGGTAGTATGAATGCAGCCATGGACTTGTGGTCAAGGGCAGAGCAATACATGTAGTGCATCGTGCAGAGCACCTGCTTCACACACAAGCACCTGACTGGCACAGTGCACTCAATACGCAGATAACACGTTGCATAGTCATGTCTGAACTGACAAACAGCATGAGCTGTAACCTGATGAGTACTGTCCCAGAGCCATGTACAAAAGTAGGGCCATGACATAACATGGAATTCACATAATCAAAAAAAAACTCAAGTGTCACAATGCGCAATGAGGCCAGGGTGTCAGAATAGAGTGAAGCCAGGCACCTCAATACCATGATGCAAGGTCACATTGACATCACACCAGTGAAAAGGCATGTAGAAGGGGATACCTGAGTTTGAAAGTGATAGGGGGCAGTGCAGTACATGTGAATGGCCACAAATCAAAACATTACAACGTCACCAGTGATGTAAAAGACGTGGCCTGTTGGCAGTGGAAGGGCAAATGCATACAACAGGTGTCAAGTGGCGGTAGTGTGTTGTAGGGATACAGTAAACAGCCATCAAGTGCGGGGGATGCCCAGGATGCTGTGCATTGGTTCAAATGGTGGCTGAGAGGACCGTGTCAGAGATCAGGATGTTTCCAGGTGACCAGTGCATTCTGTCAGTCATCCTGGACTACAGCAGGGGAGATGAGGAGAGAAACTCCAACATATGAGTAAGCATCAGATATGCCTACATACATGGAGAAGGTTCACCTCAGGTTACATTGAGGCAGGGAGGCTGTACCAGAGGGAGGAGCCATCCGAAGACAGACATTTACCACCAAATCATTCCTATGAGAAGCTACTGACCCTGAGTGGATAGGAAAGGGATGAGTGAAGACTATGCTAATGAAGGGAATATTGAAGATTTATTTGAAGTAATTGCATCCCCAGTGCCCAGAAGGCCTTTTGGTCAATGAACCGGGTCTTGAAAACAACAGTCTTAGCCACTGGGAGCCAGTGCCATCATCACAGTCTGAGGGAGATATAATACCAAGCCCCAACCAAAAAGGACACAGCTGACAGTCCTGGCCCAGAAGAGTTGCTGAGGCAAGAGAGATGAAACACTGAAATCAGGTGAGAGGCTGTTGCAGTATCCCACCATAGGAATGACCAGTCCCCTGGAGACAGTGAGCTGCTGGGGGAAGGAGAGGACAGGTAGTATATCTATGAGAGGTGCAGCTGGCATTGTGACCTCTCCGAGATGTCACAGATTGAGTAGAGAAGCAGAGTGTGTAGTGGAAGATCATCACAGGCTATCCGCCATCACAGGTTGGAGCAGGATGTGGGGCACGAGAGGCTGCACAGAGAGTGGGATGGAAGGAGTGATCATGTGTGGTGACCAGGACTGTCATGGTGTGCAGCACATGTTTTGCATGAAGTCTGCAGCACGTCTCAGTCCATCATGACATGGTTCACCCATGGCAGTCATGCAAATGCAGGCAGAACTCCCCGACAATCATAACACTCCATCCAAACAACATACACATGTCATGGACGCACCTGCATCTCCACTCACCAGACATCCCCTCATAATTTGGCAGGTCTTCCATGCGTTGGATCTGCTCCACATCAATCATATCACTGACTTGCTCTTCATGTGGAGTGAGTTCATCGTCCTCACGTGGTGACCCACCTCCAGTCACCAGAGTTGAGGCATATGCGGCACCCAGTTTATCTTTGGCTCGGCATCGGAGGTCAGTCCAACGTTTTACTACCTCAGAAGCTGTGTGCCTCTCATTGCCCGAGGCGTTGATTAGATCTGTGACGCGCTGCCAGTGGGCCATACGCTGAGCAGGCGTATGTTTGATACCTGCCTGCCCAAGCATATCACGTTCGTGTTCCCACACTTAGTCCACGAGGATCTGGAGTTCCTCATCACTGAAGCTCCTCTTCCTCGATGGGTGGATCTCCTGTGCTGTGCCTTGGGTTGGAGCCTGTCCCGCTAATGCACGCTTTGCCTTTTTGCAAGGTGGTGCAGACCCTGAGTGACTGCGACCACTTGCGTTAGTAGGGGCAGGAGCACGGGTGGACTGGGTCATTGCATCACCCACCGATGTTTGGACAGTAGGTTACCTTGCAGGTATCCATACCTGGGTGCGGGTGGTCGTAACTTTCCCGACACGTCCCTTCCCCTTGGAGACAGGGACATCTGCACCTGGGTCCCTGTGGGCCTGGACCACTACAGGCCTGGCTGTGTGACCCTGAGCCTGGGCGGCGGGTACTGCAGCTGCCTGCAGCTTGCTTGTTCAGGCTGGTGGAGACAGCAGACACACTGCTACTCGGGACCCCTGGTGCTGGTGGCCGCAACTTTCCTGACACATCCCTTCCCATTGGAGACAGGGACATCTGCACCTGGGTCCCTTTGGACCTGCGCCTGGATCACTACAGGCCTGGCTGGGTGACCCTGAGCCTAGCGGCAGGTGCTGCAGCTGCCCCTGCAGCTTCCTGACCCAGGCTGGTGGGGACAGCAAATGACACTGCTTCCCCGGGTTCCTGGGTGCTGGGGACATCGGCATCAGCCGCATCTCCCTGACCCTGTTCGGTGGGGGGCACAGCTCTACCTGCATGACCCTGGGCACCTTTGCCACCTCGCCCACCTCAGCCACCTTGCCTACCTCAGCCACCTCATCCACCTCATCCACTCTTCCCACTGGTTGCCCTCCCACTCATGGCACTGATGTATTGGTGCAATGGAAGGCACAATTATCAATTGACCTGGGAAATTTCAGTGAGGGGGTCAGTGTACGTGATGTGAAACATACCAGTGTGCTCCAGCAAGGCTCAATGTAACCCCTGGGGAAAAAATAAATGGGCCGCGAAATGCAAAGACACCCCAAAAATGAAAAATACGTGTCTGCAACCTCTCAGTAACACGTGTAAAGGAAAAACGTCACACAGAACGCTGTGGCACCCAGCAATACAAAAAATGCATACGCGAAGGACACGTAGGGTACGATGAGCTCGAAAATGGGGGTACGTGACACACAGGGGCAGCCACAGTATGCAAAATGTGCACCCGATGCACCGTCAGCCTCAAAAACAAAAATTAAAATACACGCGCGTGTGCACTGAGGCAAATCCCCCACCGAAAGAAAAAGCTTGCACTGTCGGGGTAGGGAAGAGATTGCATGGAAACTCTCGAATCGCAGAAGGCCATACGTCCGTCCGCTATCACTAGCACAAGCGTGTCATGGTCTCCTATGCACTGATTTATCCCGATACTTTACGGTAACGCCCAACGTTCAGCATGTGTCACATAACTTATGCACTTTGGCCCTTTCCTCTGATTTCATGCTAATGCACTGTTTCCGCACATGCAGAGTCACTCTGTTTCCGGCTGCCCACGCGGGTAACACGGAAGACCCACGCTCCTGCTACAAGCCAATTTACCTGCCTCCAACTGCCCCGAGCTGCCTCCTACAAGCCATCTTCTGCTGCCTGCCCACTGTGCCTGCTGCCCACGTTCCCTGCATTTTGATGCCTGCTGTCCAGCCATTGCCAGTGTTCCTGTCGTCGGACCTGTGACCACCTCTGCTGATCCAGAAGCCTCCCAACATGCCATAACACCGCTCCGCAGCCCAGCCCCTGGACCACGTTGCCCACCCACACCTGCCTTGGGGGTTGCCATGACTGAAGCAACATCATCAGAGGCAAGTGGCAACCCCCACCGGCAGCGAGGCAGAGGGCTTTCAGCTTCTCAGCCAGGGAGGTTGACATCCTGGTGTAGCAAGCCCTGGGGAACTATGATGCCCTCTTCCATGGACCATTGCATGTCTGACAGAGGAGGATCTGGCGGACATTGTGGGTGCCATCAACATGGAGGGCTTGGCCCCCCGTGACTACCATGTCCACAAGCGCTGAGAGAACTTCAAGGCCAGGATCCACAACAAGGCCTGGTGCTTCCTCCAGGCTGGTGAGAACCCCCAAGAGGGTGAAGTTGGTTGTGGGCTCCTAGGCAGCGGGAGGGACATGTGAGGCAGCACAGGGGCGATCAGATGCAGAAGACGTTGGGGGGCATCCAGGTTGGCGGAGGTGGAGGAGGAGGCCACATCAGCCCAGCCCATGGGGACCTGCGGGGTGATGGCGTGGGTGTGACTGGTGCAGTCCAGACTCAGGGGCCGGTGCCAGTGCAGGTCGCCATGGAGGTGCCTGTGCCTAATCCTGCCCCTGGGACTGTGACTGCATCAGTATGCACCTGCGGGCATGCCTCAGCCCGTACACATCCGTAGGTGGCGGATGTTTCCACGCAAATGGAAACACCAATACCTGCGGATGTCACCATTCGGGACAGGGTGGAACCTGTTCTAGCCGGTATCACGAGGTGTACAGCCACCATTCATGATGATGTCTAGGCTTCCAATCGGGGGCTTGCACATTATCACAATGCGGTCTAGCATCTCTAGAACTGGCCAGTACATTTCCTGGTCTCGCAATGGGTGCGTGGGCTGGCCACTTATGCAACCCCCTCCTCGTCTTCCTCCTCTGTGCACCAGTCATCCTCCCTGCCGTCTTCTGGCCCAGATACCACCAGGGCCCCTGTGTACCTGTCCCAACTCCAGCAGCCAGTCTGGTGGAGATCACATCCCTGCCAGAGTAGGGAGTCGAAATTAATAAGCCGAGGTGGTCACCACACAGATTCAGCCGGCGACAGGAGCTGTGGCAATGGAGGCACCAAGGAGCAGGGCACGTGCACGACAGCCCTGGGGGTTGTCATCATCCTGGAGGCTGTCCTTGCAGCGCAGGCGCCAGGCTATGTGGCAGCAGCAGGCTGAGAGTAGGAGGCTACAGGACTCAGTGCTTTCAATCACAGGGAGGCAGGTATCAGCCATCAGGCAGGAGGCAAACGTGGATCTTGCACAACGAATGTCTTCCGTGTTGGAGCGTTTTGGGCAGCAAATCGGGGCAGAGTGGCAGCGAGCACGGGAGACAAGACTCACCATGGACGGAGAATTCACTGCGTCGGGCAGAGATGCGGGCTGAGGTCGTCGAGAAGACTTGCAGGGAGTTTGAGAGAAGCATGTTGGAGTCCCTGCAAGCCCTCGAGGGAGGCCCACCTAGGGGAGGCCCACCTAGGGGAAGTGGACGCAGTGTTCGATGATGCCTTGGCCGAGACTATGAGGGAGCATGGTGAGAACAAGGACTAGCCTGCTGCCATTGTATATAGTTATTTAGGGGTAAGTTTAATATATTTTTGTTGTTTTTTTGGGAGTTTGTGGACTGTGCTCCACTTTTTGTATAGAGTCATTTATTGGTGTGCCATTTCGTGGAATTTCTTTTGATTCTTTTGTTATGCATTTGGAACAATGGACCTCTTACAATTGTAAATATTTTGGATTATTTGGTATTATTTTGTGTGCACCATGATGCAATGGATTTCTTTGTATTTTTATTTTGATTTGGATATTCATTTTGGGACATGGACCTCATTTTTGAGTTTGGCATATTTTTTGGGCGTACACTGTTCTTTCATTTGGACAAGCTTACTTCTTTATTTTATTTTAATGCACATTTTATTTATTGTAAAGAAATGAGTATGAGTTTTATACTGGTTTTTAATACATTTTCATAACTTTACTCCAGGTGGTGTTTAGTCTCCTGTTCTTGGGCAAGTTTGACGCTTCATTACTCTGTTCTGTGGCCCTGATGATGACCAATGCTGTTCATGGGTGCACACATGCCAGCATGTGTCATGTTTGACATTCATTTGCATAGGGCATGTTGTGGTGTGCTTGACCATTGGATGGGTGTTTAGGTGGAGTTGGAGTGTGCACCGTGTGGTGGAATTTGATTTCACATGTGCAGCATGGATATGTTTTTATCCTCAGTGTGTTTGTGAGGGTGTTGGGTTGGGTGAGTGATGCGAGTGTGATGTGTTTTGAATTTTGGGACAGGATTTGGTTGATGCAGTGTAAGCACATGTCATGCTTTGTCCTTCACCAGCATGTCTTTATGCTAATTTAATTACGTATCGTGTAGTTGGATATCCAGCTTTGCAATTCCTATTTTTCGATTGGTATGCTTTTACACCTGGACAGACCAATGCTGCTGTATTTGTGGTCAGGGAATGGTATGGTTGCCATGTACACAATCATTACTTGACTCATTGCTTTGTGCTTGTGCTTTTGGATCTCCTCTGCCCTTTCTGAGGTCCTGTGGAAATTTGCTATGGTCAGCTGCTTACCCTTTGAACTTGTCATTAGGGCCCCTCGCACGCCACTTGCACATCTGCACTGGCTCCCAGGCAGGCACAATCTTTGGACTGTTTTGATGTATGCCAAAAAACACCCACTGACAGTTTGCAACTCCTGACTGGACTTAGGCTTGGAATTGACACCGGCTGGCCACATTTTATTTGTTGTCCTTTTGGGTGTTTCTGTTAAGATGTCCTTCACATGTGCAGAAGTGGCACCTCCAGAACCACATTTCAACAATCACCAATTCCCAAGCACGGTCACCGTCTCATTGTCACCTGCCCTGACCAGTTTCTTGTGTCTGTCGTCACTCTGTTTCCCCTCGTGGAACTCTTTGGCCCTTTGCACACTAGTGTACATGTGCGTTCTGGATGACATGTCATTTGATTGTATTTCTTGTGATCTCCAAAACACATGGGAGGGTCACTCGTGTGTTTAGGGGGTTATCAGTTCAGGTGATGTGTGCTCATTGAGGCTCAAGCCATGACACGCCATTGCAATGTCTCTTTATGTGACACATATCTAGGATGCTTTGCATTCTGTCACACTGTGAGTATTTGTACATGTGGATTCTTGACATTACTTTGTCACATAGCATACTGGGTCTCACTTTGACATACACTTCTGTGATTTGTATGTTGGGATATGGTTGTAGTCAGCAATTACTTGTGATTAGCTGGGACACAGAAACTAGTGGGCCAGGTGTGTTTTTTTTGTGATTGCTGTATATTTGATGAAGAGGAGGTTAAGGGTGGTGTCACTACACAGCAAGCAAGTTCCTGAACACGCCATTGTTGGAGTGAACGTGTGTCACTATGTCAGCATCCATCATGCAGGTGGTGTCAAGTATGGGAGGCCTGCCTGCAGGTTGCCGTCATGGGTGATGGGTCCCATGAGGCGGCGCCTGCCTGCAGGTTGCCGTATCTGGTGATGCAGGTGGGGAGGTTCAATGAGGCGGGGCCTTTCCGCAGGTTGCCGTCATGGGTGATGGGGGTAGGGGGGCCCATGAGGCGGGGCCTGCCTGCAGGTTGCCGTCACGGGTGATGGGTCCCATGAGGCGGCGCCTGCCTGCAGGTTGCCGTATCTGGTGATGCAGGTGGGGAGGTTCAATGAGGCGGGGCCTTTCCGCAGGTTGCCGTCATGGGTGATGGGGGTAGGGGGGCCCATGAGGCGGCGCCTGCCTGCAGGTTGCCGTATCTGGTGATGGGGGTAGGGGGGCCCATGAGGCGGGGACTGCCTGCAGGTTGCTGTCACGGGTGATGGGGGCTGGTGTGTCACAGGTGTTGTGGGCTGCCTGCGGGCTCGGGTGATGGGGCTGGGGATGTCCCATGTGGCGGGGGATGCTTGCAGCCTTGTGTGATGGGGGCTGTGGTGTCACAGGTGTTGTGGGCTGCCTGCGGGTTTGGGTGATGGGGGTGTCCCATCTAGCGGGGGATGCTTGCAGGCTCGGGTAATGGGGTCTGCGGTGTCCCATGTGACGGGGGATGCCTGCGGGCTCGGTTGTTGGGTGCTGGGGCGTCCCATGTTGTGGGGATGCCTGAAGCCTCTGGTGATGGGGTTTGGGGGTGTCCCATTTAGTGGGTGTTGCCTGCAAGGTGGCGGGACAGGTGATGGGGGATGGGGTGTGGGTGTCCCAACAGGAGGGGTCTGCTTACTGTGGATTTGTAAGGGTGTTACGGGTTGTGTTGGAGCGAATAGGGTGCGTCCGGGGTATGCGCTGATTTCCCACGTGATTTGGCTGGTGTGCATCTGGGGTACGTGCGGGGTTTACTCATGATTACCTCATCCGCACCCCAGCCAAATCGCGTGGAAACTCAGGGCATACCCCGTACGCACACCAGCCAAATCACGTGGAAACTCAGCACGTACCCCGGGGGCACCCCAGCCAAATAGTGTGAAAACTCAGTGCACCGAGTTTTCACACGATTTGGATGGGGGGTTGTTAGCTGGTCCAGGGATGGCGCTGGGTCTTGCGCCGTGTTAGGCATTTTGCTTATTTTTTGCTGCACGTGGGGGCGTGTTGGGGGCATTACTGGCACAGCTTGATGTTTCTTGCGCCAAGGCTACTGATGCCTTGGAAAACCCATGAATATGTGTGCTGTGCAATTGTTTCTTTGCGCCACAGCTGGCGCACGCTCCTTCTCAGCGCGCAGCGCTTGTGCCTTTTCTGTGCTGGATTCTATGAATCGGGCTGATAATGTTTTGTTTACATGAGTACATTCTTCAATACATTAAGTAGTTCATTATAGTTTTCCCAATCACCCCTAACATCTTGTTTCCAACATTATAAACTCAATCCCTTGTAGAGACTGTTTATTCAAATTAATTTAATATGTGAAGTCAACAATGGCATTTGCGATGTTATCTTTCATGTCCTGGGTGTTAGTCTTAGCAATGCACGATGTTGGCGCAAGTTATGGTTGCTTAGCTTACCGTAACTGGCAAATTTCAGCAGTTTTTCTGGTTTACTTGTCAGCATAACGTCCCTTTAACAAAGTTTTTTTCAGTGAATTTCATAGGTTTTTATTAGTGCACCTTAACCATAATGCCCCTTTAACAAAGATTTTCCACTGAATTTCACAGTTTTTTACCAGTGCACGCTAATTTCCTACAATTTACTAATATCATACTTACCCCAATATAGCAACATTTTGTCCAATTTACAAAGTGTCACCTTAAAACTCAGCCATTTCCAACTTTATAGCATAATTTTAAAACTTTTCTAGACTTTTGTAACTTTTTCCACTGTTTTTGTGCTCGTCAACATTCGTGAACGTCTGACACCATCGCCGATTTTTCAAATGTCATGTGACCACGCAACTTGGCATGATGAAGTGTTCACGAATGCGTTCTCACTTCGTGAATGGGTCCGTGCTTTGCAAGCAGTTAGGAACTGCATTTTTCAGCTCATCTGGAAACTTGGAAACTCAAAATGTACCCTTGCACTGCTCCTACCCCTATCCCTGCTCATTATCCATTAACAATCTAGAACAGAGCACATAGTTGGAAGAATATTAGCAAAACTGCAATTTAACTTAAAAATGGCATCAGCTATTGCCATCCCTCCTCCCCAAGAGCCACCACCACCAGCTGAAGGACCCGCACAACTAAAACTATTGATGCACGTGGGCATTACAGGGTCGGCGAAGAGCAGTTTTTGGGCGGCTTATAACATTGGCCCGTTCAACAAAACTGCATGAAATTTGGCAGTTCAACTTTAGATCCAAATTGGAATCTCTTTGATGCCGTTTTGCCAACAAAGGTAAAAATTGGAGGGGGGTCCCAAATGTTTGGACACCTTATAACTTTGATGTTGTTTAACAAATCCACACCAATATTTTCAGACACAACTGTAAATGTGTTTGCAAGGTTTGGAGGGATTTTGTCAAGAGGGGGCAAAATTGTACGGGGGTCAAAAATATTTCAAAATCGGCATAGGCTTGAACAGGAAATAAAATTCTGCTTACGCCAACAGCCCGAAGTGCTCGACGGATGTGCAGCAAAACTGTGCAAGGAGCATCGGTAGGGATTCAAAAGCATGCTTTTGCAAATCTGTCCTGTTTTTCTTTTTGGGGCCTGCAACATGGCCGAAGCCCATGCCCCTTAGATTGTGAATACTTGCCATGGGTGCAACCCATGAACAATGGGCGTTAGTCAAATTATAGGGTATAGAGGACACCGGACCAGGATGCTGGCTATGTGCAGTGATGTCATATGTGATGTCATCATTGATGTCTTTGATGATGCCATTTGTGATGTCATCTTTGATGTCCTGGTTGCTAGTCTTAGCAGGCGTGGCATGAGGTATGGTTGGATAGCTTACCATAACTAGTCAATTTCTTTGTTTTTTCGATTTTGCCCTGCAACCATAATGTTCTTTTAACAATGTTTTTTCACTAATTTCACATTTTTATTATTAGAGAAATAGGAACTTTGACAACTTTTTCCATTGTTTTCAAAGGTTTTCTTAGAGCAGCCTAACCACAACATCCCTTTAACAATGTATTCATACTTTCATTGTTTAGGGTTTATTAGGGCAACTTAACCATAACTTCCCTTTGACAAAAGTTGTTCACGGAATATATACATTCTTGAAAAAAACGACTGTCTTCCTCCAAATGCTCTGCTACTCACAATCTACAGAAATCGAGCTGTAATTGGCAAATCCTTAAATTATTGGCAGTATGAACAAGGTATAACATCCTGACAACACATCATGCCTTATACAAGAGCTTTATCGCAGGTAGCTTTATCATAGATAGATAGGCAGATAGATAGATGGATAGATAGGTAGATAGATAGATAGATAGTACATTTGGAATGCAATGATGACATATTTCCTGGGGAATGTTATATTAATTTGAAACACATCTATATAGTGTCAGTGTAAGAAAGATAACTAACATCACTGCTATGCAGAGCAACTGCAGGAATCCTTTGTATACAGTGTATTTAATGATTATCTATTCTTTCCTTGTTAGTACTTCAATAATATGGTTTGTTTTAATGCTTTTCTCCATCCTGTAAAACGTCCTTTAGACAGTTGAGATTATAATTGTCGGTACTGTGCATTCACGTATTTCTTCTCCAGCCCTAGGCAGGCCTAAAACCTACAGATGAGATGCCTCGAAAAGAAAACCGAAGAGCCGGTCAACTTTCCTGAAAGAACATGGCCTCTTGAACCTCAAGCACGTTTGTCCCCAATGGCTCAAAGACTTCATCCCTTTTACCCAAATAAACAATGTCTCTTCTTCCCCAAGCCCCAAACCAGAGGAGCAGCAGGTCTATTCACTCTTGGGAAAGAACTAAAGGTCTTCTTTTTGTTGTGGATTGTAACTTTACCTACTCTCGCACCACTGCACCTTCCGCTTTCCTGTATGATGTCCAAAGAGCAAATCCCTTTGATGGAATAGGATTGCAATGCTGTTTTCAGGTGTCGGCTGCTTTCATTCCGTGAACCAGTTATCCACGTGACTTGGAGGACCTCTCAACTTTGCAATCACTTTAAACCAAAGAAATACAAATGCTGTAAATATGCCAATCAATTTCCAATGGAAAATATGCCAATTAAAGACAGTAGACAGCTATATCATTTTAGGCGACATCCCTGCTATAGTGTGTCTCATCGCTTCTTCCCCTCTGTTTATAGTTTATTTTTAGTGTTTTTTACAGCGTGTGTCACCGTATGGGGCCAGAAAAATTCCCCATTGATGTTAGAATCTCATGTAACCAAATTCATGCCATGAGTGGTAGTCCTAAGGGTTTTGGAAATGGATACAGTGTTGGTGGTACCAACCAGAGCCAATGTGATCTAAGTGACGAGCACAGGATTTACCGCAAACAGCTCTGCAGTTGGGAAGTTTCAGACTCCGGCCCGATTCATGGAAAAGTGTGCATTTATCCTGCAATTGCCGCGTGCCAAGAATGACACTGCATGAGCCTGCGCGCTGAATAAAAAATGTCCACCCCACGTATTCATGGAATGTTCTGCGCAAAGTAACTGTATTAATAAGTTGCGCCCGGAACGCCCTTGAAACACCCCCAAGCAAAGTATAAATGGCCAGAACAGCTACCCTTGCATGCTCCCACGGGCGCAAATACACGCACCCTTCAAACAGTAAGTGAGATCCCCCTCAAGCATGCCTGCATCAGGGAAATCCTGTGCAGGGTCCCCCATACCTCTTGCTGGCACTTCGACAAGATGCCTATGGAAATTCATAGCTCAGGTTAAACTCGGAAAATCTGCATGCAAACTTCTGTAAAACGTTGCTGCAAACCACTACACTGCATACGCACACCCCTATGTCAGATCTGAACCCCGATTGCGTATACGTACCCCTAAATCCGACATGCAGACCCACCTCTGTGCTGTGATTCCTATGCGCAAGTGTCTTTATGCCTACCTTTGGGTGGCGTAGAGATCGAGAGATTTGCGTGGCCATTTCTATTCTGAGAGGCTTCTGCGGTGGTTCTGTGAATACGTGTCATTTGGCACATTTGTGGACATGCGAGGGACTGCCTGCGTGCCATTCCTCGCAATGACTACTTTTTTTCATGTTCTTCCCCATTTTCTGTGTTCCGCCTGCTTCTCAGCCCTGTGTGCAAGCCACGCCCACGCTCTATGTTGTGACTCACGCAAGGCGCTCGATGGCTTGCAGAGACGTGCCGAGCGTGCCCAAAACTCCACGCAAGTCTTGGAAAAGCACTGTGCATTCGATTCCATGAATCAACAAATAGGATTTTGCACGCAGTTGGCACGCAAGTTCCCTATTTCCTGCACAAATAATTCCATGATTCAGGCCCTTAGTGTGTCACAGAACCGGTAGGCAGCGTCGGTACCACAATCTTATAAATCCAAATAATTGTTAAGAGGTAAGCCTCACTATGGCCCCACATTTTTTGAGAATCTCTTGCTACTCCATTTGCAGAGAGAGGAACTGTAACTTTTTGAGACGCATGGAGAGCTGGTTGCACCACAGTTGTAAGTGCATGTCAGTGTTGAAAAGTAAATATCCTAACAAGCAGCTCACATAAAGAAAATAAGCAATGGGAAGAAAAGAGGAACTTTTTAGATATTTTTTTCAGTCTCCGGAATCACTAGCAAACAAAGAGTTAGGAATTTATAAGTGACCATTGGAAATAGAAAATGTATTTCACATCTCATTAACATGGTTTGTTTACGCCGCTACTCTTGCAGCATTGCTGTGTACATTTGCTTCAGTGGGCCTCATTACGAGTTTGGAGGCAGCCACGCCCTTAACAAGGGCATGGCTGCCTCCAAACTCGGTTCCGGGATCCTTCAATGAGGAATTACCGGGCCATTACAACCTGGAGGACCCGGTAATTCCTCATTGAAGGAACCCATCCCATTCTCACTTGAGCCCCGATGGGGCTCAATGGGAATGGGGAGGGAGCTAATAACGGACCAATTTATAACGGGCCCGTTATTAGCTCCCTGGTCCCCTCGCGGTACCCGCAAAGGACGTCTGGTCTGACCAGGCGCCCTTACCAGGTCCCGCAAGGGAACCTCGTAATAGGGCGGAATGGGTTTACCGGCACCAGCACAAAGAGGGATAGAGGGTGCACACTCACGGATTTAGGAATAAGAAGTAACCAACTTTATGGAAAAATAGCCATGGCTTCTGGGTGCGGGGAAGAAAAGTGGCCCTGGCACTGGGCTACCTAGATATACAAAGAAAGAGGAAAGAGGATCCATAATGGAACCCTCCCGTCCCCTGCACACCATAATGATGCGTCAATAAGACGCCTTAATGTAAATTCAAGGAAATTGTAATAAGTATCAACATTACATACATTTTAGTGGGAAAAAGCACATTTAATTGAAACTAATAATGCAATCCATTCTTTAAATATAGAAAACAGGTGTGTTTTATTCCAAACGCAAAAGACAGAGAAACTTCAGTTCATTTCATTGAGGGCGGCTGACGCGTTTCGAGAAGTATATTCTCTTCTTCACGTGCCTGAATTGATGTATGGGAACTAAATGTAAAAAATTTAGAGAAAATAAGGAAAAAGAACAATCAAGATAGTGTTGCTACACAATCGCTTCCACAACCTATAAAATCTTTATCGTCATGCAGTCGATTTCTGCCAGAAAAATGACACACACAGTATCTCAACAAACATATTATCAGCAACAGAAACATATTCGAATTAAGATAACACCATTTTGGATTGAGATATATCCAAAGCAACAAGCAACCAGAATCAACAATGGCCAAATGGTCAATTCAAAAAGGGGAGGTTCAGAAAAAATGAATGTTCTTAAAAAGGCAGAAAGATGCTCACCATTCCTCAAAAAGTCCTTTATGTAAGCGCATTTAGAGGTGACTCTGTGAGAACAGAGGGTTTAATTGGACAGTGAATACTGAAGTGGTTCAGCGTGAAGCGGATGTCCAATGAGCTGCAATAGATAATGTGAGTGATCTATTGTCAGTTCAATGTCACTAAGAGATAGCCCAGTTAGTCTACAATGAAAGGACAAGATATAAAATACAGGCACTCACCCTGGCGAGGTGAATGTCCGCCTACGGTCGTCTGGGTCTTGTGAAATGGGTGCTGTGGACGGTGTGTTATTATAAATCGAATGCTGGTTAAAGCACAGTGGCAGGACCTGTGGGAAACCAAAGGTGTTGCGTGTTAGATTGTGCGCGAGCGCGTGTATACAAAATAACGAGTTGATCGTTGACTCTGTAAGAGCAATGGAACTTACGGTTAGTCCAGCGAAGTGCGATCTTCAAAGCATGCAACCTATACCCGGCGTGCAGTAATCCCGTGTGGACCACGCAGCTCGGTCGTGGGTGTGTGTTCATTAGTAGAGATTGTTGCTAGGGGAGAGATGCTTCCTGCGAAGCAAAGGAGACCCTCTTGCATGCATTGGGAGGTCCGTATAGTGCGTGGTGTATCGAAATAGATGACGGACTCCTGGTGGAGTTCACATTAAGAACTTGTGCAACCCGACGGCCATGTTTGAAAATATATCCCATCCAGATAATGGGTAAAAGGTACAGGAGGAGATATGAATTTGGCAATATGCAATAAAAATTGGATCACCTAATGAGAGAGACCCAAAAATAGAGGTTCAGGTTGGGTGGCTTTGCATTTACAAGGTGAACAGAGAGATTATGTGGTTGATATGACAGATCCAAATACATTATGTAGACAGTTTCCACATGGTGATGTTGTTCATGTATTCAAGTATTCAAAGACAGAGAGGCAATAACTGTCTATACAGTTATATACATTATTAGATTACCTAATGAGGTTTCTAGACAGTAGTACAGTGCAGATACTTATAATGTGAAGTGGGCAGAGGTAGACTATACACATACAGGTCCTGATTGAAAAGAAGGAGAAATTAGATGTGAAAACCTTTTTAGATTAAACATTTTAAAGAAAATTCATCATTGAGACCCCTAGGGAGTAGTGTGTTTAATGCATGAATCCAGTATTTTTCTCTACGGGAAAGTATTGAATGGTAGTCACCCCCCTATAGCCCTATAGGGTTTTTTAACTACTTCTAGGACTTGAAATTTAATCTGAGCCACAGTGTGGTTGTTCTCCATAAAGTGTCTCGAGAGGGGGGATTTAATGTTTTTGCACCTGATGTTCGATTTGTTCGATTTGTGCTCTGTAAGTCTTTCTTTGGCGGATCTTGTAGTTTGCCCCACATAGAGTTTGCCACACGGGCATTTGATTGCTGCATAGATCACCCCAGTGGACATACAGGCGGCATAGTGTCATAGTTTAATCTTTTTGCCCGTGTATGGATGAAGGATATGGTCACCTTTGGTGACATTGTTGCAGTGTGAGCAGCAGGCAGGGGAAGTTCCCATTTTTTTGGTTTGTAAAACCATTTGTTTGTCCTTAGGAGGTATTTGTGCTCTGACGGTTTTATCTCTGAGATTCTTGCCACGTCTGAAGGCAATCATGGGTGCTTTGGGGTGTTGCTTATAGGTACAAATGATAGCCCACAGTTGAGCATATCTAGTTGGCCACTTGTCAAGTTTTTACTGGATATGTTTACCACCAGATTTTCAGTCATTTGTTTTTTCTTTTGTTTGGACTCTTTCCCTCTCCTAGTTGTTCTCTTGACTTGTCTCTTATTCCTAAAAAAACACCACAAGAGGCCCCAGGGCTGGCTGGCATTTGTGGGGTTACTGTGTTTGCAGTAGCAGAATCTCTGGGATCGGTGTCACTATTCACAGTTTCCTTGTTGGTAGGTCGATGTCTATCGTCAGATTGAATTGGATCCTCATTGAAGGAACCCACCCCCCCCCATGGGGCTCAATGGGAATGGGGAGGGAGCTTATAACAGACCAATTAATAACGGGCCTGTTATTAGCTCCCTGGTCCCCTGGTCCCCTCGCGGTACCCGCAAAGGACGTCTGGTCTGACCAGGCGCCCTTACCGGGTCCCACAAGGGAACCTCGTAATAGGGCGGAATGAGTTTACCAGCACCAGCACCATTACCGGCGCCGTTAAACCCATTCCGCCCACCTCGTAATGAGGCCCTGTGTCTTATGTGTACGAGAGCACTGAAAAGTAGCTTTGTGTATTTGTTAGACTTTCTTAACATATTTTGAATGTTTTCAATAAGTTGCTGCAGGGTGAGGCTCATGCAATTATATGAAATTAGTACCAGGTGGGGGCCATACACTTATCTTGTCGCTCTGAGCCTCCTTTCTGCTGTAGGCCCCCATCTTCCCCTGCTGGGTGCTCAGGTAAGTGCTCGCTTGCACCCTGCTAACTTTTCTAACCACCCCCATGCACATATTTGCACCCTCCCACTCCCACCCCACTTACCTTGTGCTGCCTGGTCCTTCACCGGTGCCAGGATCAGCAGTGTTCCCAGTGCGTCCCTGCAGCTGTGCAAATGGCTTCCATTGAAAGGGAGAAGGGACTATGTGTAGTGCCATCACCCCATTTCTTTGCGGACATCTTGTATTTTTTTTTCTCCAGTTGTGAAAGGCTGACAGCTTTTCATGACCTCCCAAAAGAATCTATTAGCACCCCGGTCCATCAGACGCTCCTCCCTAGGGCAGTGATTCCTTGTCAGGTAATGCCCCAGGGCCTGCATTACTATGGGCCCTGGGGCATTACCTGAAGTAGTAATGCCCCCAGCTCTGGGCTTATTGCTTAATTAATTAATGGAGTGTTTTAATATTATTATTCAGGTGATGGACATCCATAATTCCCAAGTAAAGAATTATATTTAGTATGTAAGCAAAATTGTTTTTTTTATATTTTCATTAGGTACCCAGGAGCAATTCAGAGTCTTATGTGGAGCGAGACTAACACATTTTGAAATATCCTCATGGGACCCTCACTAAAATATTCTCACCCTCATGAGTGGGAATTCTCGAAAAGAAGGGGCGGAGGATATGAAATCCACAGGATTGAAGAGCATACAACTATTGATCATAATACCATCTTCAAAAATCACACATCAGCTGAATTAAAAATGGAGTGGGCCAACCTACAGTCATACATGTTAATTAGGTTGGGCTCCCATTGTCAGATATGAAGATTTTCCCTTTGGTGCATGTTTTAAGAAAAGAGCTGTTGGAATCTGGGGGGGGGGGTCTGGTGGGGTATTTCTGCCTCTGCCATTTAAATGCAGAGCAGTATTGCCAGCACTAGCGCATCTTGATGTATCCAGGCTATTCTCAGGGCTGTATTCATTCTACATTCCAAATAGAATCTTCTCTGATTATACTTTTTGTAAAATGGGGCACTGTGAAGCAAGGTGTCATGAAAAGATCAATCTTATATCATTGAAGAAAGGCGGGTGCCTAAATGAATTATAAATGTATTTTGGTTCCACAGTCGACTTATCTATTTATCAATTTTAGTTATTACTTGAATATATACATTAAACATAATTAGCAAAATGTAAGGTCACATCACCAAATGGTGACCTTGACGTTAAATAGGAGGCTTTACCCCCAACAATGCTCTGGAGGTGAATCCTCCACTTTAACACCAGAAATCAATGGAATTTCTCAGACACGAAATACCACCGGCGATAATTTCAGCAATATCCCCAAACGGGGATTAACACTGCCATACCGCCTCTCTGAAGATAGAGGTAACCCTCCTAAACCAAACGTCAGTAACAGTAATCGAGCTTGGCAGTAAGTCTGCAGCAGAACTGTAGGATTATCTCCAAACTCAGAAGGAGGCCCCTGGTGATTTGCTTACTCAACTGCAAGAAATCTTCAAGTGAGTGTACCTCAATTTACACATTATAATAGTTCTGCTACTGATGTCTGACTCGACAGTGTTTACTCTCCAGGTGACGGCTCACATAGCCTATTTGTTCAATAAGGTTAATTTGACTGCTACCCTTTTTCTTGTTTAAAATAAACGTAGCACTTAAAATTTGGTTCTATGTGATATTACTGCATTTTAAAAACCGAACACAAAAAAGAGAAATTTTCTCAGCCGCAAGTGAGTCGCAAATTCTTGTGTCGCAAATGAGAAAGTGACAAGAGGGGAGGTTAATTACGATCGAACGTGTGTAGTCCTAATCACTCCAAAAACTACAGAACTCCAAGAGTTATTGACCGACCTTTTTGGTATCGGCCCGCCAGCTGGATTTAATGGAATGAGCCAAGCGAGGGCACTTAACGAGGGCCCCAACAACACCATCACTGACAGGTTTGGGCACCTTAAGAGGTAATATTGCCATTAGCACCCAAAATCATTCAAGTAAGGTGCAAAAGGCTAGACTACAGTAAGAAAATGAAAATGAATCATACTTTTTTCCGGGGTCGCAGGGTCTGACAGATGCAATCCCCTTTCAGCGCTGATTGACGTAATCAACAAGGAAGAGAAACTCAATCTGTCAGAGACGACCTTACAACAAGAAATATGCATTTTATTTTAATTTGTTTTAACTTAATCTGGCATCCAGCACCCACATTGAATGATTGTATGTGCTAGAGGAGGTTTGAGAAATGTGGGGACCGCTGGAAAATGAGTAAAGGGTGAGAAGTGGGCAGCACTCATACTGCTCAGAAAAGCAGGCTTATTCTGACAAATACACCCGGCGTCCGAGCAATCAAATTTGCTCCACTCTTCACCAGGGGTGCGAATGTTGATTATTACTGGTGGTGTACTATATAATCCTGCAGAACATTCATTTCTTTTGGTTGCACTTTGAAATCGTCATCCTTTTTGGACATGTTCAAAAACACCTGTGCTTATCACACAATCCTAGAGTGTGTATTTTGGGGGTATACAGTGTAAATATTTGTGTCAACCAACAATGAGCTGTCGAATCATGAGCTGTCGAATCATGAGCTGTCGAATGGTCGACGTGAAATAGTTCAATCTGGAAGGGTGCTCATGAACAATAGAAAACATGTTTACTTAATTGTATATTTTGGGGATTGTTAACTGAATAATGCAATAGGTGATAAAGCCCAAAATGTAACAACCACTGACAGCCAATCATGAAGGATCTCACCAAAGGGAAAAAGGCTGATTCGCAAAGAAGTTACCAGTGAGTCACTTTGAGTCCCCTTGACGTACTCCTAGAATGGTCTATTTATTTTATGAAGAAGTTGAATAACTCCAAAGTTATGAGTAACTTTGAGTTCTCCTTTACTTACTCATAGAATAGACTAGTTATTTCATGAAGAAGTTACTATGAGTAACTTTAAATGTTGTCTAAATTATTGAAGTAAGTCAGGAGTAACTTCTTTGTACATTGAATTGCCCTCGGACATAACCCTCTCACATCGTAACTCAGAGTTCTCTTAGTGACTTTTTTGTAGCTCTACCAAGGTCCTGCTGTATCTTTATAATATGTATGTTTACTTGCTAATCATGACATACAATTATTACATAGTTATATAAATGATGTGCAATAACCAAGAAACAAAAGGTTGATTGACTGCTTACTATGCGTCTATCTGGGATGTCTTAATGGTTTTATGTTATTCACATTGTTGTAAAAAGTGTTCCTTTGTAACAATGTTCTACTGAATGTATGGACCTTCTACGGAATACCATGTTCTCTTGAGTGGGAACCAGTCGGAGATCGCCAACCTCTCTCCAGACTCAACTATCTAGTAACTACAGTGAGGTTGGAGTAGGTGGATTGGCTCTTTTCTAAAAAGGAGGATTACGTTTATTCAGTTGTACTCATCCAAAAATACAAAATTATGAAAATACAAAAATCAATAAAACAATATATTAAAGTACTATACACAGTGGGTGCTTGTATTAGTATCTAAAGTGCATGATTCCACCACCAAAGGGCCCTGTCAATCTTAATATATTTCCACAATAGTTTTGTCTTCTTCATTTACAAAATGACGGCTATGCCAAGAAGTTTCTTTCTGCAGGGAATCCCTCCTCTGTTTAGAGTCTTGTGTGGCTTCACTCTTATTGTGTTGCCTTTCTTTTTGACCTGGTGCCTGCTTGACTTCTGTGTCCCTTCAGTGACATTCTCACAAGGTGTGCTTTTGTCTGGCCAAAAATAGATGGGATCTTCTGCTAGGGCTCTTCTTATTGAAGTGCCAGAGTGTAACTTCCTTCTTCTTATAAATGTGTTGATCCACTCAGGCAGCTTAATGTGGCTCGTGTCCATTTTCTGAGTTGAAGTTTTGTCTATTTCATTCCAAACTTTATTACCATTTGCTGGCTATTATTTGCGCTCTCCTGGCCCTCAGTGTGTGGTTGTTCACTGACTCGCGTTCAAACTGAACTTACACCGACTCGCGTTCAAACTGAACGTACCAGCATTGTTCTCTTCTTTAGGAAAGAGCGATTCCACCCACTCCAACCTCACAATAATTACTAGAGGATGTTTTATTGAAAACATTGTAAAATGAATAAATAGATACAAAAAAGAACATGTAAAAAGTTGCATCAAGATTTTAACAAATAAGCATTAAAGCTATAAGCTGTGTTTAAGAAATGTTATTTATATTAAATTGCTTACCATTATGAAAAGTATTTGTCTAAATGCGTGATTCATCATATGTAAACTAACCTTTCTCAAATGATGACATAATGTTTTTAGTAAACATAAAAGTATTGATTGACATGCTGGTTCCATGTTTTGGTATATGTGAGGCCTATGGATCGTTACTATAGGAATATTGAGATTTTATGTTAGAAACAGAATATGTTTAGGAGTTTACAAATTTTGTATAAAAACATGGTTTACCAGTTAATTCTCCAAGGCATTGGAAGTGAGGGGCAAGTCATAAAGCCGAGCATGATCGACAAAAGACACGCATGTAAGAATAGGCAAAAATAAAGGTTTATTGAGGGAACGTACAACTTTCGCCTAATAAAGCTTTCCACTCTCCTGCCTAATATACCGGTCTGCTTCCTCCTAGATTTTACCTCCAACCATCTCCTGAATGCACACTCCACCCCTTCATGTTTTCTTTAAACTTTTCTTAAATGTTCTCCTTCCCTTACCCCTTTATATTACTTTCAACATAATCTGTGATCCTTCCTCTCATTCTTTAACTCTCCCTCCAGGCTCCAAAGCAACTCCTTATTGTTTCACACTTCACTCGACCTCTCCATCCTTCTGGACAACTTTCTGCAGCGTACCTATTCCTACTCCTACTCAATTTTCTTCTCTTTCCCCCTAACTCTCACCAAATCTCCTTCTCCTACTTACAAGATTCTCACCATTCTCCCAAAAGTTTACTTGTTAAGTAGATGGTTGAATCTGGCATGGGGGCAGCCAGTGCTTATCTAGGCTCAGATGTAACCATCTTGGGACTTCACTTGGCACATACCTGAAGCGGAATGCTTCCACAGACTGTGCATTTAGCACCTGCATAAGGTAATGCTTCTGCAGAGAATACGGTTTAACAGAATAGAGGTCCAGGTAAGTGACTGCGGGTGCTCTCACATGACTGTAGAGAATACTTTTTTAGAATGTACTATGTGTTTTCCCAGTTCTGGCCTTCATGAGCCATTGTTCTATTTGCGGACAGGACCTGTCAAATCCTCCTCATCTGGTGTCCTGCATTATCCTATCTTAGTTTTTGAAAGCCACACATGTATAACTTGATGTGGTGGAGGTTGTGTAATTACATTATGGGCTGTTTTTTGGGATCGATTCTACCATAGGCGTATTTGTAGTTTGGCTAGAATAACTGTGCTTGGAGCTTCTTTAAAGGGGAGATGGGCGGTCCCAGACAAATGTGATTAGGTCCTGCCAAACATTCGGTGCAAGGTAGGTTACTCAAGGGGATCCTCCCTACATTGACCCCAGAGGCAATAGCATGTAGCTCAATACATGTAATTAAAATACAAGAAAATACAAATTTAGCATGATACCCAATCAATTAAAGCAAGGTGTATTTATGCAACATCCTTAATGGATGCAAATCAAGAATCTCTATCACTCAGACCTCTATCAGCTACTTTTAAGAGGGTTCATATATTGATACTTAATGGATCGAAAATATAGGTGACCATTGAACCTCTTGGCACACCACCCTCTAGCTAATTAGGCAGGCATGCAACTTCATCATATATCCATCCTTTATCCTTGAAACTTCCCCAGGTATGTGACTATATTCCCCCTAGGTCCAGGTTGCTATCACTTTCAATGGTTGTTGGAAGTGATAACGATAATCCCTCAAAATCACTTGAGTACTCCCAGGTCCCTACATACATTCCCATTCAACAGTTCACCTTTAGGTTGATGCTGCTGGCATCTCTTCTTCTTCCTGATAACATGCTCCTCTTTTGTCTCTGCCTGGACCATTAATCAAACTGGGGAAATTCCTTCCCTAGGTTGACTTCTTCTGGGAGTCCAACCATGGCTGTTAAGACTGCTGTGAACTTTTGTGTGCTTGTGCAAAAGATGAGCCATGCATTGTGATTGAACATCCGATTCCCATGAACACAGGTCACGGCACCAATTCATTGGGCTTATAATGGTCTGATCACATAAATTTGAACAGTAAGGTCATCACTGTTCTCCCCCAGTCTAAAAGGGCCAGCAATACTTGTCCCTCCAGTTCCAGTAGCAGGTAGTATTTACAGTTACTTATTCTCTGGGCCAAAATATGACTTTTTCTGTCTTCCGCTTGGTCCTCCTGGACTTCTTTGTGTTCCTACCAAGTGCCATCCTCACACCCCTGCTCAAGTGTCATGGAGTAGCTTGTGCCCATTGGTTCTGCTTGTGGACTGGTGGGACGCAATTGTGATGTATCCCATTTTCCAGCAGGCAATGGACTTAACAGGGAATGTTCTAGTGCCAGAGGCATCCATTCTCTGGGTTTCAGTGGGCCAAGCAGTCAGTCAGGCGACTGTGATGAAGTCTGGTCCAGCTAGAACGTTTCTTTGTTCACCTGGGAAGTAATGGGATCTACGTTGTTGTTCTTCATTATTGGGCAAGCAGTTTGAATCGCTGTCTTCAGTGATGGCTAGTGGAGTTGGTGCAAGTAACAACATAGATTTGTAGGATTCGTGAAGTGTTCCATAATGAACTGCTGCTTTACATCATCCTTCTTTAGTCCTAACAATCTGGCTTAAACCCCAGATACAGCACAGAAACGGCTAGTGTCAAGGAGATCGAAAATGCCCTTAAAATGCTTGATGATTGGTCATCCTTGTCTCCTCGTTCTCCTTGATCTCTCAACAGCATTCGACACATTAGACCACCAGACACTCACCCAACAATTATATCACCTCTTTCAGGGGGAGCAATATCATACTCCACTGGTTCAAATCATGCCACGCAATTCGCCAGCAGTTCATACAAATGGATTCCTCCAGATCACAAACTATATCCATCACCTGTGGGGTCCTGCAAGGATCCATCCTCTCCCCGTGATCTTCAATCTTTACATGGAATGCTCACAACCCTCCTCGCTCCACACAAAATAAACATCCACCAATATGCAAATAACACGTATCTCTACCTCAATTTGTCCTCCATCAAAGAAGTCCACATAGCAAATGCCTGTGCCACATTGATCCAATCATAGATGTGCAGTGCTTACCTGAAGCTCAACCCCTCTAAGACTAGATTCATACTGCTAACCAACAAAACTGAACACCCTAAAATCCATACTTGGCTCCCTACTATGAAACTCGAGGGCTTGACACTCCAGCTGGCCATATGTGTCCCTTGGGTTCAACATTTACAGACAACTCTTCTTCAAACCGCACATAGCAAGGAAGACACAAACAGCTTGGTGTCCACTTTCTCTGCTGCCAAAATCAAGCCCTTCATCCCAGAAAACAACTTCAGATCTGCTAAACAAGCCTTGGTCTTCTCCCACCTAGATTGTAACAGTGCCCTTTTGGAATGCCTTCCGTCAACTACCCTGTCAAACCTGATATGTGTTTTGCATGCTGCAGCATGAATGAACAAAGGTTTCCATAAAATCGACCACATCACTCCCACCCTTATTCAGCTGCACTGACTGCCAGTGCAAGCTGGTATCATCTTCAAATCTCGTTGCATCATCTACAAGTCTGTCACCCTGAAGTCACCAAGCTAACCTCACTGAGAACTCAACATCTTTGGAGGTCAACAATCTACGGGAGGTAAGGATATGTGCAAACTTGAACTCCACCAGTGCAGATAGGAAAGACCCAGATGACAGGCCTTCTCTATCTATGCCCCAAGGCTCTGGCACCATCTCCCTTTCAACATCAGACTCCCCCTTGCTTCAACAGTTCTGAAAAAAGCTTCAGACGGTCCTCATCAAGCAATGGCTCATCCCTAACACCTACGTCCACACACCCTCCACTCCCTATCCTACATGAGACTGGATGATCTGCTCCCCACTGTTTCCTTTCCTGATTGCTTGTAGATAGCTTGCTACTAACATGACAGCCCTCCCGCTCTCCTGTTAGCTCCCTGCTCCATTGCTTCACTGCTTCCATCACCATGTTCTTCCCCTTATGATTGTAAATGTGCACCACAGCTCCCTGACTAAATAAATACCCTAATAATAATAATAATAATAATAATAATAATAATAATAATAATAATAATAATCATAATCATCATAATAATCCACAGTTATCGCCCCAAGCCATTTCTACAATATATAACAAATCCAGTATACCATTTGCTATGAAGTTCCGTGGGAGAGCAAGCTTTCCTTCTTCAACTGATACTGATCTTTTTTTTTATTACAGCAGAGTAGTTCTAAAATCCTGCCTCTCCAGTTTTCATAGGAGATCTGCTTGTTAGTATCAAGAATTTGGAAAGCTGAGTGCAAGTCCCTGATAATAAAAGGTGCGATATACTGAGCTCAATACACATTGTCCCACTTGGCCACATCTGCTATGCATTCATAGTTCCTGGGGTAAGCTTGAGGAGCATCGCTGTGTCAGAATCTGTATAGAAGAGAAATCGGTAGAACTGGGGATTGGGCATGGTGGGGTTGTTGTGTCCTTCAGGCAACCTAGTACCACCAGCTGTCCAGTCATCAACTTGTCCAGAATGGTCTCCATTGAGGTTTCCATTTGATGCTCTCCATTCTCGATCGCAGATGCAGTTGTTTCCTTGGAAAGGTTTTCAGTAGGGCCCAGTTCCTCTGCCAAGTCAGAGGTTTTTGACATCAATAGTAGTCTGGCACTCCGCCTCCTCCACAGCGGATGTCTGGACATCGCCTTGGCATTCCAGGGTCGGTTCTGGTAATAGAGTTGTCCCCATATAGGGCATGAAATTCAGATAACTTTGAGATGTAGTCTTACTTGCATGTAAATAAAGGTCCAGGCGTTTATGGTAGTTTCCTTTGATGGTTTTGGTTCCCTGTAGATGACCCAGAAGGCTTTTCTTTTAGACTCTGCTTTGTTTTTGTCTGAAGCATGGAAGTTCCCACTGACCTGTTGCGTCTCCACTTTGTCGATCATGATATAGGAGACCAAGAGGTTATTTCGCTTTTTGTTCTTAATCGAACATCCAAGGGCTGGAAGCTTCACTCTCTAACATGGTTGTGTTATCTCTGGACTTCTGGTCATTATAACTGGGTGCAAAACCATTGTTGAAGTGTGAACATAAAGAGCCCAAGGAACTTCTTTGCCCACGGAGAGCCTAACAGCTTTTACTAAGAAAGGAAGTGATATAACGTAATATCCTTTCTTTCTCAAATTGAAATTTAGGCTCATCAACTCATGAAGTCTACCTGGATGATGTCAGTGACCTGGACCTCACAGGATCTAAACCGGCTCATCATGAACAGGTAAAAATAAAGGTTTATTGAGGAAAGTTACAACTTTGCCCTTATTAAATTGTAAACCTTGCAACCCCCAACAACTGGGAAGATTACCTAAGTAAGTAGCACTGACACTCAACAGAGTAGTGTCTCCTTTGCATGAGCTCTGTGCCAAAACCCAGGGTAATGTATCTTTGAATACGTTTCTGAGATCCCTCAAACTCCTGCCGTCCCAATCCAGGATGTGCCAAGTAAGGAAAATTTGAATTTTATAATGGGTCATCTCCACCGTGGGGTCAAAACAACAAAGTCTGTGCCGATAACAAAAGTCTCTGGCTTCAACACACTTTCAAGTTTTAACCTGGGCCTCATTACGAGGTTGGCGGTAACCCGCCGGTGCCACTGGTGGGTTGCCACCAACTCTGTAACATTGTTTCGACTGCCTGAGATCCCGGTGCCATGGAACATTACAAGTCCCGGCGGCCCGGGATCTCAGGCGGCGTGAATCGTAACTGCCCATTCCCATAGAGTCCAATAGGACTCTGTGAGAGTGGGGAGACGGAAGCACCAGCACCGTTGCTAACAGTGCCGGTGCTTCCATGAAAACTGTGCCTACCGGGGGCGATGCACCAGGCAGGTCAGACCCTTCGGGTGCAGAGGCGCCGGCAGGCACAGTTGTAGTCTGCCGGTCTGGAATGGGTGCCAGTACGTTGCTACCGGCACCCTTAATTCTGGACCGGCAGGCTTGTAATTAGGCCCTCATAGCCCTCATTACTAGGTTGCCCCTTCCACCACCCGATATCCAGTTGATAACAGAATATTACGGGTGGCGGCAGAACGGTAAATTCCCATTCCCATGGAATCCCATGGGACTCCTTGGGATGGGAACACTGAAGCACCTGCACTGTTGTTAACGGTGCCGGTGCTTCTGTGACTTATCTGCAGGTACGGGCCTGAATTACAGGCAGGTGAGGTTAGCCGGTAGTTCACAGCCCCTACCAGCAGACTCGAAGTGAACCAATCCGCAAAGGTGTCAGCAACGTTGTTACAGGCACCTTAATTCTGGACCGGCTCACTCGTAGTGAGGGCCAATGTGTGCTTGCATGTTATTTCTGGGTATCGATGAATGGTTGATATCTGAAGGAGGCCCAAAGCTTCCACAGGAGTCTGGCTAGCTGAATCTCTGTAAAGGTTGGGCCAGGATAACTTACTTTCCTGTCTTTGGATCCTGGACCTAGTCCACAGTACCCTTCCCTCATCTACCTCCTCGAATAGTCACAATGGTCTCACGTTTAGAACTTTTCCAGTACCTCCCAGTTTCCTCTCTGAGTCCCACCTCTGCAACACTTTGTCAAGTGCTTCTACACCCACTAGGCCTCTGCTCTTACTCCTCAGACTTGGCATGAATCTGTTTGTCTCTTTTTTTCCCTGATTTTCTCTAACCTTCTCTCTTTCAGTGTCTCCTTTCGTTCTCCTCCTGCATGTTCCCCAACTCCTCTCCTTTGAAATCATTTCAAACCTCTTCCTAAATGCATACCTTGTCCCTGCCCTGGATTTGAACTCCTATGTTATTCTCAATGCGTCTCCCTCCTCCTCCTTAATAATATCCTCAACCTCCTCCTGAATGTACTCCTTCTCTACTCCTTGATGTTAACCCCAATCTCCTGCTCCACGTCAATATCATTCTGTTTTATCCTACAGCTCTCACCAATGCCCCTTCTCCTTATCAACACATCCACACTGTTCTCACAAAGCTCACAGACTATACAGAGGGCCGAGCCTGCCAGGGAGACAGTCTGCTCTTAACTGTGCTGAGAAAAGTGTCATTAATAGGCTTTGAATCTGATCAGGTAAATTATTTTTTTGTTTGAGGATTTTCTTGCCCCTAGGATCACGGAGATGCGGCTTCAGCTTTGAGCATGTCCATTCACTATCTTGGGCCTGCACTTAAGGAATTGTTCTGTGGTGACGGTAGCTTAGTATAATAGAGGTTTGTTTCTTTGTGTGTCATCGCCCATGCATATTACAGGATTCTGGAGAATACTATTTACATAGAATACGTAGAATACATGTCATGTATTTTCCCCGTTCTGGCTTTCTTGGTTTACTATTCTCTTTTTGCGCATTACTTGGCAAACCGCTCTTTCCTGGCAGACAAAACACAACGCTATCTATGTTTCAAAATGCTACTCAGGGTTGCATCACTGAAGGTGGTGGTCCCGTGATTATTTATGGGCTGGTCTTTTCAATTGCTTGTGTCAAGGTGAGTCTTGTCATTTTCTGCATTTTTCCTCTTTTGAACCTCTTTGAAGGGGAATGAGGCATGTGGCTGCCCAATGTGACAAGCCGCTGTCAAACGTATAGGACATAGTGGGGTATGCCAGGGAGCATCCGTCCCACATGGCTACCCCACCCTTTACACCAAGAGCCATGCCAGGGACTTTGCCAAGGCATCACATTGACATGTGCCAAGATAATGTGTAAGCTTGTATTTCTCTATGGCCTGTGTATTGGTGTATTTAATTAGGGAGGACTATGGAACCTAAATGCTATTATCATTATTATTATTATTATTATTATTATTATTATTATAATTAGAGTATTTATTGAGTGCTGACCGAGCTTTGGGAAGAATTATAGGGGGAAGAACAAACAGAGGGAAGCAATGGATCTACAAGCAACCAGGGGAGGAGACAGTGGGGAGCAGAACACTGAGACTCATGTAGGGTGGGGAGTACACTCTGTGTGGATCTAGGTGTTAAGGAGGAGCCATTCCTTGAAGAGGAAGGTTTTGAGCTCTTTCCTGAACTGTAGCAGTGATCAGAGACGTTTTTATACCTTGGAGGGGGCCCCAGAAGGCTAGCTGAGCTGAAGAAGTAAGAATCCATTGTTCACCAGTCTTAAAGAGCACGTGTCAGGATATTTTATGGGGTGCTGCTGAGGCTCTAAACCCATTGCCCTTCTGTTTTGGCAAGTGCATTCTGCCTTGATCAATTCATCATGTAATGATTTCTGTGTTCACTGCGGTATACATAGTTTGTGTGTTCCTTACAGCACAACTCTGTAACATTCTTTCCTTCCGGTGGGAATTATGTTGATCATGTGCAATAGGCAATGGTGAAATGCATATTGATAAATTGAGTGCCACAACTGCTCAGACGTTAGCTCAGTGTGTGAAGCACCCATTGCAGAGATCTGTGCTCACATGCAAAATTAGAATACACACATTCCAGTAAGACTGGCTGAGCCTTTCCTATGTCTGAAGTTTATAAACCTGCCTGGTATGCACTTGGTTTTGCAGAACAACATCTGCTATTATCAGCAATGTACCTGTACCAGATAGGGGTTGCTATAAAAACGAACATATCATCCGTAGGGTGAAGGTCTAGAAATTGATTTGTTGAGATGGGGTGTTGTAAATCCTAGGCAATTGCCTCCAACAGTGGCAGAAACGGTTAGTCCAAGAGGTGAATAAGTATCCAAATTCAAGACTATGGAATGACAGCGTTCATGTTTGTATGCTGGATTTGCCAGCAGACTATACTGTGATCCTGGTCAAATTATCTCATATATCTTACATTACTGTGCTGTCTTCTGTGAGGTTTGTCTTCTTGCATGCTGTTGGTATCGTTTAGCCCATTACTTGATCTTTCTTCTTATGTAGGCCTTTTGGGTGGAAGGGTTGGTAGACCGAAAAGAGCAGACCATATGTTGCAGGCCTCAGGCAAGCATATTTTATGGTCTGCTTGTTTGACATAAAAAACGGTTTGCTTTTTGTTAAAAGTCAAAGGTTTTTATGCACGTTTATAAATGAAAATAACACAAGCCATTGTTTTGGAAGTATTTAAAGCTTTAAAATAAAAAAAGACAAACCCAGATAAAATGTGTTAAATCACATCGATTGGTATGCTGGTTCTTATATACTTCCCTTGATGCTGGAGAGAAAAAAGCTAGAATAATTCCCATTTTGCATAACACCCTTCTATAATATTTTGTTTAAAAATGGTCATGTTTGGTAATGAGATTTGTGTACTTTCCAAGTCCGTTTTTTAAAAATAAAAATTAGGTTGTTTTAGTTCCTGGTAAGAACTGGAAAAGACAGGGTTCAAATGCAGAAATTGCAGTGTTGGCACACATCCCAGCTTCACCCCTTCACCCCTTAACCAATGTGTGATCCTGGGCATCTCATTTAATCTTGTATTTTCAAACCTCTCAATATTGACAGTCCCGAAACCTTTCAAAATTGTCAGCCCTTCCGAGTGATTTCCTTCTCATGGTATGATCTTCATAAACGCCTTATTCATGGTTTCACTGGGTTAATAGTGAGCAGATTTATATTGCACACCACAGGCATTTGATATCTAATGGCAACACTATTTGAAATCCATATCCCACTTCTAATCTCAGTCTGTCTGGATAAAGACACCTTCCTGGTAGCTTCTAACCTGCCTCCACTATCCATGCTACGGAATGTGTAGAGTTCTCCTTCCTTCCAATTTATGGTCTCTATCCATGCATGAGCACTTTTGCATTCTGTGAGGCAGCTAATGTGAGTTCTGTCTGTTATGGGTTACATGTACCTTTTACATATGATCCTGCATTAATACAACATCTACATTCCTGGATGTTATTGATAAAAATGTATCCTGTATGCACTAGAACTAGAACCCTTTTGTAGACTGCTAATGTTCGTCTTCAAATGCTACTTTTTTGTCATTCTGATTAGAGCAAGAATGAAGAGGGCAAGCGGACTTAAAGGGAGTAAACATGCTTATTATGCTACGAGACAGCATATCAAGTGATAGGTTGTGAGCGCAACGGATGAGGCGTGGGGGGCGCGGCCAGTATTCTTGATCCCTTAATTACTTTGGTTTAGTGGAAGGGGGCCACAAAGATGTCCGTGCCCAGGGCCCCAAAAGTGCTTAAGATGGCCCTGGTAGTAAAAGGGCAAGTGTGATTTTGACAGGAAGGAGGTTCCATAGTCTTGGAGTATAGACAGAGAAGGCCTGTCTTCTGATTCTTTCCTTCCGGCACTGTCCTGATTCAAGTCTGCACATTTCCTTACTTGTAGTGGATTGCAGGCCTCTGGAGATGCTGAGTTCTTCACTGAGGTAGCGCGGGGACTTTAGGATGACAGCTTGTAGATGATGCAACAGGGTTTGAAGATATGGGCTTGCAGTGGCAGCTAGTGTGGTTTGATGAGGGACGGACCGATGTGCTCGAATTTGCAGAGTCCCTAATGAGACATTCTGCAGCATGCAGCACATATTTCAGTGGTGATGTAAGGCCTTCCAAAAGGGCATTGCACACATCCAGGTGGGAGAGGACTAAGTCTTGGATGGCAGATCTTAAGTTTTCTGGGATGAAGGGCATAATTTTCCACAGGAGAGAAAGTTGGTAGCAGGCCAATTGTGTTGTCATTGCTATATGCTGTTTGAATGTGAGGTGTCTTTCGATGTTGATCCCAAGGGACTTGACACAGTTGGTCAACTGGGATGCAACTCCCTCGAGGTTATTAGCAGAGAGCCAGGTCTGGATGTCAGAGTGCTGTTGGTCAGCAGTCGGAATACAGTCTTGGAGGGGTTGAGATTCAGGTAAGCACTGGACATCCTGAACTGGATCAATGTGAGGCAGGCCTTGAGCCTATGGATGTCTTCGATGGAGGATATCTTGTGAAGGATCTGTGTGTCATCTGCGTATTGGTAAATATGGATGTTGTGTGGAGCAAGAAGAGATATGAGCAGTTGCATGTAAAAATTGAAGATCATGAAGGGCAGCATATATTCTTGCGGGACTCCACAGGTGAAGGGAAGAGTTGGTGACCCTGAAGAATCCAGTTGTATGAACTGTTGGTGATTCGCAGGGTGGGATTTGAACCAGCTGAGAGCAATCTCAGTGATCCCCATGCAGGGATGTAGGTTGTTGGTGAGTGTCTGGTGGCCAACTGTGTTGAATGCTGCTGAGAGGTCAAGGTGCACTAGGAGGCAAGGTTGGCCATCATCTAGGATTTTAAGGGCATCATTGATAACCTTGATGGTAGCCATTTCTGTGCTGCATTTGGGTCTGAAGCCCGATTGGTAGGATGAAAGGAGGTTATGGGCTACAATTTGTTGGAGGTTTTACGTGGCTACAGCTTTCTCAAGGATCTTACCTAGGAAGGGAAGATGGGAGATACAATCAATAGCACACTGGGCGTGATAAAATAAAATACAATCTAAAAACAGACAAGATAATAGGGAGCTTCTGAATTAATTCTCTCTGAGCAGAAACTGGGAGGTGAAATTATATTCAACGACTGAACTTCTGTAACATAGTAAGTACAAGTAATTAGCCAACCTAGAGAAAAATGTAAACTGCTTAATTTTCTTTTTAATTCTTTGTATAGTGATCTATCATCACAAAGACAGTCTAGCTAGTCTTGGATTTGTGTGCAGTTAGGCCAAAGGCGGGCCCCGGAGGGTACTCTCAATTGTTTTCCCCCAGGGTGTTTTGGGGCACTGCACAGGCCAGCAGGCTGGCCTGTATAGTGCACCTCTTCCCTGGGGGCTTAATGGGGGCAGGGATTTTTCGCGAGCAAGCAACGGTTGTTGGCGTTTCATGCGTCCTTCTCCCTCCTACGCTTTATGTAGGTCTTGGGGTCGTGAAGATTTTTTCAAGTCCTTTTTTTGTTTTTGAGGTTGATGTTGGAGGATGCGGGGTGGCCTCTTAAATGGGGGATGGTGGAATTAGTGTGACAGGCTGGGGTATTAAGAGTTGGGCAATGGTTTGTTGACTGGTTTACGTTGTTGCTGATGTGACAGGTCATACTGGCTGCAGGCTATACAGTAGGTCAGAAGAAGATTGGTGTTGAGGGGACCATGGTGGGGGAGGCTGACTAAGGCAATGGCCCTCATTACGACCCTGGCGCTAAGTGAAAAACGATGGCGGTAAATGATTACCGCCATCGTTTTCCGCTAGGTCCGATTATGACCCGTGACCGTTTACTACGATGCCATTAGCGGCATCGTGTTAACGCTGCCGCTAACTGCTCCAAGGACGCGCGCACGCGAGCTCCCACACCGTAATTACCGGCATAGCGGAAAGATACACGAATGCCGACCCAAGCGGACATGCACCTAATGCCATCACCCAGCCCGTTAAGTACCTTACCGCCATGGTGCTAATTACGCCATCGCGAACCAACCGTAAATGGCCATGTAAAGTGAATCCAGCTGCCACAGGTGCACAGAAACAGCACAGGTGGAGGCAATACAGACTCAGGAAGTACAAAAAGAGCACACCCCACCCCTTCCCACACCCAGTCACACTCCACAATGATACCAATAGGACTAGCAATGTTGGGGCTGGAGTACATGATAGCAATGCAAGTGCTACAACAACAACAACAACAACAACAACAACAGGCAGCACAGAGGAGACGCAGCAGGAGAAGGAGGGCAAGGCAGGGCCAGCAAGCCCCACAAGCACAGCCAGTGCCACCACGCAGGCAGCCCCCAATCCCACGCATCAGAGCCAGTCCATTCAACCTCACTGCTGAGCAGATCCACACCCTGTACCGTTTGGACCGGGACACCATCACCGCCATCGTAGACATGACACACAACGACATTGTCAGCATGATAGAAACACCAACCGCCATCCCACCCCTACTGAAGGTAGTGTTTGTACTCCACTTCCTGGCCACAGGCACCTACCAGCACACAGTGGGGCACTTGCATGGCATTTCACAACCATTATTCTCACGTACACTTATCCAAGTGCTCGA
Source organism: Ambystoma mexicanum (assembly GCF_040938575.1). Lineage (NCBI taxonomy): Eukaryota > Metazoa > Chordata > Amphibia > Caudata > Ambystomatidae > Ambystoma > Ambystoma mexicanum. The sequence continues at coordinate 199,235,049 of NC_090938.1, forward strand.
TGCCCTCCTCAAGCACACAGACGACCACATCTCATTACCACGGACTGCCCAGGAGATTGCAAACACCAAAGTGGGTTTCCATGCACTAGCCGGCATACCTGGTTGCATTGGTGCCATCGACTGCACCCATGTGGAATTGGTGGTTCCACATGCCATGGAGGTACCGTACCGCAACCGGAAACAATTCCACTCAATCAACGTGCAAATGGTCTGTGACTCCAACAGGATCATCACACATTGTTGTGCCCGATTCCCCGGAGCAACCCATGATTCAATGGTCCTGAGGAACTCCACAATACCACGCAACATGGAGCGACATGCAGGCCCAAGATCCTGGCTACTCGGTGAGTCTAATGTCATGACCATGGAAATGTGAATTGGGTAGGTGAACGACGTACCAATGCATACTGCACTGGGCTGAAAGGGGGGGGGGAATGATGCATACTCCACCTGGCTGTGAGTAGCAGAGACAACGGAGCCAGATCATACCCTAAAGCAACCCAAACTTCACCCAACACCAGTAAACCCAATACATGATGTATGCAGCCCTACCATGTGAATGAGGTCGTGTCCCAACCATGACACAACCATCTGCAAGTGCATTGTACCAATTCAGACCACATTGACTACAACGAAATGCACCTACATGCACGTCACCAAATACCATCAACCGAAAGGCCTGTCCCCCATAACTGCGCACGAAGGAGGCACATGACGGACAGAAACATCAACACACCATTACACAGACAGCAGGGCCCCCAAAATGTCCCTATCAACATCAGTATTGCTCACTGGGGTCATGATGAGGCCGACAGCAATGTTGCAATGATGTGAGCATTGACATCACAGGACACGAGCCAGGCCACCAAAACAAACGGCATGAACGAACACAGTGGATGGGCACTCACAAGGCACTCGACCCCTCTGCATACATTGGTTGATGGCATGCAAAACAGGCCATGAGAGCCATGAGCATATATTCCGGTCGCATAGTGTGAATCAATTAGTGCATTTAGAAGTGTTCCAAAATAACAGTTGGAAGCAAGCCATGGTGGCACATCATGTTCTGAATTAGACGTCATGACTGACACATACATTCTCGCCCACATACAGGTGATGCAGGCTATCCCCTGAAGAGGTGGCTCCTTACACCAGTCCGGAACCCACAGAACCAGCATGAGGAGGACTTCAACCGTGCACATACACGTACCCGTATGGTCATTGAGCAGGCATTCGGCCTCTTGAAGGCACGGTTTCGCTGCCTCAGCAGGTCTGGCGGGGCCCTCCTGTACCGCCATGAGAAGGTGGCAAAGATGGTCATGGCATGTGTCATGCTACACAATATGTGCGTCAGACGAAATGTGCCCCTGCCCCCTGACGCAGAACTGCAACCACCTGACGATGAGGATGAGGAGGGTGCAGATGGGACCGCACCTCATGGAGGAGGAGATGCACAGGAGGGGCGTGAAATGCGTCAAAATGTCATCGACCAATGCTTCTACATACACGGCTGGTGTGTATCACATGGAGACGTCACTTGGGGCACTGTCTGTCTCTTGGTCATGCACACTGTGGACTGTACACCAATAAAGCACACATACGCAATGAAAATGTCCACACATTTGATTTGGGAAAAAGGAAAATGTGTATTTCAATTGTAAATTCTTGTGACACACCCCCTCCCCGCTTCCCCTCCCCCCTGAACACCCCAACACACCCCCTCCCCCCTCCCCCCCTGAACACCCTAACACACCCCCTCCCCCCTGAACAACCCAACAAACACCCTGTGAGTGGCTAAAGATGCCTGGGCACACGCTATTGCAAGCCCCCTCTCCCGGCCCCCGGGGCACCCCTGCCTGTGGAGCGCAGGTTCCGTCCTGATCGTCGGACGGGGCTGCTTTGGGCAGAACTGGCAGCGGAGGATGTCCCTGGCTGCTCACGTGCATACATGTCCTGAAGGGTGTGGGACAGCTCCGTGAGCACACGGCGCACGGCGGCAAGTTCCTCACAAATGTCCCTTGAGGTGGACTGCATTGCAGCCCTCAGGGTCTCCGTGCTCCGCTCAATTTTGGACCTTAGGGTCTCCGTAGATTGTTCTATGGCTGCCCTAGCCCCCCACATTCTGCAGCATGCTCATTGAGGAGCGTGGACAGCTGTTGCTGACGTGCAATGACATCCTCAAGGGACTGTTGCCTCTGCTCGGCCATGCCCATTCCAGGTGGTGTCACGGAGGGGCTGCTCCCCTCCTGTGGACTTTCAGCGGGGCATGGGGTGGATGGCCACTCCTCTTCCTCTGGGTGCCCCTGTGTGGGATCCTCATGGGGGCTGGTATGGGACAAACAGGGGGAATGAGGCAGGTCAGTGGGGCGTCCAACATCGGGCTCCTCTGTATCGGAGTCAGAGCATGCTGCAATGGCAGCTGTTTCCCCTATGGTGCTGCTGCCTGCAGAAGCGGTGCCTTCGGTGGTGGACAATGTGGGGACGTGTGGTGGTGCTGCTGCTGCTGCTGGCCTGCTGCCTGCTGGGGTGCCTGTCGGTGGCCCGTCCTGTGTGCTGGCAGAGGATTTTGCCTGCTGCGGGGTCTGGCTCACTGCAGCTGAGGTGGAGGGTCTGTGCACGGTGGTCTTGGTCCTCTTGGCTTTTTTTGTGGCAGGGGTGTCCTCATCCTCGGGGTTGGATTCTGAGCCTGTGATGGAGCAAAGGAGGGAGAGCGTTATTGATGGGTCTGCGGACATTGGCATGGCAATGATTGACATGATTTTGGTCACTAGATGAGGCACATTTGAGGCAGGGGCATGCAGGTTGTCTCCTTTTTGTGTGGAATAAGGATGGAGGTATGTGGGTGCCTGCAGTTAGGGTGTGCATGCTACATGTATACAGGGTGGAGGTCGCATGTGGCTGTGGGCAGTGTCCAGCTGATGTGTTGCATTTACACTCTAGGGCAACATTGTGCTACTCATGAATGGACTTCAGTGACTATAGCATGTCTTGATTTGAGGCACCTACCTTCATCGCCTGATGTCGGCGCTCCTCTTTCCATCCCTCCTACACCTTCGATGCCTTCCATGCCTATTGTGCTGGCACATATTTCCTCCCATGGTTGGAGTTTGATAGGGGAGTCAGATCCTCCCCCAGTAGCCAGGCCCAGGTTGCGATTAGCGGAGATGATGCTTCTGACGCGGAGCCTCAGGTCATCCCACCGCTTCCTGCACTGCTGTGTGTTGCGGGGTACGGTCCCCACCGCACTGCCACGCTGTGCCACCAGGGACCATATGGCCTTCTTTTTGGCTATTGCCGGCCTGGTCATTTGCGTAGAAAATACTACGGCAGCATTGTCCTGAAGAGTCTCAGCGAGCATGGTCAGTTCCTCCCGAGAAAATCGGTCCTAGCGCTGCCGATCGCATGCCTTCTTCACAACTTTGGGCATTTTTATGTAGGTAATTGGGTGGGTGCTGGGTTGGGACAGGTCTCAGGTTTGGATCTGGTATGGTTGGGGAGGATGGCAATGGATTGTGTTTTTCAAGATGGCCGCCGTGCTGTTTCCCGTTCCGCCGCGATGACGCTACTTCCGGTTCCGCTTATTTACGGTGACCGCTAATTACGGTCACCGCTAACTACGGTGTCCGCTCACTACGGTCGCCGCTAAGATGGGTGGCGGTAGTGCACCTTGCGCGGTGTACGATGCCGGTAGGGGCTGTTTCCGCCATGGCGTAATTTACATTACCGCCATGGCGGTAATATCAGATACTTACCGCCTGGGTCGTAATGACCTCCAATGTGTTGCTCGGGTCATTGCCCTTTCGAGTATGGTTGCAAGAAGCAAAAAAGGGTTAGTAGCACGGTAAAGAAGGGGGGCGGTGCTGTCTGCATGAACAGGCTAGCCCAGGGATACAAATAGCAGGAAGAGGTATTGAAGAAGGGGGGGCCTGGCCTGGGGGAGAAATGGGGGGAGAAAGCGGAACAAAGGTTGAGAAGAATTGAGGGGGAGGGGAGGGAATAAGGGACAGGAAGTGATGAATTGTTTAATTGTTTGATTAATTATTTGTTTGGTGATTGTTATTTGATCTGTAGTCTGTAAGTCCCGGGCCCCAGGTTAGCATGTATTTGTAAGCTGTGGCCTGTCATATTAAAGCAACCTTTTCCACAGTCGCGCTCTATAGGCGTTGGCACAGAAAGTCAACAAACCTCCAAAAAGGCAACCTTTTTCGCCCAGTGTTGCCGACCTTCTAAAACCTGTGAACCCATCAACAACCACCTAAATCGTTAACCAAGTTTTCTGATGTAATAGAACATCAGCATTACAGAAAAGACTCTTTGAACCACCCACCCCAAATAAGTGAGCGGATCCACTAGTATTCCAGGAGTTACTCAACATGTTTTCCTCAGGACCTCAACTGTGGGGGCTGAAGGAAGGACAGCAGCCATTCCCAATGTGTTTATTTAATGTGGTCCTCTACAACGATACCAGCTGACTTAATAGCGAGTACTTTATCAACTTGCCTAATTTTATCAGCACCTGAAGGACCAAGATCAAAAGATGTCAAGGCATAAACTGTTTTTTTTTGTTGGTGCAAATCAGTGGGATGGTCAATATCATAGCCTTATTTCAACAGGGCTTCAGCATTTTGATTGATCAAAGTGACTACTTCTGAGGCTTGACAACGCACTTTTGTAACCCCAACACTAGGGCCCTCCGTCTGTTCAAAGTACTAAAGTCAGTGCTCTGCAATAACCTCAGAGGAGGGAGATGTTTAAAAAGTTGCAGGACACAGCTGTGGGTATTCAATTGAAGATCATCTTTGAATGGTCTGATGAGGGTAACGACATGGGAAAAAGTCGCACTGTTTTCTTATATGTAGACAAGGACTCCTTGCACTTTACACTGGCCCTTACCTCCCCTGTATCATCCACCTCCAGTTCCTCTAGAGAGTCTGACTCAGTAGATGATGATGAATCTTCCAAAGGATACAAGTCAGGTATAGATCCCACAGTTGGCACTTTCACCCGGGACGGAATCACATAAGTGTTATCAGCTTTTGTCTTCCAGTCGCAATCTAATAGCCAATTTGTCAAGTTGCCACTTTTATACATAGCCTGTTTAAAACTGTTTAAGTCTACAGGCCACTTTCTTATGTTCTTTTCTCAGCGCCAAACCCATCGGTACCAATTGAGCCTCTAATTCTTGTATCAACTCCTTAGAAGGTACAGAACCCGACTGGAGTTTTGCTGCTATTTTTACTTTGGTGTTTTTACGCATTTTCCTCTGTGTCTGCCTAGACAAGACTGAGTCATAGACTGTCTCCTCCCAATCTGCCAATTCCCCTGCCCTCCAGACACTTCAAACAAGGTAGATTCTAATGGGCAGGCCCTCTCTGGCCCCAAATCCACCTTTGCAATAATGACCTCTGGAGGAACAATCGGATCACGATTCTCCCGGTTATTCGACAACCTACGATGAAAAGAAAACGGGCGTAACATAGCTGGAAAAATATAAGCTAGACACTCACAAAGCCATGTGGAAAACCCATGAGAAGGTTTGCAGGTTAGCAGTTTACGGAACTAAGAAAAACTTTTTAATGAGTAGATGAACAGTGCCAAGAACAACACCAAAAAGCTTTTTGAAATCTTAAAAATGCTAGAGAAGCCTGAAGTATAACCACAATATTAGAATGCAACAGGCATTTGCAGATACCATGTCCACTCCACAGGAACACAATTCACAAGATCTGCCTGTCAGTTCACAGAAATGACATGCCTTATGACTTACTAAACAACTCTAAAGAATTAAAGCAAGTTCGGAACCGTTCAGAGTTCTCTTTCAAACCTGTTACTCTGATGAAAAAGGAAAAGATATTAGGCAAAATGCACCCAACCTCTTGTTTGGTGATGTTATTCTATCTAAACTGATCCTTGAGAACAAGAAATGGTTGCCCCCTTTCTTACACGGTTTGTAAACGCTTCATTCACACATAATAGCTTTCCGGACATTATAAAGGAAATCATACTAGGACCCTTGATAAAAAAAAATTACGCTTAAACCCCAGAGAAGCTAACAATCACATGCCCATCAATAATTCCCATTTTCTTTTACAAATAGTCGATGAAATAGCTTAGATACAATTCCAAGGACACCCGCAATCTGCCTTTATTTTGCGTATAAGACAATCTGGCTTTCGACCAAATCATGGTACCGGAAGTGCCCTGCTTGGCCTACAGACTCACATGTTAGACATCTTGGACAGGGCTAAAACCGGATTGTTAGTTCTGTTTGATTTGTCAGCCGCTTTCGATCTCCATGATCATGAACACCTTCTAGCCACTTTCAAAATGAAAGGGAGGTGTTCAGAAAAGGCTGTTCACTGGATTCTGTCATTTCTAAGCAACAATAAATGTATGGTGCGCTGCAGTGACGCTTCTTCCTATCCAGCCTATATCTACTGTGGTGTCCCCCAGGGCGCCTGTTTGTTACTGGAAATCGCTAACATTTATATGAAGCTGCTCTGTGATTTGTTAACTGAAGTGGGAGTTCAGTTTACAAACTATGCCGATAACACACAGTTGTTGTTTGAATTGGATGGCAACTACGAAATAGATGCTGATTAAAACTAAATTTCATCTACAAAACTATTAAGCACTGGATGTCTACATACTGGATGTGTCTTGACAGATCCAAAACAGAATATATGCTTTTTGGGGTTAACACAGACTAGGACTAAACTCGACTCTATGTGCTCAACTTTTACTATCGAGCACTGTACCATCTCAGTCCAAAATAAAGACACACGGCATCGACTTGTCGATGCGCATGTTACCAACATCATAACAAATTCTCAATATCACTTAAGATTACTTAGACTAATTAAACCTTTTGTCCCATACAGAAACTGTGAAACCCTAGCTAGAGCCAATGTTTTACCACAAATTAATTAGCCCAATGCAATATTAGTGGCGCCTTTAAGGGTAATCTCCCAAAAGTGGTGCAAAATGAAGCCGTCTGTACGGTAAAAGGTGTCCCTCGTGAGATGCATGTCTCAGGACTTAGTAACGGTCTTCATTGGTTGCCTGTAGCTGCCAGAGTTTATGATAATTCCCTCAACACACACATGTGCATATTGCGACGCTCCAGTATATTTTCAGGACAGATTGATTAGATATGAACCAATAGAATTTCTGCGGTCAAGTGAATACCTTCTTTGCTGTCCCAGATTCGGATGTGTGAATGGAAAGAGCAGATCTTTCCCTGTCCTAGCCGCTTCTGCATATAACTCCTTACCATTGTTTTATGCCAGGTAAAAAATGTGTCACTCTTTTTGGAAGTGCTTAAAACCCCCTTTTGTTTAACTAATCTTCCATGTTCACGATCATACATCCTTCTGTCTTGTGGCTTATGTGTTTTTGTGCACCCTGATTCCTGCGGGCTATGGCCTGTAATAAATAAATAAATTAAATAAAATGGGCATGCCACCTGCTGCTCCCCTGGGTGCCTGATACAGAAAATGGGGAGTCACCTAAGCCTATTATCAGCTCTAGCTTGCCATTACCCCTACACTCCTAAAAGGCGATCATGATCTAAGGTGTTGTGTTACTAATTTGATCCTCTTCAGGAGGAGAAAATATGTTCCTGGTTCATGCAGATTGCAAACTTCTCTCCAGCCCCTGCTTAGGTTTCTTTTGAACTTGTGTCAAACCAGGGAGATAGCCTACCAATTATATTCAAGTTATCCATTTTATGGGGTGACCTTTTAATGGTGTCTAAAGCAGATGTGAGTTGGTGCATTTAAAATGTGTACATGTGGAGGTGGGAGTAGTGTTTTTTTATAAACAGGAAGTTTAGGAAGTGTGTCATGCACGTGACACTTCAGATGAAGACATTTCCTATGAAATAAACTGGATTGAAGGTTGTGTCTGAGCCCCCATGCCCCCTCCCCAACACAACCAGTAAATCTAAAATGGGCCATCCCAGGACCCAACACGAAGATTTACGAGAATTGGGTTAAAGGGACAGATCATGGCCACCACAGTCAGGTAGAGGGATGCATGGCCAGGGTAAGCTGAAGGTGGAGACAGTTGGTGGCCCAAGAATGGAGCACGTGTTGGTTGTTTGATAATGTGTGAATGTTTTGTGAAATGTGCCGCGCCCATGCAAACAATTCTCTTCTGCCACTAGGGGTTTATGGGGAGGGTCAAAACAATTAAGGGAGTGTCTGATTTGGGTAGAAGAGGGTTGTCCATCTCCAGGCCTCGAGGTCCGTAATCCTGACCGTTTTCCAGGATTTCCTCATTAATGTTCATGAGAATAAATCTACATACATTTAGAATAATTGTATGCAGATTTATCTCATGAATATTAATGACGGGTGTCGAGAGAGAGAGAGAGAGAGAGAGAGAGAGAGAGAGAGAGAAAGAGAGGGAGACACACAGGAATCCTTGGGGTAGGAGGGACAACATTGACCCTTTCCGAGCCATCAGTTGGCACCTTCTGGGATCCGTAAGAGCTTTCATGTGACAGAATACACATCTTTTTCAAAGTTTCATACATGATATGATACAGACGCTCGAGTGCCATAAATGTAGGTATTCTAGGGTTATATTATGCTAGGAGGTTGTTATAGTACACCACTTTCCACGATAGTGGTATATTGTGTTCCGCCCGGGATATCCAAACTTTAGTCATCAGAGGGAAGGAAGGGGTATCAGGAGAGCAGAATGATCAGTTTAAGGAACAGCACGGATTGTGAAGGCATGGTGAGGAGGGGGTGAAAGTTTGGGTTGGGGACTGTCAGCCCTGCAGATAAGGGGTGTATCAGCCACTTGTACTCCATAAAAATAGGCAAATACCCCCAAAAAATAAAAACAGGGAGTAAAAATACTCCCAGCAAAAAATAAGAAAGAGCTGTTTACATCCACACAGCTCAATGTATTTATTAGTCGAGTAGGGTACACAGTTCCCCAGAAAATAAACTACTAGTAACAGGCCTCTTTTAATGTCCATGAATCACTAGGTACAAAGAAATATGTATTATTACAAAACATTCCGTTTTCCAGTTACAACAATAGTTACTCGCTTATAAAATACTCCCATTGGGATTCAGACTTGCTTTTTTACTGGGCAAAAAATTATGTTACTCCCAACTTTTAAAAAAGAGGGAGTAAAATACTCCCTCGTCACAATCGTATCTGGGGCATTGGGGACTGTGTGTGTTTGACTGTAGTGCCAGTATAGAGCGATCAGGGCCTAGCACTGACCAGGAAAGGGCTCGCGTAGCGAAAGTGAGCAAGTTATGGCAAAAGGGGACCTCCATCGGAGTGCATATACGGAGTGGGGCCGTCAGGCTTCTGCCATCTCTCCCCCGGCAGCCACTCCTGGTGACAGCTGCCTGCCCGGGCAATCTCCTGCCTGCCTCTTGTCTTAGCTTTAAAATAGCCCCTCTCGCCAGGCGCACACAATGCCACGTGAACATCTAGGGACTTTGTTAAAAGCCCTTCTGGGGCACAGTGCCAACACAGCTACAATGCACTTGTTGGCATTCCGATCTTATCTCCTACACCAGCCAGCACCGCCCCCATTCTTACATCCATCCAATCCCCAAGCGTGGATGCCCAGCTGGGGGTGGGCTTGGGCTAGGTTTGAGATGAACCTCGGAATTCAGAGTGTTGGCCGCCGCACTCTCTCGTTGTCCCTTCCTGGATCTGCAGGCCTCCTCTCCTCTCTCTCTCCAGCTGCAGGTGAGACCAGAGCCACGGGCCGCCATGAGGCCCAGGAGCCGTGGCGCCCCTCTCTGCCGCCTGCCTGAAGACGGCCTCATGAATGGCTCAGCATGTTGGGCACTACTTTTAATTGCGGGTGTGGGAAGCTGTACTCCCAGACTGGATGCCTCATTTACATGGGGAGGAGGGGGGGAGGTATATGCTTAATAGGGCAGTAGAGCTCCTCACTGGAGAGACAGCTACGCTTTTCCTGAGACGTTTTAAGGGACGGTACGTTTGATGTAAAAGTACAGGCCCTTTGAGGCAGGACTGCGCTTTCTGTCATACCGAAGTAGGCCCTTAATCCCCACTGCCATGTGTCCTGTGCGACTGTAGCATAATTTCTGAGCAGCACTGAGGTATGTTTAATGGAAGTACGCAAGCCCTTCTTGGCAGGCCTGGTACACATGTCCTGTAAATTATATATATATATATATATATATATATATATATATATATATATATATATATATATATATATATATATATATATATATATATATATATATATATATATATATATTGCTGGCTGAATACGTAATCCCTTCTGTTAGCTATAGGAGGACAGAACCAGCACTTCCCCGAAGATGTGTAAGCGAACTTCTCGTCAGAGGTGTTCTACAATGTGAAAGTACTTCCTGTAATGTCCCCTTTCTATGCCCCTTTTTCTCAGGAAATAAGGACAGGCATTCCACATGTCCCCTTTTTACTCCTGTTTTGGGTTGCAGTCCACCATACAAACCTAGGGTGGGGGTTTAGAAGATGCAAGTGAGCAGTGCAGGGCGATGGCGTCACGACTCAAACATGTTTACTCCACAGAACCTGTCCCTATCGGAACATTCTCAGTATGTTTCATGGAACAGAAGCGGCCATTGCCTGGAACGCTTCCATGCGTTTGTAGGTCTTCTGGGTTGAGTGACTGCACTTTTAGTGAGAAAGTGCTGGTCCTTCTCCTCTAGAGGGTCTCCTGCTTTACCTCTGACGGGCAAGGCAACTTACCTCTGGACCAGTGTACGTGGTAATGGGACGGGAACGTGCCATCTCGGCACAGGCATGGTGGTTTAATAGGCCTATAATGGCCCTGTCAGTTAGGGCAGATATTGTGCAATTTGATGTATGGACACTTGGCACAAGGGCTACTAACGAAAGGGATTTCTCAGCTGAACTGTAATTATTTGATCTGTGGGTTAAATGTAAAGTGCCTTTACTTTCCTCATTAATTATTTGAATGAGACAGCACAGTCCCTTCCCAGGGAGCTTCTGTGGGTTAAATGTAAAGTGTATTTACCCTCCTCATCAATTCTGTGAATGAGACAGCACAGTCCCTTCACAGGGGGCTTCTGTAGGTTAAATGTAAAGTGCCTTTACTCTCCTCATCAATTATTTGAACGAGACAGCACAGTCCCTTCCCAGGGAACCTCTGTGGGTTAAATGTAAAGTGCCTTTACCCTCCTAATTAATTCTTTGAACGAGACAGCACAGTCCCTTCCCAGGGGGCTTCTGTGGGTTACATGTAAAGTGCCTTTACCCTCCTCATTAATCCTTTGAATGAGACAGCCCAGCCCCTTCCCAAGCGGGCTTGTGTGGGTTAAATGTAAAATGCCTTTTCTCTCCTCATTAATTATTTGAGCGAGACAGTGCGGTCCCTTCCCAAGGGGGCTTCTGTCGGTTACCTTTACCCTCCTCATTTTACCCTCATTAATTCTTTGAATGAGTCAGTATAGGCATGTCTGCACAGGGCTGCGTTACGTTAAACGAAAAGTGCCTTTAAACCGCAGATTTAATTCTTTTAATGAACAGTATTTGCCCTTCTCAGAAAAGTTGCTTTACCTTCAGTGGTACAAGAAGTCCCCTTTACACCGCAGCCTTAACTAACTCTTGTAATTAAGCATTTTGCACCCTTCTCGGAAGGGCTGCAATACCTTTAATGGCCTTTACACCACCGCCTTTTCTCTTTTAATGAAACACTGTGGTCTCGATTCATGGAATTCTTTGCACTGCTGAACAGTGACTTTGCACTGCCGACACAAACCCTGATTCATGGAACTGTGCAAAGTGTATTTTTGCAGTGCAAACTCAGTACAAAGTGTATTTTTGCAGTGCAAAATGCTCTGCACTACAAAAGTAGACTTTGCAGTGCTCCATGAATCAGGGTTTGTGTCGGCCGTGCAAAGTCCCTTTTCAGCAGTGCAAAGTCACTTTGAACCGTGCAAAAAATTCCCTGAACCGAGCACTGTGTGTCCTTCGCTGGAGGACTGCTAAACATGTCATGGTACATAGAAAGGGCCTTTACGGCACAGCTTTAATTATCTTAATGTACCCGTATGTGCCCTTCTCAAAAGGGCAGCAGCAGGTGTGGTGCCGTCTCCCGGACAGTACAGGTCCTTCTCCTCAGGGCAGCAGAGGCGCAGCACCTTTGCATCTCGGCACCCCTGAAATACGTCTGAGCTCTAGGGCTCTTTCATGCAACACAGCATCCCAGTCCTAAGGGTCCATGAGGGGAAAGGAAGGAAGTCGTGCAGGTGCTTGATTTAATGCACGATAGTAATTGTTCCTTTTTTCGGGTGGCCCTCTGTCTTAGGCACGCTCGGACTGGCCTATATGGCAAGAGGCCCATGGCCGAACAAAAACACAAAATGCTGGTGTGGGCCCGTTTTTTGGGTGACAGTGTGCCACATTTTTTGCCAATGGGGGCCAGTTTGATGAATTAATTCACTCTGTGGCTAGTAGTTTCGACCAGTGTTGCTGAACAAATATTCTTTAAAATGCACAATTTGAATCACACTTTATCAAAAACCTTGGTTACTATTCAAAAAGTGTTACAAAAGCAATGAATAGACATTTGCTCCTGTGGGTCACTTTTTCATTGGTGCCCGAGACAATGTTCTGGCCCAGTCTGACCCTGGTTTTAGGTCTTCATTTTCTAGAAGGATCAGAGACCGACACAACCATTTGAAGAGCGACATTTCAACAGCTCCTCCACAATGCAGTGTTACTAGCGGGTGCAAGTCATTTCACTACAATGCGGTTGCGTTGTGTTTTGTAGGTTGTTGTGTAGTGTAATATTGCGTTAAGGTGCGCTACTGTGTCTTTATTGTCCTGTGCTTAGTTTTGGCATGTCGTGTATTTTTTGTGTACATGCCATGCGCTTTCATGTTACAGGGGATGACTGGAGTGCACACACCACAACGTAATCATTTCAAGGCATGGCTTTTGCAAGGAGATTCATAAGGCTGGGGGTGAGAATGGAAACATATTGATGGGGTTGCCAAATTAACCCCCTGAGTGCCAAGGACGAGTATGCTTGTCCTTTTTGCATAGACTTGCATAACAGCCTGGCACTTATTAGGGCATGACAGTGAGTTCGAAATCAAGTACTGACAGGGATTTGTGAATAATGCGTATGTTAATTGCAGCTTTAATTTATTTTAATTCGACACATCGTGCGGCATGTGTTAAAGGCGTTAACAATCACAACTCAAATAGTACAGAAGGGCATGTTCAGGGCAGGACTTATGAAGTAAATTCCTGTTAGCCAGCAGCGGCTTGTCCAATAATGTGCGAGGGGCTTCCAACTCGCCAGTACCCTCGCCCAGTATAGATGAGTAGTGGATTAAATTGCCATAGGGAAAGGTTCCACAGCGTGCATTTCTACTGGACCATGCAAGGCTGCGGGCGTTTTTCCTCCCCGGCCTTGCATGATGCATTTGGGATGCAGGCTGGCAAGCTGCACGTCTGAATGTGAGTAGGGGGTGCTTCCAGGTGTGGACCGGGAACCAAACGAGGCCCTGGAAATACTTTTCAAAGTGGCCCCATATTGCACATTTTCAGCCAGCCCAACCCTTTTCCTATGGGAACATTTGGAAATACCACACAAAAGAGGCTCAGGGTACAGAGGCCTACCGGGGATTCTCCAGAGTTCCCTAAAGGCCAGTCCACCCCTGGGTGCTCCTGCGCCTCCCTTGCACATTCTGACCACCTGGGATGTTTCAAATGAAAGCTTTGGCACCACTGCGCTTGTGCAGGAACCTAGCCGCGCTCTGTGGTTCCTGTTTTTGTGTGCTGGTGCCGGATAGCATGTGTTATGAGAGGCGGCATCGTGGCGAGCTTCAGAATTCAGACTACGATTAAAGGTAGGTGGAGACTGAAGAATTTTGTATGTATGAATGTGTATGTTATGTGTGTAAGAATGAGTGTGAGAATACGCAAATGTATTATGAATGGGTGTTTGGGTGTGCATGTGAATGCATGAGTGTATAGATGTGCATGTGAATGAGTGAGTGAATCCTGTGTGAATGTGTGTTTGAATCAGCAAGTGCATGTGCTTGTGTATGGTTTGTGTGGGTCCAGAACTGATTTGGGGGGTCAGCTTTTAATGCACATCTATGATAAAAAGAAGCATGATAAGTGCTATTAAGTGGCTAGACTGGCATTTTGGTGCAGCCAATTTAGCCATTTCCTACTTAGGCTTGCTATGTTTTACTGGTTATGATAAAGCAATCATGATAAGTGTTACTGTGTGGCTAGATTGGCATTTTATTGAATCCACTCTAGCTAGTTCTTACTGTGGAACAACATTTTTCGACTCCCCTTTTGGTGCAGCCAGTCTAGCCATTTAGTACTGTGGCATAATATTTTTTTTACCGAGCATTTTCGATAAAGCAAGCATGGTGAGTGGTATTATGTAGCTAGGCTGGCATTTTGGTGCCACCAGTTTAGCCATTCCTTACTTTAGACTATTTTTTACTTGACATCTAAGAAAAGCAAGAATGATAAGCGTTATTATATGGCTAGACTGGCACTTTGGTGCAATTGGTCTAGCTATAATACCTTATTGAGGCAACCATATTAACAGAGCTATGCTACAAGACCAATGTTCATTAATCATGTTTCATTCTCCTTTCTCTCCACTTTTATTCTCCTCCCCGCTCAAACCTTGCCATTTGGTGCATATTCACTCCTTGCCACTCATGTCATACTTTAACTAACCACTAGATGCTAATGCTGCATACATTTCTTACGCCTGTATCCGGCTGGGGCTCCTTTCTCTCAGTTCCATCATTCACACTCTCCTATAACGAAGTGCTTACCCTTGCTGAGCAGACTATGGATGGACTGGAGCATAACATAGTCTCGGCCACCAATGAAAAAGTGGCTCAGAGTTCATTTTGTGCCAGATTGTTTTCCTAGTAGACAAGGGGGATTTTTTTGATTAAAATGTTTTGCAAATCGTCTATTGCTAAGAAAATGTGCTAGAAGCACTGGTCAAAACAACTATCTGCACCGTGAAGTAATTCATCGAAGCGGCCGCTTTGTCCAAAAACTGGCCCATTTTGACAACAAAAATTGGTCTCACAGTAGCATTTTAGGCCTGTACTCTCGGCATTGCTTTGTTGCTCTAGTGACCAGTGTACAGTATCTTTGTCTCTCTTTAGATCCAAACTAAAAACTCTCTTCTTTTCGTGGGTGTCGGTGACCAGTTCTAAATCCCCTCAGGGTAGCACACCTTATATAAAATCAATAAATAAATAAATTAAGACCTTTGGATGTGCCTCCAAATGTATTTTAAATTCTTCCGGGTCACAGAATCAAAGTTTCTGTGACCTATGAATATTTGTTGGTCACATCTGGGGTTGCAAACATCCATCACACACTTCAACCCCATAACTGTTCTCCATAGCTTCCCCACCTTTCCAGCCCCCACAAATTATGTAAACATTGTCTTTTGTTTACAGCACAGAGGCACTGGGAAAAAAGTGTAACATGTCACAATTTCTTGAAAGGGACTACCAGGCCACAATAGGTTAATAGATCAAGTACTTTGACACTGTAGAGGATATCAGAACACTGTCCTCTCTTGAAAGACCCTGATTTTATCCCCGGGACTCCTGTTTGCAACTGCATTTCTTTCTTTTTTAAACTTTAGTTTGGCTCATCCAACAAGACACCACAAGACAATCATATCGCCATACATTACAAATGTATTGCAATCATTACGGGACATTATTGCAATGCTCTGGGGACGTGCAGACCAAGAGTTCTGAGTGGAGTTTGGAAGGGGGGCAGGGTGGTCACAGTTAAAGGTAGCATACATACATCCCTTATAGAGCACCCATTATCATAGCCGAAACTTAGCCTGGGGATTGTCTAGCTAAATATACTGTTAATTCCAGCCATATGTCTTTGGGTCCATCCGTACAGGGTAACGAACTACGTTTCCTCGCAGTTCTGGGCCTTCGGAAGTGGGTGGGGAGCCAGGGGGAGGATTTCCTGTCCTTCCACCTAAGGAGTACGCAACGATTAGCTATCATACACCCATATATACAATGGACGTGAGACGTCTGTTGGGCGGTACCGTCCATAGCCCAAATAATGCACCCGCTGGCGAATGCTCTACTTGGAATTCCACCACTTCTGACATGATCTAGAGGACCTCTTCCCAAAAGCATACCAATTTGGCGCAGCTCCAAAACATATATATATAGTCCGCATTTAGGTACCGACACCTTGGACATACATAGGAATCATTATGATGCATTGTACACAATCTATCAGGCGTGTACTACAATCTGTTCAGTAGTTTGAACTGCATGAGTTTTATCTAGCATTTAATGATACTTTTTTGGCGTGGAGGCACATTTTCTTCCATTTGTGATCGGATAGCAGCATACCCAAATTGTCCGCCCATTCTGTCCTAGTCTTAGGAACAGGGTATTGCCCCTTACTCAGTACTAGTTTATACAATGTAGAAAGTGATTTTCAACAGCCGGCAGAATTAGCCATGAGCGCAAGCTCCACACATTCAGTGGGGTCGGAAGGATAATCCTTCCACCGAGCTGCTACATCTGCCCGGACTCTATAGTATTGCATCAGGCTCAGTGCAGTGTTGCCTGTGATCCGGAACCAGTCTGAGAGTGCAAGAAAGTTCCGCTCCGGGAATGTGTCCGCCAGCGCGCGAAAGCCCAGTCCCCACAATGGGTTGCCAGCGACTCACACCACGTAGGGCCTAGACCTGGACATTTCTGCAACAGGAGCCATTTGTAATACGTGTGGGTCATGCCGATTCTTTCTAAGATTGTCCGCCAAGCACCAGATTTGGCCAACACTGAGTCATATGGGCCATCGTCTCTGTAATTGAAATCTACAATTAAGGTTCTATGGTCCGCCTCCCCTGCTGCATGATCTTTTAATCTTTGCAGCTGCATTTCAAGAAAAGTTTGAGAAATTGGCAAGAACAAAAAACACCCAAAATAAATACACCTGTTTACCTACCATGACTGGATACAGAATAATAATAAGATTCCACTCGGAAAAGTGGTATCCTGTTCATCCATTGCCAGATACGTGATGCTGCATTACTTTCAACACACCAGTGTCGTGCTTTGAACGTATCTTTTCATTGTGGATAGTGAAGGGTTTTGGTTGCTTGTTTATCGTGCATTTTCTGACTCTTCTTCCTGGTTCTTTCCTGTTTTTGCCAACAGCCAAATAACGTGCCTACCGTATGTTATCGACCTGCTGATTGCTTACTTTTTTTTTTGTGAAGCCTTTTTGTGGAGCCTATCATTAGTGATATGTGATACTGGCATTTCCAGACATGAATGACTGATTGTGGTGTGAACTACGATTGAAGATCATGGCATCGAGGCTATATTGTGTTGGAAAAATTCAGACCCGAGCTCTTCGATCCATTGGAGTCCGTGACGTTTGGTGTGTTGAATGCACGAGTGTTCATCTCCACGTTACTTTGTCTTCTGATACCCCTGAGGAAGGTCCTGCCTCTACAGGACTTGGGACTGAAACATGTAGGTTTAGGTTAATGCAACTAGGGGATTCGATCAACATTGTTTTGTGAGGTCATTAGGTGTGGTCATACGGACCATTCAGATTTGAGAGTGGTTTCCAGGTGCAAATAGTTTGCACTTGGGATAATTATGTTGGGTCTGTGTACATTGTTTTATTTTTTTTGATTTTGTGAAATTGTTGTGATGTTTTTTATCCTTGTTATTTATCATTGATTAAACAAGATTATTTTTACAATTGATTTTTTTGGTGGTATTGCATCTCCTGTCGTCTACTCCCTATCAATATAAATGTGGTTGCCCCCACCCAGGTTTCTCCACCTGTTTGTGTATTGTGGTATTCATTGCCCCCAGGCAGTGGGTTTCCTGAGATGTCTCCCTCTCAGGCAACTGGGGCCGAGCTCATGTTGAACATATAAAAAAGATGCCATTAATCTCATTTCTAACCAGGACCTCCACGCACTGCTGTTCAGCAATCAGTAGCGAGGCTGAACAGTCAGGCTGGCACCTATGATAAAACAATAAAATAATAATATTCTAGCTAAGTCACGCACAATTGAAAAAAATATATATACTCAAAAACCATGCCAAAATTCAAAGCAGAGCAAGACGTAAGATGTGTACAAATTGCTGTTAGTACGGTGTAAAACAGCACTATAATTTGTCTCTCACATTAGAATAGGCTTGATGTTACCATAACTGGCTGTCAAGTTTGCAGCTAAAGGTTTAGCCTAGAAATAGGAGGTCTGCCTACGAAGTTCAGTCTTTGAGGGACGGAGGAACCAAAGTTCCAGCTCATGGCGCTGACCACGATTATGCAAGAAACGTATTTTGGATTAAGGCTCAAATTGACTTGATCTTTGCATTGAACCCATGTAAACTATCAGTATTGGAGGAGGCACTCTTCACAACACCATAGGGTTCGGGACTGTGCCTTTCTAAGTTCCATCTTCCAATGTCCAAATTACTTGTCGGTTTCCATGGCTTGAGCGCAGTAAGAACAGAGGGTGTGCAATAGCTCAACCTAGTCTCAGCATGAGAAGTGGCAAGAATGAGGAACCACCTCTTAGTCCTGGTCATGTTCGGTAGTGAGGTCCTTCAGTAGACTAACTCAATGTTAAGCATCTTTGCTGGATGGTCCAACCAAAGAGACATAGAAATGGATGCAGGTCTGAGGTATAGACGATCGATTAGCTTCAGCAAGAACAACTACGAGCAGGCTCCTCAATGGCGGCTGGAGGTCCATCAAGCTTTATGTGTGCCTGTGAATTCAGGTTAAGCGTGAGATGTTATGGTAGACGTTGTGTAAGGACAGCACTGCTGTGCTTACCCATGACGGACCTCAGGATCTCGCTCAGAATCATGGGTGTAATATTTATATTAATTAGTTCAACATCCATATAAACGTACATCAAACAAACAAAATGCTTGCAATCAAACTTCGGAAGGTTTCCTGATCTGGCGGATGAAAATGGTTTGGGGTGGGGGGGGATCCCCCAAGGTCCTGTTTGTCCCCCTCAGGCATATTTTGGTTCTTGTGGAGACCTGTCCAGCACCAAAACTAAGACAAAGACCAAGGACTTGGGGAAGAGGATGTGACTTGCGATAGGTCATATTATAACCTGGGAGGGTGGTGTGGCTCTCCCATTGGCCCATTTCCTTGCCATACGCGCCAGTCTGGCTAGGAAATCCAATAAAAGGCCGTACATTGGCCAATGAGAGGGGGAGCTGTGTGACTGCCCCAGTAACCTCCGCTGGCAAGGCTCTCAGCATGCCGCTCCCTCTCATTGCAGGGGTGTCGTGCTGACAGCCCCTCCACCTGCACTACTCCTTTTCTCACCTGGACAGATGCAGACCGTGCACTAGAAATCCCCCACCCCCAACCCTCCGCTCCTTATTTTAAACGGGACCCGGCTACACCCCCGCCCCACCCAATCCCGCAGACCACCTGCATTTCTTTGCCAGGCTGCATCCCACACATCCCTTCCCATCAGATTTCTACTTTGGCTTTTTTTCTACCCCACCTCCACCACACATTTGCACGGGTCATAATAGCTTTTTAGACCATGCCTTCAGGCCATACCTAGAGTTACACATAAACCTTGCGCAATGCGCTTTCAACGCTTGACATCGTTACATTCCGCTGTCAAATGTTTATGGCTAAATAGACAATGACATTTGCTCTTTAAATGAGACAAAACAATACATAAAAAACATGAAATTCACTTAAGGGGAAAAAGTTCTCGTCTGAGGATTACTGCAAAATTACAAGGATTTTTCCAGCATCTGGATATGGATCTCATTTGATTCAAGATGTGCAAGTCGAATAATGGCCCACATTACCAAGAAGGGACAAGAACGGAGAGAGAGGGCATAAGTACGGTTTCCAGTCTAATATTTACCCTCGCGCACTAGGACTTGGGAAAGAGTTTTATGAACGCTGGCCTACACTTTCTCCAATATAATAATCCGTCTAAAAGGACCACCGGAGTTGTGTGGAGGTGATTACAACTGTGTGCGCCTATTTTCCATAAAGTCAAATATTTCCGCTGTGGTGTTAAGTTCATCAAAACCTTCATTCGTGGCTCCACAACAGCCTCCAGAGAGAAGGTCCACAGTCACAAAATGAGCAGGGCTGTATAGAGTGTTCCGGACGCACAAAGGTAACTTCTGTTCTATTAGCACATGGAGATTGTTATTGACCTCCTCTCAACCAATCACAATGTTTAGAGTGCAGTCAATAACTACTAGTATTGACTTCATTCTGAACATCCAGGGTCTGATCCACAGAGCATTTTCCGATTGGATTGCACAATTATAAAACGTTTCTGTGAATCCTGCCCTTTGTCTTCAGAAGCAGACAAGGAAAGAACAATGCATTTTCTAGGCAAGATTTTCTTTCAGCAAGACACTTCTTCTCTGGAACGACCGTTTTTTGCTGCAAGATCCTTTTTAACATAACAAAGAGAAAGCTAAAACTTCATTTCATTGTGGAGAAACCGTTTATTTGTACATGTCACCTAATGCACGCCCATTGTATGCCTGTTCCAGTAAACCAAGTTGCAAATATAATGTTTAACTTCTGAAGGCAACCATGTCATTTACATACTACAAAATACAACCACATTTAATTTTACAAACTCAGCTTGTCTATTTACTTTACTCATTCTTAAAGTAAAATTTTTTATCTCATCTCGACACTCTAAAACATGCATTGCTAGCACCTTCATGTGCTAATAGCCTTATAGACCTTGGGAGGGGTCCTTATCGATTGGGATAAAAAAAAAATGGCTGCCATGGAAAGGAGAGAAGGGACTATTATATGTATTTAGAAGTGTTTCAAGGCATGCTTAACAGATAAAGGGCATCCAATAATATTGTTAATACTTACATGATATATACATATCTATATATATATAGGTTTATATATATATGTTCCCTTAACCAACCCCTCCCTTCATTAGGTTTCACAGTTTGCCATGTATATGGTGTCATAAATGACGCATATTGAGGTATAAAACCTTTGTATATATAATGACATTTTGGTGTAATTGTGTGGCCTACATCTTGTTGTTCGCCAGATTGGCCTACTTTATTTGATGCTGATAATAAAGTAGTACTTTCCATATTTTTTCAGTTTGTCTGGTTATTTGGCTCCAAGATCGTTATTGGTAATTCCACCTAGCACATGATACGCTTCAAAGTGCTAGAGCCCAGTATGCATCTTGGGTTTTGCTAGAACCCTGCTAGGCTTTCTAAATAAATTTGCTGCCGACAAGGGAGAATAAATGTTGTTGGAAAGCTGAGGGGGTAGAGGATGCTATCTGCAGTCCTTCAAACTCTGTGGAAAATTTAAAACACCTTGGCACTCATAACAAGGTTGCTTGTAGGCCGCCGTTAGTACCGGCAGCCTATCGGCAACCTTAGCTTTTCGTTTCTGCCACCCGATATCCCGGTAATAGAAGGGTATTACAGGCGGTGGCAGTACGGTAAGTTCCCATTCCATCCATGGGAATGGGGTCACTGAAGCTTCAGCACAGCTGTTAACGGTGCCGGTGCTTCAGTGGTTTATCTGCTGGTAGGGGCCTGAACTACTGGCAGGTCAGGCCTACCGGTTGTCCACAGCCGGTGCGATAAGGTGCTGGCAACATTGTTACCGGCACCTTAATTCAGGACTGGTTCAGTCTGTGAATGCCCAGGTTTGACCTGTCTTAGAAAGGTAATTTTTGCAAAATGTGAAGAGGGTCTTAGATTACAGCTCTGGGACAACTGCTCAAAACCATTATGGATTTCTTTGTATACTTTTATTCGAAAATTTGATTTTTAAATGGATTTTATGTGTTGTGTTATTTACATTTGTTTATTATGTACTGTTTTATGTATTGAATTGTGTTAAGACTTATTCATTTAGCTCGCTAGATACTAAATATATATATTTTTTTAAAGAATCCCCAAAATGAAAACTAAGATATGTCTCCTGCCAAGGAATATTCTAGGCACTGAATAGCAGTCCCCACCTAATGGTCTGTGGTCTCTCATTAGAGAGACGTCACAGAGACTATCCTGGCAATCATATGCGAGGCCTCATCTTTCTCAAGCACAGGGTCTGATCAATGTAAGGCTGTGTTGTGTCCCCCAGGACGCAGGAACTTCATTTCACCAAAATGCCAGGGGTAGCGAAAGTGACATCACACGACCCTTGACCTCTGATGACATCACAGGAAGTCATGTCATTTGACCCCAGTCACACCAGAAGCAAAGAGCCACATGGCACTGGACACAGCCCTGGAGCTTGCAGTCAAAAAAGAAAAAGACGTTTTACATTTTTTAAGGGTTGCAAGGGAGACCCCATGGGTCGCAGTTGGGACCCCTTGTGACCTCTAATTGACATCCTTGCCAGGACGAAGGACTTACTTGCACCATTGTGCCCACTTGCTAATGCGAGCTCCCCTTCCGTGATGTGCCAATCGTTAGTGAGACTTTACACACAGCATTGTAAGTTTAACAGATGTGTCAATGCAACCCCAGGCAGCATGTCTTGGGTTAAGCTTTCGTGTATGTACCAATAGCATTCTGGGAATTATAGTCTTGAGTCACTTCAACTGAATACAACAGACTTCTGTGAAACCAGATCAAAAGCAAACACAGGACTGGAGTGGCGTGCCCCAGGAGTTATCTGGTAACTGAGTATTGTGTATACACAGTATGGGTCTAATCACTGTGTGACTTTAATTGATTTGCAACACGGAGAAGGGCCTGGATCATAAAGAGCGTGTCCAGGAGAGGAATCTGACAGATACCATAAGGGCTGAGTGGACCTGCCAGGATTCGAACCTGTGACCATGAGGTTAAACACAGGTTCCTGTAGTGGATGCATTAGTCTACTGAGCCACACACACGGCTTTAAACAGATCGTTTCATGTTTTTATCTGTAGACGTGAACAGAAACTGAGAACCACCTGGATTTTCATGCATGAATCACAGAACACTTGCAGACCATTAACATAGCATGGAGGCGACTCCATACATGTTAGTCTAAAAGTACCTGTTCTGTGTAATAAATGGTTCTATACAAAATGGCAGACAGCGCTGCTCTATTACTAGTTTTGCGGAATACAACAAGAATTTCAATAATCGAATCACTCCAAATGTTGCCGAATACTCTTGTCGATTGGCAAGAGATGATGGGGACATATCTTGGGTGTGATACAGTGGCTACATTTTTACCTCATTATCCAGAATTTGTAATAAGACTTCCAACATTAAAATTCCCATAGAGAGTGTTGTATCTTTGCATTAATGTGGTGTCATAGGTGTATTTTGCACAGTCGTTCTGGAGAACTCATACAAAGCATTTTGCACGCTCAGTATTGAGACCACAACTGCGGTATTATGTACCGACAAGTGGTGTGGTATTAACTAATTAAGATGTGTCTGGTGAATTTTGCCCACTTTTCATAGATTGTCTTTGCCAAAGGTTATCAGAACGGCCTTGAACACTGGAAGTGAGTCTTAATGTATTGTTTCATTATTAAATGTAGAGTAAGAACAAAATAAGCTGTAACATTATTTGAAGGCTTGCTTGAAGAGGGATATCCTTATCCAGAATATCCCGACACTGGTGCACGCAAACTTCACCAATGTTGACTGTTGATTGGCTGGGTTCACGACTCATACGTTTCTGCTGCACGACCTTGTTTGCCATTCGTGGTAAGCCCGCTGAGAAATTTAGAGCCACAGATCACTGCTTGCCATCTGAAACCAGCTAAAAGCTCCTAGAGCCCACAAAGTGTGCAGGATCGACTCTAGCATACCCGTCGGTGTCATGATGATGATACAGTGGCAGTGGTAAACTGGAGAAGTGGTAGTGATGCTTCGTGGTGTGAAAGAGACTAGGCTAGCTGTGAGTAAAGTCTAGTGTGCCTAAATTAAAGGGCTTGATCAGTATGTGGGAGGTTCTGATTATGTGAAAATGGAGTGAAGATGGGCACCACTAATTGTATACAGTTACGAGAAGTCTTTAGTATTGTTTGCAAGTATATTTCTGGAGCGAAACAGGAGAATAATCCATAGCACCTGGACAAAACTATACTAGAAAAAGAATCAGGGAACAACCCTGTCCGATCTGTTGCTCACAGCATGTAAGTTAATAAACTGTCTTCAGGTTTGCAATGATTTGCTTCATTACTCAGTTCAACAACATATTACTTAACACAATTCTGATGGGTAAAAAAACTCAGTACATATTAATTTCATCTTATTTTTCAAAAAATGCACTATGCATTGCAAAAGCCAATGCATTTCGGAGTGGACTCCGTCTTCAGGGCTAACAACTACAGTCAATGAATACCCTCATGTGATACCAAGTCTTTTGATGTCACCATGTAATAGTTCTGGTAAGGTGCTTGCTCCTTAGTGAATAACGGCCTCAATGTGGGGTCAGTATTCTGGAATATTAGCCCATGTTGCATAGCAGAAGCGCCTTACCCGAGAGGTTTAACCGAACTATGAAGAGCATGATAGATGCTTTAGCAGAACCTTTTAGAGGAAAGTGGGTCCTTCTACTGGAATGCCTTCTCTCTGCTTATAGAGAAGTCCCCCAGGAGGGAGTTGGATTTAGTCCCTGTGAACTCCTCTATGGTCATCATGTTAGAGGTCCATTGGCCCTAATTAAGGAGGGGTTGGAGAGTGCTCCTTCCCCCAAGCCAGTGAGAGTCACTGACTATGTCTTAGGTCTCTGAAGGAGAATGACACATGATGACAGAGGCTTCCGTTAACTTGAAAGCAGGTCAGGCTCTGGGGAAGCATTGGCAAGAACAGAAGGCCAACATGGTTGAGTTTACTCAAGACCAGCTAGTTATAGTTATGGTACCTACAAGGCAGAGGGCCTTACAGAACAAATGGATTGGACCCTTCAAGGTTGTGGGAAAACTTGGAGAGGTCAATTATTTGGTGGATTTAGGCAATCCTAAGGAGGCCCCCAGGGTCTTTCATACCAACCGTCTAAAAGTCTATGTCTCTAGACGAGAACTGGGAGCTTTGCTTCTAGCCTCTGCTCAGGAGGAGGCGGAGAGTGAACCTCTACCTGACCTCCTCAGGGCATAACCTTTAGATGGGAAGATAGAAGGAGTTAATATCTCTTCTAATCTGACACTGGAACAACAGGGGGAGTGCAAATCTGTGTTAAATCAATTTGCTTCCCTGTTTTCACTATCACCAGGCTTGACCCCTTGCGGCCAGCATTATATTCTCACTGATGACTGTTTACCTGTTAAAAGCAGAGATTACAGAATGTCAGACCATGTAAGAACCCACATAAAGGAGGAGGTTGACAAGATGCTTGATCTCGGGGTAATAGAGCCATCTACAAGTCCTTGGTCTAGACCAGTTGTGCTAGTGCCAAAGGCAGGATCCAAAGAGTCGAGATTCTGTGTAGACTATAGAGCCCTAAATGCCCATCCTTTAACTAGGACAGATGAACTGGTGGACAAACTTGGTTCAGGCAAGTACCCCAGTAAATTAGAGCTAACCTCAGGCTATTGGAAAATTGCTCTGACAGACCATGCCAAGGGGAAAACTACATTTTCAACCCCTGGAGGCCTCTACCAGTTTAAGGTAATTCTTTTGGATTCAAAAATGCACCTGCTACGTTCCAAAGGATGGTGAATCAAGTTCTGAATGAGATGGAGGACTTCTGCATGGTATACCTGGATGACATTGCAGTGTTCTGCCCTACTTGGAAAGAACATGTTGACCACTTAAGATATGTATTGCAGGCTCTTGAGCAGGCCCATCTGACCATAAAGGCAAGTAAATGTCAAATCAGTCAGAGCAAAGTGGTTTACCTTGGACATGAGGTAGGAGGAGGTGAAATAAGGCCATTGCCTAGCAAAGCACAAGCTGTACTAGAATGGGCCACCCCTACTACTCAAACCCAAGTCAGAGCCTTTTTAGGTCTCACTGATTATTATAGGAACTTCATAGAGAACTATGGGACCATAGATTCTCCCTTGAATGTGGTCTCCTCACCCAAATTCCCCAAGAAGGTCAGGTGGAATGAGGAGTGCACTAAGGTATTTGAAGAATTTAAGAAATCCCTTTGTCAAGCTCCAGTCTTAAGAGCTCCTGACTACAGCCAAACCTTAATTGTGCAGACAGATGCTTCCAATACAGGAGGTATGGGTGCAGTTCTGAGTCAGCTGGATGAGAAAGGCAGAGAACACCCTATATGCTTCATCAGTATGAAACTGAAGGAACCGGAGACAAGGTGGAATGTGAGTGTTTTGCTATTGTGTGGGCACTGAAGAAGTTTAGGCCATACTTGTATGGATCTACCTTTGTGATTCAGACTGACCACCAACCCTTGAGATGATTAATGCAGATGAAGGGGGAAAATCCTAAATTGTTAAAATGCTCAATCAGCCTACAGTGGCTTGATTTTACCCTTGAAAACAGGTCAGGGCGTAACCCCCATGTTGCTGATGCTCTCTCCCGAATGTATGACTGACTGGAGTAAGGAGATTAATCCAGGGGTGGATTAAATCCTCCTGACCCTTAGTCTGTGGGGGGCGAGTGTTAGGGAGAATTCTCAAAAATGTGCTAATTCCCTTCACTTTAGAGACCCCCAGCAACTTTGCAGGATTTCGAGGACTTCATTTTTTTTACCTGGAGAGAGTGTGAGCCTTTTTCCCACTCTCTCATGTATTTTGATGTGTGTTTTACCCTTGTGTTTTCTTTGGTTATGGAGTCTAACCAACTCCATAGGCATCATCTTTTACAATTGTGTCACAAAGCACCTTCAGTGCACTGACACAGGGAAGTCTTTCAGATTTCCCAAGGTTTAAATATCTTCTCTTGGATCAACTACTGTTTCCCAGAACAGTGGATTGAAATAGAGTGCCTGAGGGGTTACTTAGTATCCCCTATGTGTAGTTACTCATGTAACAGTCACATGTTAACCTTTCCTCTCAGAATGGCTGGTGACAGTGGTTTTACAACAAACTACCATGATTTTTCCCAACTGCAAACTATTCTAACGTAACGTTAAATCGCGTGAGCCATGTTTTTCAAGATGGTGCCCAACCATCGTTGCTAAAAACAGGTTCCTGTCTTCTTTTTTCACCATTTGTTTGTGGAAAGGTCCTTCTAGAGTTTTTCTGTGCGCGCCAAACCAGGTTTGGTCTCTTTGTTCATTCGCCTTTGGTGGGCTTCAGGAATGAAACCCGCCTCTGGCTCCAGAGTGCCTGGGGTAGGCAGGAAGTGAGGGAGGCGCCCGAAAACCCCCTGTGCTTAGTCTCCTTGAAGACCCAAATGCAATCTGTGCTGATTGGCTGGCTGACTGTCCTGAAAGGACAGCTACCCTGCTGCGTGAGTGGCAGCTAGGCTGGAATGTATGGGAGAAAACTGAATAAAAGGCCAGTCTCTTGGTTTGAAAGGCAGAGTCGACCACTGGAACGAAGGAACTGAAGAAGAGCTTGAAGAGGATGGCTGCTGCAACTCGTGGACCATTGGTTTGCCCAGTGAAGCCTTGCTGCAAGTCCAAATCGCCAAGTTTACATCGACAGAGAAGCCCTGCTAAGGACAATTTCTCCCTTTGAATTGGTAGGACCAATCAACTCCCAAGTAAGCCACCTGGACACCGATCTTGAAGCTGGTTGCAATTGCTCAGAGTGCTGCAGGAAACCGTAGAGCCAGGGAGAGGGACAACAGATTGTGTGCATTACTTGTAAGCTGGCCGAAAGCAGTTGGAAGATCCTCCGGGACTCCCCCGACGACGGACGGGCCAAGCCTGACCCTCCTCAGCCGAGTGCAGGACCTCAGAAGCAAGGTCAGTCCACCTTGACAGCCAGGACCAGCGCTGTTACCAGTGCGGTAGCTGAAATGCAAAACAGCCACTGAAATTGAAGTTTGCCAGTTGCGGGCTTTGACCAGTCCCAGTACAGTGCAGGAATCCCCCAACGTCCTCCCTCTTGTCCCAACGACTGAGGCCCAAGAACAGTGAGATCTGCAGGAACTGCCAGGAACATAAGTCATCAGCTGCATCTTTGTCTTCATTGTAAGGTACTGTGAAAACAAGACTGAGAGAACTTACCTCTCACTGTGAAAGTGCTTGAAACTTTTGCAACTCAGAAGCCTAATCAGCTCGTGACCCAACATATGATTCTTCTTTTTACAAACTACTTCTAAGAACTGCTTCTCTGTGCACAGTGAGCAAGGGGTCCATGTCTTGGTTCCCCCTAGTAACTTAGGGTGACAAACCCTAAGCTTCTTGCAAAATACAAAAAAGGTAGCAGGCGCCCTCTCTAGAAAGAACATGGCATGATAACCTGTTCTGTGGTTTTCTCCTGCTTTGAGAGTCTGCAGCCATCGCTTTTAACTCATTGTACCTTTCACAAAGGAGGAATATCCATTTGCATATCAGTCTATGTCCCACCCACAAGGCCAGTTCAGCACCGAAATGGCAGCAAACCTCCTTTGGACAAGAGTACCAACAGAAACGCCAGGCATGTGTTTCAGCCTTGTTGGGCCTCATCAGTGAGGTGGAGCTGTGCTTCTCTGAGCACAGTGAACAAGGTGGATCCCCCTGGTAACTTAGTGTGACCAACCCTAAATTCCTTGTAAAATACAAAAAAGGTAGCAGGTGCAAGCTCATGGCATGATAACCTGTTCTTTGTTTTTTCCCACTTTGAGAGTCCGCAGCCATCGCTTTTAGCTCACTGTGCCTTTCACATTAGCTTTTACTCTCTGTAAGTGCTACACAAGTTCCCACTCACACCAATCACGTCTCTAATGCATGGCATTAATGCACCGTGCCATGCAGAGGACAGATCTCTGCCATCACCGCTGCTACCCAAAGACGCAGGTGCACCGAAATCCAGGCACCTCCAGCTCTCACGCATGCATTCAAGAGGAACACAATACCCAAGGCATGACCCGCCCTGCAATGGCCAACTGGACACTACTCACCTCACAGCCTATGTCAGTGCAAACCAGAGACAATTATTAACTTGCAGAGCCAGTATGGAGCAATACTTGTACCACACCCTACATGTTTGAGTCACCAGCTGCAGGAAACAGGCATTCAATGTACCATCCATCCAGGTCCTAGACTCCAAGCCACCAGATAACTGAACTGTGCATAAATGTGTTTTGTGGCAAGGATCCATCGGTGGGAAGTCACATCCCTGTCAACTGTGCACTGTGCAACACTCTGACGACATGCACCTAATTCATGGTGCAGAA
Organism: Ambystoma mexicanum; assembly: GCF_040938575.1. Classification (NCBI taxonomy): domain Eukaryota; kingdom Metazoa; phylum Chordata; class Amphibia; order Caudata; family Ambystomatidae; genus Ambystoma; species Ambystoma mexicanum. Next base: position 199,264,340 of record NC_090938.1, read on the forward strand.
GCACCACTGATGTGCGTTGGTCTCAAGGCCCATCATTTCACGGTGTGAAAAGTGCAGGTGTGTCACCAAAACAACATACTCGCACAGATAGCATATTCTTATCCTACAGGACCGTTGAGTCTGCCCATCGATGAGAGTGTCCAAGATAGCTCAGTGAGATGATGACCTGCTGCTGTGCTCTGAGTTTGCCTGCCTGTCACAGGCTCAAGCCCTGAGAAGGTGTATTCAGTGTTGCTCAAACACAAGCTAGTGTGGGCCTATCCAAACAACTGTTATTGAAGGGGCCAAGACGCAGCGCAGCTTCTGGTGTGCACTTTACACATTGTCCATGTGTGTAGTGAAAAGAAGGTGAATGACACTGTACGAGTGTGATTTCTAGCGTGTGGGTGTGTTAAGGGCTTCATTCTCGTCAACAATGGCGGGAGGGCCATTATAGAGCTGATTGGAGTTGAAAGCGAAAACATTTGGAGAGTGACGGGTTTCCCGCTGCTGTGCCACCCCATCAGCATCCCTTCCACATGCCATTACCTACCAGAGTCAGCAGCCGTGGGGGGCTCAGAAGCAAGGAATCTGAGCGTCCACATTGCTGACCAACGACCTGTCCTTTGAGCCCACTGTTGGTCACGTTATGTTATGTTCATTTATTTGTATCGCGCACCAAGAGGCCGGGAGCTAAACGGGCGCTCTGCCCCTACCAGATCTTAAACACATCATATAAATACTCTCTAACACATATCACCAGCCTTCAAACTATCCCGTCCAAACACCGGCAAGCCCTACCTATTCACTACTGACTAACACAACACCAGCAGCTCTCAAACCATGCCGTCCAACCACCGGCAGGCCCTACCTATACACTACTGACTAACACAACACCAGCAGCTCTCAAACCATGCTGTCCAACTACCGGCAGGCCCTACCTATACAACTACTGACTAACAAAACACTGGCCCTCAAACTACCCCATCCAAACACCGGCAAGCCCTACCTATACAATACTGACTAGCACAACACCGGCTCTCAAACTATCCTGTCCAAACACCGGCAGGCCCTACCCCTATACATAATACTTACTTAACTCAACACAAGCAGCACTCAAACTATCCCGCCCAAACACAGGCAAGCCCTACCTATACAAATACTGACTGACACAAAACCAGACCTCAAACTATCCCGCCCAAACACAGGCAAGCCCTACCTATACAAATGCTGACTAACACAACACCAGCAGCCCTCAAACTATCCTGTCCAAACACAGGCAAGTAACAAGGGGGGTCCTGGGAGACTCTCTGCCAGACATGAGTCCTGGTTACAAGAACCTTACCCAGAGTCTTTAGCTCACTATCTTTCACAGAGGAGAAATATCCTACACATATCAGTCTTTGTCCTGCCCTGGGGCAGTCCAGCACCGAAATGCTAGGCAATTCTCCTCTGAACAAGAGTACCAACAGCAACCCCAGACACGTGTTTCGGTCTGGTTGGACCTCATCAGTAGGGAGGAGCTGTGCCTCTCTAAGAATAGCGAGCAAGGGGTCCACGTCTGGATTCCCCTAGTAAATTAGGGTGAGACCCAAAGTTACTTGAAATATGCAAATAAAAAGGGGGGTCCTGGGAGACTCTCTGCCAGACATGAGTCCTGGTTCCTGACTAACACAACACCAGCAGCCCTCAAACCATGCCGTCCAACCACCGGCAGGGCCTACCTATACAACTACTGACCAACACAACACCGGCCCTTAAACTATCCCGTCCAAACACCGACAAGCCCTACCTATACCACTACTGACTAACACAACAAAAGCCCTCATACTATCCCGTCCAAACACCGACAGGCCCTACCTATACAAATACTGACTAACACAACACCATCAGCCCTCAAACTATACCATCCAAACACAGCCAAGCCCTACGTAAACAAATACTGACTAAGACAACACCAGCCCTCAAACTATCGCGTCCAAACACCGGCAAGCCCTACCTATACAAATACTGACTAGCACAACACAAGCCCTCAAACTATCCCATCCAAACACAGGCAAACCCTACCTATACAAATACTCACTAACACAACACCATCATCCCTCAAACTATCCCGTACAACACCGGCAAGCCTTACCTATAGAAATACTGACTAACACAACACCAGCGTCCCTCAAACTATCCCGTCCAAACACCGGTAGGCCCTCCCTATACAAATACTGACTAACACAACACCAGCCCTCAAACTATCCTGTCCAAACACTGGCAGGCCCTACCTATACAAATACTGACTAACACAACAGCAGCCCTCAAACTATCCTGTCCAAAACCCCGGCAGGCCCTACCTATACACAATACTGACTAACACAACACCAGCCCTCAAACTATCCCGTCCAAACACTGGCAGGCCCTACCTATAAAAGTACGTTCAAAGAAGGTAGCAGGCGCTCCTCTCCAGAAAGAACATGGCATGATAACCTGTTCTGAGATGAGAGTTTGCAGCACAATCATGGAACACACTCCCATCCGACTTGAGACGCCCTCTACCCTACACAAGATTCAGATCTTACGCCCTCAAATGGCTGCACAACAACGACATGCAACGATCCTCATCCTAGCGGAAATGCTACAACCTGTTAAGGTGTTACTCTTACGCGCTTAACCTATGTTATTTTATATGTACTGTATCTGTATCACCCATTGTAAGCAACCATTGTTTTTCTGTAATAGCCTGTGTCAGGCATTGTAACTAAGTTTCGAGTCCTCTTGTATTGCTACGCCCAGATGCCCACGGGCTCGGAGCGCATTACCAAATAAACAAACAAACAAACAAACAAACAAACACGCTTTTTGCTCACTGTACCTTTCACAGATGGGAAATACCATTTGCATATCAGTCTTTGTCCCGCCCACATGGACATTCCAGCACCAAAATGCTATGGCAATTCCTCTCTGAACAAGAGTACCAAAAGCAACCCCATACACGTTTTTCAACCTTGTTGGGCCTCATCAGTGAGGTGAAGCTTTGTCTCTCTGAGCACAGTGAGCAGGGAGTCCACGTCTGGTTGCCCCCAGGTAACTCAGGGTGACCAACCCCAAGTTCCTTGCAAACATTCAAAGAAGGTAGCAGGTGCTCCTCTCCAGAAAGAACATGGCATGATAACCTGTTCTGAGATGAGAGTTTGCAGCAACTTGGGGTTGGTCACTCTAAGTTACCTGGGGGCAACCAGACGTGGACTCCCTGCTCACTGTACTTAGAGAGGCACAGCTTCACCTCACTGATGATGCCCAACAAGGCTGAAACCCATGTATGGGGTTGCTGGTGGTACTCTTGTTCAGAGAGGAATTGCCATAGCATTTCGGTGCTGGACTGCCCATGTGGGCGGGACAAAGACTGATATGCAAATGGATATTTCCCATCTGTGAAAGGTACAGTGAGCAAAAAGCATGTGCTGCAAACTCTCACCTCAGAACAGGTTATCATGCCTTGTTCTTTCTGGAGAGGAGCGCCTGCTACCTTTTTTTGAAATATTTTCAAGGAACTTGGGGTTGGTCACCCTGAGTTACCTGGGGGCAACCAGACGTGGACTCCCTGCTCACTGTGCTTAGAGAGGCACAGCTTCACCTCACTGATGATGCCCAACAAGGCTGAAACACGTGTATGGGGTTGCTGGTGGTACTCTTGTTCAGAGAGGAATTGCCATAGCATTTCGGTGCTGGACTGCCAATGTGGGCGGGACAAAGACTGATATGCAAATGGATATTTCCCATCTGTGAAAGGTACAGTGAGCAAAAAACGTGTGCTGCAAACTCTCACCTCAGAACAGGTTATCATGCCTTGTTCTTTCTGGAGAGGAGCGCCTGCTACCTTTTTTTGAACTATAAAAGTACGTATTTAACTTCTATTTGAACATTTCCTGAGATCTAATACTTCTCAGGTCCAGCGGGATGGGATTCCATGGCTTAGATGCCGCTGTAAAAAACACACCTTTACTGACCATAGTCAGTTTAGACCTTGGCACCACCAGTAGATTAGTATCATTGGATCGCATCAGCACTGGCTTTCCCTTCAGAGTTTCTGCCAAGTACTCCGGCCCGTTGCCATTAATACTCCGGCCCGTTGCCATTAAGACCTCGTGGTGATGGTCATCAGGCGCTGAGATATTCTGGTTTCAACATGCAACGGAGGATAGCACAGGGGCATCCTGCTGGTCTTGGAAGCAAGACCACACAGAGCAACAGAGGTTCCAATCCCAGATACGCAAACTCAGGTATTAAGCGCGTTTTCAAAAACAATTAAATAAATAGATCAGCTTTTTCTGGCATCGGTGCTCTCTTTCTTTCTAACCTCCTTCCATCAAGAAACGTTACTTCTTTGCTGGCAGCAGCTCATTGTAAGTTGATGGTCACGACAACGGTGCTGACCAGGTTCGAGGTCACCAATGCTATCCTTGCCGGGTGCCACAAGCCATCTCTGCAGGCTCAATCCCGGCACTGCACTGCTCATATTAAAATCTGAAGAGGCAAGTTCGCAACTTCCACGAAGGAGCAGGCTGGCCTAGGTTTTATTCCCAATGCACTGATATTGGGGTCTCGTGCATGATGCACAAAGCTTATGGGGAAGAGACGAATCCTTCACCTTCTCTCTTTTGAAGCTGTCATTAAGCATCCACCAGTCAGATGCCTGTCAGAGAGTGGGACCAACACTCTAGCATTCCTTGCCTGCCCCACTCTGGAGGATGTCCAGGGACTGTGCAGAGGGCAAAAACACGGCACTCCTTGCCTGTCCCACTCTGCCTGGGGGATGTCCAGGGACTGTGCAGAGGGCAAAAACACGGCACTCCTTGCCTGCCCCGCGAGCCTGGAGAATGACCAGGGCTGTGCAGAGAACAAAAACACGGCTCTCCTTGCCTGCCCCGCTCTGCCAGGAGGATGAAAACTGACTGCGCAGAGAGCAAAAACACGCCACTCCTTACCTGCCCCGCTCTGCCTGGAGGATGACCAGGGACTACGCAGAGAGCAAAAACACGGCACTCCTTGCCTGCCCCACTCTGCCTGGAGGATAACCAGGGACTGCACAGAGAGCAAAAACACGGCACTGCTTTCCTGCCCCGCTCTGTCTGGAGAATGACCAGGGCTGTTCAGAGAACAAAAACACGGCTCTCCTTGCCTGCCCCGCTCTGCCTGGAGGATGACCACTGACTGCGCAGAGAGCAAAAACACGGCACTCCTTACCTGCCCCGCTCTGCCTGGAGGATGACCAGGGACTGCGCAGAGAGCAAAAACACGGCACTCCTTACCTGCCCCACCATGCCTGGATGATTACCAGTGACTGCGCAGAGAGCAAAAACACAGCACTCCTTGCCTGCCCCGCTCTGCCTGGAGGATGACCAGGGACTGAGTAGAGAGCAAAAACATGGCACTGCTTCCCTGCCCCGCTCTGCCTGGAGGATGACCAGGGACTGCGCAGACAAAAAAAACACGCCACTCCTTGCCTGCCCCGCAAAGCCTGGAGGATGACGAGGGACTGCGCAGAGAGCAAAAACACGGCACTCCTTGTCTGCCATACTCTGCCTGGAGGATGACCAGGGACTGCACATAGAGCAAAAACACGGCACTGCTTTCCTGCCCCGCTCTGCCTGGAGGATGACCAGTGGCTTTGCAGAGATCAAAACACGGCACTCTTTGCCTGCCCCGCTCTGCCTGGAGGATGACCAGTGGCTTTGCAGAGAACAAAAACACGGCACTCCTTGCCTGCCCCACCCTGCCTGGAGAATGACCAGGGCTGTGCAGAGAGCAAAAACACAGCACTGCTTGCCTGCCCCGCCCTGCCTGGAGAATGACCAGGGCTGTGCAGAGAGCAAAAACACGGCACTCCTCGCCTGCCCCGCCCTGCCTGGAGAATGGCCAGGGCTGTGCAGAGAGCAAAAACACAGCACTGCTTGCCTGCCCAGCTCTGCCTGGAGGATTACCAGTGGCTTTGCAGAGAGCAAAAACACGGCACTCCTTACCTGCCCCGCTCTGCCTGGAGGATGACCAGGGACTGCGCAGAGAGCAAAAACACGGCACTCCTTACCTGCCCCGCTCTGCCTGGAGGATGACCACTGACTGCGCAGAGAGCAAAAACACAGCACTGCTTGCCTGCCCAGCTCTGCCTGGAGGATTACCAGTGGCTTTGCAGAGAGCAAAAACACGGCACTCCTTAGCTGCCCCGCTCTACCTGGAGGATGACCCGGGACTGCGCAGAGAGCAAAAACACGGCACTCCTTACCTGCCCCGCTCTGCCTGGAGGATGACTAGTGACTGCGCAGAGAGCAAAAACACAGAACTCTTTGCCTGCCGTGCCCTGCCTGGAGAATGACCAGTAGCTTTGCAGAGAGCAAAAACACGGCACTCTTTGCCTGCCCCGCTCTGCCTGGAGGATGTCCAGTGACTGCACAGAGAGGAAAAACACGGCACTCCTTCCCAGGCTCGCTCTGCCTGGAGGATGATCAGGGACTGCGCAGAGAGCAAAAACACAGCACTCCTTGCCTGCCCCGCTCTGCCTGGAGGATGACCAGTGACTGTGCAGAGAGCAAAAACACGGCACTCTTTGCCTGCCCCGCTCTGCCTGGAGGATGTCCAGTGACTGCACAGAGAGGAAAAACACGGCACTCCTTCCCAGGCTCGCTCTGCCTGGAGGATGATCAGGGACTGCGCAGAGAGCAAAAACACAGCACTCCTTGCCTGCCCCGCTCTGCCTGGAGGATGACCAGTGACTGTGCAGAGAGCAAAAACAAAGCACTCCTTCTCTGCCCCACTCTGCCTGGAGGATAATTAATGATGGTAGTGAACAATATTCCGGCTTTCCTTACCTGCCCTACTCTGCTCCCTGCACAGTCACTGATAACACTCAGACAATGTGCTGGTTTTCCTTACCTGCCCTACTTTGTCAGGGGATGATCAGTGATTGTGCAGGGAGCCAACCGCTGGCATTCCTTACATGCCCCACTCTGTGTGGGGGATGACTCGTGTATGTGCAGGGAGCAAACCCCTGGTGTTCCTTACCTGCCCCACTCTAATGATCACTCCAAACTCAGACACTGAAACAAAACGTACGTGCCCATCCCACCATCACATCCTCTGCACCCGTCTCTCTCTATCTGCTCTCATTCTGCTCAACACCTTTATTCGATATTACTATTGACGCGGCCAATGGGACGTAAGCATACATATAACACAGAGACACGTGCAGAGTAATGTAACCCAATAACACACATCATATATCAGCGCTATGCTGTAAGAAAATGACTAGAAGCTCTTGACTCCTATTACATAAGTCACTAACAAGGCAGAATATCATGACTGCACACCACGGGCAAAGTTACAGCTGGAGGAAGAGCAAAGTTGCACGGGAGAAGCACTAGGGCAAAGTTTGCAATTGTGCCAAAGCATTGGAGCCACGTTTGAGAATCTTTACAACATGGGAACCACCAAATGCAAAAAACATTCAATCCAGTTTTGCCCCTAGTGTGAATACCATATCATATTAGCACTGGGGCAAACTTTGCCATGGTGCAAAAATGCATTGTAAGAACAGGTTTCTGCCCAAAGGATATCTTTGCCCTAGTGTTAATACCCTGCGGAATTGCCCTTGTCATGGTGAAAGGTTTGTAATATGACCCCAATGTTTTTTGCACTACGGCAAACTTTGCTCTAGTGATAATACCCAGCACATTTGCACTTGTCATGGTGGAAAGCTTTGCTAATATGACCCCAATGTTTTCGGCGCTATAGCAAACTTTGCCCTAGTGCTAATACTGTGCTTTTTTGCACTTGCTCCAGTCCAAAGCTTCTGTAATCTGGCCGCAGGTTCTTAATCTTTCCCGGGAAGGAGACTGACCTTCTCTGTATTACACATATAGAGGCGTGCCAGCAGCCCTCTTTAATTGGACAAGGTGCACTCCGGCTCCCCCGAGGCACATACGTTCCACGCCAGCTCACCCATTCCTGGACAGATAACAGGCTGCCGTATTCGGAGCCCAGCAGTGGTTTATCAGTAGCACAGGCTGGCCCTCTGATACAGCTGCCTTCTACCGTCCATTTAAGGAGAGCTATGCAGAGGGTTTCAAGGGCTAATTGCAGGAACGCAGATAGCTTCTGCTATATATTAAGGTGCAGTTTTTTGGGGTTGTGGTTCAGCAAAAGAAAGCATCTCCGATTTTTGTTTGTGTGGTGCTATCTATGAGTCTACTGAATGATAACAAATCGGCAAACGCAAGCAGTTTCAAATAATTCTTCATTTTAAACTTCTAGGAGAGCAGCTCACTTATTGGAACGAGTACAAATATAATGACGTTTTTATGCATCGTTTGAGGTCAAAATAACGTTGCCAATTGTCTGATTATCATCTCCCTCCTTATTGTCAAACATCTGGATTGTACTTCTGATGTGTTAGGCTTAATGTTATGATTGGACCTGAGATGTGATCACGACTTCCGGAAGCTATGATACTGCTGGGAAGAAGGAATGTCTTAAGTGGTGTAGCCGGGTCTAGTATAGGACACTTTCTGACATGTTTGCAACATCTTCATTTTATGTATATAGCTTGAGAGGTGCAAAAGATGGAGCGGGCCCGAGCCTTAGTCCTATTTAGTCTCGCCTTTCGTAGATCCATGTGGCTTCCTCTGACTAAGCGTGAAACTCGTCCAAATGCTCGCTGCCAGGCAGGTGTTGGTGCTCAACTTGCGGGACTACACCACAACGAAACAAACCACACATAGCCTCGCCCAACAGAACATGGCAGCTCCCAACTGAAAAACACACATACTCTCAGCGAACTGTGTCAACCCGAACTGAAGCTGCCAACACATCACAGCTCTCTTGCCCTTTCTCCTGCTCAGTCCTACTAACTTCCCCTCCTTCCCCTTGCTTTACAGATCTGCCAGAGTGCCAATAAACCGCGCAGGAGGAAATGGTGCACGGTATAAGAACCTTGTTCAAGTGCAGAGTCCACTTAGGGGCGTACTATGTCTGACACACCAAGGCATTCATAACAAGGGTCCCGTAAACATCAGCGCTGTGCTGACAGTCTACTCACCAGCCAGCAACCTCAGGTCCTCAAGTGAAAACCTCAACCCCAAATGCAAAGGATAAGACTACTGGAGAGATCCTTTACAACCTTTTCTCCCAAGCGATGGAACAACCTGCAAACAAAATTGACTACACAGATTCAAATGTATCCAAGAATCAAAGCAATCTTTCCAACATGCCTAGAGCAAAATCCTGGAGCTATTCAGCCAATCCAGACCAAGCCGTCACTTGAGTCACCTCCAATCGGTCCCTGGCTTAGCTCAAGTCCCCCTCCCCCTTACAGAGACCCTCAGACTCAATTGAAACTGCTATGATCCACTAATAGCGTTATATTTTAAGGGTCGAGTCCTTACTTCTCAGCTCTGTGAAACCATTCATCTTATGAATTGGTGCTATACAAGACACCTGTAAAATAAAATAAAATAAGCGCAAATAAAATATATGTATGATGTAAATATATATGTATATAGAATGCTGATCCAGAACGAAATGAGTCAATAACTTAATTAGGCTAACAAAGTCATTTATTTTGCATATTTATGAGGTTTTGTGGACTGGTTCCACTTCCTCAGGCTGAGATAAAATGAAGCATTTGAAAAACATCACAGCATTACAGCTTACAGCGCCCCTCCTGCAGATACCTTGTTATCTGTGCCTGTCTGCACCTGATTTGCTGTCTTGTTCAGAAAGGCATGTATTGGATGTTGAACTCCCCCACACATTGCGATCCACAGTTCTAAATGGTACACTGTGTTAAGTGGGGTAGAGGTTAGTGAAACTGGAGAGCAAGGAAAGGAAGCAAAAAAGCAGGCAACCCTGTTGGTGTGCTCTCAAGAAGGCAGGAGGGGTTGGTGTTACTCACTGCTCCGTAAACAGGTCAGGAAGATAGATAGACCTTGGAGACGATATGTACACAGGAATCGATATTCAGCCTCCAATTCCAGCTCCCCTGAGTACAAGACTCACGCTTCCTCAAAGAGGGGCTCTTCTTTACAATGTGCCTCTCTGCTGTTTCTATTGGAACAGGCAGAGGTGTCAGTTGAATAAAAGAGTGGGGAGAACACACACCGCCAATACCAATGCTGCAAAAGAATACAAAGATATTAAACAGTGCTGAGAGAAACAAGTAAGCAATCACGCACAGTATGGGACAGGAAATACCTAGGCAGGGCTTGGAGTGGAACTTTCCCCGGGATGGACCTACAAGTAAAGAATTAAACCCAAATGAGTGAATTAATCTAATGGATTCTTCTTATAGAGAGTTTTTAGCCAAAACAACAGACCTGAATTGTGGGACACTCAAGGTCAACGATTTCCAGGAGTGGATTTCCAGGAGTGGAAAAAACGACAGGAAAAAATAATAAACAGGTAAGTTAGTACTGGGAAGTAAACCCGGGCGGCACGAGGGTCGCGCTAGAGCCGGGTTGGTGCAGGATCAGGAGAGCGTCAATATGCACTTTGAAAATAAGTTTGTTGAGTGTTGTAGTTCAATGAATGTCCCAAAATCCAGTAGAGAGGAATACCAACAAAGTAGCAGGTAAATGAGGTACAATAGTCAAAGATGGCGCTGGCAGAAATAGCAGAAAACAAACACAGTTGGTTACCTGAAACACACGCTCCCAGACGAGAGTTGGAGCAACTGAGGTGTTCCGAGTAATCGCTGAAAAATGAGTTGCAAAGACAACAGGAGCAGGGAAGGAATATTCAATAACGTTCCGCGTTGAATACCAGAAGATTGCGACAATGATAAGGATGGAGAGAAGGCAGTCCAGGGGCAGTCCGGGTCGATATTGTAGCAGTCTATAGGAAGTGCCAATGGAATAGAAGACGTAACAATCCAAAAGTTCGAGCGTGGGTCGGAACCAGGAGATTAAGTCGGGATTTCGTGACAAGATTTAACAAAGGAAAACGGACGTTACCGCAAATAGTAAGAAACACTAATTAGCAGCAACAAGCCCTCTGGAAGACGGCAGTTTTAAACCCATAAGGGGGGCATGCCTTGTTGTACGTCCTTTACGTACGAGACGTGTCAGCTGACATGGGTCCCGTCATAGCTTGTACAGGCGCCATGGCAACCTGTATCTGCTCTACAAAGGAGCCCGTGAATGGGACATACTCCGCAGGGAAGTTTTTCTCTGCCGAAGTGTAACAGCTAGTTAGGAGTTAGTCATTGTATGTGCAGTCCAGTTGAAGCTCGGTGTGACAGGCCAGTCCCTTTACACGATCAGTGGTAACACACTTAGTGTGTATATACATATTATAGGACAGTGGTCGCCGCCCCATAGTTAAGGTGATAGCCTTGAGTCATAGGAAATCTATTGCTAATAACTTTTGACTTGCATGATGGATTTGGATGACATTTTGCAAAAAAAAGATTTGTCACGGGCCCCCCTAGATTACACAATTTTGGAAAGATTTGTTAAAAAATTAAAACGTTTTTGAGAAAGCAAATTAAAAGCTGTTTTTGGCCTACTCCCTTTCATTTTCCATAGAGAAAAAGTCGAGATTTGGTAAAGCTTTATCGCCAAAAACTGATCAGCGGATTTGGTCAAATTAGAAACAACGTGGGCATGAAGTATTAACTTAATTTATCGGATGGGTTTAGGGTTATCCATCCAGTAGTTTTGAAAATATTTTACGGCGGAAGGGAATGCCCACTCCTCACACAAATATAGCAATATCACCCCTGGTACTTTGCAGCAGAGAGATTTTTTAGAAATGAGAAGCCACCATTTTCTTTTTGTGCTTGAATCAAGCGATTACCGGGGTAATACGGGCTAATACGATAACAAAGAGTGCTCAAAAATCAATTTAGAGGAGGAAAAGGATGCACTTGTATTAGGATACAGGTGGGGAGGGGAAAGAGGATACTATGTGGAATTGGAGAGTTTGGAGTGGTCTTTGGAGCTAGTTAGAGTTTGGACATTTTAGGATTATATGGGGAATATTGGGGGAAACTCACGAGATACCTAATACTAAAACAGAAGACACACTCAGAGAAACAAAATGTGTCCCACAAACAAAAGAGTGAAAGGGAGTAATGGGAGAGGGCCAGGGAGGGAAAAGGCAGCTGAGGGGAGTGGGGAAGACCATGGAAAGAGGGGGTACTTGGTGAGTGCCTGAGAGGACTGGAAATAGTTTTTGATTTTCAAACATTTTTGGATTATCGGGGAAGTACTGGGGGAATACCGCATGAGTAGTTCATTGCCGCTGTATGTGTAGTTCATTGTCATTATCAGGGAATACACAGGGGGAATCCCATGGGAATCCCACCCCACAGGTATCGGGAGAGAGTGACAAAAGGAAATTCTATTAGGCAGGGGGTAATAGGTCTGTGTAGCATTGACCATGGCCAAAGGCATTGGCTAGTGGGGCCTAGAGAAACCTATTTGTACAACCTGTGCAGTGGCCACAGCTGAAGGCCATATCGAGCGGGTCCCAAAGAAACCTATTGTTGCGACATGTACAGTGGGCATGGCCGAAGGCCTTAGCCACTCGTAATAGCTGACGACTAGTGCTAGTGGGCCCCAAAGAAACCTAGTGGGCCCCAAAGAAACGTATTGGTGCAACATTTACAGTGGCCACGGTCAAAGGCCATGGCTAGTGGGCCCCAAAGAAACATATTGGTGCAACAAGTACAATAGTATATCAAAACCCTTGAAATTCTGTGAATAAACTTTAGTTAAGAGAGAACTAAGGTGATCAGACTTAACGCAACAAAACTCTTGAAATTCAGCACTTGCATTCTAAGCAAGTCCACCTTAATTTTGCACCCTCTGTTGCTCGCTGTATGACCACAAAGACGGCCTCACAGATGAAGGCCATGGCTAGTGGGCCCCAAAGAAACCTATTGGTTCAACATGTAATTCAGCTGTGCCGTGCCCCAAACAAACGTATTAGTACAGCCTGTGCAGTGGCCACGGCCAAAGGCCATGGCTAGTGGGCCCCAAAGAAACATATTGGTGAAACATGTACAATGGGCAAGGCTGAAAACGTGGCAACTGGCAAAGGTTGAATGCCAGAGCTAGTTGGCCCCAAAGAAACTATAGTATAACAAAACCCTTGAAAGTCTGTGAGGCCATCGATGTGGTCACATGCTGCGCAACAGGCGGCACAAAGTTAAGGTAGACTTCTTTCCAATGCCAGTGCTGAATTTAAAAAGTTTTGTTGGGTTAAATCTGATCACCTTAACTCTCTCTTAACAAAGGTATTTTCACTGAATTTCAAAGGTCTTGTTGTTATGTTTTTCTTATACAATAAATCTGATCACCTTAACTCTCTAACTCAAGATTTTTCATTGAATATATATGTGGGTGTATAAATGTATGCATCTGATGTTTATGTCACCTTTAGAACATCACCTGCTGTGATTTTCTGAATTTGTTTTCTTGCATTAGGCTGCTGCTGATTACAATCCTAATAGACTTACTATTAAGGCGTTCAATTAATAACATATTGTTCTCAAAGATTGCCTTAGCAGTTCCTTCTGTTAGCAGCATCACGTGATCTAAAACCTGATTGGACTTTCCAAAATGTTGTTTATTGTGATTGTGATTCAAACGTCAATCAGAAGGTTTCAGGTCTGTACATCATGTTTTTGCAACAGTGCATTTATATCATTGTTTTCTAAGCACCCTGTGCCGATTTTCTACTCTTCCTTTTTCTTACGGTAGTGCTATCCTTTTTTGCCACTGTTCTCCATGTTCCCAGAAAAATGAGCAAAACCAATGCAAAAGTGCATCTACACATTCATACCCTCAAATGCACAGATGCAAATGCATAGCATCAAATGCACAGATGCATACTGCATACCCTCAAATTCATACCCTCAAATGCACCGATGCCAATGCATACCCTCAAATCAATGGCTGTGAAGATGTGTCACTGCTAATATCATGAGATAGACCGTTTTTCTTTTACATGTTTAGATATATTTCACTTCTAATGAGACTTTGGTTTTAAATATGATTTTTCTCTATTGCTATTATGGACTGAAAAAACGTATTATGACGAGGATCGAGAGTAACAGCTGTTATATGAGGCAATCATGTGAGACAGTAATACATTTTCTCAGGATGATAATAACCAGAAAGCATAGACTAGTTTACAACCAAAGGTATAAACAATTAAAATATCCTCCTGAAGCAGATGCAGAGTGCAGTGCATATTGAAGCGAAACACGTGTAGAGGGATTATAATCTAAAAAGATATGTAGCTGAAGATCTCATTGATTTTTGAAGCAGAAACACAATAAACAACATGTTGGAAATGACAATCAAATTTCTGATCTTATGATTTTCCTATAAGTCTTTCAACAATCTTTGAAAACAACAATGTTTGTATGTTCCTATATAGATTTTTTTTTTATTAAAACCCAAACCGAGCTACAAAGCAGTGGCGTGCTGTACATCGGTTGGGAGGAATATATCATGGAAGAGAGGGAGACGGTCTAGTGAAAAGAGGGTCAACATCGATAGCATGTCATTAGAGGTGGGGCTCATTACAAGTTTGATGTTTTCCTGGCAGTAAATCCACCAGTATACCACCAAATGGTAATACCATTACCAGCCATTTATCTGCCGGTAATGCCGGCAAATTACAGGTGCCAGCAACAGTAGGTAAATCCCCATTCCAGGACTCCATGGAGGGATTGCCGGTATTACCTGCTGTTTTTTACCAGTGGGATGCCTAACTTACCTCCAGCTCTTGGTTGAGGGAAATCGGGCCACCCCATCAGCAAACGTGTAGTTTGCCGGTCCAGAAAACTGCTGGTAAACGTTATTACTGGCACTTAATTTCCAGACCGGCAAACCTATGAGCTCCAGTGTGTCTTTTAAAAAGACAGGTCTTCCATTCACTTCTGAAGTGTAGGACAGATAAAGCCAAACTTTCATATCAGTATTTTGTCCACAGTGTGGGAGCATAGCCGGAGAATGTTTTTTCTAGTGTTCCCCTTATTGTGCTTCTGGGTTTCCAATATGGAGATATTAGCCTCTAGTGTTGTATTGGCCTCTTTCGTGGAAACAGGCACCCACTCTGGCTAGAAGGAGGAGTAATACAATACTGGCCAAATGCACCCAGCCTATAAGTGGGAAGCAGGATCTAACCCTCACTGTTGTTGCTGTTTTTCAGGTCCAGAGAAGAACATGTCTGAGTTCGAGGATGTCATGGAGGAATACGAGTGAGTTTTAGTCAATTATTCATTATTCCCTGCACTTGCGAGATCTCAATGTCACTAGGCCTAGTAAGATCGTTGTCTTGTCCTCCCCTTGTTTCTCCTGCCTTGCCTCGTCGCACCTTTAAACACTTGTGTATAGGCGTGTTATAAATACCATATCACATCATATCATATCATACAAAAAGCAGATGATTACAGGGAGGGAGAACTTCTCAAATGTTTGCAAGAGCGTGTTCTGATTCAACTGGTCTCTATCGATACATAGGATGGTAGCATATTTGATCCCTAGCTAAAGGTTCAGTTAGCCATTTAAAAGTTATTTATACTCCATCCATTTACTGTCTCATCTTTGAATTCTGCACCACAAATCCCTTCCGCTTCCCACATCCATCACTATCTACTCTAAAACATCCTAAAAATCCACCCTCTACTCATTTTCTATGCAGCTTCAATCATAGGTATTGATCCTTCTTGGAGACTTTTTCTCCATTCTCCTGTCCCTCCAAATGGGTACCCTAGCGCCTTCCCAGTTTATTTTTTAAAAAGTAGGTGCCCTTCCCTTTAAGCTCGCTGTTTCTCATTCCCGACACCCCCTTTTACGTTTTCTGTTTATAATTGTTTTTTCATTATTTTATTCAATTGTATTCACGCCCCTCCCTAACCTCTGCTGTCTGTTGTCCCCGAATTACAGACCATTGCGTCTGCACCGCACCTCACACCACAATTGCCATGCCCTTAATCACACAGCCTCCACCCCTTTGATCCCAAACATTGTACCCATTCTCACTTTCAATCTATGGCTCTGATTGATTGCAAATACTGAAAACCTATACCATACTTTTTTCTGTTTGGGCGCAGAGTTCAAACTCACCTTTCGTCAATTGTTTTCCCTCCTGTTAGATTTCTTCCTCCTTTATTCTCTCTGTTGTTTCCAAATTTCTAATATTAGTTGACATGGATCACTTTTGAAATTACATATTGAGTTTGCAAAAAAACACTCTATCAAGACAATCTTACAAATAAATTGATTAGATATCAATGTATTCTTGACTCGCGAGGAAAACAGTAAGCATTTCTTAGAAGAAGTTTAAAAGGTCACCACGTGACTTTTGTTTTTATCCTCCAAATTCCTCCAATCGAGTAGAACTTTTCCCAGCCTATCCAAACCTGGTTCCAGTGGGCCACCATCACTGTAGGACCTCAAGGGTCCTAGAGATGTGCCGCACTAAAATTGTCACTGACAGAAACAGCGGCAAGAAGAACTTCTGTTCCGTGGAGTGCCCGCTGAGATGTCTGTGTCCAATACCCTCTGTCGTCTAGGTGGCAAGCAATCGGCGTCAGACGTGGGTCATAACGTCTGGGGCGTGCTCTAGTCTAGCGGCTCTAAGCTTTCAAACATTGTTACAACAGGGCCAAACTCAGCCACGGGACTTACTTAAGTGTTAACAAATATAGCATACACACAGGTATTGGCCACATTCTGAGCCATCTTGGCAATAACCGGCCCACGCCCATCTCCTAGTTGTTAAAACAAAATGTACTTACCTGCTCAGGACTCTTTCCACATCCTATCATTGCCACTGCGCTGCTCGTTCACTTCACTGCCACTTTGGAAATAGAAAGTGGTTCTTCTATTCAAAAATATGAAAAAAAATGTTTTTGTTCTCTAAGCCCAGTGTGTTCAGATCACAAACATGGATTTGCACGGAGGGATTATTTCGGCCTCTCAGCTCACTGTGGGGCCGATTTACAGAGTGCTATTTAATGGGATTGCGCCATTATAAAACGCTTCTGTGAATCAGGTACACAGATTATACTGGGAGTTAAACGCACTGTAGCCTTCACTGAGGCCTTTAACTTGGCCTCTAGGACCTTAAATGTCAATATAGTCCACTCCGAGGTCTATAAGGTGAACAAATTGCAAAACCAGCAATCGTTCTGTCATCAGTTCCGCTGCTGATTCTTACCTATCCTGAAGGTTATTGTACCTGCTAAACACACAATTATTGTTCACCAGTGAAGCATAGCCCCGCCAGTCCTTTCCATAGAGGACAAAACAAAGGCTACTATGTCACAAGAACACCACCACTCACCTGGCCCAGGTTGAAATTCCAGCTGATCTTTTCCAGAATCTTGTCGATCTACGGCGCCCTTGCTTACCATTGTTTACAATTCGATTTCAGCAACAGGGGGAATTCCAGCTTCTTGGAAATTAGCGGTTATTTTTCTGATCTTTTAAAAAGGTGATAGAGCTAGTCCAACTGCTATGACCTATGTCTTTGCCGGATAGCGGGTTTAAGATTTCTGGTGAGGCTTAACTAAGAAAGTTGGACAACCGGACCGTGGAAGACAATATTCTGGCGGATTCAGCTAAGGGTTCATCCTGGACTAGGG
This sequence comes from Ambystoma mexicanum, assembly GCF_040938575.1. Classification (NCBI taxonomy): domain Eukaryota; kingdom Metazoa; phylum Chordata; class Amphibia; order Caudata; family Ambystomatidae; genus Ambystoma; species Ambystoma mexicanum. Next base: position 199,281,963 of record NC_090938.1, read on the forward strand.
ACTAGTGAGCAGGCCTTAAGCCTATAATGTATAGCTGCACATCCAGTATTCATGGAGAAAGAGCCCATCTATTTAGCGTTCATGGACCGGAGCACTGCCCTTGACAAAGTTGAACTATCCAACTGTAGCAGGTCAATGGGATGTAGCCTGAACATTCTCATCAATGTTCACTCTGAGAAAAAGGCTTGTGTGCGCAGCGGCGTGAACAGACATTGCGCTCCCTATTTTTATGTTGAAATGGGAGACAGGGTTGTGTGCTCGCCCCTTTTTATTTCTGTTCTGCGTGAACGGCCTGTATGACTCCCTGGTCTTTCTCAGAACAGTTGTACTGACGATTGGTAATAAGGCACTGCCTGTAATAGCATACACCGACAAGAAGGTTCTGATGGCACGAACCCCAAGTGCTTTGTAAGTGCTAATCTAACAGTACACCCAGGGCCTGATCCATGGAACGTTTTCCTATGGGATTGCGCCATAAAAAACACTTCCATGAATCAGGCCCAATAGTTATGAATAAAGTCTGCCATTTTGGTTCTGCAATTCAGCTAGAAACCCCATCAAAACAATAAAAATGCTCAGCAACAACTGTCTTATCGCACAGGTTTGATTACTTGGGCATTAGTTTCACCACGAATCTATCAGGAAGTGGACATATATGAAAGCAAAGCACCCAAACGATGAAACAGGCAATGGGTGGGGTCTTACGCTTTATTATAATGTGCTTGGACCATCCTCTAAAAATGATCCTTCAAGTCTTCAAGACAAAGGGCCCGATTCATGGAATTCTTTGCACGGTTCAAAATGACTTTGCACTGCTGAAAAGTGACTCTGCACTGCCGACACAAACCCTGATTCATGGAACTCTGCAAAGTGTATTTTTGAAGTGCAAAGTCAGTGCACAGTCTATTTTGCAGTGCAAAATGACTTTGCACTGCAAATATACACTTTGCACAGTTCCATGAATCAGCGTTTGTGTCGGCAGTGCAAAGCCACTTTTTTCAAAGGCGCAAAGTCACTTTGAACCGTGCAAAAAAGTCAAAGAACCGGGCCCAAAGTCTATACCAGTAGCTACATGCGGGGATAATTCATGGGGCTTCATGAATGCAGCCTCGTGGCAAACTATTGTTTTTTTTTTTTTTAAAGAAACTTCTAGATCTGCCTAGAACTGCCTCCAATGATGCTGCACACTTACAGTGGAATCAGCCCTATTTGGAGAATGGGTGGGCTGAACACGTATTCCACTGGCTATGTGTAGGGTCCAATCCTGCGGCAACCCTAACCCAATTCGGTATCTTGAATATGTTATCAAAAATGGCTCTTCATTGATTATACAGTTGAAAAAAGTAAAACAAGCTATTAACAAAAATCAAAGATACTTCACATTTGAAGTCACTCTCTTTATTAAACCAGACTACTCACAAAGATTACAAAATGCGTCTAAAACAACCGATTATAGATGGCAGAGACAGTGAGGGACTTTTAAAACCCTTTAATTGTAGATTTGTTTTAAATGCTGATAATATTATTCAAGATTATCTTTTTATGGAATGACAAATTATCAGACCGATCCATTGTGAAAAAGGGCACGTTTTATTTGCATTTCATTACATGCAGTAACAGCAGTTTGATCAAGCTTGCCCACTGAACATATCATCGTTTGCTTCGTTCTGCACCAACTGAAGATCTACTGCACTTTATAATTTTTTTCCCAGCCTATGTTCGATTTTCATGGTTTGAAGAAGAATTGGCTTTTCACAGCGTCGTGTAGCTCTATGTTTTGTATTCAATGTCAATTCTTGTTTTATTGGTTGGGCTCTAATCTCATACTTTCGTCAAGCATTACAAACTAGGAAGAAGCATCTGTTATTTTAACTATTCACAACTGTCTAGTTTTATCTTATCTTTGTATTGTGCAATGTACAACTATACTGTTTTGTTCGATGGAACTTTTATTTCCCCAATATGACAGACTGACTGTAATAGCAAACAACACTTCCTCAAAAAACAGAATTAGCTCGCTCATGGGTCTGCAACCTGTGGCTCACCACATGTTTTGGACTACGCCTACCACGACTCCTCACGATTGATTTTGCTGGCTAGGGATGATGGGAGTTGAAGTCCAAAACATTTCGAGATCCAAAGGTTGCCTAACCCTGACCTAGCAAGTACATTAGGAAAATACCTTACAGTTTATGTTAGCTTATTTTGCAATTAAAACAAACATGGAAATGGGCTTTGCTTGCAGGGAATGCTTTAATAGCATTTCGAATCAATGTACACTATGTAGATACAATTGACCTTTGACCTCGACTATGGGCCTCTACCATGGGTGCCTGGCCTATCATCTGATGACACATTTGCAGCAGCCTCATCTGTAGTGCAGTGCCCCCCGTGCTGTGTCCACTATCCGCTGCAGAGCACTGCTGAGCTCCCTCTCTATGGCCCCGCAACACCCGTACCCTACCTTTTCCAGATGGACTGGTCTTAGTGTATTCCAGTGCTGGAACCTGTTCTGCCCTCTGGATGCACCACCACCCTCATGCCCCTGAGGTTGTTGTGTACTTCCAGGCTTCAACAAACAAAACCTCAGAATTTGCAGCGTCCTCTCTCTACTTCCACGAGCCCTCATGCCCCACCCACTTCTCCTTCAGAACAGTGAGCCAAGAGGCGGCCAGAGCTGCAGAGATCACTTCACATTACATTACAGCGCATCAGAACCACTCAGTGACACATGTCAATACCCTAGGCCCATGACACACAGCAGCAACCTGCCCAGCCCTGGAAGAGCCAGACTCCTTTTCTCCTGGCATGGCACCTCTAGATGTCTTTTGACCAGTGTTTTCTCTGTTTGCATTACAGGGGGCAGGAGGAAGGTAAGCAGAGACGTTCCGCACGCACGTGACAGAACCGCACCACTGCGTCACAACCTGAAGCAGAATGGCCGGGTTTGGTTGCACCGTCATTGGTGTCATATTACACAGCTTTAGCACATGTGTTATGTTTTATGGAATAAGGGTGGCATGGAGTTATCACATCTGCAGTTTGCAATAGGAGGACTGGCACACTCAGCACTAGAGGGCATCTCATGTCTATAGTACCATATCTGCATGCCCTTTATCCCTCAATTTCAGTCGCAACTTTCTGACAGTAACCCTCAAATGTATTTAGTTTCTTTCATGCTTTCTAACAGGAGCAGGGCCTGCCGGTGCTTGTGGGAGTCCAGTTCCCCCAGAGGGTGCATGGATTATGATGGTGCTAAAGAAATGCCTCCAGGGAGCAGATTAAGAGCTGCAGGTTATCACGCGACAGGCAGCAAGCAGATTCCTGCGGCGCTAAATGGGTCATTTTACAGTGAATGCTACTTGCTTGCAGAGGAGCACCAATGCTTAAGCTCATGTGTTGCTGGTCGCCTGTGCTTAGTGTTCAACACTCACAAACCGCAGTATAATTGTGAAAAGGAAATTAAGGTGAAATCGCCTTACTTTTTCACTTTTACTGAAAATGACGCATTGCAGGCGGCATTTTGGAATGCATCCTTTGCAATCTGCCTGGTCTGTGCACAAGGTGTGTTCCATAGGCATCCGTTGGTTTTACACCAGCATGAAAATCTTGCGCATGCGTGAAACCTGCCGCTCTGCCCAGACGTAGGAAGAAAGCAAAGTGGAGATGCTCACTCTATTTCGCTGCCCTTCAGTGCCTTGGAAATGTCCAATATCGAGTTAGAGCAGAACATGGAAGCGGAAAAGCAACATGCCTTGCTTTTATGCTTTTCGTTTTCCACTCCGCTCATTTGGAAATAACCACTTAAAAATCACTGAAAAGCTATGAATCACTCTTTATCAGCAGGGTACTAGTATAGTCTAATATGGAGTAAACATGCAATGGGGAGATAAGAACACTGGTGGCTACAACAAGGCATAAGAGAGGTGCTGGCCGCAGGACGCCAGCAACTGCAGCCTGTAATATGTGTGCCGCAAATCACACATGTAATGTCCTAACTTGATTTAAGTAAGTTGCTTTGTGATAAAAATGTCAACATGGGGACAGCCGCTCAGGGTCTGCTTGACGCCCATTTCAATTCAAAAGGTCAAAAGACCGTTACGCCGTTCCTGAGTAGGGATGTCGGAATGAACCGTCCAGCATTTACATGTCAAAAGTCTAATCTCGACCGCTTCTTTGCGGGAGTGCTGCAGTCTGTTCAGACCAACTGTATATAGTTAGACATTTTGTTGGTGCAGCAGTGCCACCTTGTGGTCAATTGCGGTATGAATTAAGCGAGTTGCAGATAGTAATAGGCAAGTTCTGCTACATTCAGTCTGACCCATATCTGAGCGAGGGAGAGAAACAGCCTCGAGAAAGGCATGTCGGCAGCAAGTGTGATGATTAGCATGTAGCCTTCGAGGGGCTTTATCAGGTCATATCAGAAAAGCTCAATAAAGCCTGATGAAGGGAAAGGTACGCCAGGCTGCGTGTGAAGCCATTGGGCGTATATAAAATGGCCACTGCCACTATTACAAAAGGCAGGCCATACAAGGCCATAAAAGGGGCCAGCTTAACAAAATGGAGCAAAAGAGTTCAGCACCAATTTTGCTGCTTAGTTAATATGGAATCCAGCAGGCAGGTTTAACCTGTTGTGTAAGTGCCTCACAAGAGCACAATAAATAAATAGCCAACATCGTTTGTCTCAAAAAATGTCTTGACTAGGGGGGAAATGAAATCAGCGGTTTTATTTACTATGTAAGATCTTTCTTTTTATGCTATGCAGGATGCGTAGCACCAACAAACAGTCTGATATAAATGTACACTAGTGCCGATTTTTTTTTATAATCCGGATTGAGAAAAAATGTGTTTGCACCATTCCTTATTTTGTAAGCATTTGCTCCATTTTTAGGACTGGTCCACATGTTAGATAATCTGGCCATCAGGGGGCTAAGTGAAGGCGCATCAGCAGGGCCGTGACTGCATACAGGTATCCCTTCACAGGTGTGAATAGTGGCTGGAGGGGAGGGGAGGCTCCATTAAGCTGCCCGCTGAGGAGGCAATGACACAGTAAAGGTGTCATTCTAATGCACATTCTTTCACCGCGCTTTCTTTAGTCGTGAGAACTTTTGTAAATCACAGCTTTTTGAGGTGGAGGGAAGAAAGGAAGGGCTCATGTAGGGGGTTTTATTTGAGGGTTAGGAATGACTGAGTATCGGGGTTTGAAGAGAGCAGGAAAAGGGGTGGGGCATAAAAGGGGGCGGGGCAGAGGAACATCTTTGCACTACTTTTTTGTTTGCACACTTCGACCACATGTGAAACGCAAACACATGCGCAGGTGATGGGGCTTTAAGCACCCATCCCTGCTGTTACTCCTCATTGCTTGTGTCAAGAGTATTGTCCCCCTGTGCACCTCTTCATAAATTGCACCAATGCTTTATTGACAGCGCCACAGAGTGCAACACAATCACAACGCTCAACGGCTTGCACACTGGGCACCATCATGCACTGGCTCCTTTGGCTACTCAATATGGGGCACTGTATCGTTGCTCCCCCTTGCACACTGCGCACCATCATACATCGGCCCCTTTGGCTACTCAATATGGGGCACTGTATCGTTGCTCCCCCTTGCACACTGCGCACCATCATACATCGGCCCCTTTGGCTACTCAATATGGGGCACTGTAGCGTTGCCCCCCCTTGCACACTGCGCACCATCATGCACTGGCCCCTTTGGCTACTCAATATGGGGCACTGTATCGTTGCTCCCCCTTGCACACTGCGCACCATCATACATCGGCCCCTTTGGCTACTCAATATGGGGCACTGTATCGTTGCTCCCCCTTGCACACTGCGCACCATCATGCACTGGCCCCTTTGGCTACTCAATATGGGGGACTGTATCGTTGCCCCCCTTGCACACTGCGCACCATCATACACTGGCCCCTTTGGCTACTCAATATGGGGCACTGTATCGTTGCCCCCCTTGCACACTGCGCACTATCATACATCGGCCCCTTTGGCTACTCAATATGGGGCACTGTATCGTTGCTCCCCCTTGCACACTGCGCACCATCATACATCGGCCCCTTTGGCTACTCAATATGGGGCACTGTATCGTTGCCCCCCTTGCACACTGCGCACTATCATACATCGGCCCCTTTGGCTACTCAATATGGGGCACTGTATCGTTGCTCCCCCTTGCACACTGCGCACCATCATACATCGGCCCCTTTGGCTACTCAATATGGGGCACTGTATCGTTGCCCCCCTTGCACACTGCGCACTATCATACATCGGCCCCTTTGACTACTCAATATGGGGCACTGTATCGTTGCCCCCCTTGCACACTGCGCACTATCATACATCGGCCCCTTTGGCTACTCAATATGGGGCACTGTATCGTTGCCCCCCTTGCACACTGCGCACTATCATACATCGGCCCCTTTGGCTACTCAATATGGGGCACTGTATCGTTGCTGCCCCTTGCACACTGCGCACCATCATACATCGGCCCCTTTGGCTACTCAATATGGGGCACTGTATCGTTGCCCCCCTTGCACACTGCGCACTATCATACATCGGGCCCTTTGGCTACTCAATATGGGGCACTGTATCGTTGCCCCCCTTGCACACTGCGCACCATCATACACTGGCCCCTTTGGCTACTCAATATGGGGCACTGTATCGTTGCCCCCCTTGCACACTGCGCACCATCATGCACTGGCCCCTTTGGCTACTCAATATGGGGGACTGTATCGTTGCCCCCCTTGCACACTGCGCACCATCATACACTGGCCCCTTTGGCTACTCAATATGGGGCACTGTATCGTTGCCCCCCTTGCACACTGCGCACTATCATACATCGGCCCCTTTGGCTACTCAATATGGAGCACTGTATCGTTGCCCCCACTTGCACACTGCGCACCATCATACACTGGCCCCTTTGGCTACTCAATATGGGGCACTGTATCGTTGCCCCCTTGCACACTGCGCACCATCATACACTGGCCCCTTTGGCTACTCAATATGGGGCACTGTATTGTTGCCCCCCTTGCACACTGCGCACCATCATACATCGGCCCCATTGGCTACTCAATATGGGGCACTGTATCGTTGCCCCCCTTGCACACTGCGCACCATCATACACTGGCCCCTTTGGCTACTCAATATGGGGCACTGTATCGTTGCCCCCCTTGCACACTGCGCACCATCATACATCGGCCCCTTTGGCTACTCAATATGGGGCACTGTATCGTTGCCCCCACTTGCACACTGCGCACCATCATACACTGGCCCCTTTGGCTACTCAATATGGGGCACTGTATTGTTGCCCCCCTTTGCACACTGCGCACCATCATACACTGGCCCCTTTGGCTACTCAATATGGGGCACTGTATCGTTGGCCCTCATAGAGGTAGACTTAAGAGCGCGCAACGGGGTAGGCGGCTCAGTAAGATCACACTAGCAGTCAAAGGAGAGTGGGGGCAGGTCAGTGTTCACTGTGTCTCGAGAGGATAGCTCAGCGGCAACGTGCTCGCCTTGGAAGCAAGATGACACAGAACAACACGGGTTCGATCCCCGGGTCCGCGCTTGGAAACCTCTGGGTATTAAGCGTATTATAAAATAACCTATCATATATCACTGTCTACTCGTATATTTGCAAACACTAACCTCTCTAAACGCTGTCTTCCCCGGAGGAGAAGAAGGAGGTGTAGAAGAGGAAGAAGGGAGAGAAGAAGAAACATTAGAAGAAGCAGCGGCAGAGGAACAAGAGGAGGTATCCGAGGCGCATGCACAAGGTAATGTAACTACAATCAGCGTATGCGCTATGGGGGACCCTATCCCCTGTCCTCTCAACAGGGCAAGGTTCAGAGAGGAGTGGTCGATGAAAGGGCACTGTCTGTCTGTGTATATGAGATATCAATGTATATCACGTTTTCTAGCAGTGCACACCTGTGTTGAGACTGTATATTAGATTGCAGGTCGTGTTACATATATTCTGGTAGCTGGGGGAGGAGGGGAGGAGCAGCCCTGGCACTAGACCGGCTAATGAAAATCAGTACAGCCAGAGTCCTAGACTTAAGGACCCTCGCGCCCCCTGCACACCACTATTCTGCTAACAGTCAAGTTTTAACAATAGTGGCAATATAGATTTGTCAAAACATTCTTTACACAAACCAGAGGTGCAGAATGCATCAATATGTGTTTTGATTGGGCTAGGACGGCCCTGGTTCACCCTAATTCCCGCACACTGATTACCTTACCCCACCTCGGGAGTATTTTGGGGGTGCTCCCATCTGTGTACGAGTCTACTTGTGAGGAGGCCCTGTTTTCAGCTGCCTATTGCCTGGCATTTTTCGGGGCATTCAGGGTGTGTGAACTGGTGGCATCGTCTAGAGCAAGTCATCTGGGTGGAATGAAGTCTCGGGAGGCTAGCTCAGGGGCAACGTGCTCGCCTTGGAAGCAAGACGACACGTAGCAACACATGTTCGATCCCCGGGTCCGCGCTTAGAAACATCTGGGTATTAAGCGCGCTATAAATGACCTATCATATCATATCATAATGAAGTGGGCTCACACGCATCTCGTACCCGATCAAATAAAATTGTATTTGCCTAAATCAAAGACGGCCCCGTTGGGCACAGGGGTCTGGGTAATGCTATTTGCAGCCCCGGGTCAGGAATGATGCTCTAGGCACCTGCTGGAGTGCTACATGAGGGGAAGATCGGAGGTGGTTCCTCAGAAGTTGCTGGTCCCTCCTGGTGGGGGGCCATTTACGCAATTTCAGATTACGAGGGTGATGCAGAAAGGGTGCCAGGTATTGGGGCTGCCTACTGGGTTTCACTTCCTACTCCTTGAGCATAGGGGCTGCCACTGAAGTGACATCTGTTGGTCTGCCCCACAAGCATTCAGCAGATTGGGAGGTGGAAGTATGAGTGTTTCCAATTTTATATTCGGACGGGTTTTAGGCTTATGGTGCAGCATTAAGTGAGCTGTTCACTAACTCTGCATTTCTCTTGCCGCAGTATGGCCTGTGCAAAAGGGGGCGTGCATATGCGGCCATTCATTTATTTCGAGATCAGTGGCGAGGACCCGATTTGGCGGGACAAAAGATTGTAGGATGATTTTGCGTGTTATTGGATGGAAGCCAGGGGCCTGAGGCTTAGGCAGCTTGGTAGAATTTTGTTGGAAGCCTTAGAGGGGGACCAGTTTCAACATCCCGAGGTATTGGTGTTACATATAGAGGGGAATAACATGTGGAGATGGGGTAGGCAGCGGGTGAGGGTATTTATCTTGATCAAGGTTGCTTTCCTGACACAGAATCCAGGGGGTATGATCTTGGATTGGTCTGAGATGATCCCAAGGAGGGATTGGGGTAAAGGGTGTGAACCCGGGGCTATGAACAAGTCAGTGAGGAAATTGAACTGGGAATTGAAAACAATCCCCTCCACGCCTCGGTTACGCAACTTTAGATATGGTTTGTTAAGATTCTCCTCACCCGAAGGATGTGACGTTTTCATAGATGACCTCACTTCTCTTCCATTTTGCTTGCATATATCTTCATAAAGAAATCATATGATTTCACCACCCATTCCTGTGAGGTCATCCATCAATCAAACCTCCCTGTTCAGCCAACCCCTCGTAACTTTTCAGAACCCTTTTTGTTTCCACTCTTTCTTAAACCGGATGAATCTGCAACATTTTCATTTCAACTTCCTGCAGCTTCCTGCTCAAAACAAAGAGTTGTGCATTACATTGCACATTACGCTGACCCATTGCTCTGAGCCTCATGTTCAGCACGCAGCAAAACATCTTTTAATATGTGCATTTATTTTCTAAACCAACGTTGCAATGCAAGTTCATGCACCCCATCCTGCAGTTGGGCTGTGTCCTAAGCAACCCCATTCCAATTACTAATAGTTTAGTTTGTTAAGGTTATTACTAAGTGGGTTAATAATTAGTCATGTTAATTGTTGGCCCCTTCACTGCAGTACACTGTGCCTTGCCAATCCCCAAATGACCCCTTCTTTTCTCTCGGGTGGTTCTCATCAGTGCCTCACATCAGCCCCAAATCACACACAAGCTACACCCAGGGTTCCCTTTTACATTGGTGTTTACCTTCCATATTGAGATCAGTGGCTCTGTTGAAATTGGGGCACGGTTGGAGTTCCATGTCCCTTTGCCAAAATGTGTTTCAAAGTAATTTATTTCAAAGAACTTACTTAGAAAAAACGTTTTGTTTTTTATTTTTATTTTATGTTGGGGGTCCCTCCCAAGCCCCTCCCTTCCCTATACTATTATCCCTACCCCCTCCCCACTCCTGTCAACACCGTACACCCTATGTATTTTTGTTCGATGAAAATTACTTCAAATAAACACCTGTCGGTTAAACAACACGGTACCATTTTATCCTGCGCCGTCTAATGATAAAGTCTATGGGACTTCAAGAGCTCATGCATTCCTGCATCCCTGCATAATACATTAAGTGAGTCTAATAAAAAGTATTGAGTCCTGCATTTTCTGTAACTGAAACACAGTGAAATAAAAGGTATTATGAATACCATGCATCTTTATGCACCCAGGCATTCTAATTATCCACCAAACTGTCCATTTAATGTGGCTTTCATCAACACTATCGGGAGCATGATTGACTGTGTATATATATATATATATATATATATTTTTATTTTTTATTTACTTGTTTATAATCATAAAAAAGATTTTTACAAGGTTTAAAGTTTCTGCAAAGTCCAATAGGTTAGAACATAGATGTAGTGTCTTGTAGAAAGAAAGAAAAAGAAGAAACAGTTTGTATTTACTTAGGCGGAACTATGTTCGACGGATTGGATCTCAATCTTTTAGTCAGTCGTTTGTGTCGCTACAGTCATTTTCATTGCAGCTTCTAGGATCTTGACTGTTGCTATTGACCATCTGTTTTTTTCTCCTGCTATTAAGTGCCGCCACCACGTCTCCTCTTCCCTGAGTGTAGCTTCTCCAAAGAGCAGATGGACAGTTTTTTGACAATTCAGCATCAGGTGGGGTAGGGGATAAAAAGGGGTGGGGCAACTTGGGTGGGGTGGGGTAGTAGTGAAGTGGGAGGTAGTTCAGGGGGGGATCCCCCTCCCAACCCTCACCCAAAAAAAATATAAGTATTTTTTCTAAGTATTTCAACTAAGTAAATTACATCAAAACAATTCAATTCATTGAAATTACATGGAGCCCTTCATAATTCCCCTTTCTAAATAAAATAATGTATCTGCTGAAAATGGATATGTCACTACCAAAATCGACCATTCGTAGACCACAAATGTTTCTTGGCCACTGAGTATTAGGTGCTTTGAGCATCTTTCTGCAAGTAGTAATTTTATGCACACTCGGGAAGAAAGACAATGGCCCTCAATGCGAGTCCGGCAGTAACCGTGCCAGTAAAACCGGCAGGCTGCCGCCAGACCCATAGTGAATTACTGGCACTGGACTTGCCGGATCTACAGAGGCATTACAGTGTCGGTAAAGCCAGCGCTGGCAATTATGTTAATCCCCATAGGACTCCATGGGAATGGGGACCGCTGAAACACCAGCACCATGTCGTGCATCTCTGCAGGCGGGTGCCCGCAGAACGCGTAGTTTGCCTGTCTGGAAAACAGTGCTGGTATGTTTTACCAGCACTATTAATTCCAGATCGGCAAACAGGCAATGAGGGCCAATGTCTTCTCCGCACACCAGTTTCACAACTAAATCTCTGAATTGGGGTCCGAACCCAACAAGCAATTTTTACCAGGCGGTCAGTTCGGTTAAAAGAAGAAATACGCTCCTTCGACTTAAACATTATCACATGTGATGTGTCGCCACACCACAGGAAAGAGTGTAAGTGAAATTTAAAATGGGCCTCATTCCGAGGTTGGTGCTACTCATTGCTAGGGGGGGGGGGGCTAAGGGGGCTATAGCCCCTGATCTTTTGGATGTAGCCCCGGATAGAATCTCAGGAGCTACAGCCAAAAGACTAGCTAGCCCCCAGTCCCAACAGTTCCGACATCAGCGTAGCCCCGGGTCTTTTCCAGACATAGCAACTCCCCTGCATGGCGCTATTAGCCCATGACTAGCACCATTACCGGTACTGTGTTCGCTCTCGTTCTATTGGGACTTACCTGTCTAATGCGACCTTTGCGGGACCGTAAATCCCCATTGAAAATGTCAATCCCCATTCCCATTTGAGCACCCATAGCGCTCAATGGGAATGGCGAGGGTGCTAATAACGGTACCGTAAATTAAGGTACCGTTATTTGCTCTGAAGTCCCTTTGTGGATCCCGTCCATAACGCCTGGTAAAAGCAGGCGTTAAGGACAGGGCCGCAAAGGTACCTCGTAATAGGGCGCAAAGGGATTACCGGCACCAATGTCCTTAACGGTGCCCGGTATCCCTTTGCGCCCTACTCGGAATGAGGCCCAATGTGTTTTTGGTCACCACATGACCAAGCCCATGGAGCAACAGGCCTATCTATTGATGAAGAGTGATGGCAATGGCGTTGCTGAGGCGTAAGAATCGAGAGACAAAGTAAGGAACAAATCCGGACAACAATTTGAGCTGAGCCTGATTAAAACTGTGAAGTAAAAACAAAACAGTATCCAACTTCTTCATGCCACAGGAACATGAATAGGAATTACTTAGAGTGGGAGAATTGAGGGAATCCTGGGATGGAGCGTTCTTTGTCCTCAAATACTCTCATACTTGAAACGCCAGGACCTAAAGTCCATGGCAACTATAAACAAACCTTAAGAGTTAGAGCATTGATGCATGCTGGGACATGTAGTCCTATGTCCTGAAGTAATGGGACTTGAACATAGAAAACATTGAAAAATAAATGCCGGGAGAAGTCGAATACACATTCAGAGAGAGGCATTTGACGTAAGGTGGGACTTCCAGTCCTATGCCCTAAAGTGAAGGGAGTCAAACATTTGAAAGACTGGAAACTAAAGGTCTGGCTAAGAATATGCAAACCTTGGGAGCAAGATAATTAATACACGCTTTGACATGAAGTCCTGAGCTCTAAAGTGAAGGGATTAAAGATTTGAAATGTTGGCACCTAAAAGGCCCAGGCAAGTGTAAAACACCTTAAGGGTGAGAGAATTGATGTCTGCTGGGGCACGATGCCGTATGTACCAAAGTAAAGGGGCATGCTCGGAACTAAAATCTGAGCCAGCACTAAAAATCTATGTGAGAAAAAAAAACAGATGCTGGAATACATAGTATCTAACATTGGAAATTCTGTGAATTAAAGTCCAGAAAATGTTAGATCATCACTGGGGGAAAACAATTGCGTACTCCTTTTCCCATCCTAAGTATAATGTTCATTGACAGATGCCACATATGGCTCAAGGAACACCCCAACTCCCAGACATGGGTCAAAGAATTGTATTAAGTTATTCGGCAGGGTGCTGGTGTTACCCTCTCTAGCTCATCTAGAAGGCACCAGTGCTTCCCTAATTCAGGCATCCCTGCGTCCCAGATCAACACCTACTGATTGGTTCTCCCTACTAAGTTGTGACTTTTCAATATAATGAGGTCCTAAAGACAAATGCCTTATCTGAAGAAGCTCCCACAGAGACTTCCAAGACGGGCCCTATGCTATCAATCATGATTCTTCCTCTCACGCCCATATATTAATCTCCCTACCTCTTTCTATCATTCGTCTTCATCAGCTCTTCTCGCCTCCCTCCTACTGCACCTCCTGTCTCTCCATCTGATCCCTACGTCTTCCTTCTCTGTCTCTCCGATCCCTCTGTGCTGCACCCACACTTTGATGTTATTACTCCCTCCTCCACACTTCCTCTGCCTTCTCCACAATGCCACCCCCTCCTCTACACTACTACTAATTACTCCACACTACCACCACTCATCCCCACCTTCTCCCCAGTCAAACTCCTTTTACTCTCACAACCACTTTCGACTCACTTCCTACACTCCCTTTAACAACTCCAAACTTTACAAAATAATGCACTGAGAACAGCCTTGAGCATTCCAAGGAGAGACCACATTTCTGAAACAAGTACGAACTATAAATGGCTCTCAATCCAAGACAGAATCTACTTCAAACTAGTCTCCATCTCCCACAAATGTCTTAACAACGCCGCTCCTAAGTACCTGAAAGACAAAATCATCTTAAAAACTGTGCCAAATCCTACGAGATCAAGAAACTAAACTCCTTTTGCATTACAACCCCCACACTTTAACTTAAAAAGAGTTGGAGGCACCAGCTTCCCTGTACAAGCATCCCTAGCTTGGAATGCGCTCCCGCTTAACCTACGCACTATTCAAACTTTCAATAGCTTTAGGTTTAACACTAAAAAGTGTCTCCTCACAAAGGACTCCACCACCTAATTTGCGCGAGTACCCTTACCTAGCTACTCCTCGCTCCATTATCCTGCACCTATTATGTGGTCCTGTTGCCAACATGGATTAGATGGAATGTTTTTTGTGTATTTGTAGGTTTCCGAAAAGCCTACACCATATTTCATTGCCTACTGTCCATCATGATGATGATATGATGCATGTATATATGTATCTTTGTACCCTCATTATTATGTATCCATGTATTCATGTATGTTTCTTTCTCATACTAAGCTGTCTTGTAATGCACCCAGGTACCTCAGGGTGAGGTGCGCTTTATAAATAATAACTAAACAAACAAACTAACAAACTCTTGCTCAATTTTCATGCATGAAAACTCACCTTATAGTATTACCTGGCTTTTCTCTGATTTGCCTCCTTGCTCCAAACCACTGCCCAGTCTACTCCTCTGACCTCACCCGAAGAACCCACAACTTCCTTTTGCCGCTTTCATCCTTGCCCTCATTATCCCATTAGATTATTGGCCCTGACCAATCGGGCTCTCTCTTGCCCACCCAGGAGGTGTCACATTCATGGAAAGTTGCAAATAGGGGGTGAAGCCCTGCTCCTTTTATCTGTGTGTGGTCACTGTGCAGTAACAACTTTGTCCCACAATGCAAAGTATCAAAGTAGATGTTAGGGGGCCATGATGCTGTCACCCCTATGATAAGTGAAATAGCACTGACACATTTCGCTCTGTTGTAAGTCCTTGGTAGTCTAGGTTGGCTGCAGCGGTTTGGCTTCTGCATGCAATGGTGCTTGGGTGCGGTGTACGGTGACTGGGAAAGCCAATTAATATCCCTGGTTCTTCCTTCGCTCGTGTCGTCTCTCCTCCTTGGCTCTGTGGCTCAGGTAGCTGTGGGCAGGTCGCATGCAGCGTTGCAGGGTTACTGTCCTGCAGTGGTCTAACAAGCATACAAGAAAGTTGTTCCCATCAGGAATTATTTATAAATCCACACAGTTTATTTAATGAGCCGGGTCAAAGCATCATCACTTGTTTAGGCAACTTTGCTAATGAGAACCAATATGTTGTTCTTTGCAAGAACCCAGCCAAGACAGCTTAGGTCACTGCAATGGTGCAGTTATAAAAATGTATAATCTCTGCCCTGAATCAGCATACTTGAATATTGAACAATACATTGCAATACAGAAACATAAAACACAAATATAAATAAACACAGAGTGAAGAAAAAAAATGTAAATGCAAACAAATGATCAGTTAAATATAAATACAAAAAACAGGGACCACTCATGGTTTCAACATACACCCCCTTCCCAGCATAATTGACCTTATGCAAGTAGCAAAGGGCAAGGACAGTCTGTTGTAAGTCTAGCCTGAGGGGGGCAAAGTACATCAAGGGTCTACATACTCTAAGAATGGCCACACATCCGAACACATTTAACAATTTGAATATATATTTTGAGGCATGTAGGGCACAGTGTGTGCGGTTTGGCAGTTTGGCAATTACATTCCGCCTTCATCAGGGCCGAACGGTATGCAACCCTGTAGATGCAGAAAACACGAATCACCAAGGAAATAGTAATAAGCAAAATATTGCCTCAAAACCTAGCATTAGCCATAACCAGACACCCGTGCTTATGCACAACTTCACTGAGTTTGAAGAAGTGCTCAACACCAGGGGAGTTGCTAGGTCTGGAAAAGACCCGGGGCTAAGCTGATGTCGGAACTGTTGGGACTGGGGGCTAGCTAGTCTTTTGGCTGTAGCTCCTGAGATTCTATCCGGGGCTACAACCAAAAGATCAGGGGCTATAGCCCCCTTGGTCCCCCCCTAACAACGCCCCTGCTCAACACCCCCTTACCCTAACACTATAAGTGCTGACTCCAAGAACCCAAGGGTTAGTAAGTCATAAAGCTACAAGTGAAGCCTAAGAACCAATTGCTACGTCATTAAAAGCTAAGCTCTAGAGGATCACTCCCCAGAGTATCAAATGTTAAGTCTGGGAGCAGAGGGATGGCTGAATTCATATTCCTCCTTAAAGTGACGGAGACCAAAGCGAATTTCAGAGGGTTACATCAAGGTCTCTTAGAGAACCTGGCTGGGGAAGCCAAGAATATACTTGTGAAATACGGGAAAACCTCACGGAGCAGACCCAGAAATACAGAAAACCACAACAAAAAATACATATATCTCAAGAAACGGCATGATTGGCAAACCTCAAAGAACAATGAAGAACACGAAAGACAACTAATGAGACAGGCCACTCAGGGCCAGGCTTAGAGCAGGGCAGGCTGGGGCACTGCCCAGGGCACCATTAGCTCCCGCCACGCCAGAGTCTTTCAAGGGCTTCCCCGAGCTGGCGCAGTGGGAGAAGGCACAGCAGGTGCCCTTTTGTTATTAAATTCCCCTGTGGTGGCGGGCCGCATTTAATAACAATAGGGTGCTGATGCTATTGAGATGATTATCTCCCCACTCTGGCATTGGAGCAAGGTAGTTTTCATTAGAATAGAGTGCTCATGAATTAGCATGAGCGCTCTATTCTAGTGATTTACTCCCTGCTCAGGCGGCGGACCTGGGAGTTAAAAGAACATTGGCACCACATTTTTCTTAGACTGTCTGGGGTGTTGCTGCCGCTAAGGCCGGCACAGTGGGCACGGCTAAAACTGTCTGAAATTCAGAGCTGGAAAAGACACAAGACAAGTAACAAAAATGCTGGTAAGTGCGAGATTCAATGGAAAGTGCTTATTGCCACATGACGTGATCATCATGTCAATAGAAGGTAGGCATAGACGTACCTTCGCTGCCCAGGAAAAAAAATCGATGCAGCAAGTATAACTGTCCTGGCCAACACGGGACGCAATTTAGACCCTGGGCTACCTGCAGACACAAGACAAATAAGGGAAAACTTAAGTGCCTCAAATAGGCGAATGAAAGGACAAACAAAAGAATGAGGCGGGCCATGGGGGGTAACCAATAACTTACCCGCTGCTTCACAAACAGTCTCCAAGTGATGTAACTCACAATGGCCAAATGATACAGGAAGCTAGCTGCTAACAGCGGACCACTATTGGGGGAAGTAATCATCACCCTCTGCCTACTTGATGTTCCACGTGATTCACGTTACTCCCAGAACGGGGACGCAGAGCAGGAGCGTGCCATGCCAACAGTGAAAAGAGATCTCATTAAGAAACACCACTAGGGGCTTGGCAGGTATGAAAAAGAAGTTGTCAGGCTGCTAAAAATAATCAAACCTCACACCATAATCAGCTGAAGCAATGCATGGAAGAGATATTAATGTGCAAAGAGAATGCATATTACACCAACACATTTTCATTGTATCCACTTGTTGGTAGAATATCGTTAAGGCCTTGGTCTAGTGTATTGAGGCAATGGATCCCACGGGACTCCCTCCCGGCCAGTGCACGTGAGATATTTGGAGCATTCTTGATGTTCTCACACACCTACCAGGATAAGTCATCTGCTGAGTGTCTAAATTCTGTATAGTGGGCAACCATGGGGTCACGATATTACAAGGAAAACATGACCTGTGCTCCGTTATGCAGACATGTACTGGCATGGTGGTTTGCCCAACGTATTTAAGTCTGCACAGACATTCTTTACAGTAAATGGCATTAGGCATCATGCAGTTTGTATGGTTCCGAAGCTGCCACTGTTTGCCTCCTATGTCAAAGGCTTTCCATTTTTTGAGAACTTGCACACTGAAATGCTCGCTTGTGGGGAAATGTCCCACAGGTAGTCTTAAGTCCCACCCTGTGCCAGTAGCCCAGATTTCCTTAAACTTTGAGTGCGTCAAGTGATCTCTTAAGTTTTTTTGGCATTTCCGGGCAAGCAGTGGGATTGGTTCATCCGCGATGTTCAATCGGACTAGTGGCCAGAATTGTTGTATACCTTTTTTTATACCTAAAGTGTGTATGCTATACGCGAGGGCACAGACCAACTTGTCTTGGGGCTTATCTACTTTGGGGACAAAGAGGGTGTCCCTAGGTGTGAATCTTGCTCTGCGAAGAGAGTGGGAGACCAATTTCTTAGGGTATCTTTTCGATTTTAGCCTCTCTGCCAGATTATGGGCATGGAGCTGGTAATCAGATGTAAAGATGCAATTTCTCTATAGTCTCAAAAATTGGCGGTAAGGTAGATTTTCCTTTCGGCTTCTTGGGTGGAAACTGCCAAAATATTATTCCAGTCAGTTATTTTTTTATACAGAGAACATATGAATGTATCTTGATGATTTTTGATAAACAGATCAAAAAATCTGATCTCATTCTTGCTGGCGGTCATGGTGAATGGAATGTTCGGGTGGCACTGGTTAAGCCAGACAAGAAAATTATCAAGCATTTCAAGTGATCCCGACCGAACAAATATGATATTGTCTATGTAACGATCCCATAAAGAGATTCTTGGAAAAAAGGGGTTGTATACAGAAAGTATGTGCTGGTCTTCAAACGCTACCATGAATCAATAGCTATGCTCAGTGCGAATGCAGCACCCATAGCTGTGCCGCATATCTGCATGTAGAATTGATTGTTGAACTTAAAGAGGTTTTCATGCAAAGCAATGGCCAGTATTTCAAGGATAAATTCTGTGGTGACTTGTTGCTGAAGGTTTTCACGTAACAAGAATTCCTGGGCACTTTGGATAGCCTCCTCTTAGGGGAAATTGGTGTGCAGTGCCTGTGTGTTCATAGTAACAAGGACCTCATGCACTGGGTTAAAAGCCCTCCCATCAAACAGTTGAATGACAGAGGATTTCACTTTGGGGTAGGTGGCAGTGTGTTGGCTAACAGGGTGGAGAAGGGCATTGACAACCTTACATAAAGGTCCTGCAGTGGTCTCTCAGTACTGTTTCTGCCTCACTAGTGGCTATAGTAAAGAAAGAAAAAGCTTGACTAGCACTTTCTTTAAGAATTATTTAATGCTGCAAGTTGGTACTGCACATATATAAGCAAATATTAAGTGGGTACCTTGGGGGAGTGGGGGGGGGGGCTGGCCATGCGGCCCTCTCAACTACCACTGTCCCCCTTTGGGGTAGGACTGGATCTGGCTCCCAAACCTTTAGGCCTGCCACCCCAGGCTGAGAAGGAGTTTGTATCCCCTTGTGACAAGGTCACATTACTGACATTATCATAGAGAATAGAATGCAATTGGTGCTTGGAAACGAAGTCCATCTAAGTCTCATGGTGCATGGAAAAGTGCAAAGAGAGAGATACAGAGAAATTAGTTAGTCAAGAACCAGATCTAGTACAAAGCTGATGCGTTTTCCAAAGTCAAGCTTAAGAATTACTGGAGGTACTCTGACCATGGGTTACTGTGAGAGTGAATCTACTCTGCATTTCAAGCCTAGCCAAAGACTAAAGGAGTGAATTATTGAACTAATACATTGAAGAATGGCTAAGAAACATCAGTTAAAGTCCGGAGGCAGGAAAAGTAAGCCTGACCTCAAGATCAAATTGCAAAGAACATTGGTTTAGTGAGGCAAGGTCTGCAGAAATAGAAGCATCAACCGGTTGCTCTGAGTTATCTAGACTCTCAAAAATATAAATATTCATGGATTACAAAAGACACAGGGCTTGAGCGTAAGGAAACCCAAAAACATGTCCATTGGGAACCAAAGGCTGAGAGACAGGCTACAAAATAGACATGAAGGAAATATCAAGCACAAGGGAGGAGACGATCAGAATAATGAATAAGTCTAAATACCAAGGAGATATTAAGAGAAAGTAAACATAGAGGCATTGTGCAAAAGGCGGAGTGGGATTTTTCCAAGACCAGGAGGAGATTTTCAGAAAGAAAAGGAACCCATTGGATACATAAATTATAGATTTCCGAATATAAAACACCACACTGCATTTAATAAAAATATCTTCGTTGTGGCCTCATAACGAGAGTTTTCTCCTTTATGCTGATATGGATGATCATGACATATATTTGCGGGTTGGGCATACTATGTAAAGCAATAAGAAACAGATAATTCCAACCAGTTCGACCCTTATCTAGTGAGGTTGGAGAATGCATTCCTACTTCGTCCGAACATTTAGGAGACAAAAGGATAGTTTAGAAGTCATGTTTTATCGAGGTCAACTGTATTATTCACCCGGAGTTTTCAAAGATAGGCTTATGGAGACACAGCTTCATAAAAGGCTGAAACTATCTTGTTCCCTGGTGTGACGAATCCGTAGATGTCACTTCTGCCCGAGGGTGACCCCCTTCCCATGAGGACAGGGAGGTGAGGCCGCTTCCCGATAGTCTTCCTGAGGTGGTAGTCAGCAGGAGGATCTCATGGCGAGGGACCCCCCTGTGGGTCTAGGGATGACTATACAGTGAGAACGTGGTATTCCCAGACTCTACCACACCCTCCCTCACCCTCGTTTTCTGTACCAGGACTGCAGCAATGCCTACTCCCATGAGTGTGTAGGGTACAACATGCAATCCCTTTGCCCATTACTAAGGGAAGTAAGAATAGGGAATACTCATTTAACATCTTCTCAAAGACTGGGACAAAGAAGAAGGCAATTGATCCACTAGAGATTTGTAACATCAGTACCAAGACAAAAAAGAGAGCCAGAGCAATGCAGAACTACCTGTGGAACCCAAATCAGCATGCTAGTCAATGTGGACAATGTGCAACCAAAGTTGGCCCAAGAGAGATCTACGGTAAAGGTACTAAGTGTAAGAAGAGTCAGATCTACCTTAGGCAGAGCTCTCAGGGAAATACTGGGATGAGGAGGTGCTGTGGTATGAAGAGCGATCCTCAAAACACTATGGAGCAGTCTAGTGTTTCAGAAATACTTATTGGCCAAAGCCAATACAAAATGGATGAGGGAAAACCAAGCTGAGAGAGAAACCCGACATGGAAGAACCGTGGACGTGAGAGCTGGAAAACTGCAGCTAGGACACTTACTGGCCTGCTTAGGAGCTCCCACTCCGATCGCCAAGAGCAGACTAGCCGTAAAGCTACGGGAGACGCCTCGAGAACACAAAGGGTGCTGGCAGGTGCAGGCAGGGACCAACATGCTGCCAAAAGGAGGCAATGGGTTACAGAGCCAACGTGACATACTGAAAAGAGAGCAAAGCCTAGAAGGGCACAAGTTGAGACCCAAACAAGCCGCGTACCAACTGGAGAGCATTAGCAAGCCCCGAACAGGTACCAGGGTTGCCGGGACGCCTACTGGGGCTTTAGAAGGGTTTGAAAACCACGAAAGATGGATCTTGGACCCGCATCCTCATAGGAAGAGCATCATAATCACTCTTCCTCATCGCAGTGCCTGGCCAGAAACGACCCCAGGTCTGCTAACACGGGTCTGGGACAGGCACCCTCACAGAGAGAGCATCATAAGCACTCTTCCTCATCGCAGTACCTGGCAAGGAAGTAAACCAGGTCTGCCAATACAGGTCTGGCTTTGCTCCCAAAAAGATCAGCCAGGAGAAAGTAGACATTCCCCCCCAACTGTTGTGAACTGCAATAAGAAGCCTGAGAAAGACCAGGGGAAGGGAGACATTCCCCCAACTATTGTGAACTGCAATAAGAAGCATGAGAAAGACATGGGAAGGGTGACATTCCCCCAACTATTGTGAACTGCAATAGGAAGTATAAGAAAGGCCAGGGGAAGAGAGATTTTCCCCCAACTATTGTGAACTGCAATAGGAAGTCTGAGAAAGACCAGGGGAAGGGAGACATTCCCCCAACTATTGTGAACTGCAATAAGAAGCATGAGAAAGGCATGGGAAGGGAGACATTCCCCCAACTATTGTGAACTGCAATAGGAAGTATAAGAAAGACATGTGAAGGGAGACATTCCCCCAACTATTGTGAACTGCAATAAGAAGTCTGGTAAAAGGCCAGGGGGAAGGGAAACATTCCCCCAACTATTGTGAACTGCAATAGGAAGTCTGAGAAAGACCAGGGGAAGGGAGACATTCCCTCAACTATTGTGAACTGCAATAAGAAGCATGAGAAAGGCATGGGAAGGGAGACATTCCCCCAACTATTGTGAACTGCAATAGGAAGTATAAGAAAGACATGTGAAGGGAGACATTCCCCAAACTATTGTGAACTGCAATAAGAAGTCTGGTAAAAGGCCAGGGGGAAGGGAAACATTCCCCCAACTATTGTGAACTGCAATAGGAAGTCTGAGAAAGACCAGGGGAAGGGAGACATTCCCCCAACTATTGTGAACTGCAATACGAAGTCTGAGAAAGACCAGGGGAAGGGTGACATTCCTCCAAATATTGTGAACTGCAATAGGAATCATCAGAAAGACATGTGAAGGGAGACATTCCCCCAACTATTGTGAACTGCAATAGAAAGTCTGAGAAAGGCCAGGGGACGGGAAACATTCACCCAACTATTGTGAACTGCAATAGAAAGTCTGAGAAAGGCCAGGGGACGCAAAACATTCCCCCAACTATTGTGAACTGCAATAGGAAGTCTGAGAAAGGCCACTGGAAGGGAGACATTCCCCCAACTATTGTGAACAGAAATAGGAAGTCTGAGAAAGGCCAGAGGAAGGAGACATTCCCTCTAGCACTGTTATAGTGTGAAACCAGGTGAAGAGAAAATCCAGGGGAAAGGAGTCATTCCCCCTGACGGTGTGCCTGGAAGAAAAAATTAAGTCATTTTCTGGTAGTTGAACCTGCAAGATACCTGCCGAAGCGAGGAACTCTCCAGAAAAACCTATAGTATAGAAACAGCTGTGGGCAAGAAGTAATATTGTTGTTTGCACTGGACCTTTACCCATTGAGTTGAACTGAGAACCTTAACATGGACGATACCTCAACCTGGTACATTTATTTTTGTATTAGGGAAAGTGAGTGCGACCTGGGGAAGGGAGTCATTCCCTCAGGTGAGGGTCCCACCTGCAGCTGGAACCTGGATCCGTTGTCCAGGAGAAGGGAGTCATTCTTCTGGGCCAAGAAGATCCATTAACCTCTATAGTTTATTTACAAGTGCAGGGGACAGGAGCAGGGTTTTGACACAGGACGGTGGACTCTTAGTTTACTTGGACATCCTGACTGAATCCTTAGAATTTTTGGTTGAGGTTGGGAAACCCCTCTTAGAGTTAGGGAAAGGTAGGTTTTCTCTTTTATTTATCCTGTAATAAAGGTGTAAGCCAACAAGCATGCCACCTGTGTGTCAGTCTCCCCCTTCTGCACCCTTACACTGGCCTTCATGCCTGTCATCGCCTATCCACCTATGCCCTGCGCGTTGACCACCCAACCAACTTTTCAAAGACCCCCTGATAAGCTCTTTTCCAAAAATAGCTTAAAAGAGCAGTGCAATTAGAGTGGTTGCTTTCAGCTTCCCTAAAAATCTTGACATTAAAATGATTGAAGATACTATATTTAGCAAGCGATCACTGTCCGTCTTCAAAACGTGAATATGAGAAATGTTGGCTTATCTATCAATCAAGCACTTGCTCATAAATACGCTGCACCCAGTGCTGTAGAGTTTCAAGTTGTTGACATGTGAAAATGTTGATCTTGGTGTCTGCAACCTTACAGCCTGATTCATGGAATTATTAGCACCGAAATCGCAGATTTGCGCACCTTTCTGCCCGAAAATCCCCAAACTTTAAACAGGGATTTTCGGGCAGAAAGGCGCGCAAATCTACGATTTCGGCGCTAATAATTCCATGAATCAGGCTGTTTGTCTCTCAAGATGTTTTGAACCACAACTCTGATCATCCATAGCCAGCATAGCCTATGATTAGGAACCATGGGAGTCGTGGCCCAGAACATTTAGAGAGCCACATGTTGGAGACCTCTATGTCAAGTAGATTGTTATAGTAGGTTTTGGTGTTGAGGTTTGTGTTGTAGATATTTTTGTTGTCTTGATAATGCCATATTGCATAGATTATATGGTGCCAGTTAGGTTAGAATAGCTCATATAACATTTAATTTGTTTGTATTGTGGAAGTTGTAGTTGTGCGCTTTCCCAATCTACAAAAACACTACAAGTACCAGTGTGCACTGAAGGAAAAATTACTTATTTGGCTATTCACAATAGATGCCGAGTGAGCTTGCGAGCTCTGCTAGTCCCTCAGCTCCTCGAGACGGCTTACTGCTAAAAGTGTTTTTATTAGCAATGTGGATGTCAGCTTTATACATTTGCATTTGTTCTTTACCCACCAATTGACTGTCCATGGCCATGATCATCCCTATGACCATTGGCACCCACAACCTGCCCCTCCTCACTCAAAAAAAATCCTCCTGGGATCTTTTAAGCTATCTCTCCCATTCTGTAACATCAAATTGTGTGCTGTATAAGGCCTGCCAATGTTATTTCTATTGAGGCTTCTAAGAGTTGATGGTTTAAATGCTGCTGTAATGGGCTACTGGTGGAATACAAATGTCTTAATCAAGTGTGCCTTCAACCACTTCATTTGTAAGCAATATATGTGTACTCACACTGAGCCATTTACCTAAGGTCCTGTTAAAAAAGGTACTGGCAAAGCTACCAGTTTTGAAATGTGTATAGATATTACCTAGACTTCTGTCAGGCACTGACTTCAAAAGCCCAGATACTTTCACCTTTTAACATCTGTTGCGTTGCATGGCCAGTAAGTACCGTTACGGCAGTGTCTGGCAACTTCCGTTCACACCTCTGCATCTCCCCTCCCGAGCCCTTCGCTACTCCACATCTAACTCCATCAGGGTCAGTCGTTTTTCAGAGAAACGCTCTGGGGCATATCTCTGTCTTCGGCTGGGGCCTCCCTTTGGAACAACCTCCCTGCCACCTTGAAACTTGAGGAGAATCATCTCCGGTTACGGGAGCAGCTCAAGGCTTTCCTCTTCGCTTCTGCCTTTTCCCCCTCTTCTCCCCTGCTGATCTGCTTTCTCTCTCGGCACCGTGCACCTGGCCACCCTCTGTCTTTCGGGCCCAGATACCTGCTCACCGTGCACCCTCCTGCACTGCCTCCGGGCCTCCCCTTGCACTGGGGTCTGTACCTGCACCCATACAGCCCCCCACCCACTTTTATTCTGCACTTATCAGACACACCCTATATGACTAACCTAGCACTTTGCCACTTGCTGGCTGCGCCATCATGGTTTATCGACTTTATTTATTTAACTTATTATTATGTATTCAGTTCTCTCCTCTGTTCCGCACTTTCCCACCTTTTCCCTTCCCCATGCAATTGCGCGTTCTTAATGTCACTGGGCCTAGTAAGATCGTTGTTTTTGTTCTCGCCTGTTCCCCTCCCTTTGCCTGGTCACGCTCTGAAACACTTGTGTATGAGCGCGATATAAATAAAATATCATATCATATATCACATGCGTACACAAAAGTCAAAACTGTTGGCTTTGCCAATGCTTTTTAGGATTTGGCTCACAGTGGAGTAAAACCGATTGGTATAGCTATTGGTAAGTGTCCAATGGGTATGACATGACATCCAAGACGTGTATGTTTCTGGAATTGTGATTGGCTGAATGGTGAACATTCTGTGCGTGCCTTGTTTAAAACAATTTGCCACTACCACCAAGTTAAAGAAAGTCACAAATGTCAAGGCTCGACCGATGTCGGATTGGCTTGCCCTACTTTAGATTGTTAGAAATCTTTGCTTGTTGTGTGTTAATAATTGTTAGCACTTGGTTCCTCGCCAAGCAGTCCCTTTGGCTCCTTTGGTGATGGCTGGTGTTTGAAGATTCTTGAAACATTTAACACAGGTACTGACTTGATACTCGTCTTTTTTGCTTCCGGAAAGCAGATCGTGATGATGAGGCTCGTGAGCGCGAAGAAGGTAAGAAATTAATTCTGTTTGAGATTAATTTGCTTCTGCTCTTATGTTTTTGAACACGGGGTGGCTAAACAACGTATCACGTCCTTTTGCCGACACCCATTTTTCTGATTGTGTGTTTTGCCTTGCCGCTGGAGTTTTGCCAAAAATTCTCATCTACATTTTTTTGGGGGTTGTGGGAAAGGGTAAATAAAGGGTTGGGGGGGAGGTAAATTTTAAAACAATTAAGCGGGGCTTGGGGGAAAACCCCAAAAAGTAATTTAAAAAAGAATTCCGATTAAGTTTTTCAGCAAAACTCCTGCGACGGAAAAAAGGGGGTTGGCGAAATGACATGGAACCCTAAGCAAGCAGTAGTCCGTTTTGAAAGTATTTAAAAAATGAGGGCTTGAATCTGTTTGAGTGATTAGAACTATTTTGAACTGAAACTCAAAATGATATGAAAGATATGAACCTGGATCTGAGCAGCTGGGAGAGATAGGAGCCCTTGTTGACTCCAGCCAGCTCAAATATGTATAACATTGTTTCTGTTTCATGCAGTGTTAAGACATATTTCTCATCAAATCGATTTGGACTTGATTCAAACCAATGTGGGCCTATAGTTGAAACTGGGTTGAATCTATTGAACCCCGAAATGAGCCAAATCAAGTGCCAGTGCTTTCATTCATTATCATCCAGTCTCAGCCTTTAAGGGGATCGACTGATTTGAAACATTATTTAAATTATTCAAACCACAATCTGAGTCAAGCACTTGGGCAACGTGCTCGTCTTGGAAGCAAGACGACATGGAGCACCACGGGTTCGATCCCCGGGTCCGTGCTTAGAAACCTCTGGGTTTGTTTGTTTGTTTATTTATTTATAACGCGCACCAGACCCAAGGGTTTTAGGGCGCAGAAAGCATAAAGAGGATTGTTCAGCTTAGTTACATTGCTGTGCATTACATTACAATATATTAATAAACAGTGCTGAGAAATATCACATAAGTGAGCATGTGGTGGCAGGAAATTACGGGTATTAAGCGTGTTATAAATACCCAATCATATCATATCATATGACCCATAGCACCCATAACAAACCAATGATACTGTCCATTCATCGGTGTGTCTGTTTTCATGGATTTACACAACTGTTTGTTTCCCATGCAGGCGGTGGCGAAGGCGAGCAAGAACAAGGTGGAGGTCATTTAAATCTGTCCCGGGTTTCAATTCTTTCATCTCATTGCCTGATGGAGGTGCCTGACACTGCCATCCCTCCTCACCAACCTCCCCAGAACTGGCAGGGTTGCTACAGAAGATGAGTGATAGAAAAACAGCCTAACTAGGTGGTGTTAGCTATTTGGGTAGCAGTCATCTGCCAGAAAATTCCCTCTGGGTTCAATACATGGACCTCTAACTAGAACAGTCAAAATTATAGTATTGAAGAGAACTCTGGGGTGTTGATCCTACCTGAAGTGTTAAAGATTGCCATCAGCATTGGATGTTAGTTGGGCGAATGTTCCCAAGGGAGCCTGTCACTGCCCAAAAAAAGCTCCCCAACCATAGGTGGGGTGGTGGAATTCTGGGGTGCAAGGGTTATTTAGCATATAAATGTGTAGTCATTTATGTGTTTGGGCCTAAATCCTTCCCCTTAAGATTGATGGACAAGTCTGTTAAAAGCATACAGACAATATAGAGAAGGTATAGAGAGCACTTGATGCCATCTACAAACTATTTTGTTTCCAATGCTTAGAAATCTTCAGAAGTGGTTTGTACATTGATTCAATGGGCTTGATTCCCAATTGAAAAAATGCTGGGAAAGGGGAGAGTGAAGGGAGTCACTCAAAATGCACAGACTACGCCCAAGACACAGGTGGCAACACTGCTGTCAAAGAGGGCATTGCCATCAATCTGTGTCTGCACCAGTGCAGGGTGCCCGAGAGGCATTGGTGGTCAGGATCCCCAGGGGAAAGCAGAGCGAATCTGTGTGTGAGACAGTCAATCTGTGTGTACATATACTATGTGCATATATGTTTTTTGTGTGGGTGCTGTGTGTATGTGTGTGGGGGTGTCGGTGTGCAGATCTAGTGGAGGGGTTAATCATACCCATAGATGCCACCCAAACCCACATGACAGGTACCGTGCGTGTTTGTGATGAAGAGGTGGTGGCGAGAGCTGATGCCATGTGGTAGGGTGGGGCACTTCTCTGGGATCAATGTGAACATTTCATGGGAGTCTCTGGGCAACGAGAAGCTGGAATTTTGATTTTCTTGTGGCAATGTGAAACTAGCATGGGCGAATTTCTTATGGAATGCTAAACGGGTGTGCCAATCTTCCGAGGCACAGTGAAATAGCCATGGCACACTTCTTTGATCATTTGCTTAGTACAATGACGTGGCACGGCAGCACGCCCAGCTTTAGCCTGGTGAATCTGGCACACCACTGTTGACATTGGCAGTATTTTGGGGGAGAACATGTGACACTGACATAGAACCACTTTCTGGGTTAATGATACACTGGCATGGGATTCCTTATGGGATTACGCAGCCGTTTGAATGGGCAGATCTGGGACAATCTGAAACTGGCATGGCACTGTTGAAGCTGGCATGATGCTTTGCTGGAAGCAATGTGACACTTACATGGGATCATTTAGTGATGGCAACGAGAAACTGGCATGGCACTGTTGAAGCTGGCATGATGCTTTGCTGGAAGCAATGTGACACTTACATGGCATCATTTAGTGATGGCAACGAGAAACTGGCATGGCACTGTTGAAGCTGGCATGATGCTTTGCTGGAAGCAATGTGACACTTACATGGGATCATTTAGTGATGGCAACGAGAAACTGGCATGGCACTGTTGAAATCTGCATGACATTTTATGGACGCAATATGAAACTGCTCGAGGATACTATTTGGGTAGCAATGAAAGACTGACACGCTCCATTTTTTATGGGCAATGTGAAACTGGGCATGTAACTAACATGAATGTGGGCTATGTAACTTCTCATAGGCTTAGAGTTGGCATGACTTTGGTATTGTCGGCCAAAACCGCTTTCCCTGACATATTTTCATTTTCTTTTTTTTTTGGGTGCATTTGATTGATCACAGAAGGATCGAAACCCAAACCAAAGTAAGTCCCACATCACGTACTTGTATTATGATTTGAAATTGAATATTTATTTTGATGTACTCAATAGAGAAAGACAGACTAAATACAAATGTTTTAGTTTTTAGCAAGTGATTGTCGAGCTCAAAGATGGCTGGATGGAAGGATATATAAATTGATAAGGGTTATATGTTGGATAGACAGCTTCAGTGGCTTTGCTGGGTGTTGACTGTCAGATGAATAAATTGTTAGCAGGGTTGAGTTTGGCTCTATTTAAATTGGTGCTTTTACACATATATGAATGTTGAATACTGGATGGATGGATAAATCACTGGACATATGGCAATTTGGTGAAGGGAGAGGGTGATAGAATAATAGATGATTGGATGGGAATTTGATTGCAGGCACTTTAAAACAGATGGGACTTTGAAACATTTGATGGATGATTGATGGGTCAATGGTAATTGAATATAGGGTGTTCTAAGTGTTTGGCAAGATGACACATGGTTGAGTGGTCATGCTAGATGAGGGGTTCTGAATTCAGATGTAATGGATGGTTGCATTGCTATATAATTGGGAGAGTGATCAAAGCTTGAATAGGCAAAGCTATTAATAGCAAAATAGATACTTGCATGGTCCGATAGGTGGACAGATAGTAAGGGTGTTTATAGGAAAATGAAATGGTTTGTGTGAACAGATGGCTGAATGAAATATGTACCTATACGTCTAGGCATGCATGTCTGGCTAGCCAATAAGGATCGTGCTGGCGAAGGATGGGAGCTTCACATGGTGACTAAAACTCACAGCTGAGCATGATTTAATGGTGTGTGGCAGCGGATGCATTGATATCAGATTTCCAGATGTGTGAAAATTATGTAAGGAAGGCTGGAGACAGACTTATAGGGTCTGCAGAGTTCCTTTTGAGGGTGTTGAGGTGAGAACACACAGGAGTGCCTAGTCTGTAGATCCTCATAACTTGAACTCGGGTCCCCCAAAGTGAATCATTTCTGGCCCTGTTAAAAAATACATTGACATGAGGAATGCAAGGGAAAGAAGTGAGCCCCAAAAACAGAAAAGAAGGAAATGTACTGAACATGAAACAAGTGGAAAAGATCATCAGAAGCACAAGCAATCGAAAACGGACAACATAAACGCAAGGAGATGGAGAAAACGGAGGGAGCGACGAGCTGATAAAGAAATCAAGTAATGCAAACAAAAAATGCAAAGGGAGGGAGAGAAGAACTTCAACGATAGTGGTGTTGGTGGATTGCAAACAATATGTGCAAAGAGTAGAGAGAAAGAACTTAAAAGAAAGGAATATAGCAAGATAGAAAATATGAGAAAAACAGAAATAGAAAAATTGCAGAAACAGAGATAGAATACCTACACAATGTAAAAAGAAACAGAAATTATATAAAAGGTCAGACAGTGCGTCAAGAATAAAATGGAAATGCGCAATAATATATTTGATCCCTGTGTTTTTAAGTTCTTTAAAAGGTTTTTTTGAAGTACAAACCTAGCTCTAAGATGCAACAAAGGTTTGTATATACCATTTCTGACTACCTTACATTACTCACACACTCGGCAACAAGCTACCCACAAACAGACCACACTATTGGAGCAACACCACTGCCCCCCTCTCTGGTCCTATCAAGCCCAAGGGATTAACCCGGTCTCAGCGTCGATTTGTAATTGATTGATCTTGGGGCCCCCGTTCTGGATGTAACGCACACCCTACTGTGCTACCGAAGAGTATTATTCCTCTTGTCAATCCCCCATTTCCAGATGCTCTGGCGTCCCCTTAAAAAGTTGACACCCCAAAAGAATGACGAATCATCAGTAGATTTTTAATAGATTGAATGTCCGCTGCAATGGGCTTTCATGGGCTTTAACCCCTTATCTGCCAGGCTATTATTCAAGTCTATGCTAAAGGCACAAGCATGCTCGTCCTTGGAGGCCCAGATACTCAATTTAAGGCCTGCACGGAGTAAGGCCTTTTACACTTTTACATGGGCTTTGGAGCTTTAATGACATTATAATCCTCTACTGCAGAATAAGAGACCAGTACCATGCAGGCCTTAGGGACCAGTGAGCTTTCATGAGGAGGGGTAGGGGGGGGTGTTTGCAGGAAATTTCTGCTCAGACTATAACCTACTTAGAGCACATGGGGCCTCATCACGAGTTGGGCGGTAATGCCGGCGCTATTACCGCTGGTGCTATTAGCCCTACCGCCAAACCCCCGGCGCTATTAGCATGTGATCACGGGTTTGGCAGAACGGTTTTTGCCCATTCCCCATTGGGCCCATTGTGGAATTCCTCATTCCCCATTGGGCCCAATGGGGAAAGTTTGCGCTATTACCGCCGGCGGATTTCCCCCCAGGTCAGAGCTGGGTGGAAATCCGCCAAGGCCATGATCTGGTGGACCCTTAAATGCGGCAGTAATAGTGCTACCGCCGCATTTAAGGGTTACTGCCAGACTCGTGATGAGGCCCAAAGAGTTTCTCTTATTAAAAAGAAGCAATGGGAATGCCAAAAGGAAACAATTTTTATAAAAGGAACGATTCTTGCTATGCAAGTGTCTACACAGACCATCAAAGAGGAACGAGGGTAGCGGGCTGTTTTGACGAAGGAGCTGTGGTGTTGTTTGTTGTTGCAGGAGCTTCCAGTCCCTGACACAGATAACACGAGCACGTGGTCTCCCCAAGCTGAATTTTCCAAGTGCAAGGGACCAATGGGGATCAACCAATAGCCAACAAATAGAGGGTCCCATGGATAACAATCCAATACATTCATATATTGGCCACAGGCAGTATGTAAAAGGATTTATTTTATGCAAAGGCTGTGAATGTACATCGAAATATTTAAACAGAATAATAAGACAAGCAATACATGTTCACGCAAACTGTATACTACCAAACCCTATCATTTCACAAAACATCTGCATTCATCAGGGACATGGAACACAGCTTCTTGCAGAGGGGGAGTTTGGTCTCAATAGCTGTCAACTCACGCACAAATCCTGGTCTGCTTGCTCAATCAGGTTAAAGCAATCTTTGTCAACACCGACCTTAGCGATAGGTGGTTCACGAGTACCTTCTATTATCGAGTTCCACATACATATCCTAATCTAGAACACCATTGTTGACCTGCACTGGCAGCATTGTGCGTGCAAACTAAATTTGCATCTTTAGCCGGCTTGCGTTTCAGTTGCCAGCCAGTCGCGAGGATAGACGGAGCAAAGCATTCCCTCTGCATCCGCTCTCTGCATCCATAGCTAAGTGCAAAGCTCCAGTTTCAGTTCCCAATCCCAGAGACTATAGGCAGCTAATGGTAATCTATCTAAGTGCAATACATTTCCAACCCCCAACAATCCATCTAGGTGTGACACATTTCCTTCCCCAACAGTCCATCTAAGTGTCAAACATTTCCTACCCCCAACAGCCCAAGTGTGATACATTTCCTGCCCCAACAAGTGTGATAACATGTCCTACCCCCAACAATCCATCTAAGTGCGATGCATTTCCTACCCCAACAATCCATCTAAGTGCGATACCATTCCTGACCCCAACAATCCATTGAAGTATAGCACATTTCCTGCCCCAACACTCCATCTAAGTGTGATACATTTTCTACCTCCAACAATCTATCTAAGTGTGATACATTTCCTGCCCCTAACAAGTGTGATACATTTCCTACCCCAATAATCCATCTAAGTGCGAAGCATTTCCTACACCAACAATCCATCTAAGTGCGATACATATTCTACCGCCAGCAATATATCTAAGTATGATACATTTCTTGCCCCCAACAATCCATCCAAATGCGATACATTTCTGCCCCCAATAATCCATCCAAGTGCAATACATTTCCTGCCCCCAATAATCTGTCTAAGTGCGATACAATTCTTAACCCCAACAATCCAGTTAAGTGTAGTACATTTTTTGCCCCCAACAATCCATCCAACTGCGATACATTTCCTGCCCCAAAAATCCATCTAAGTGTGATACATTTCCCACCCCCAACAATCCATCTAAGTGCGATACCATTCATGACCCCAACAATACAGTTAAGTGTAGCACATTTCCTACCCCAATAATCCATCTAAGTGCAATACATTTCCTACCTCCAACAATCCATCTAAGTGTGATAGATTTCCTGCTCCCAACAAGTGGTATACATTTCCTACCCACAACAATCCATCTAAGTGTGATGCATTTCCTACCCCCAACAATCCATGTGTGTGATGCATATCCTGCGCCCAGCAGCACATCTAACTGTGATCCATTTCCTGCCCCAACAATCCATCTAAGTGCGATACCATTCATGACCCCAACAATACAGTTAAGTGTAGCACATTTCCTACCCCAACAATCCATCTAAGTGGTATACATTTCCTACCCACAACAATCCATCTAAGTGTGATGCATTTCCTACCCCCAACAATCCATGTGTGTGATGCATATCCTGCGCCCAGCAGCACATCTAACTGTGATCCATTTCCTGCCCCAACAATCGATGTAAGTATGATACATTTCCTGCCCCCAACAATCCATCTAAGTGCGATACATTTCCTGCCCCCAATAATTCATCTACATGCGATACATTTCCTGCCACCAGCAATCCATCTACGTGCAAAACATTTCCTGCCACAGCAATCCATCAAAGTGCGATACATTTCCTACCCCCTGCAATCCATCTAAGTGTGAATCATTTTTTGCCCCTTTAAGTGTGATACATTTCTGACCCACAGCAATCCATCTAAGTGTTATGCATTTCCTACCCCTAAGAATCCATCTAAGTGTTATACATATCCTACCCACAGAAATACATCTAAGTGCAATACATTTCCTGCCCCAAAAATCCATCTAAGTGAAACAAAATTTTTGCCCCCAACAATCCATCTAACGGCAAAGCATTTCCTCCCCCAGCAATCATCTAAGTGTGATACATTTCCTGCCCCACAACAATCCATCTAAGTGCAATACATTTCCTGCCCCCAACAATCCATCTAAGTGTGATACATTTACTGCCCCAACAATCCAACTAAATGTGATGCATTTTCTGCCCCAACAATCCATCTAAGTGTGATACAATTCCTGACCCCAAAAACCCAATTAAGTGTTGCACATTTCCTGCCCCCAACAATCCACCTAAGTGCGATATATTTCCTGCCCCCAGCAATCTTTCTAAGTGTGATACATTTCCTGCCCCCAACAATCCATCTAAGTGCAATACATTCCTGCCCCAACAATCCATCGAAGGGTGATACATTTCCTGCCACCCGCAATCCATCTGCAAGACTTGTCCTTGGCCTCAAGCCCTGGGATAGTATCTCTCCAGCCCTGAAATCTCACCATTGGCTCCCAGTGGCTGCAAGGATTAAATTCAAGACCCTTTGCATTGTCCACAAGGCTTTCTGGGACTGGGTCCAAAATACTTTCAACTCTCCCTCCTTAAATAACTTCCCACTCGAGCTCTTCACTCCTCCACCTCCAACACCCTCAGGGTCAATTACTTATCCAAGCAACTAGTTGGAGATAGATCTCTTTCCTTGGCTGGGGCCTCCCTCTGGAACAGCCTCCCTGCCACTCTGAAACTTGAGGAGAACCATCTCCGGTTCCGGAAGCACCTCAAGACCTTCCTCTTTGCTTCCAGCTGATCTGTCTGCTTCGGCACTGTGCACCTGGCTACCCTCTGATTTCAGGCCCAGGTCCCTGACACCCAGCCACACACCTGCACTGCCTCCTGGCAGCCCTTGCACTTGGGTCTGTATCTATAACCCTACAGTCCCCTTCCCTGTACTTATCAGACACCCGTGTCTGCGCCTTAACCTTGCACTTGCCACCTTGCTGGCTGCACTACCAATTTTAGTTGTTTTATCCCTTGCTCAGCACTTTCCACTTCTCCCCTCTCCCTTGTCACTGGGCCTAGTACGATAGTTGTTTTGTCCTCCCTTGTTCCCTTCTCTTGCCTCGTTGCACTCTTAAACACTTGTGTATGAGCGCAATACAAATAAAATATCATATCATATCTAACTGCAATGCATTTCCTACCCCCAACAATCCATCCACTTGATACATTTCCTGCCCCATCAAGCCATCTAAGTGCAATACATTTCCTACCCTCAGCAATCCATCAAAGTGTTATGCATTCGAACCCCCAGCAATTTATCTAAGTGTGATACATTTCCTACCCCCAACAATCCATCTAAGTGATATATTTCCTGCCCCCACCAAGCCATCTAAGTGTAACACATTTCCTGCCCCCAACAATCCATCTAATTGCAATATATTTCCTGCCCCCAACAATCTATCGAAGTATGATACATGTCCTACCCCCAACAATCCATCTAAGTGTGACACATCTCATACCCCCAACTATCCATCTAAGTGCAATGCATTTCCTTCCTCCAGCAGTACATCTAAGTGCAATACATTTCCTACCCCAATAATCCATCTAAGTGATACATTCCCTATCCTCAGCAATCCACCGAAGTGTGATGCTTTTCCTACCCCTAGCAATGTATCTGTGTGATAAATTTCCTGCCCCCAACAACCCTGTTAATGGTATCACATTTCCTGCCCCCAACAATCCACCTAAGTCCGATATATTTCCTGCCGCCAACAATCCATCTAAGTATGATATATTTCCTGCCCTCAGCAATCCAACTAAATTCGATACATTTCATACACCCCACAATCCATCTCATGCATTTTCTGCCCCAGCATCCATCTAAGTGTGATACATTCCTACCCCCAACAATCCATCTAAGCGTGATACAATTCCTTCCCCGCATCAGTCCAGTTAAGTGTTGCACATTTCCTCCCCCAACAATTCATCTAAGTGTGATACATTTCCTGCCCCAACAGGCCTTCTCATGGAGCAGAACCCCCCAATACAGATGTTACACAAATCCCATCTCAGGGCACAACAGGGAGCATATGGCTGACCTATACAGTTAGACCAAAATGCAAAACATGGCTAACGTGAACAAATAGGCTAAGTGCAAACGAAAGCCTGACCAATTTACATAGGCCATGCACAGAACCCGGACAGTTTACACAGTTGGGCTATATGCAGGTCGGTATTTGATGTTGGTGAAAGTTGTGATATCTGGCGAAGGGGTTGTCATTCATCCGATTCAATCACAAGATTGAAACACCATTGTTATCTGGAACTATCAACGCTGCCGAAGGCTAGTGATATCAGGAAAAGAAAGTCACTCTCCTGGTCCACTTTGAACTTACCCTTTTGGGTCATAAAAACTTGTTTTGATCCCTATAAAGAACCTGGAGGAGGAAGCCATCCCCCTGGATAACTTTATTTGGTTATTGCTCCAAACTAACCGTACTAAAAACGCACCATTCTGCATACTCGCCCTCAACCTCTGAACTAAACACAATCATACCTCAACCACACCACAAACCGCACGCACTTCACAACACTCAGCAAGAAACCATACCATGCACAAGCATACCTCAACACCACATGGCGGCTACCAACCGAAAACGCACCTACGCTCAGTGACCTATTTCTCTGAAGCGAAGCTGCCAACAGCACATCAAAACTCTCTTGCTCTTCTCCCTCTTGATCTTACTAACATACCCCCAACCCTCCTTCCATTGCACAGCCACCAGAGCGCCAAGAGACCACACAAGTGGGAAGAGTGCCCGATACCAGACCCCATAACATTAACATTATCATCAGCGTCTGTCACAGTATTTAGGTCCTGGTTTCTAATCAGTGTCCAGTCAAAGTTAGAAACCTAGCTTCAGGAATAGGAGTAAGAGAGCGTTGAGGCCAAAAATAGGGAGCAGTGTGATTGGTGTCAGGCAGTGGTCGTGTAAAGAAGTAGTGAGATCCCCCTCAGTGTTTAGGGGTGTTCTTGCCTCCTCCAGTGATTTCTCAGCCAGATGTGCTCCCACCCACTTCCTTCACTGCATAAAAATGCCTTGCTCCGCCTCCTGATCAACAGAGCCACCAAATTTGCATCCTGGCAGCAGGATAACACCGGACACATAAAAGTGTTTAATGATCTCACCGGTGGCTTTCACGGCACTAGCAATTTGCACTTGTGCACCATTAACTGCGAATGATCTCACGTTATTCCACATCAGCTGTGAATTGTCAGCGAGACCAGTTTTTTCCAATTGTTTGCATTCTGGTACTTGTAGTTTTGCTTTGCAATTATAAAGCCAGCACTACAAGTACCAGGATCTCCCAGGACATGTTCGGGGAGTATGACGCTCTTAATTTTCGGCAAAGTCTGGCCACTTATTTTCCATGCCCTTTAGGTGCATTGATGGACACGCATTGGAGTTGGCTGGTTTAAACTTCCTGTTTGACACTGAGGTTGTGATCTGTTCTGCTGCTGGTTTGCATTTACTGAGAGTCTTTGCAGTCTTCTACACAACTAATACCGAAGGTCTACTGTGCATGGGTCCTCCAGGATGGGCCTCATGGGAGAAGGATGTGGACCAATAAGGTGCCAGCGTGGACACTGAATCCTGGTTTCCACCCTCTGCATGTGGGTCTGTAAAATTAAACAAATAGGGTATTACGAGCGGCAACTAATGGACAGATTTTGAGTTTGGTGGTAATGGTAAATTATTATTATTATCTTTATTTTTTTGGTTTTTATAAACCTTTACAAAGTTATTCAAGAAAATTATTTTTACAAAACTTTTAAGCTACACAAATTAAACCAATACAATCGATTAAACATACTCATTACAATCCTATAAAACCTAAAATATTTACCTTAAGATAATAATTCATTTTGTTAATACGATCAACCTTTCTTAAAATTAGAAGTCATTAAAAAAACATATTACATCACATTAAAACACTTAAAACTTCATCAAACTTCATCATTATATCAGAATTTGTAAAATTAATTCACAACTTATAATTTATAATCCTTCAATTCGTAGTACGTATTCCAATAGTTCATGTTACATCACATATTATCCTCAAGAATTCATTAACTCTTACTTTCAATATCGTTGAATTACCATGAAGCATCTTGTACCAAATATTTTCTCGATTTACATTAGATACACCATTAACAAATTTGGAGAAATATTCAATCCTTTGCTTCATCAGACTTGGACAAATCAATCGCAGATGTAATAGTGATTCTTTTGTATCAGGTATATTGCAATGTCTGCAAATTTTATAAGCCATCACGTTTTTGGCACGAATGCTTTGTAACTCATAAGTGTTCAAAACATTAAACCAGAATGTCATTGTTGAATTTCGAAAGGACCTCGATGGATATTTCACTATATATTTCTCTGGTACAGCATACCATTTCCAAAAGTTGATTAACTGTCTATATATAGACGAATTTAAAATCACCACAAAGTTCTCGAGCCAGTCATATGCTTTTATCAGTTCATTGACTTTCCGTGGGTTTACTATTAAGGTCTCATTAGTAAGACCAAGATCCAATAATTTCTTATTGCATAGCTTTTTTAGATCTTTCATAAAAGCTCCATCTAGGTCCTTTCCCATACTTTGGTACAAAGTATTTGTTTCACCAAGAAGACACCTGCGCAGTAGCGTTAGTTTTTTGCGATATACTATACTTTTCAGAGATGTCAAACCTAGTTCATAGCGAATCATTTCTATAGGAAGGCATTTTGGTAAGTGTCTCAATACCTTACGCCATATGCATGCTTCTATATTTTTTATATATGGTAGCAAATCGTTTGAACAAAATTCAAGGTAATGGTAAAACATTTAGGGGTGGTTTTTCCAAGTCCCTGTATATTTCATGGATTCGACCGTCTATGGCTCAACTCTGTGACATGTTTGTGCTTTGCACTATGAAGTGCAGGAGGCAGGTGTAAAAAACAGGGCAATTCACCTCTATGTCACCCTTTTGCATTCCGCTGTGCAAATTGCATAAACCCAGCCTGCCATCTAAGCATGGGAGGCAGCATTTACAAATGATTACTATGCAATCTGCCTGTTTTTGGCTGGTGCATGCGAATGGTGGAGTGGATGGTGGTGGAAACAAATATCTCGTAACGTGCACCCTCTCCTCCATGCAAAGTAAATGAAAAAAGGGGTGTGTCATAAAATGCATGTGCAAAATGTGCACACATGCATTGGATGCTCCACCTGGTTCAACATGAGCTCTGCAGTATTTCTGACTACGCCATGTTTTACCACTCTACCAAATTCCAAATTTAAATACTGAAATTCTTCAATTTCCTGCTCATGATGTTGAATTAACAGATGCAATATCATGACATGTGCTAGGGCCACTTGTGGCTATATGGCATGCCTCCGTGCCATATTTGGGAATAAAGAAATCTTGCACTGAACCATGCCGACCCTTTAAGTTACTGCATGCTTACCACAAGCTGTAACAGCAACTCCATTTGGCAGTATGTCCGGAGACACTACCACAAAATAGGTACAGGTGCCTAAGACAGTGATAGGTGGGGCATGACGGACAGACTGAGCAGTAGAATCGGGGCAGAGGGAGAATAGACGTGTGGGGCCCGAGGGAAAATACCAGGCTAGAGGCACAGAGGGAACAGGGTATACCTAACCGGTACACGTTCTAACATTTCACATTTCAAATCCTGGAGCCCATATTTCTGGAGGAGTAATTGGGGGACATGCCACATCCAATGCTTGGTTATCCCCACTGATATGTATGCACAGTGGAAAACTACAGCTTTAAAAGCAAACTGCAGAGTGGCGTGTTCACAGAGGATGCATGCAGTGCGTCAGGCGTGGTGCGGCTGCAACATGGCCATGGGTTCTGACGGGGGAGTAGGTTGAGGAAGAAAAGTGGGATGTGATGAAGAAATGTCCATCGAGGCCTGCAGCAAGGGATGCAGGCATAAAGAGGAATGCTGG
Source organism: Ambystoma mexicanum (assembly GCF_040938575.1). Classification (NCBI taxonomy): domain Eukaryota; kingdom Metazoa; phylum Chordata; class Amphibia; order Caudata; family Ambystomatidae; genus Ambystoma; species Ambystoma mexicanum. The sequence goes on from NC_090938.1 coordinate 199,322,003, forward strand.
AAGGGTAACTGGGGTACAATTCAGGGAGTTATGCGGTGGACGAAGTAAGCATGAACGGTCGGGAGCAGAGTTCCACTACTTTTATTTTTATACTGTTAACAGCTCCACTACTTTCTGCTGCCTTTTTCACCATCCCAGCACTGTTCTTTATGCTGAAGGTAAAGCACATTTCTCCATTTTACAAGAGGACATCAGTTTCAGCTAAACTGAAATCTATTTCAACTCAATTGGCTGTCAATCAGCATGGCTGCAACCTTTGAAATATGTGTTGCACGTTGCTCCTTTACTTCGTACTCTGTCCCCCGCCGGAGTCACAGTTCCACTACTTTTTTGGTACACTTCTATCACTGGCACTTAGGGACTGACTCAGGTCAGTGTATGTGGCACCAGCTGTGAGGCCCCCATACCCCCACCCATCCCCCAGCAAGTGCAAAGGAATTATTGTGTCAGGACTTGCTGGGCACTGAACCTCCCAATCATCTACACCATCCCCTCAAATTGACTGTGAATGGTGGAGATGTTGCAGAGGTCCGCGGTCAACGCATGGCGTGATTGGACGGGAATGTTGGTTGTAGACTCCAGCTCATGGCTTTCCTTACCATGCACCAAGCACCATGGGGGTTATGGTGTAGAGAAGGTTCAAAGAAGCAGGTGTGCAACCAGACAGTGGAGGGGCAGGGGGAATGGTGGATGATGTGGGGGACGCTGAGGTGTGTGGTGATTGCTGCATGCTGCTGCACATGGTGGCCACGCGAGCATACAGGAGGAGGGGCTATACAGACAGTATCTTCACACATATTAAGAATTCCACGCTGGCCAGCTTTAATCCCATTGTCTATGGGTCAAGTTACCACAAGAGCACTTATCTATTGGGTATTTATAATGCGCCTATACATCATTTGTTTCAAGGCGCAACAAGGCAAGAGGGAGGGGGAACAGGGAGGACTAAACACAAAATGATCCAACTAGGCTTTTGACATTCAGAATGTGGAAGTACAGTAAGAGAAGTGTGGGGGATGGGAAGGGGGATACCGGTCAGGGCAGAAATGCCAGTGAGGAAAATGAGTGCCAGGGGAGGCCAGCTGAACACATGGAAAGCAGAGAGTGCAGGGGAAGTAAGGTCTGTGAGATAAGTGTGAGGTAAGGGGCTGGAATGGCTACACGGAAGCAGGCCCAGCCAGGCAAGTGTGGGGGGGAGCCAAGAAGGGCAAATGCAGGTTGGAAGCGAGGTCCGGGGAGACCAAGTGCAGGGGTAAACTGCAATGTGTGGGGTCCTGGTGCCCAGGGGAACTCTGAAGGAACCAGGCAGCCAGTCAAGATGCAGACAGGGACATTAGCAAGGGAGTGGGAGAGGGAAGGAAGAAGAGAAAAGAAAGGTCTTGAGAAGCCTTTGGAATTTAAGGAGGGGCAATGTGGCCATTCCAGAGGGAGGCAACTGCGGAGGAAGGAGATCTACCCCGCACTCTCTGCTTGGAAAAGCATCAGATATGCAGAGAGTTACAGCTCGATGACCGAAGGGCTCTACAGGGAGGTATTTAGGGAGAGAGTTTTATGGGTTGCAGGCCTCAGAAAGCCTTGTGGATGATGCAGAGGGTCTTGAACTTGATCTTCACAGCAACCGGGAGCCAGTGGAGAGATTTTAGGGCCAGAGATATTCAGGCCTTGGGCTTGAGGCCGAGGATAAGTCTTGCAGCCCTGTTCATGATTAGTTGAAGATGGGCGAAGGGAGGAGTTAGGCAGAAAAAGGAAAAGGTTTTTGCAGTAATCCAGCCTGGAAAGGACAAGAGCTCTGGAGACATTGAGTTTCTGGTGGAAGGTGAGGAAATCAAACAAACGTACTGTATGCAGATAAAAATGAGGGCTGTGCCCCCCCCCCTTGGTAAGTAAATAAACAAAGAGTGCATTCTAATGCAGCAGCACCAGTGCAGTGTGCTCAGGACAGAAGGCAGCGAGAAATAGGAAGCTCAGACGAGGGCCAAGATACAGAAACAAACAGTAGGGAGATCATGAGGCATCCTGGCATCTCTTATGGGAAAGTCGGGTACCATTGACATATGCTCTAGGATTTGATGGTAGTGGAGGCTCACC